>NW_027527920.1:6426431-6612342 GCF_008692635.1 Crocuta crocuta | reverse complement strand
TTTTTTTTTTTTTTTTTTTTTTTTTTTTTTTTTTTTTTTTTTTTTTTTTTGAGTGAGAGAGAGAGTGAGAGAGAGAGGATGAATCCCAAGCAGGCTCTCTGCTGACAGCATGGAGCCTGACATGGAGCTTGACCCCAAAAACTGTGAGATTATGTCCTGAGCTGAAATCAAGAGGCAGACACTCAACCAATTGAGACACCCAGATGCCCCTATAGTTTTCTTTCAAATCAGACAGGAGAAAAAGACATACAAAAATAGATTTATCCTGTCGTTTATATTTACCTATATAGTAACCTTCACCAGTATCCTTTATTTCTGTGTGTGGATTTGAGTTACTATGTAGTAACTTTCCTCTGAAATTCCTTCAGTCTGAAGGACTCCTTTTAATTTCTTATACGGTAGGTCAGCTATTGGTGAATTCCCTCAGTTTTTGTTGATTTGAGAGTGTCTTCACTTTTGTACTATAATTTTGCTGGATATAGAGATTTTGATCAACAGTCTTTTTCTTTCAGCTATTTGAATATGCCATCCCACCGCCTTTGATCTGCATGGTTCTGTTAATATTTTTGAGAATTTCTTGTAATTAACATATTATTTTTCTTTTGGCTCTCAAGACTCTCTTTCATCTTTGTCTGTGGACAGTTTCTTGATATATCTAGGTGTTAGTCTTTTCACTTGTTTTGGAGTTTATTGCATGTCTTGAATGTGTAAATTAATGGTTTTATCAAATTTGGGAAATTTTTGGCTGTTACTTCTTCACATATTTTTTCTGCATCTTTCCTTCTCTTTCAGGTTTCCTGTAATATGATATGCTTGATGGTGTCTTAACAGTCTCTGAGAATGTGTTCATTTTTCTTTCTTCTTCTTTTCCTTCTATTCCTCAGACTGGATAATCTCAATTGACCTATATTTATATTCCCTGATTCTTTTCTCAACTCCAGGATTTATTTTTTTTTTTCAAATTATTTTTATAGTTTATTAATTTTTGAGACAGAGAGAGACAGAGCATGAGTGGGGGAGGGGCAGAGAGAGAGGGAGACACAGAATCTGAAGCAGGCTCCAGGCTCTGAGCTGTCTGCACAGAACCTGATGCGGGGCTCAAACCCACAAACTGCAAGATCATGACCTGAGCCAAAGTCGGAGGCTTAACCAACTGAGCCACCCAGGCGCCCCCAGGATTTATTATTTTTTATGTATGTATCTATGTATCTATGTATGTGTTTGTGTATGTATGTGTATGTATATATACATACAAATGTATGTATAACTTATATACACATACCTGTTTGTGTGTGTATGTATGTGTGTAGGTGTATACTTTCTATTTCTTTATTAATAGCCTTTATTTGGGGAGACATTATCATCATACTTTAGTTCCTTACATGGTTTCCCAGGGTGTTTCTTAAATAACTGATTAAAGATTTTTTTCTAGTAAGTCCAACATCTGAGCTTTTGTATGTATAGTTTCTGTTGATTGCTTTTATTCTTGTGTATGGGTCATACTTTTTTGGTTTTGTTACTGAGAACTGGACATTTAATTTTATTTTTTAAATAGTGATTCTTTTTTATTTTTTTTTCTTTGTTTTTGAGAGAGAGAAAGAATCCAAAGCAGGCCCCAGGCTCTAAGCTGTTAGCCCAAAGCCTAAAGTGGGGCTCCAACTTGCTGACCACAGGTCACAACTGAGTCACCCAGCTGCCCTGAAAACTGGACATTTTAAATTAAATACTTTGTTAACGCTGGAAATCAGATTCTCTCCCATCCCCAGAGTGTATTGTTGCTAAGTTTAGTGACGTTTCTGAACAATTCTGTAATGTTTCCACCTTCAGTGTATGTCCACCAAAGCCTCTTTTCAGTTAGCTTACAAGCCAGCTAATGATTGGACAGAGATTTCCTTAAATGCTTGGAGTAATAAGTGTCCTTGTCTTTGCTGAGGGGTCGTTCCATGTGTTTTTGGGGTACACCTTCAACACTCACCCAGGCAGTTGGTAACTTTGTCCTAGTTTTTGCTTCCTGCTTACATAGAGGTTCCTGGTCAGCCCCAGTACATGCTCAGAGCCACTCTCAGAGCCTTCCTAAGCATGCACATGGCCTTCTCCATACACATATCCTAGATTGCCAAGAATACAATAGAATTGTTAAAAGCCTCTATGGACATAGCATTTCCTATATTTCCTCTTTAAGAAATTTGCTTAACTAGTTGTTTACCTCAACTGTTATCCACCGTCTCAGTCAGTTGCAAAGTTAATCAGTTATTTCTAATTGTTTTCAACAAATGCCCCAAAGAAGACTTTGTGTACTAGGCAACCTATAAGTCAGGTTGAATAAAGACAACATTGCCAGAAGGGTCTTCCAGGGAAACCACCAGACAAAAAGTAAACTTTCCTGAGAACGTGGATTTGAAGGAGCACCAACTCAGTCCTACCTGTACCGTGCTTCCCTGACTGCTGTGTTCCCTGGCATTGCAGGCAGCTCCTTCTCAAGGCTTCAGTGAAGCTGGAGAGGAGGCCCTGGGAACAGGGCAGCTTAAAATGCCACAAATCATCAATAAATGATTTTTGGGTTGCTGCAGTCCCTTTCATTTCCAGAGTTCTGAAAAGATGGATTCTGACAATTTTTGCCTATTTCTTTATTGCTTTTGTGGAGAAGAGAATCTCTGTCATTTTTGCTAATGTCACCTTTTAGTTACATTTTTAATACTGTTTTTAAAAAATTCATTTTAAATAATTCCAGTATAGTTAACATACGTGTTTTATTGGTTTCAGGTGTATAATATAGTGATTAAAAAATTCCATACATTACCTGGTGCTCATCACAACTGCACTCCTTAATCCCCATCACCTACTTCACCCATCCCCCAACCACCTCCCCTCTAGTAACCATCACTTTGTTCTCTACAGCTAAGATTCTGTTTCTTGGCTTTTTTTTCTCTCTTTTTCCCCTTGCTCATTTGTTTTGTTTCTTAAATTCTACCTATGAGTGAAATCATAGGGTATTTGTCTTTCTCTGACTGTCTTATTTCACTTAGCATTGTACTCTCTAGCTCCATCTGTATTGTTGTGAATGGCAAGATTTTATTCCTTCTTATGGCTGAATAGTATTCCTCTGTGTGTGTGTGTGTGTGTGTACACATATGTATACATTTGGGCTTTTTTCATAATATGACTATTGTTGATAATGCTGCTATAAACATAGGGGTGCATATATCTTTTCAAGTTAGCCTTTTTATTTTGTTTGGGTAGATACTCAGCAGTGGAATTACTGGATCATATGGTAATTCTGTTTTTAATTTTTTTTTGAGGAAACTCCATACTGTGTTCCACAGTGGCCCTACCAATTTGCATTCCCACCAACAGTGCAAGAGGGTTCCTTTTTCTCTACAACCTCACCCACACTTGGTGTTTCTTGTGCCATTGATTTTAGCCATTCTGACAGGTGTGAGGTATTATCTCATTGTAGTTTTGGTTTGCAGTTCCCTGATTGTGAGTGACATTGAGCATCCTTTCATGTGTCTGTTGGCCATCTGGATATCTTCTTTTGAGAAATGTCTGTTCATGTCTTCTGCCCATTTTTAATTGGGTTATTTGTTTCTTGGGTGTTGATTTGTATAAGTTCTTTATATATTTTCTGTACTGACCTTTTTTTGGATATGTCATTTGCAGATATTTGCAAATATCTTCTGTAGGTTGCCTTCCAGTTTTATTGATTGTTTCCTTCACTATGCAGAAACTTTTTATTTTGATGTAGTCCCAGCAGTTTATTTTTGCTTTTATTTCTCTTACATCAGGGGACATATCTAGAAAAATGTTGCTATGACCAATGTCAGAGACCTTACTGCCTGTGTTCTAGGACTTATGTGGTTTCAGGTCTCACATTGAAGTGTTTAATTCATTTTGAATTTATTTTTGTGTATGGTATAAGGAAGTGATCCAGTTTCTTTTGCATGTTACTGTCCAGTTTTGTTGAAGAGACGGTCTTTTTCCCATTGGTTATTCTTCCCTGCTTTGTCAAAGATTAATTGATCATATAATTGTGTGTTTATTTCTGGGTTTTCTATTCTGTTCTATTTTGATGCCAGTACCATACTGCTTTGGTTACTACAGCTTTGCAATACAACTTGAAGTCTGGAATTGTGGTACCTCCAGCCTTTTTTTTTTTTTTAGTCAAAATTGCTTTAGATTTGGGGTCTTTCATGGTTGCACATACATTTTAGGATTTTTTTTGCGCTAGTTTTGTGACAAATTTTGTTGGTATTTTGATAAGGATTGCATTAAATCTGTAGATTGCTTTCTTAATTACTTTCGCAATATTTGTTCTTCCAACTCATGAGCATGGAATGTCTTACACACAGAACATTCTCCAGAATAGATCACATATTAGGCCACAAAACAAGTCTCAACAAATTAAAAAAGATCATGCATCTTTTCTGACTACAATGTTATGAAACTAGAAATCAACCACAAGAAAAAATCTGGAAAGACCATAAATACATGGAGGTTAAATAATTTATGCTACTAAACAATAAATTGATCAACTAAGAAATCAAAGAAGAAGTCTAAAGCACATGGAAACAAATGAAAATGAAAACACAGTGGTCCAAAACCTTTGGGATGCAACAAAAGTGGTTCTAAGAGGGAAGTTTTAGCAATATAGGCCTGCCTCAAGAAGTAAAAAGAAATCTCAAACAGCTTAACCTTACATGTAAAGGAACTAGAAAAAAAAACAGCAAACAAAACCCAAAACTAGCAGAAGGAAGCAAATACAACTGTAAAAAAAAAAAAAGCAATAGAACTAGAACAAATAAATGAAAACAGGAGCTGGTTCTTTAAAAATATAAACAAAATTCCTAAACCTCTAGCCAGTCTCATCAAAAAACAAAGTGCAAGGACTCAAATAAATAAAATTACAAATGAAAGAGGAGAAAAAACAACCAACACCACAGAATACAATTGTAAGAGAACACTGTGAAAAACCTAGAGTAAATGGATAAATCTTTAGAAACATATAACCTACCAAAGCTGTAGCAGAAAGAAAAAAAGAACTTGAGTAACCAGTTACTGGCAAGGAGATTGAATCAGTAATCAGAAATCTCCCAGTGAACAAAAGTGCAGGACCAGACAGCTTCACAAGCAAATTCTACCAAACATTTAAAGAAGAGGTAAATATAAACTCCCAAAATTGAAACAGGAAGAAATAGAAAATTTGAACAGGCCCGTAATCAGTGAAGAAATCAAATTAGTAATAAAAAATCTCCCAAAAAGCAAGAGTCCAGGGCCAGATGGCTTTCCAGGGGAATTCTACCAAACATTTAAGAAAGAGTTAACACCTATTCTCTTGAAGCTATTCCAAAAAAATAGAAATGGAAAGAAAACTACCAAACTCTTTCTGTGAAGCCAGCATTACCTTGATTCCGAAACCAGATAGAGACCCCACTGAAAAGGAGAACTATAGACCAATTTCCCTGATGAATATGGATGCAAAAATCCTCAACAAGATATTAGCCAACTGGTTCCAACAATACGTTAAAAAAAATTTTTTTACCACAACCAAGTAGAATTTATACCTGGGATGCACGGCTGGTTCAGTATCCGTAAAACAATCAATGTGATTCATCATATCAATAAAAGAAAGGATAAGAACTACATGATCCTCTCAATAGATGCAGAGAAAGCATTTGACAAAATACAGCATCCTTTCTCAATAAGCCCTTAAAAAGCAGGGATAGAAGGATCATACCTCAAGATCATAAAAGCCATATGTGAAATACCCACTGCTAATATCATCCTCAATGGGGAAAAACTGAGAGCTTTCCCCTTAGGTCAGGAACAACACAAAGAAATAAAAGGCATCCAGATTGGCCAAGAAGCAGTCAAACTTTAACTCTTCACAGATGACATGATACTCTATATGGAAAACCCAAGAGATTCCACCAAAAAACTGCTAGAACTGATCCATGAATTCAGCAAAGTGGCAGGATATAAAATCAGTGCACAGAAATCAATTACATTCCTATACTAACTATGAAGCAACAGAAAGGTAAATCAAGGAATCGATCCCATTTATAATTGCACCAAAACCCATAAAATACCTAGGAATAAACTTAAACAAAGAGGTGAAAAATCTATACACTGAGAAGTATAGAAAGCTTATGAAAGAAATTGAAGAAGACACCAAAATAATGGAAAAATATTCCATGCTCATGGATTGCAAGAACAAACAATGCAAAAATGTCAGTACTACCCAAAGCAATCTACATATTCAAAGCAGTGACTATCAAAATAACACGAGTATCTTCACAGAACTAGAACAGGCAATCTTAAAATTTGTATGGAACCAGAAAAGACCCCAAATGGCCAAAGCAATCTTGAAAAAGGAAAGCAAAGCAGGAGGCATCACAATCCCAGACTTCAAGATGTTTTACAAAGCTGTAATCATCAAGACAGTATGGTACTGGCACAAGAACAGACACTTAGATCAATGGAACAGAATAGAGAACCCAGAATAGAGAACCCAATGGACCCACAAATGTATGGCCAACTCATCTTTGACAAAGCAGGAAAAATACCCAATGGAATAAAGACAGTCTCTTCAGCAAGTAGTGCTGTGAAAACTGGACAGTGACATGCAGAAAAAGGAACCTGGACCACTTTCTTACGCCATACACAAAGATAAGCTCAAAGTGGATGAAAGACCTAAATGTAAGGCAGGAAGCCATCAAAATCCTCGAGGAGACAGCAGGCAAGAACTTCTTTGAACTTGGCTGCGGCAACTTCTTACTCAACACATCTCCAGAGACAAGGGAAACAAAAGCAAAAATGAACTATTGGGACCTAATCAAAACAAAAAGCTTCTGCACAGAGAAGGAGATAAATGGCAACTGACAGAATAGGAGAAGATATTTGCAAATGACATATCAGATAAAGGGTTAGTATCCAAAATCTATAAAGAATTTATGAAACTCAACACCCAAAAAACAAATAATCCAGTGAAGAAATGGGCTAAAGACATGAACAGACAGTTCTCCAAAGAAGACACCCAGATGGCCAATAGACACATGAAATGATGCTCAACATCACTGATCATCAGGGAAATACAAATCAAAACCACAATGATATACCACCTCACACCGTCAGAATGGCTAACATTAATAACTCAGGCAACAGCAGAGGTTGGCGTGGATGCAGAGAAAGAGGATCTCTTTTGCACTGCTGGTGGAAATACAAACTGGTGCAGCCACTCTGGGAAACAGTATGGAGGTTCCTCAAAAAATCAAAAATAGAACTATCCTACAATCCAGCAATTGCACTACTAGGTATTTATNGTTCTCCAAAGAAGACACCCAGATGGCCAATAGACACATGAAATGATGCTCAACATCACTGATCATCAGGGAAATACAAATCAAAACCACAATGATATACCACCTCACACCGTCAGAATGGCTAACATTAATAACTCAGGCAACAGCAGAGGTTGGCGTGGATGCAGAGAAAGAGGATCTCTTTTGCACTGCTGGTGGAAATACAAACTGGTGCAGCCACTCTGGGAAACAGTATGGAGGTTCCTCAAAAAATCAAAAATAGAACTATCCTACAATCCAGCAATTGCACTACTAGGTATTTATCCAAGGGATACAGGTGTGCTGTTTCAAAGTGGCACATGTACCCCAATGTTTATAGCAGCACTATCAACAATAGCCAAAGTATGGAAAGAGCCCAAATGTCCATCGATGGATGAATGGATAAAGAAGATGTGGTATATATACATATGATGGCGTATTATTCAGCAATGAAAAAGAATGAAACCTTGCCATTTGCAACTACAGGGAAGGAACTAGAGGGTATTATGCTAAGCAAAATTAGTCAGAGAAAGACAAATATCATATGACTTCACTCATATGAAGACTTTAAGATACAAAACAGATGAACATAAGGGAAGGGAAGCAAAAATAATATAAAAACAGGGAGGGGGACGAAAACATAAGAGACTCTTAAATATGGAGAACAAAGAGAGGGTTACTGGAGGGGGTGGGTGAGGGGGGATGGGCTAAATGGTTAAGGGGCATTAAGGAATCTACTCCTGAAATCATTGTTACACTATATGCTAACTTGGATGTAAATTTAAAAAATAAATAAATTATTAAAAAATAAAAATAAATAAAGAAGAGTTAATACCTTTTCTTCTCAAACTATTCCAAAAAAATAGAAGAGAATGGGAAACTTCCAAATTTATTCTATGAGGCCAGTATTAACCTAATCCCAAAGCCATATGAAGACACCACAAAAAAGAGAACTATAGCCCAATATCTCTGAAAATATAGATGCCAAAATCCTTAAGAAAATACTGTCAAACTGAATCCAACAATACATTTCAAAAATAATTTACCACAGTCAAGTGGGATTTGTCCCCAGTATGTATGTAAGGGTGAATTCAGTATTTGCAAATCAATCAACATGATACATCACATCAAGAGAAAGGATTAAAACCATACGATCTTTTCAATAGATATAGAAAAAACATTTGACAAAGTACAACATCCATTTACAGTAAAAACCCTCAACAGAGTAGGTTTAGAGGGAACAAACCTCAACATAATAGAGGCTATATATGAAAAACCTAAAGCAAACATTATACTCAATGGTGAAAAACTGAGAGCTTTCCCTCAAGAGTCTAGAGGAAGACAGGGATGTCTACTCTGACCACTTTTATTCAACAAAGCACTGGAAGCCCTAGCCATAGCAATCAGACAAGAAAAAGAAATAAAAGGAGTTCAGGTCAGCAAGAAAGAAGTGAAACTTTCACTATTTGCAAATGACATGATTCTATACATAGAAAATGCTAAAGACGCCACCAAAAAAAAACTACTAGAACTGAGAAATGAATTCAGCAAAGTCACAGGATCCAAAACCAATGTGCATTTCTTTTTTTTTTAATTAAAAATTTTTTTTAAATATTTGTTTTTGAGAGAGAGACCGAGCACAAGCAGGAGAGGTGCAGAGAGAGAGGGAGACACAGAATCTGAAACAGACTCCAGGCTCTGAGCTGTCAGCACAGAGCCTGACACAGGGCTTGAACTCACAAACTGTGAGATCATAGCCTGAGCCGAAGCTGGATGCTTAACCTACTGAGGCACCCAGGTGCCCCTCATGGTGCATTTCTATACACTGATGGAGCAGCAGAAGAGAAATTAAGAAAACAATCTCATTTACAATTGCACTAAAAATAGTAAGATACCTGGAATAAACCTAACCAAAGAGGTGAAAGACTTCCACTGTGGGAACTGTAAAACACTGATGAAAAAATTGAAGAGGACACATTTTTAATACATTAAGTCTTTATCTTAAAACATTCACTTTGCAGCCTATCTTTAAATCTATTTTTTGAGGCAACTCCTTTCTAGACTTGAACTGCCTAAAAGCCCCTTTCTTTTGCTTCTTGACAGCTTCCCTTTACTCCATGCTAATCAGTCCCAGAACAGTAAAATTTCCCATTTTTTACATTTAGTTCTCCATTTCTTATCTTTCTGTTATTTCCCACATCAACCATCCTAAAATTTCGTTACCATCTTCCAGATCTGACTTCCTCCTTTCTCCTTAAGAGGTAACGTAGACACTCAGGTATGAGCTCTCACAATTCCTTGCTATCTTCCATCTGTAGCTTAGCACAAGTACGCCAGCATGATCGTCCTTGCACATGAAGGGCTGCATAAAGTCAGTCCCTCCACATGTGCATACGTTTAGTGAAACTTTCTCTATCACTCAGCCTCTTTCTTATGGATCTTCCTTCTCTATAATTACAGCAAAATGTACCCAAAAAATTATATGGACCAGAAACTGTGTACCACCTCTATCATTTCTTCTGTTACCTTCCCTTGCAGTTAAGCTTCTTGACAGTTTTCTCCCAACTGTAGTACTATTCCTTTAGCGTAGATTTTCACTATTTTAATCTCATATTAGTCATTTATATCCATTTATTGAACACTTCCCTTCAGACACTGTTCTCAACCTGGGGATACAGTGAATAGGACTTAATTCCTATCATTACGGAACTTAAATTCTGGAAGAGGGGGCTGAGAAGAGACATGTAGTACATTCTCAGAGAGAGGTGAGTCTCATTGGACCATAAAGCAGGATAGATGATGACTAATAAGTGAGGAGCTGCTAGACAGGATGGTCAAAGATGGCTTTCTTATGGGAGTGACAATTGTAGCAGGCTTTAATGTCAGTGAGCCACTCACGGAAGGTCATAGGGAACATCTTCGAGGAAGACAGAGTATCTGTGATAAATACTCCAACATGGGAGCAAGCTTGATATAATGAAGGCCCCATAGGAAGGCCAGAGTGACTAGTGAGAATTGATGGGAGGACCTAGGGCCAGATGGGCCCAGAGAAGTAAGTAGAAGCTACATTGTGTAGGCCTTATAGACCATGTAAGGAATTTGTGTTTTCATCTGAATTAAGACGCCACTGGAAGGGTTCAAGTAGGGGAGTGATGTGATATGCCTTCTCATTAAGTAAAGCTAAATCTACTCAGAAATGCTCAAATACAGCATCTCAGAATATATGCCCATGTTTTCGGATTACCATCATCAGAATACGTTTTTTCCTCAATAACCCATGTTGCAGAGAAAGAAAAGAAGTACCAAGTACTCATTCCTTTGGGTCCTTGAAAGAAAGGGCTCTTTGTTTTTACAGCTAGCAGAGTCTAGGAGAGCTTCTTCTGAAATTTTTGCTTATGGCTCCAGATTTTAATTTTATTTGTATTAATAATCTGGTCATTTTAAGGAAAATTTTGGGATTAATATGACAGTATTGTTGCTTCTCATTTATTAACTACATATTTCTATTTTATCCTACATTCAAGACACTACTTTATGTTTAGTCCTGTGTTAGGTTAAACACAGATTTCACAGCCGTGAGTCCTTTTTGCTTAGTTGCATGAAAATGATGGCCCGAATTCCTCAAGAGAAGTGTATAGTTTGGTAGTTGTGATGGGTTTTTTTGCTAATCCATTAGCGCTCTTCCTCCTGGTTCCTATGGAGGATTGTGGCATGAAATAAAATGACTGGCTAGGAAAAAACATTTAATAATTAAAAATTTTTTTAAAAAACGACTGGCTGTGGGTGATCTGAGGCCAGGGAACACAGGGAAGTGAGAGGTCACAGAAAGCAAACCAGTAACGTCACCTTGGAATCATGAAGAAAAGGTTTAAACCAACTGTGCAACATAGAAAAGAGTTTCTAAATGCCTTGAATACCAGTGTCTCAGCTAAGATTAAACTATCTGAGTGTGTCGTGGTGGTAACACATTACATTAAACTGTAGAAAGTTCACATGTAATTCTCAAGCTCAATGATGTTACAGGGAAAGCTTTTAAATGTTTGCAGTTCTGGGAGTTCAAAGGCCGAGACCTTTCCTGAGCTCTGCCATCAACTGACTCATGGCCATGACTAGAAAACTTATCTTTCTGGGATTCAGTTTCCCTCACTTATCAAATAAAGTCATTGGACTGATCTTTAATGTCCCTCTAGCACTAATGTTGGGTGATATGATGAATCTAAGAATTGCCTTTTGGAGATAGGCCCATAGGATAGAGATGATAGTAAGCCTCAGTGAAAATTGAAATATAAACTCTGTCATTTTTAGGCTAAGAATTATTTAATTGCACACAGAGAACTCCTAAAGCCTTAATAGTAGCTCTTGATTCTGAGTGGATCTGCCAGATCTTTTTTGTTTTTTTTTTTTTGGCCTCTGACCGTTCTCTCTAATGATTATGTCAAGGACAGGATGAATCTGTGATGACACAAAGCCAGTATGTAAAGAGTCACCCATGTGGATGGCTGAGAAGAGTGGGATATAACTGAGATTAAGTGGATATTTCCAAAAACCAGTGAAATGCCTTAAAATAAGATTCTTTTCTGGATTGTTCTGCCAATAAGAGTAGTACTGTAATCTTTGGCTTTTTGGTTTAGATTGTTGACTGTTTGTCTGTTTAGCTAATTAAAGCCTGATTTACATCTTATGTATATATATAAAGCATCTCCTTTTAGGACTTCTTACTAGTCTCTGTGAATGAATTTGCACCTCTTAGTTTTGAGCCACTCAAGCTGTTCACTTCACAAGGGATCGGTCCAATAAACTACATTTGTCAGTCTTCCAACTACCAGCATGTAACGCTTGATCTTGAGACTGTTTATCCTTGCAAGTGCCAATTCATCTGAAAGATCAATGAGAACATGAAATGTTTTCTTAACATATTTTCACTTTTATTGCATCTATAATAAAAATGCTATTTAAGTAAATAAAGATGGTTCAGTTCATTGCAGAAGTGTCTTTTTTTTTTTTTTCATTATCTTCCAGGGAGCACCCACAGCCAAAGCATAAAGTTTAGTCATACTGTGGTTTGCCAGCTTCTTGTAAGAATCTGGAAACTGCAAGCCAGCTACCTAAAGAAGTGATCATTTTTTACTGTAAGCAGAATAAATACAAAGCCAGTAGCTTTATATATATGCAATATATATAATTTGTTTTCATAGGAAAAAAAATTTTTTCTGATGTTCAGCTTTAGGAAAATTTGACATATAAAAATATTCATATCGGTGAAATATACGTAACTGCATTTCATTTTAGTATCATATAAGGCACACTTAGAAATCATCCAGTAATAGATTGGTTAAATATGAATTTTTAGCCTTTGATTGAAATGGAAATTATTTTTCAAATATCCTGGATAGTTCCTTTATAGAACTAAAAGACTACACCTCAACTGGACTCAAAGAAAGGTTATTGCCTGTTGTTAATAGCCCTCATACAATCATGTTGTTAATATGAGTAATATGAGTGAAGTAGTGGTTTTTTGTATATCTTTCCAAAAATCTTATCTTACTGTGTGAGATTGAAAATGTAACAATTGCACCCAAATTTATACTTGCAAATGAATATTGGTTCCTTTAAAATACTTACCTAGGAAAGTTGTGCAGTTATTTCAGTAATGTTATTGTTGGCTATGGTCTCTTCTTTTGAAACTACTTTCAAAGCAGTTCTACCTATCTAGTGAAGTTCATGGTGATTTCAATTTTTCCACCTGTTCATCTGATAGATATTTATCAAGTAGTTACTATCTGCTAATTGTCCCAGTTTCTAGATTGATGGAAATTTAAAACAAACAAACAACATGGCCCTGCCTTTCTTATGTGCACAGTCTAATGATTTTGGGTTTTGGAACTGCCAAGGGCTGAATTTGATAAAGATGAAGGATGAGAGTGAATACCATTATTATGATACAAGGAGATTGGTTTTTCTTTTTTCCTTCACAAAGTGGTTTTCAAAGTGTTATTAAAGAGAATTTAAAAAGCAAACAAAACCCAAACTATTTTGAACTAAGTACCTTTGGAATAGATTGATTGCTTATCTTGGTACTTAATTCAAAGGGTAATAATTCATTTAGATAGATGTCAGTATTACAACTTTATTAGTTTGTATGTGTATTTTGATACTTACTTTCACCACCTTTTGTTTGGTTAATGTGAACATTCTAAGATGGTCCTGGTTTACATCTGAGAAAACTGTTACACAGCTAGACACTTGAATGCAGTTGACCAGTTGATCTTTAGTTTTAAGTATGTATTTAAGTTTACGTAAAGTGCAGAGTCTTGTGCTGCCCTTGACTAGTTTCTTTCAGTTTTCACATGTAGGCAATTATACTTGGAAACAAAAAGGAAATATCTAACTATGCTTTTATCTGGCAGTATGTTATTATCTCATAAGTAAAATTGGATTAAAAACCAGTTCTACCATAGACATCCAATGCATTATGTAAGAAGAAAAAAAAATATTCTCACAATGAATGCACAGAGGAGGGGCACAGTGCAATGTTCTGGTAGTTTTATTTATAATAATGAAACATATCTGTCTCCACAGGAGGATCTTTGGATGTATATAGGAAAATTCCAGAGCATGTCCTTGGAAGAATTGCAATAGCAGTGAGTATCTATGGCTTCTGCCCTATGAAATTTGGATGGTGTAAGTTTTCTAGTCAAACCTATTCTCCTTATAAACCAGGATATTGTTTTCTTTTTCTTCAATACCTATTGACTGGTAGGGCCTTCTTAACTCTTTTCTTGTCATTTTTGTGTTTTCTTCTTTTTATAGACGAAACCACAATAACAACATAGTCTATGAGATCCTTCAGGCTTAGGGATGTGGTGGCCTATTCTACTTTCTTGTGTTTGCAGAGACCTTAGTACACTTTTTAACCAGTAAAATTTCTAGGTTCTTTAACAAGAAAGCTGTTTGGGGGACATTTTGTGGTTACAGGTATATAGTTAGAAAATACTTCCCAAAGTCCAAGTTTTTAAAATAAAACTATTTCTAAGAAAAACACTACTTTATTCTTAAAGATTTTTGCAGACTTTTTATGTTCTTGGTTTTTAATTTTTTCGCCATGTATATCTAGGAATTTATTCCCTTTGCAATTAAAAGCAGATTTTTCTATTTTCTGTATGCACAAATAAATTGACGCAATGTCAGCTCAGCTAGCATTACTAAGCCCCAGATTTCAAATTTGGAATAACATAGGCTACGCAGTGTCTAAGAGAAGTCAGGGGGTGGTGGAATAGTAAACAGTTGCTAAACTAAAGGCACTCTGATAACTTAAGCAGTTTTAGTGCAGAACAAAGCGAGTATACCATGTACCATTTAATTAAATGGCCGATTTTCACATTCATTATACATCAGACTGACAACTCAGATCCTTTAATCCAACATGGACACTTATTTAGTCTTCATTCATTGTAATTCACAGCTTTGCTTTCTTCTTTCTAATTATGAGTGTGAGCTGCCCAGGGTGATGAGAACTTTCTTTTCTGATGCTATTGCTAAGTAGCTTCTAATCTACATGTTTAGGTAGATTAGTTTAGTATGAAATTTGAGTACCTAAGTCACTATTTTCGATGAAAATAAAAATGTTTCATTTCCTCTTTCAGTCTCAGAAGGGAATGAATGCTTTGTGGCTTTTGGCAGTTTTTGGCTCTAAAGTTTAATAATACGTATAATAAAGGGCAAAAAAAGGCAGAGATACCAATTGAAAAGGAAATAAGTATATGAGTTCTGTGTACTCACTTTTGTGTTGAACTTGGCTAAAATAAGAATCTGCCTTCTTCTCTTAGAGAAGCATATTCTTCCCAGACTTCATAAATCTTACCTCCCTCTCGTGGAGGGCATCCACACAAGGCCATTGGTCTTCTCATTTCGACTGGCGTTAAAAGCCTGTGAAGTGAATGGAGTCAGCAAAAATAATAATAATAATAATCTGGCTTCAAATACCGGGTTTACCTATTGGGTAATTGAAAATACAGCAAAAATTATTTTAGTGAAAGGCACTCAAAATAAGCACTAGCCCAAAGCATTGTTTACATTTGCCCTTACATTTTTAAAAATTAGGGTTTTTCCCCCCTAATGTGTGTCCAATTTCTTTAGCTTTTATGGCTCATCAGGTCATAGTAATGAAAACTGCCTGTGGCCAGAGTAAAAGAAATGCTTTTGATAATTTTGCTCTTCATTGGCTACTTTTTATAAAGTCCGCTGGGCCCTAAACTTGTATCACGCCTCCAAAGTGTATTTTATTTTTCCCACATAATTTGAGTAGGCTACCAACAGCTCATCCTTCTCTGCAGCTGACAAACACGAGTGGGAGGATTCTCCCAATTCAAGTATGACTAGCAAGGTGATGGTTTGTAGGTCCCAGTTTGTGAAAGTAAATACTCTCACAGCCTGACTGGGTTCCCTGTATCCTTAGTTGTCTCTTCTTTAGTACTGTGAAGACAGACAAGCATCTTCCATGGCCTTGAGTTCCCTCGGTGAGGCCAAGGAAGCACACCTGTGCTGTTGGCAAGTCAGAAGCAACAGAATCAGGTGCGAGAAGAGGGACATGGGTGCATGTTGAGTACCTCGTGCCAGTTGTTGACACATATTTTATGTATAAACTTTACGTCCTTTAATCTTTATAGCAAACTCTGTAAAGCGTAGGTTATTGAACATAGGTTATACATGGAAAGAGGAGATTCAGAGAAGTTGGGGTTATCTACAGCTAATCAGAAACCAGGGCTGTTTCACTTCAGGTCCCGTGCTCTTTCATGCTGCTTTCCTAAGAGAAAGAGAAAAAAGTGGAGGTGGGACTGAAAGGGAGAGCAAGGGTAAAAAGAAAAAAAAAAAGAGAGAAAAAAAAAAGAGAGAAGTACATAAGCAAGTAACAGAGTGACACATACGATTGCTTCAGACTCTTTTCATGTCTTAGAACCCCATGTAGACATCTCTCCCGCCCCCAATTAACTTTATTTTCCAGGTTCTAATAATCTGGCACGCTGTGGAGGTCCAGAGATCCAAGGTGCATTACAGGATGGGCCCCTGTCCGCCTTGATGACATGTCGTTCGAATTTTCTCTTGTAGGATATATGGCAAGAGCATATTTGTCCAAGAAAAAAAAAAATTCATATAAACGGGCTGATTTTAGCCTTCTAGCTTGCTCAGTGATTTTTACCTATTTTCCATTTGAATATGGTCTCCCAGAAAGAGGAATGCCTTTCTGCCATTCCCTGCCATGGAACACATTTTATTTTTCCTCTCATTTCTGAAGCAGTGACACTGTGTACTGTATTTTGAGTGCTAATGTTGATTGAAGTTGTCCCTGAAAGGATGTGCACTTGACATGTCAAGGAGTGAGTGATTGACAGCAGATATAAGTACTTTTAGTGTCAAGGCTTTGTCAAGTCATTGTTGTGAAACCCAGCCTACTGAATACCAATAATACTCTCTGGGTTTTCAATGCACAGATTTCCAGCTCTCCATACGCTGCTTTTCATATGCTTCTAAACGAAAATGTGCACCTTGACAGAGTTGGAAAAATGATACATTCTTTTTGAATCTCTAATAAGATTTATAATTTTAGCAAGTGTCATACAATCAGTATTTGTTTTACTTTTTTTCTGCCTGATAATCTGAATATTATTCAGGATTGCCTTCCCATGTGTGTTTTCTGGTTATTCATTTTTTTGTGGGACTGATTTTTAGTGGTGAACCATCTTTGATAGGAAGATTTTATAATATGCAACTAACCTTAAAAGTTGACAAGTTTAACTCTGTTTCCAAAACTCAGAGGTGGTTATTTTCATCCCAAATAAGATGGCCTCATCCTACTACTCCAAGAGAAAATTGTTTTCATTATTGATGTTATTTTACTAACCGTTTAAGGAAATATTTTTGTCTTATTTCCTCTTCCTGTTAGTTATCATTTTACTATTTTGATAGATTCTTTTTCTTTCCTACCTTTTTGCTTGTAGTGCCACTTAGTCCAAATCCTGGAAGAAATAATTTGCTATAAAGATATATTCTGTTTTCTTAAAACAGACAGACTTCTCATGGAAATGATCATACCTTGCTAGCAAATCTTTCAGGAGTACATCCCCCTCTAAGAAAACAATGAAAATATGTTAATCTCTGCTCAGCATTAATTGATGTAGATTTCACCTTCTAGATCTTTAGTATTTGGAAATTCATTTCTCCCTTTGCATTTCTGTTTTTAGTATTGCTCTTAGTCTTTCTTCATCAACTAAAATCCTTGTATATTTAGCTCCAGGCTTCTTTTCATCATATTCAAAAATACATATATCATTCAGTTACTACTCATAATGGTAGATTTCCTTGTTCTTATAGTCCTGACTCACCTAAAATTTTCTATAATGATGAGTACTTTTAAATTTTTATAGTAAATTTTGAGTGATAGTGGTTCATTCATTGTATCTGATATGTAATTATGAATAGTCAACCTTGAAATTGTTAAATTCACACTCATGTGCATACAGGGTTAGTGCGTGTGAATAAAAACATGTGGTTCCCCTTTTAAAACAATTTCTATGTAAAGATTTTTATAAGTGTTTAGTGATTAAACTTTCCACATAGAAGATAGCACTTGTAACCCACATACTTAGGGTCTTAGAAACATTTTTTTTTTCAGAATTTTATTAAACTAATTATTCTTAACATAGGCTGTTCAACCAAAAATCCGCCCTAATTCGAATGTTTGTATTTTCTTACTTTATTTTCTTGCTCTGCCCTTTAAGTATTTTCTACGTGAGTCCACACTTGGACCTGCCAAACTGGGTTGTGAAACTGATCATCTTGATATACTTTGTTCTTTCCTACCCTAATATCATTTAAAACATTTTTTTGGAAACTTTTTTAAAAAATATTTTAACAGAAAAGTTGTAAGATGCTTCCTCCAGATTCCCCAGTTGTCACCAGTTAACTACGTTTGGTTTAAAAATAAATACACACACACGCACTTTGGTGTGAGAGCATAATTCATTCTGGAAACATGCTTGTAATCCAAAACACTTGTATATCAAAGTGAATTTCCCCATAAGAAATAATGGAAACTCAGATGATTTATTCCACAACCCAAAAATATGCATATAAGAATGATCGCAAGGGGCACCTGAGTGCCTCACGGTTAAGTATACGACTTTGGCTCAGGTCATGATCTCACAGTTTGTGAGTTCAAGCCCTGCGTCGGGCTCTGTGCTGACAGCTCAGAGCCTGGAGCCCGCTTTGGATTCTGTGTCTCCCTCTTTCTCTGCCCCACCCCCACTCACAGTGACTCTCTCTCAAAACTAAATAAACATAAAAATTTATATTAAAAAAAGAATGATTACAGTACTATAATGTAATACAAAATAATAAAGAAAATACAAAATATAAAGAAAAATAAACAAATTAACCTGCACTTACCCTTGAAAACCATCGTGGCTGGTATGAAGGAGACAAGAGAGAAAAGGGTTATTGTATAGGATGACTTTCACTATCATTAATGGAATCACTGTTATCTGTTGGCTCAATGGAATCTTTTTCTGCATGGGGGCCATTGTATACATTCTCACAGATGTTGACTACAATTCAGTATTAAAAATCTCTGGTCATATACTATATGTAATGTAACTGGCAATAAGGCAGCAGAGGAAAGGTCTATATCTGCAGGCAGCCTGACCTAGAGTGATCCATTAGCATTCCTAAGCTGACTCTTGTATGGAAAAGCAAAGGACTGTCCATAGGTCCTTTGAAGTGACAAAAAAATACACCAGTGCTAGTTGTGGGCACCTTCCAGTGTTCTGAAAAATCAATGACTTCTGCCAGACACCATGGCCTGAGACCAAGCATCTGAGCATGGGAGATGATCACCCCCAGTCCTGCAGTGGGAGAGAGAGAGAACCACAGGGGCAGTTGTGATCACGTGATGTTTGGCATCACTTACTACTAGTATTGTAAGACATCGCTCATTTATCAAGTTAAAATTTATCAGAAATGTTTGTTTGTCTTTGGAACATTTCACAGAACAAGTTACTCACAATCTGAGGTTTTATTGTATGTGTATGTGTGTGTGTATACATACACATATACACATATATATGCATGTATATATACATGTGTGTATACATACATACAAGTATATGCATGTATGTATGTTTTTTCCCCTATAACATTTGAGACTAAGTTGCAGACATCATGACCCTTTACCCTTAAATACTTCAGGTATATATTTCCTAAGAACAAGGATATTCTCTTACATCATTGCTGTATACTGATCAAAATCAGGAAATTAGCATTGGCACAATACTATTATGTAATCAACAATCCTAACTTAGATTTTGCCAATTGTCCAACCCTTTATAGACCAAAAGAAAAAGAATTCTGGTCCAGCATCCAGTGTAGGATTATGTACTGCATTTAGTTATCAGGTCTCTGGTCTCTATTAACCTAGAGTAGTCTCAGTGTTTCTTTGTCTTTCCTGACCTTGATTTTTTGGAAGAGTACATGGCCCGACACTTTGGTTGTGTATTTTTACCTTGGCCTTAACACTTCCCTCTCTTTTCTTCATATCAACTGAATCTGTTTCTTAGGGCCCAGCGCTTTAGTAAAGCTTTCCTGATTACTGACAGGAAAAGCAATCCTGATTACTGACAGAGATTGCTTTCACTAGTCAACTTTAAAAAATGTCTTTCCTTGGTAATAAATGTCATGACTTTTCTAAAAATTCCAAATACAAAAGTATAGACAAATAAAGAAAGAAAGAAAGCCTTTGTCCCTTTTTCCTGTCCTTTTTTCCCCATCCATACCATCACTGAGAACTTAGTAGATGTACTTCTAGGTCATTTTCCATGCACATACACTTCTTTTTTTCATTCATCATGCCTTATCTTCAGAACATGGAAAGCCCTCTAGAGAAGAAATCTGTAGCTGATACATTTGGCATCCTCAAAGAACCTGGCACAGAAATGGGAGACGTTCAGTAAATGGCTCTTGGGTTTTAGAGTTTTAAAAGAAGAGTTATGGTTGATATGATTATATGTTTAAATGTGGAAAGTTCCTGATAAAAATTGTCATTGTTCTGTTTCTCTTTCTTAAATTCAGGTTGTTAAAGGACTTACCTATTTGTGGAGTTTAAAGATTTTACATAGAGGTATGTACTGAGCTTACGAGCTCTTAACTTAATTTGAGGTGGAGTGGGGAGCACTCCAGATACCTTGATTTTTGAATACATGATCTGATGTTTAAGCCAGCTGATATAGTTGGTAGTCAAAAGACGGCTGCTTTCTAAATGTTTTTCTTCTTTTCCCCTTTAACTACTCTGATTTAGATTACTTGGTATTTTTGTGGGTGTTGACCAAACATGTAAAGGCATTTCATAACATAGTGTTTGAAAATGACAGAATCTTATTTAATCTTTAACTTAGTTAATGCAAAACTTTCACTTTCTATACAGTTGCATCCCTCCCTCTTATTAACATTTTAGGTATCATCATACAGTGTTCCTTAAGGATGGCTTCACATACCTTGGAAGGGAAACCTTAAGCAAGGGGTTGGTGAACGCATCAGAAATTAGTCTCTGGGTCTATCAACAGAACACATGAGAAGAATAATCAATTAACTCTTGAATGCTGCAAAAACAACCTCCCTTTGTATTTTCTAATATCCCCAAAATGTCTGAATTCATTTAGAGCAAATTATTAAGTGAGAAATAGACTATAGCAAAGCAACTTCCGGGCCTCATGTTACTAACAGTCCTGTTTAGTTTTACACATCTGCTCAGCCTTGCTTTATGCACATTTGGGGAATGCAACAGCATACACATGACATGTGATTAAAAGGACTTTTTTTAAAAAAGGTATAAGCCTTGAGAGTGAGTAAACAACTGATGCCTTCAATTGTACTATCATATCTGTCACTAAGGGTTGTTTTTTGTTGTGGTGGTTTTACTATCCTAGTGATTTTATATTTCTTCCTAAATCCCTCGTCCCCTTTTAAAGAGGGTGTGTAGATTTTGACAAACAAAACTTGCAGTTCTTGAAGGGTTTTATGCCAATTAAATGGAATCATGAACCAAATTTTCCCTTAAAGCCAGTCCAGTCTATTTCTAGACTATGGTTGGTACAAAATGTAGATAGATGTAGGAAGAGTGAGCTGAGTTGTGTTAGTGTTACTTTTCCTGGGAAGAAATCATCATGTGAACACATCTGGTGAATGAGGAAAGAATGGAGCATTTTCACTACCAAGGTTAAGAGAGAATGGTATTTAACATAATACGGCCTGTATGGCTTCTGTTCCCTATACTCCCACCTCCCACACTCATTAACCCATAAAGCAGTTATAGCCATTTTAATCGGAGTTAACACAGTGGTCAGTTCTTGTCATTGTATTGATTTTTATGGACATCTGCTATCCTTTTGACAAAGGAACTCATTGAAGTCATCAGTTCTCAATAGCAAAACCTTCTGTTAAAAGGACCTTGCTATGGAAATGCAAATGTTACTATTAAAGTGATCCTTAGGATCATCCTACACTGTAGGCATACAGCAATACTTCTAGCTTACAGTGAATTCTCTCTAGCCATAACTTTCTCTCTGAGGGTTCATAGTAGCACTAAGAGCTGTAGTAAATAGGGAATACTGTTTAGTTATTCCACAATCATCTTTGATTTTTCTTCTTTGCAATGATTGGTTTTAATTTCACCCTTTGTTTTGGAGGAATAATTGACTTTTTCTTTGAAAAATTATGTCTGGGATCTAAAAGTAAAGTCTAAGGTGTCTGTCAGATTCCCAGAACAACCATCTGTAATCACTGTGGGCAAGTGTGGTTGACCAGAGCCTCTCAGAGGTGGGTCGGTCCTTCCTAGCTCCTGATGCAACTTGAGCTAAGAAAAGGTTCTTTGATCGCTTACTGCAAAACCTTCACTTTCTATACAGTTGCATCCCTTCCTCTTATTAACATTTCAAATATCATCATACACTGTTCCTAAAGAGATGGCTTCGCATACCTTGGTGGCCTTGGGTTTCCTGACAGAGGACATAAGGATTTCAAAAAGGAATCCCGAACTTCTTTTCAGTCTTTGCTGGCCACAGTGTAACCCATTGTAAAATGCTACTAGTTAATGGAAGAAGATACTGCGAGGGGCTGAGTGGGGGCACTGGTAGTGGTCCAAGAAACCCTCCCAAGGGATTTCAGTCGTAAATAAAGACCAGGGAGTGAATGTGCATCTGCATCTGTCTAGATGGAAAGACTAATGAATTACAGTGCAGATGAACACTTACTCCCTAGTAATTACGGGTACTCAGCTTAAGAAATAAGATGCGGTGGAATATACCTCATTAAATATATTTGTACACTTAGCTTTTGAGTTTCCTAGTTATTCATGAAAACTTTTACCTTCTGGATTTAAAAGCATGTGTTTTTATTGAAGACTGGAAGAAGCCAGGTGTCCCTGAAGACTTTTGTGAAGCATTGTAAGGAGAAATTTACTCTAGATTGAGTAGTTGTTAACTTAATATTTTAGAGGTTTTGTCCATATTTAATAACTTGGATTCCATAAAAATAAGATTAAAGATGCCTTTTTATTTACCAGAAAGCTATTTAATTTTCTCCCTGATTAAAAAATTCTAGCTTTTTAGATCAGTTCAATCAGGCAATTAAAGATCAGAGCTTCTAAGTTCAACTAAGGCAATTAAATAGGTAATATACTTGTTTATACACTTCTGCCGTATTAGCTCATCGCTGTACCTTCTTAAAAGCCCATATACTCATTTTTGCTTTCTCTAAATGAATGATGATGGGAATTCTAGCTGAATATGTGTCACATTGTCAAATCAAAGGCTGTGGTCTTCTGTGGGGATGGGGGTGGGTGGGTACAGGGACTGTGAGAACAGAGTGAAAACAAGAGGGTGTTGAGAGAAACACTCATGAGCCATCTAAGTTTCTTTATTCTTTGTCTTGGTCTAAGTACCTGTGCTTGCTTCCCATCGTCATTTTCTTCCCCACAAATGCCCCTAGAGCCAGGGTCTCATACTCATGAACATAGACTTTAAAAGATTAAGAAATGGAGATTTATTCAGTTACCTAATGAGAAAAGAGGAAAACAATGATTTCTCACATTTAAATAGCTGCCTTGGAATACTTCCTTGGATTTTTAGCTGTAAAAAGCTGTCTGAGAGAGACAGACAGAAAGACAGAGATACACAGAGACAGAGAGAGAGTCTTTTGGAGTGAATAAAACCCAGTGAATGACTTCAGACAAGCTGGTGAACATTAAGAGCCTTCTCTGCAGCACATAGGCAGTGAGGACTGTAGAAGGGAAGGACACTTGAGCCGCGACAGTGACAGACACCCCCCCCGCCCCCCCGCCCCATGAGGCTTGTTAGTCTGGTACAGGTTAGTTTCTTTGATGTGTATTATGTCAGCTGGAAATTTTCTTTAGGAATGAAGTATAACAGTTACTGTTCATAATAGATTATCAAAGATTATATTCAATTAAGTTTTACTATTTATTTTGTTCTTTTAAAGATTTGGTTGAGATATGTATGAAAGTACTTTGTAAACTGTCAAAGTCTGATAATGAGCACAAGTTTTTGTTATATAATAATTATGAATTAATCACTTTTAGTTAGTAAGCACACACCACTTCTAGATCAAGCCAGGAAGAGAGTTTATTATTATTTGTATTACCAGGTCAGAAATTATGAAAAATCTTTTCTCTAGGTTAGACACGTGGTATCACATGAGGACATAATTATTAAAATTTTTGAAAGTTCCACCAAGATGAACTACTGTGGAAAAAATGTCTTTATTAAACAGCCCATGTGTGAGCCCCATAAGCATAGCGTGTACTGCCTGGGTAAAAACAAAGAAAATGAACAGTGAGAAAGTCTGGTAGACCAGATTTGACATTACAGCAAACATTGCAGCTTAACTTCAAAACATACATCGCCACTAATGAGGTGAGAGCCCCGCATATTAATAAAGCTGCAGCTCCAGTCATAGCCATCATTACCCACATCAAACATAAATACAAGATTAACACCTATGCCATTTCTTTGGAAGATGTGAGAATGCCCTGGCAGGAACTGCTCTCTCTTTCCCGGAGGATAAAAAATAGAAATGGAAGGGTAATGAGAATAGAGCTTAGATTAAGAAAATAAAATTGGCAATCAGGCTGCGGCAATCTTACACAGATGGGTTAGTTTATAGAAAGAAAAAACTTTAGGTTGTTGATGTCCTGAGACATTTTTTTGTACATATGAACTATTTTCTCTAGTAGGAGAGCTTTTTAATATTTTTTATATTATCTATGTATTTTAAAATTTTTCATGTTATTGTGAAGGCAAATGCTATGCAAATAGATCTGTGTTTGCCTTGTGGTTCCAGCACGCGTGTTAGAAATGTTATTTTCTACCCCTGTCTTTACTTTTTATAAATCTGGCCTCACACATATCTTCCAACGGGTGCTACCTTAGACGCCTAAGTCATGTTGTTAGTTTGTTCATTTAGCAACTATTTATTTAATACCTGCTATACTCCAGGCACTGCTCTAAGTACTTGGAACACATCAGTATAAAAAATGAAAGATTCTTATACTCGTGGAACACATCCTAGCAAGGATGGGGCAGTCTTGGGAAAGAATCCATGAATGATAAACATAATAAAAAATACAGAGTGTTAGAAGGTGGTTAGTAATATGGAGAAAAGAAAAAGTAAAGCTTGGGGCAGGCAAAGGGTAGGTTGCACTGTTTACCACATAGGCCTCATAGAGAAGATGAGACCGCACCAGAAGCTTGAAGGAGGAGAGGAGCTAGTCAAGTAGGTGGATGGAGGAATAGTTAGAGCAGAAGATGCCAGATGGGATGTGTCTGGAACGTTCACGGAATAGCGAGGAAGCCGGTGTGTCTGCGGCCGAGGGCAGAAGCAGCCGTTGGGAACGGTCGCAGTAATCCAGGTGAGTCACAGGGGCTCAGACTGGGGAAACACTTGTGAAGATGGGGAGAAATGGTCAGATTCTGGGTATTTTTTAAGGGTAGAATCATAGAATTTCCCAGTGTATTGCTTGTCGGTGTTAAGAGAAAGAAAGGAGTCAAGAAAGGTTACTTGAAGTTTCAGCAGTCGTTCAGTGTGCTAAAAAATGTTTTCTGCTACTTTTTTCTCTTAAAAGGGAGCCCTTCATTAAAATTAAAGAAAAAACTGATAACATAAGTCCTGACAAGAATACAGAGCAGCTGAAACTCCCATGCATTGCTGGTGGGAATATGAAACGGGAAGCAGTTTGGCGCTTTCCTGCAATGTAAGCCGGCAGCCCCACTCNCAAACAGCCCTAGTGCCTTCTAGACGGTGAATGAATAAACAAGCTGTAGTCAGTCCAGACAGTGGGATACTACTCAATAACTATAGGGAACAACCTACTGATATATGCAACACCATGGATGAATATCACATACTTTCTGCTGAGTGAAAGGAGCCAGGCTCAATGGGCTACCTGTTGTAGCCGCTTATATGATATTCTGGAAAAGGCAA
This sequence comes from Crocuta crocuta, assembly GCF_008692635.1. Lineage (NCBI taxonomy): Eukaryota > Metazoa > Chordata > Mammalia > Carnivora > Hyaenidae > Crocuta > Crocuta crocuta. The sequence goes on along the minus strand of NW_027527920.1, from coordinate 6,586,462 downwards.
AACTATATGGATAGAAAATGCATCGATGGTTGCTAAAGGGTAGCACAGGGGTTGGCTATAAAGCTATGAGGGAATTCGCGGGAGTGTTAGAAATGTTCTATGTCTTGATTTTGCTGGTGCTTACGCAACTGTAGCATTTGTTAGAACACATAGACCTATGTACCCAGAACGTGGTAATTTTACCGTAGTATTTCAGACTATTTAAAAAAAAAAAAAAAGGGGAAAGAAGGATTTCTCTTCTAAGCAGTGTGGTAGAAGCTATACTTTAGAAATGTTTCCCCTATCAAAAAGACAAATCATTCTTTCTAAGGGTCTTGGTGATTCCGTCATTATTACCATACCTCAATGTTCTTGAAAAATCCTACCTAGGTTTGGTCTAGCAAATCAGTAGGTTGAAAAATAAAAATCCCTCCTGATTTAAAGGACATTCGCAATGTCAGAAAGAGAAGAAGAGAGCAATTGGGAGCATCTAGAAATTAGACAAAATTTCCTTTCATTAGTTAAGCCATTTTTTCCCCTTAGAAATTAGCAAAGAACTACAGGGTGCAGCACTGACTTGGCCCGACTTGGACAATTTAAAAAGCTTAATTTCCACGAAGCACTAAAGCTTTGTTTGAATTCCCAATTCAGTCGCACTGATTGACTGCCTCATTGTGTGACCCTGGAAAGGCAGGTCTCTCCTCTCTGGGCCTCAGTTTCTTCATATATACATTGAAGGGATGGCTAGATGATCACTCAAGTTCCTTCAAGCACTAGGATCTTGGATTCTGCAATCCTGGACGGATGGAAGTATGACATGCTAGCAAGGTAAGGGAACAAGGCAAATCAGAGAGGTGTATGGGACAAGAAAGAAAAAGATTGGGAATCCCCCAGGAGTAGATAATACTATGAAAATAATAATAGTAGTAGTAATAATATAAAATATTGAATATTTATTAAGCATTACTCTGTACCAGACACTGCCCGAAGTGTTTGATATGTATAAACTATTCTGTGTTCCTTCAAAGTGGGGAATTCTAGGAAATATGAAATATTTTAGAAGTGAAGATGAGACTGAAATGCAAACAGTAATCAAGAATTAACACATTGTGGCTTAGCTAAGACAGTGGTTGCTTTCTAAAACAGACTAGTGTAGTAAAATCAAAAGGCATCTGTAAGGGGAAAAGGTTTTTAAACGACAAAGTATACTGAAATAAAGTATTTTCATTAACAAAGAAGTATAAAAAGACCATGTTGAGACACAACTTGGGTGGAGAGCAAGGGCATTTTTTTAAATCTTTTTATTTTGAAATAATTGTAGATCCACAGGAAGTTGCCAAAAAAGGTACAAGAAGGTCCCATGAGAGGGGGTTCTTGTTAAGGAAGGGATGTGGAAAAGAACTGGAAGCTGAGAATCCAAGAGTGTAGGCAGATAAACGCTGTATGTATTTGCGAATACCTATTAAATGAGATCAGTATAAATTTTAAGATTTTTAAAAATTTTTTTAATGTTTTTTATTTATTTCTGAGAGAGAGAGACAGAGAGACAGCGTGGCAGGGGAGGTTCAGAGAGAGAGGGAGACACAGAATCCGAAACAGGCTCCAGGCTCTGAGCTGGCAGTCAGCACAGAGCCCGACACGGGGCTCAAACCCACGAACTGTGAGATTATGACCTGAGCCGAAGTCAGCCGCTCAACCAACTGAACCACCCAGGCGCCCCAAATTTTAAGATTTAAAAACTGCTACAATAATATTTGTATTACGTTCCAAAGTTATTTTATATTTATTCAACGAGAGAAGAGAAATGGATGGGAGACGTAAAACCTTTGAATTCCTCAGGAAAGAAATTTTGTTGTCCAGGTGGCAGTGTTAAAATAATACCTCAGTGTATATCAAAGCTGGGATTTTTGGCAAAACCTAGTTAGGTAGTGATCCTTTGCTGGAAAAAGTGCTTAGGGAAAGGATTATTGGGAAGCATTGCTGTCAATAGAAAACTAACCTGGTTCATTTTAAGTAACTTATGAAAAGTGTGCCCAGAACTTTCATAACAACCTCTTTAGTAGAGATGTAGCCCATTGTGTGCTTACCCATAGGTTTATGGTGAGTTTTCCATCTAAGCCATATTTTTGCCATCTGGAGGAGCAACCACAGTTTTTTGTTTGTTTTTTTAATAACTGGTTAGTATTTGAGCAACCCACGCCATTTAGAAAGGAATCATCCCTCCATTGGTTTTATGTTGCAACATGAGAGAATGAGAGAGCTGAGGTGTGGGGGCTCTTTCCCTGAGCTCTGTGACTGTTTCAGTCAAATGTGTCTGGAAGGGACATTTATGTTAAGCAAGTGCTAGTGATAGAAGTGATAGTTATCTTGGCTCCTGTTTTTAAATCCTTTAAATACCGTCCTTTAAACATAAATATTAATCACATGCCGGTGCTGTAGTAGATCATAATTCACGAACATTTGTGGTTTGGAAAAAAAAAATAGACTTAGCCCATTAACTGAGGTAAACAAACTGGCTTAATGACTGTGGGTTGTTGGTTTTTCTCCAGCTCTGACTATCCACACAAATGAATGTCTCTAGAAATTAAGCCTCCTTCCCCACGTTGGTCATTCATTCTCTTTGCCTCCGGTAATCGCTGGAGATTTCTATATATGTGGTAATGATCTTCAAAAGACAAGAAACCCCATATGGCATTACTTAAAAGTGTTCTTTTAAAAGAATATGTGTCTAGAATGTATAAAGAACTCTGAAAACTCAACAGTAAAAAGACATGAAGAGACATTCCACTGCAGAGGATATACAAATAGCAGATAAGAACATGAAAGGATGTTCAGCATCATTAGCCAAATTAAAACCACAGTGAAATATTACCACATACCTACCAGAATGACTAAAATTTGAAAATAGTGATAACACCGAATGCTGATGAAGATGCAGAGGAATTAGATCACTAGTACATTGCTGATAGGAATATAAAATGACATAGCACCAATGGAAAACAATTTGGCATTTCTTAAAAATGTAAACATGCAACTACCTACAACCCAGCATTTGCACTCCTGAGTCCTTTTGGGACTTTTTGTCCCAAAGAAATGAAGGCTTAGGTTGACATACAAACTTGTACACAAATGTCAAGATCAGGTTTGTTCATAATAGCCCCAAACTGGAAACAAGCCGTATGCCCTTTCATGAGCGAATAATTATCCTGTGATACGTTTATACTGTATAATAATTACTCAGCAGTGAAAAGGACTTGAGCTGTTGGTATATATAACCTGGATGACTCTCCAGAGAATTATGCTTAGTGAAAAAAGCCAGACATAAAATGTTACATAATACATGATTCCATTTGCATAATATTTTTGAAGTGAAAAATTATAGAAATGGAGAGTACATTAGTGGTTTCCAGGAGCTAACAAGAGTTTTCAGGGGCCAGAGGGAAGTGGGTGTGGCTCTAAAAGGGTATGGTGACGGGCATGTTCTCCGTCTTGACTGTGTCAGTGTGAATACCCTGTTTACGATATCGTAGTATAGTTTTACAAGATGTTCCCATGGACAGAGGGGATACAGGGTGTCTCTATTATGTCTTAAACTGCATGTGAGTTTATAATTATCTCACAATAAAAAGCTTAATTTTTAAAAAATATGTGATCTTTCTATAGTTGTCTACTTAATCTGGGAGGACTTAGTTTTTCTTTTTCTTAGGCATCCGTGATAGGATTTATCATAACATAGTCATCCGTTTCAGGACGTCTCCAAGATGAAGAACCCAGGGGAGTCACCATGCAGACCACCTCGCCCTCCTATTCTGAAATGGTTATCTTTGGAAGCCTTAGAGGAGAGAGAAGAGATCATATGCCACACAGGGAAGGAATATGAGTGAGAGAGGGTTGTTAGTCTCCCTGTCGCTGCCCTTAAAATCCTTCTCCCTTGCTGGGGGTTGGGATTTAAAGTAGATTATGTGATCATTGTGTGTTTTGACTCACAGGTTTTTATGGTACTGTGAAGTGAGCCCCTGGCTTTTACAGGGAGCCCTATCCAACCACCCAGCAGGATACTCTGTATGTGGTTTGACGAATATTTGATTCACCAAGCCCCTCAGACAGCTCTGATCATCGCTTTGTCTCATAGGCCGACCATGACCTTTAGGAGCTTATCGGAGGGAGAAGGAAAACACCTGTGTCATGGTCATTTTTGTTGGTTAGAGGTTAGAGGCCACAGTTAATTCATGACACTGATTGATTGCCAGTGCATGTGTATTAAATGAATAAATTGAATCATATCTTTCTGGGAATAATGTTTTTCTCCTAGAATTTTTTAAGAGAAAAAATTGTACTACTCTTTTATGGGACTTCATTGAAAGTTATCCTTTGTTGCCCTTTCTAGTATTAAAGTAAGAGATTTGTCCTTAGATAGAACATTCTGCCAGAATGTTCAGCAGTTAGAAGACCTCTGTGTCTGTTCTTTGCTCCAAGATACAGTTTGAAGTGATCAGCAGCATGGAAATCAAATCCATCAGTTTGCTGTTGGAGTATTAAGTTTCGTCTAGACTGAATGCAACAGTAATTGTTATCATTCATTGAATGCCTTCCATATACTACTGTACTAGATCTTTTGTATATGTTATTTCATTCAGCTTCATGATAACCTTGCATGGAAAGTATCATTGTATCCCCATTTTTAGATGAGGAAACTGAGGCTCAATAAGGCTAAATAATTTAGTCATAAAAAAGGCAGTCGGTAGCCGGTGGCCTAATGGAAGAGCTCCTGTTTTAGGGTCAGACCTGGGTTTAAGTTCTGCTTCTGCCTCTTAATTCAATTTTGCTACATGACCTTAGGTCAGTTCCTCAAAGAGGTCATAGCCCTGTGTCTGGCACATAACAGCTATTGTATAGTTCAAATAACTGCTTCACAAGGAAAACAGCAAGAGGTTATATGAGAGAATAGTCAGAACCTTCCCCAAACTTTCCTCCTAATCTACTTTTCTGTAAGAAGTGGAAACATCTAAAAATATAAAACGTGAAGATTGGCCAGCTCTTCAGTGCCAAAGCTGGGATAATAGTTTAACCTATACATCAGATGAGGTTGATCTTATAAATACAGTGCAGTTTAAATGGTGGGGGAAAGGGAGAGAAGCAAACCATGAGAGACTCTTGAATGCTGACAAAAACTGAGGACTGATGGATGTGGGGGGAGGGGGGGATGGGCATGGAGGAGGACACTTGTGGGGATGAGCACTGAGTGTTATGTGGAAACTAATTTGACAATAAACTAATAAATAAATAAATAAATAAATACAGTGCAGTTTGTTAAGGCTTAAGACTTAGGATTGGAGACTCTAATTATGTCGTCTTGAGCAAGTAATTTCATTAATTTGAGCCTCAATTTACTCATCTATATAATGGGCCTAATAATACTTATCAGTTATAATGAGAACTAAATGAGTTAATAATACGTATGATGATAGTGCATTTAGTTCAGTGCTGGGCATACAGCAAGTGTCAAAGAAGTATTAGCTGTTAGAATTTTTATTTCTTTGGGGCCGTCTGGGTGGCTCAGTGGGTTAAGCGTCTGACTTCAGCTCAGGTCAAGATCTCCCTGTTCCCAAGTTTGAGCCCCGCATGGGGTTCTGTGCTGACAGCTCAGAGCCTGGAGCCTGTTTCAGATTCTGTGTCTCCCTCTCTCTTTGTCTCTCCCTCTCTCTTTGTCCCTCCCCGACTCGTGCTCTGTCTCTCTGTCTCTCAAAAAGAAATAAACATTAAAATCTTTTTTTATGTTTATTTCTTTTGAACAGTTTACCAGAATTAGTCTTGTAGACATGCTGCTCCAAGTCAAGTCTACAATGAAAATGCATCTTACAGTTTTTTATGCATTTAATGTAATATTCCATTGTTTCCTTTTTCACCAAAAAGGCTTCATAGTTAGTAGGAGTCTTAGAATTTGTGGTATCTTAGATTTGAACAAGTAGGTTCTTCCAGGGCTGGGGCAGAATATGTGTCCTTCTGACTCCCAGAAACTTCCTCCTCCACAACCGGTGTTTCCCACACACTGACCAGAATATGTACATGCTATCAGGTAGGAATCTAAAATCTGTGCTGGGGGGCACCTGGGGGGCTCAGTCAGTTAAGCGTCTGACTTCAGCTCAGGTAATGATCTCACAGTTTGTGGGTTTAAGCCCCGCGTCAGGCTCTGTGCTGACGGCTCAGAGCCTGGAGCCTGCTTCAGATTCTGTGTCTCCCTCTTTCTCTCTGCCCCTCCCACAATCATGCTCTGTCTCTCTCTCTCTCTAAAATACATAATCATTAAACAGTTTAAAAATAAATANCTCTCTCTCTCTCTCTCTCTCTCTCTCTCTCTCTCTCTCAAAAATAAATAAACATTTAAAAAAATCCACTTTGCTGGAAGGGAGCCTCCTTTACTTACTGTGGAAAGATTGAGGGAAGGCAGAAGCCATTTTGCCCTTGGTGTCAGCCTTGTAAATGCTGTTTGTCTTTTGCCTTTCTCCTAAGTGAAGGAGAAAAGCAGGTTTATTGCCTCCTTTCTGCACTGAATCATGAGACTCTAGATGATAACTGCCATTTCGCCTAGCTAATTATGCTGCTTAATTTTATTTAAGGCTTTGCAAGAATATTTGGATGACCTACTCTTTATTATGTGATGGAGTGATGAGAATAACTTTTATATCGCATCGTGGCTTTCTCTTATGTGTGTCCCTGTTGTGCACAGATGAATTTGCAATGCAGAATGTCAGCATAGTCTATATTTAATTGTACCTGCTGTTCTCATTCATTAGAATGTAGTCCCCAAGAAATAACTAGATAGATACATTAATTGTTGTCTTTTCATGAGACAATGAAACAATGAAAGAGGGTTGCTGCAGCACCCCTGTACAGCGCTAGGGGAGGCTTCCAGGAGGGAGGACCCGCTAATGTGTCCTCGGGCTCCCAGTAAACGGAAAGCGGCTTCCTGGCATGCAGGCAAAGCCGTGTAATTGCTTTATGGGGGGGAAAGTTGAAGAGAAGTTTATTTCTGCTCTTACTGTCATCCCACCACAGAGCCACATGCCACATTTTAAAACTGAGCTCATGTTCCTTTAAGAATTGTACCATGCCTCTTTCTAAAAGCGTCCAGTGAGGCTTGCCCAGGAAAGCACAGAGCAAATTAAATATTTTAAGCATAAAACAAAATGGAGGCCAAAAGGCAACAGAAGTAGATTACCATCAGCACTTGATATGTATAGATCCCAGCAGACAGGGAATCCTCGTTTTGCGTGGCTTTCCTTTTCTGACAAGAAAAAAACATGTGGTAGCGTCGACAAAGCCAAAATCTCCTTTGGAATGGCTCTTACCAGGATATTGACGTGTAGATCCCTGCACAAAGCTCCTTGGGTACCTCCAACTGTAGTTTAGTGAACGCGCACTTATTTGTCTATTTTGAGCAGCCCCTTCGGCACCCAGCCGCATCCCGAAGGAGGGTCACCTCCCACTCTGACCCCTGATTGTGTTGAGAGGGGGGAGCTGGGCGGTGGGCGGTGGGGCCTTTTGTGAAGAGCTGCAGAAAGCCCCTGCTCGGGGCTGCGGGCTTTATGAGCAAGTTCAGCTTGATGCCGTTTGTGTGGATTGTTTAATGGCTAATTGATGCGGCGTATGTCAAGATCCCGTTTCTTGCGTGAGGCGGTTATGGGTGGCAACATGGGCTGTCTCAACACGATACCAATTTCCACAGTCAATTTGGTCAATTCAGTGGAAAAAAAAATGAGCCAGTCCCAGCCTGAAAATCAGAGCAGTTTCTGGAGGTTATTGAGGCAACTATGGTTGGTTGACCAAATTTTTCATGTTTGAACCAGTCATTTTCACATTTTGTATACATGGCCTTAGTCATTTGGGGGAAATAGTCTTAAACACGCAGAAGTGATACCTAAAAATGAGTGTAGTTAAATATTTATAACCACAGTCAGCCCTTCTAGTGCATATCAGTTTTGCCATTTGGGAATTAGCGTAATGGTCAGTGTAATTAACTATGTGTTTCATGTTTTGTTATAAGTAGAGTAGGAAAGTGACCACGGTGACCACAAAGCATCTAAGACACTATGGAGAGTAAGTCAGATTGTGTTTTGAGGCCGATTTTTTTTAAGTTTTATTGATAGGTAGCCTGTATATCATAAAATGCATTCATGGGTTTTTAAGAAGTTGATTCAGGGGTTTTTAAGAAGTTACAGAACTGTGCAGCTATTCCCATAATCCATTTCAGAACATTTCCATCATCCCCAAAAATGTCCTCATGCCCGTTTGCAGTCACTGCTCCCATCCTCGTGGAGCCACTAATCTGTTTTCTCACTTTATTGATTTGCCTTTTCTGGACATTTTATAGAAACAGAATCAGAGAGTATAAAACATTTTCTTTCTTTTTTTTTTTTTTTAATTAAGTAATCTCTAATCCCAACATGGGGCTTGAACTCATGACCCTGAGATCAAGAGTGCATGCTGTACTGACTGAGCCAGCCAGGTACCTCAATCAAAAATCTTTTTTATCTCAGGGTGCCTGGGTGGCTCGGTCGGTTAACCATCTGACTCGTGGTTTTGACTCAGGTCATGATCTCACGGTTTCATGAGATCGAGCCCCACATCAGGCTCTGGGCCAACAGTGAGGAGCCTGCTTGGGATTCTCTGTCTCTCTCTCTCTCTCTCTTTCTCTCTGCCCCTCCCCTACTCACACAGTCTCTGTCTCTCTCAAAATAAACAATAAATTTTTAAAAAAAGAACTTCCAATTAAAAAAATCTTTTCTATTTCACTTCTTTCACTTAGCATAGTGTTTCTGAGGTTCACCATGTCATCCGATGTGTCATCCATTCCTTTTTATTGCTGAATAGTAATCCATTGTATGGCTAGATGACATTTTTTCATCCATATGCTAATAGACATTTGGATTGTGTCTAAGTTTGGAGCTGTTATGACCATGCTTCTATTCATATACTAGTCTATTTGATTGTGTTTTCATATCTCTTGAGTAGAGACCTGGTGGTGGTTATGTCTTTAAATATTTGTAATCACAGTGAATCAGGTTATCTGGCACATACCAGTTTTGAGAAGATGTAACCATTTTACTATTGTTCAGTGTAGTTAACTGATGTTTCATATTTTGTTAAAGATGGAATAGGAAAGTGACCAAAGGGTTATATGGTAAGTTTATGTTTAATTTTTAAACACGTTGAGGCTGATTTTTATTCAGTTATAGGCTCCTGTAGAAAACTGTCTACTGTTACCTTCTGCATGACATGAGACCCTGTTTGTAAATTCTTTTATTCTTCTCACTCCTTGATAACTTCCTAGTAATCTGCTAAGCACTTCACATTATGAAACAGAACTACATCATAACCGCCTATTATTTATGTGGGATGTCTCTGCAGCGGCTCAGATATCCAGTCCATCATCAGTAAAAAGCCTAGCTTCCTGTGAAATCTCACTGAAGGAGTGGGCGTATATTGTGACAAGAGACAGGTTGGGATTGTTAACTCCTCTGTGATGCCAGCTGAACAGCACTGGTGGAAGCCTGTCTTCAGGTAGAGCTTGTAGGAGAGCAAACTTTATTTAGCATCGAGCCTAATTCTGTGTATTAGATTATCCACTTCCTGACTTTCTAGCATGAGAGTCATTGTCATTACCACTTCTACAAAGCAGTAGCTGTGGTGTAATATAGTGTGTTCAGGTTTACAAAATGTGTCTTCCATTCATTTTATTTCTTTAGCAATTTTTTGAGCTCCAGCTCTGTGACAGGCACTGCTAAGCACACAGTCCCACTCAATTTTCGTAACAACTTTGTCAGTGTAGGAAGATCATATATCACCTATGATTTTGTATAGCTCTTGTATGTTCACCTGCACACACACACACACACACACACACACTTGCACACTTTCCATGTCATCTCCTCTGCTTTCTCTGAGAGGATCTGACCAATAGAAATCTATTCTGATTACCATAAAAGTCTATCTGCATAAAATGACTAAATTTTTTTCTAAAATGAATGAAGATAAGAAATAACCTGATTTTTAAAATAGGTCACTTTGCATTGTATCTTTTTTTTTAAGTTTATTTATTTTTAGAGAGAGTGAGCAAGCAGGACGGGCGGAGAGAGAGGGAGAGAGAGAATCCCAAGCAGGCTCCTCGCTGACAGCATGGAGCCCGACATGGGGCTTGAATCCACAAACCGCAAGATCACGACCTGAGCTGAAACCAAGAGTCGGACACTCAACCAACTGAGCTACCCAGGCGCCCCTGCATTGTACCTTTACTTCAGTTTCTCCATCATAATGTTGAACTCTTGGCCAAGATAAATTAAAATCAGACTGCTACAAGTGAGGGAACACCAAAACATATTTTATATGTAAAGCAAAGAGAATTAGAGTTAATTTGGTTTTTCGCCAAAGCCCTGTGTTTTACATTAGGTGAAGGTTATTTCTTTTTTTAAAATCTTTATTATTTATTTTTGAGAGAGTGTGTGTGCAAGCAGGGGAGGGGCAGAGAGAGAGATAGAGAAGAATCCCAGATTCTCTATCAGAGAACCTGACATGGGGCTCAAACCCATGAACCATGAGATCATGACCTGAGACAAATTAAGAATTGGACACTTAACCAACTGAGCCACCCAGGCATCCCGAAACTTATTTCTTTTTAGTGGTATGAAAAGGACCCGTAATTTTACATACTTCATTTGTATTTTCCTTGAGAAAATGTCTCAGTTAAAATCAATGCCCTACTATTCATTTAAGCTCCCTTGCCTTCAATAAAACTAATTGATAAACTCTAATAATTAATGGCCTGATTAAACCAAAATGACTTACATCTGCCCTGATGATTGCCATTTATAATCACTTACTTTAATGACTTATCTTTTCTGTGCTTTGCTTACAGAAGAAAGGCTATTGTGTTTTTAAGTGAGCTGAATAAAAAACTATATGCTTTCAATTGCTGTTTTTCTGTAACTTGAGACTGCATTAAAATAAGTGTAAAGGGGCACCCGCGTGGCTCAGTCAGTTAAGCGTCTGACTTCGGGTCAGGTCATGATCTTGTGGTTCATAAGTTAGAGCCTGCGCTGGGCTCTGTGCTGGCCTGCTTTGGATTCTGTGTCTCCCTCTCTCTGCTCCTCCCCTGCTCGCTCGCTCGCTCTCTCTCTCTCTCTCAAAAATAAACATTATAAAAATGTTTAATAAGCATAGATATAACTACCTCCTTAAAAGAGACTTTCTGCCTAATCTGTCATGTTTATGGCCTGGAGTAAAGTTGAAAACATCACTTCAGTATTCCAGGAGCTGTTCTTGAGAGTTGCAGAATTTGTATGTTTTAAACGATAAGTTGGAAGTAATAAGTGCAGTGGTTATGTACTAGGATTGTTGATACCTCAAATACAAGGTGACATATTTTATTCAGATGAAGTGAAACTTAAATTGGAGGAACTATCCTCATTCCAACATTTAAAAGAGATTCCATTTGTTTCAAATTCTGCCAAATGAATTAAGATTTAGCCTAAGTAAATAAAAGTCCTAATATTATACCCTATTTATTTCAAAAAAGGCTTTGAGGGGCAGCTAGCTGGGTCAGTCAGAAGAGCATGCAACTCTTGACCTTCGGTGGCTCAGTCAGTTGAGTGTCCAGGTCTTGATTTTTTTGCTCAGGTCATGATCCCAGGGTCATGGGTTCAAGCCTCTGCTCAGCAGAGAGCCCGCTTAAGATTCTCTTTCCCAGTGCCATCTCTCCTGCTCACACACTCACTCTCTCTCTCAAAAAAAAAAAAAAAAATTTAAGGCAACTTACAACATCAGGTCAAAACAATGAACAAGAGATGAAAAGATGAAAATTTTTAAATAAAGAGAAAGTCCCACTTCTGCCCAGGAAGGAATCACTGCTATGGGATTTACCCTCCACCAAAGGACAGCTAGGACACTGGACACAATTTATTGGACACCAGTTTTCAGACATTAGATAACAAGCACAGCAGGACTGTGATCCCTGAAAAAAGGTGAACAGATGAAGTGAGCTCTTTAATCCCCCAAGCTTTCTGCTTGAGGCAGTTTCTGGAGTGGAGCTTAGGGAGAGGGGACCCAAACAGAACCCAAAGGTCTTACCGAGCTGAAGAGACTGAATTTGGAGGTCAAGAAAGCAAAATGGCTAGAATTTACAGGGCAGAGCCCTAGAGAGGAGGGAATTATGCAGAAAAAGAACTCAAGAAGTTTATTAGAGTCTCCTCAAGTTGTTAGCCAGATAACATCCTGTGCATTTGTAGAGTCTTACAAAGCTAGAGTCTTACAAAACTAGACAAAGAACTACTGTCTAGGAAAGAATATTTCTGGGAGATTATAAGATAAACAATTCTCAGAACTTATACAAGGCTCAGAATTTTTTAAGTCCGAGCCAGTTAGAGTGGGGAGACATTGTTTAATAGCATTCAAGAGAGACTTGAGAAGGGTCATGCTTTCATAGTGGGGCTAAACTAACCCTATAGTAGGGGTTACTGTAGGCTCTCCGTGAACAAAGACTCTAAAACATGATCTGGCTATCTGCAGATAAGTTAACTACCTGCAATTACCAAGTTCAACGCTCTTCACAGGTTTACAAAAAAATTAAGATCTTAACAACATAAGATTCACAGTATCTGGCATCCGAATAAGAATTAGTAGGTAAACAAAGAAAGATCATAACCAAGGGGGAAATAAATTAATGTAAACAGCACCCCTCACCCCCCACACTCTTAGATAATGGACTTAGCAGACAAGGACTTTAGAACAGTTACTGTGAATATTGTAAGTATATTCAAGGATGTCAGGGGAGACATGAGCATTAGAAGGAGAGAAATGGAAGTCATAAAGAATCAAGTGGAACATTGAGAGATGAAAAATAAATATATGAAATAAAAATTTCACTTGACAGACTTAACAGTGGATTAGACACACAGAAAAAGGAAATCAGTGATATTGATGTTAGAAATATAGAAATTATCCAAAATTACTTAGAAAAAGAGACTAAAAAAATAGCACAGACTCAGTGATCTTTGAGACGGTATCAAGAAATCTAGGATATATGTGTAATGGAGTCTCAAGTCTCAGAAGGAAAGGAGAGAAAAAAGGGAACAACAAATAATTTGAAAAAATGGACTCCAGGCTTTGCAAATTTGATGAAACCCATAAACCCATGGATCTAAGAAATTCAACAAACCCTAACCAGGATAAACACAAAACCATACCAAAATTCAACAAAATAAAAAATTTAAAAAACAGTGATTTAAAAAATCTTTAAAATAGAGAAAACAAGTAGAACAAAAAAAAAGTAAAATGACAGCAGACTTCTTGTACAAACCAGAAGATAATGGAAGGATACCCTGAAAATGTTTAGGGGGGGAAGCCTGTCAATCCAGAATTGTATATTTACTAAATATACAACTCAAAACTAACAAATAAGACTTCTTCAGGCAAACAAAGCAGAGAAAAATTTTTGTTTATTGCCAATAGACAAACGTTATAAAAAATTTTGAAGTTATTGAGGCAGAATGAACATGATATCAAATGGATGATTAGGCCTACACAAAGTAATAAATAGCACTAGAAATGGTAAACATGTGAATATTATAAAAGCTTTTCTTTACCAATTTTAAATTCTTTAAAAGATTAAAGCAAAAATACAGTATATTGTGGAGATTATATGTAGAAAAAAGATGTGTGATAGTAATATAAAGGATGGAAGGGGAAAAAAAGGAAGTGTATTGTTTTCATTTTAAATTAAATATTAAAATATTACCTGAATGTATACTGTGAAAAGTTAAGAAATATACTGTAAATCCTATAGCTCCCATTAAAAAAAAAAAAAAAAAGAAAGCTGGTAGACTTTAGCCCACAGGCCATTTGGCTCACTGCCTGTTTTTATAACAAAATTTTATTGGAACACAGTCATGCCAATTAGTTTATGTATTGCCTATCATTGCTTTTGCACTATAGCAAAATTGAGTAGTTATAACAAAAAGCATATGGCCCTCAAAGCCTGAAATATGTTTTTTTATAGTAAAGGTTTGCCAACCTCTGGCTTAGAAGCCCATGGTAGAGATCAGTCGAATGACAAACAGAACCCAACTAATCCAAAAGAAAGCAAGAAGACGAGAGAAAAAGAAACAAAGAACAGATGGGACAAATAGTGAGATGGTAGGGTTGAACTCAACCATATCAATAATTACATTAAGTGTAAATGGTTTAAAAACTTCAATTAAAAGCACAAATTGTCACATGGTTAAAAAAGCAAGACCAAACTGTGTACTGTCTGCAGCATATCAACTTTCAGTGTAAATGACAGATACACCATCTAAACACTAACCAACATATTATGGGATTATAATGTATATAGAAAAGGCAAAACCATAACAACAGAAACCAGTCAGCAGTTGCCAGGGGTCAGTGAGGAGTTGACTATAAAGGTGCTCAGGGAACTTTTTGGGGTGACAAAAATGTTTCATATCTTGATTGTGGTGTGGATACATGGATGTTAACATTTGTCAAACTCTACAAAGTGATTGCAATAAAATTGTTTTTTTAATGAATAAAATCAATTTTTAAAAGTAGAGAAGAAATTTCCCTCCAGATATTCTTAACTGTATAGCAGATAAGTTGGAAGCAAAATAGCAGATTATGTTAGTCTTTTCTAAATGTTGGTGTGAAGACCAGGCTGTACTAGATTGGTTTCTGATTCAGTAGATCTGAGGTGGAACTCAAAAAGTTGGTTTTGGAATTTTGTGGTTCATTTGTGGTTTGTTTTCAGTTTTGTGGGGGGGTTTCTTAATGCACAGCCAAGCTTGGGAGTTCTTTAGTTAAATAATTCTCACTGTTTTTATTATAGGAAGTGTACCAATTGTTCAGAAAGAGAATCCCACTTAAATTATACATAAGCAGTATTGTTATCCTGAAATTTCATGTGCTCTGTTTTCATAAAAGAATATACCAGCAGGTCCTCAGTCTCCACTGGTCTGAAGGGCAGAGACGGGGTCTTACTTATTTTCTCTCCACATCACTTTACCATATCAGACACATATTAAGGTGTCAGTAAATACTTGTTGAGTAAGTGTTTTTGAATAACTGTGTATTCTTTTTGAAATGAAAAATGTCACTTAAAAATGTATTCATTAGTAGTGAAATGCGTTCATTGTGAGGTATATGCCACTAAGTGGGAAAAGATTCGGCTCCTTCTCAGGCCAAGTTTTCTGGATAGGCACATTTGCCCATCTATTTAATAGAGATATTATTCATTCACCGTTTGTTCAACTTTGTTCAACAAATATTGTTTCTCGTCAGTACCAGACACCATTCTAGATATAATAGTGAACAAAACAGATCTATTCTCTGTGTTTGTGGAGGTTCCCTTCAAGAGGGAGGGACTGAGACAACAGATTTACATGTATGTCTGGGGTGGGAAGGGATTGCTGTTCATACTGGGTGACTGGGAAAGGCTTCTCTTAAAATGATTACATTTCAGTTAGAAACCTAAAAAATTAAGGAGCAAGCTATGCATCTGTGTATATGTGGGATCCGAGTATTCCAGGGACATGGACTCCCAAAGCAGGAACATGTCTAGCAAGGCCACCAGTGAAATGAAGCAGGTTGGGCAGAGAGAGGAATAAATAGGAAGAGTGTGAGCACAGGGTTAGCAGGGACCAGCTCAAAGACAGCCTCAGAGACTATCATGAGGACTGTAGGACCATGTTTTGTGTTGAGGTGGGAGGCCCTTTGAGGTTTTAGGCAGAGCAGTGACATGGTATGATTTAGTTTTAAAGGTATCATTAAAAATTTTTTTTAATTAAAAAATAATAAAAGTATCACTTTCGTTGCTGTGTCTGACACAGACTGTAGTAGGGCAAGCGCAAACACACAGAGACAAGTTCAGTAACCTTGTTGAAGAGTGTGCACATGCTCTGACAAAAATGCCTCCTCGTAAACATTAAATTGGTTTTATAGTTCTACTTACTACACTTTGGTAATTATCTTATTTCGACTAGTATTTACTCAAATACAGCTAAAGTTTGCTGCAGTAACAACAAATTATTTCCTAAATATATCAGAATATCCCAATTTTTGTTGTATAGCAGTTTGGTTGATTACCAGTGGATACCTTGTATTTATACCTTGTATTTATGGAGTATTTGACAGATTAAAAACAATTTTACATTCCTTTGGGTGGGGGGAAGCAGTGTTACACTTATTATCTCATCCAGTCTCCACAGTTCTTTAAGATTGGCAGAGTGGTTATTACTATCTTCCTGCAGTGGTAGAAACTAAAATATCAGCTGCCTAGAGAAATTCGCATGCCAAGCTTGTGTGGCAGGGTCAGTAAGACCAAAATGCAGATCCTCTGTCTCATAGCCTAAATCCATTGGTTTTGTTTTAAAAAGTCTGTTATGTTCAAGTGATATCTCCAGATATCAGTGGGAGGGGAAGTACTTAGCAAATGTAGTATATTGTTTAACAAGCCATTAACCAGTGAGCAAGATACCATTGTCGGAAGGAATACACACAAGGATGTGTGAAGCATTTTCCTACCCTGTGAACTCATCGCTTGGGGTGGTGACACCTCCACCAGTAAATATGGTAAATAACTACTAGTCAAACAGTGTCACCAGCTTAGTTCCAAACAAATTGCACAGACAGTAAAGGCATTAGCAATTCAGAGGAAGCCATGACTTCATTGGCCTGAGTAGTTAAGGCAACAGGGAGACAGGGTACTTGAGTTGAAACATGGGCAAAATTCAGTCAAGACATATCGAGGAAGGATTTGTCAGCCCGGGGGCAGAAGGCTTAGGGGAACATGCAGCATGAACAAAGGCTTGGTGAGGGAGGGTTTTATTTCTTTAGAGACAATGATCGAAGCGGTCAGATGGAGTCAAAGCTCGACATGAGGATAACTGGATGTTTACTACTTTCATATATAAAGTGTTCCTGAGAACTAGGCTGAGAGGTGAATGTGCAAAAGTCACAGAGCAGACCGGCATGGAAGTTTAAAATGATGTTCTTCGAAAGCTGAAAAATGCAATGAAGTTCTTATTTACACCTGCCTTTTAGAGTTTAATCTAGCAGTTCTCTTGTTTTATTGTTTCTCTCTCTATTGATCCACTCAAGTCAAAAGTGTATCTGATTAAAGCTAAAGATTTGTTAATTTTGGCATACCTCATGATTTCCAGGCAGCTCCGTCTTCCAGGAGCTCAAAATATTTGTTCATTAACTATCTCCATCTGATGTGGCAGCTAAGAGGTGTATAAAGATGTCAATACATAAAAGAACATGTTGTCCAAAAGAAAAATATTCTAAGTTGAGTGCCTGTAATGAGAATTGGATTTAGAAAATAAGACCAGCCTATGTAGAGTCTAACATTTCTTTCAGTTCACCAAACATTTATTGAGTGTCTACTGGTGCTGTCTATGATGTGTATGTATTGTGCTAAGTAGGGGTTCACAGTCAGGTTGGCAAGGGAGGTCGGGGAATATTTTACTTCCTCATCAAGAAGAGAAATGATGTAGTAAAAGTGGATATTTAATACAATGGTGGCATAAGATTTATATTCAAATTGAGGAAGGTTGGAGGCAGAAAGACTAGTTGGTAAAAGAACTTAAACCAGCCTAGGCATGCTAACTTGTGTTCAAAGAGAGAGTGCCCCTAAAGATGGTATATAGTATGTCTTGCTAACCCCTGATCACTGAAATAGAATCATCAACATAAAATAATACTTTGTGTTTATGGTTTCCATTCATTTATTCTCTCATCCATTCAACAAGTATTTATCAAGCACTTATTGTATGCCTGAAACTCTTCTAGGGGCTGGGAATATAGCAGTCAATAAAAGAAACAAAGTTCCTACCTTCATGACATTTACATCCTAGTGTTAGCCAAGCAACACTAAATGAACACATGTGTGAGAAAGTGCCTGGCACATTGCCTGTCACATAGGAAGCAGAGTTCAGTAATTGTTTACTGAGTTTGAACTTGAAGTTTGAATGAAGTACCTACTGTTGGCAAGATACTTTGTTAGGGTACTTACTGTTTTGCAAAGTGATGGCGTGGGGTGAGAATAACTCACATGTCTTTTAATGTTACATAAAAAGTTGAGTCTCTTGTTCAGTTTTGGGGTAATGCAGGATGTATGCTGTATTAAATATAACAAGTTGTCTGTTCCAGACCACTTTGCCATTGAAGATGAAATGTTGAAGCAGGTGCTATTCTGTACCGTCAACAGTGGTGTGCTCTTGTCCTGCTCGGATGGTTTTTGTGGGCTCCCGGAATTCCTGAAATGGCTCATTGTTGTCACTGACAAAGCTTCACAGAAACCCTTTGTGTCATTATTTAGCAACTGACTGCCTTGGCAAAAGCTATGTCAATTCTTTTGTTAACTATAACAGCAGTCAAACGTGATGTAAGGGGAGAGAAGGAGGAATGAAACAAAGATCAATAAGTGCATATATGCACACACATACACTCGCCTTTAGACCGATTTCTGAGTATTATCTAAAATAGCATTTGTCACATAAAACGAGGAGACAGCAATAGTGCATTCACTTTGTCATTGTTTCATATAGATGTGTCCTGTTACTGGCAGCATCTGAATGATTTTTCTTCTCATTGGCTTCCCATTGGCCTTACTGCTTCTTAGATGGGAGGAGTAGCTTCACATCAACAGCAAAGCCAAACCTTTTTGTGCAAATTCTTTGCAAGATTACATTTTCTTATCTACCTACTTTTCCTGAAGCCTTGGGATAGGATGATGGATGTATTTACTGTTGTTGAAAGCCAAGATTTTATTTGACTTTCACTTGAAATAAACCCTTGCTTCCATAGAAACCAGAGATGGTTGGAAGTGACAGAGTTAGGACCTTAGATTTTGCCTCCAGATAAAATGCTTTGCATTAAATTTGTGATTAGAATTCCGCATGGAACAGATGATGTCATTTCTGCAATATGGTATGGTGTGCACGTGTGCTTTTTTTTAAACGTGCATTATGGATACAGACTTAGTTATTTGGACTTTTTTGGTCCCCTTTTAGATGTGAAGCCCTCCAATATGCTAGTAAACACAAGAGGACAGGTGAAGCTGTGTGATTTTGGAGTTAGCACTCAGGTAGGTCTCCTTTTCTTCCCAATCTGCTCTCCTGTCTGCAACATTCACTTTTTATTTTCAGTCTACTCTTCGGATTGAAAAATCACCTCGCTGCCAGACAAACAGAACGCTGCATCTTCTCCTCGGCTGGGAGTGTATTATTCATTTTTAATCTCCGAGCGAGTTTCCTTCATCAGAATATGATTGTTCATTGTTTAATGACAGTAAAAACTGCTGATATTGTAATTACTACTTACGAATAGCAAACTTCATTGAGATGCAGCTTTGATATGAAAGCGTTTTGACCAGACAAAAGGGAGGGCAGAGTGGGAGCTGTGCCTGGGGAGCCCAACTGGCCCACAATAAAAATTAATATTGGGAGGAACAATGGTGGAGGGCCATTACAATGTGCAGCACAAATTTTAATTAATTTCCATTTTGGGCCTCCCCTGAGAACCCCGGTGATAGTGACCCACGAGCGTGCTGTGATGTTGATTTGAATTGCAGCCACCTTTACTCCCAGCCAAACACGAAGACCAAAGCGAAGGTCATCGTTGTATTATGAGTTGTCAAAGTCTGTTATCCCTCCAGCATATTTAGTGCCCGTTCCATTCTAGCAATGCATGGGCGCCATTCACATCTTGAGCCATCTGACTGAAAAATGAGTGTGTTCAAATTCTACTTCAAATTGACTTTTTATATCAGGCGGGTTTGGGGTACTAAAGCGATAAGCATCCCGCTTAAGTGAATTGTTTAAGGTTATCTGCTATAAACTGTAATGCTGCGCTTGTTTAAATTGGAAATCACATTCAAAAGAAAAGAGAGATTTAATCATTTTTAATGCCTTTGTAGATAAATTTGTTCCCTTTTACATAATTTTTAGTTGATTTATAGAAATGATGATTGTAGGTTAAATGAGGAATAATTGCCCATTTTATTTCCACATTATCTTTATATTGTTCTAACAGACTGTTTTGTCTCATAGCTGGTGAATTCTATAGCCAAGACGTATGTTGGAACAAATGCTTATATGGCGGTAAGTAAACTTATGCAAAAATAACATTTAAAACCAACATCTTTATCTTTATGTACTTGGTAATGTAGAATTCTTGAATTAATTCCACAGCTTTATCCTAACAGATCATAAATTACAAAGTCAATCCCGTCACAATCTGATTTTTAAATCTTTCTAAACAGCATTAGGTTTTATACAGGAGCTACCAACTTATCTGCTTAGTTGACTTAACTAGTTGGTTCGAGGGTGAAATTGCTGAGTTTTGAAGTTTAATCCGACAGAAAAAATTGCAGCTTACAGCACCTTGGCCACTTTGCCACATGGCTTATTTAATTAACCCTCAAGTATCCCAAAATGTCAGTCAGTAAGATTGGGTTGTTTTTTCCAGAAATACGAACATGCTTTGTCACCGGATCAGAATTAAATTATTAGCGTGACCAGCTCTTACTTATGGATCTCTGAATGTAAAGGTTTAGCAGGAAATTCTCTTTCAAACTTGTACACCTATTTTCTATTTACATGTTGGGTTCATGCCTGTCATAAGATGACTTATTAATTCCTCTGACATAAATTTGCCAAGTATAAAAATTAGAAGCACAGAGCTGTTTCAAAGACCCAAACTGGACTGGACTTCGACCTTTTCCTTTTTTCCTACCTTTTAACTGAGGGAACTTTTGGGGACACAAATGCTGTAAGTAGTTTCCATAGTCATTTCAAGAGTGGGCGTTTGGGAGAGATAAGCAGGAAGGTTATCTAGTATCATTTTTGGAGCCAAGTTTTGTTTCAACACCTTAAGGTCATTTTTTTTTTTTTAATGAGGATTCTAGATTTATTTAGGTAGTCTATTTTACTTCCCATGTCTTTTTTTTATTTTTATTTTTTTAGTGTTTTTTTAGTTTTGAGAGAGAAAGAGACTTGAGAGAGAAAGAGACAGAGCACGAGTAGGGGAAGAGCAGAGAAAGAGAGGGAGACACAGAATCTGAAGCAGGCTCCAGGGTCTGAGCTGTCAGCACACAGCCGGACACAGGGCTCGAACCCACAAGCCACGAGATCATGACCTGAGCCAAAGTCGGACGCTTAACCGACTGAGCCATCCAGGCGCTCCAATCCCATGGTCTTTATATGTCATTAAACAACATTAGTATGGATGGATCCCTGGATCTTACTCTCAGTTCATATATTATCTTGATAAAAAGATGTTAATGTAGATGGAACTCTGGATCTCCTTCTCAGAACAGTATAGACCAGGGGCGCCTGGGTGGCTTAGTCGGTTGAGCGTCCGACTTTCGCTTGGGTCATGATCTCGCGGTTCATGGGTTCGAGCCCCGCGTCGGGCTCTGTGCTGACTGCCGGCTCGGAGCCTGGAGCCTGTTTCAGTCTGTGACTCCCTCTCTCTCTGACCCTCCCCTGCTCATGCTGTCTCTCTCTCTCTCCTAGAAATAAAAAAAAAAAAAAACAGTATAGACCAGTTTTTTTTATTGAAGTACCAGAATAGTTCATGTTTGTTTTGCCTGGTTTTTAAAGAAAATTCATTCTTTCTCATTTTTCTTGGCAATGTGGAAAAAAGAAAAAATTAACCCCTGAAGTCATCAGATCTGCTTTTATAAAACATAATCACCCTCTCGGCTCTACCAGGTTAGCTGAGATTGGTGAGCCACCTTCACAATTAATAAATCCTGGGTCTCCCGGGTGGCTCAGTCAGTTGTGCGTCCAACTCTTGATTTCGGTTCAAGTCATCTCGCATTCCTGGATTCGAGTCCTGCATCAAAGTCTGCTGATAGTGTGGAGCCTGCTTGGGTTTTCTCTCTCCCCCCATTTCTCTCTCTGCCCCTCCCCTGCTCATGTCCGCATGCACACACGTGCTCTCTCTCTCTCTCTTTCTCTCAAAATAAATATTAAAAAATTTTTTCTTAATGAATAAAACTCCTATAAATGAAACAACTTTGGAGCACCTGGGTGGCTTAGTCAGTAGAGCATCTGACTTGTTTTCAGCAGTGTCAGCTCACATCATGATCCCAGCGTCGTGGGATCGAGCCCCGTGTCAGGCTCTGTGCTAAGCACAGAGCCTGCTTAAGATTCTCTCTATCTCTCCTTCTGCTTTTCTCCCTCGCTCACACTCACTCTCTCCCTTTCTAAATAAAATTTAAAAAAAGAAACAACTTTTCATCTACCCATCATGTTTTCTACCCGTCATGTTTTTAGTAGCTTTACATTGCTCTAATAATTAAATTGCATTATGTTTGAATGTACAAATCTAGATTACAGTTGTCTTTCCCAGGTGTACATTAAAGAAATTACCTTTTTTTTCCTTTTGGTTTATGGATGAGTGTGATGCATCCCTCTATTAATTAAATACGTGAAGATTAAAATTATGAAATGTTAGCTCAGGTTGGCACAGCTAAAATTGCTTTGCTTCTTGGGTGAGTGAATTCTACTCATCAGCCTTTTAGTTCAAACTGTAAAAAGCATAAGATACTTAGAAAGCAAAGAGTGATCACCTGATAATTCAGCAGGCTCCCATTGACCACATACTTACCTAACTGGTGTGAGATCAGAGGTTGGGAGTAGGGAAAGATGGAAATACTATTTATTCTATTTATTATTCTTTCCGGGTATTAATCCCTGCCTGATCTACCACGATACCGTATTATAGACCTACCATTGGGGGGACCCTGGCGAGTATGCAGAACTTCCCTGTATATGTTTTTTTCAACTTGTGAATCCATAAGCATTTCAAAATAAAACAAATCAGATAAGAAACAAAAGTTTTATTGGGACGTGGTCAGGCCCTTTTGTTTGGGTGTTGTCTGTGGCTGTTTCGGCACCACAGCAACAGAGTGGACTCCCTGTGTCAGTTGCAGCAGAGACCATATGGCCCACAAAGGGAGAAATATTTACTCGCTGGACACGTACAGGAAGTTTGCCAGCCTCTGGTCTATGCCAGCGAAAGCTGTATCTGAAACTGAGTACCTTCGGTTAATCAACCAGTATTTACTGAGCACTTTACATGCCATTTGCCAGGTTACAGTGGAGCCACTCGAATCCACATAAGATGTGGGCAGGAAGCATGGCATTATATGTGGCCACATTATGTGTAATATCATAAAGACTTACATTGTATCAAATATACATTGAGACAGTAAGAAGGCATACAGTGTACAAATTTGATGTAAGCACTATGTGAAAGGGTACTTAGAGAAGACATCCCTGTGGAAGGATGAGCAAGACATTAGAAACAGAAGGTAATGTGACATAGTTGGGGACAGGAGATGGGGTAGAGGACAAATAATAAGCTGTGGGAATATAAGTTAGAGATGAGCTGGTATGATACCCTCATTTTATGTCCATTTATCTTTATATTCATACAGCAGTAATGACAACAATAACAATAGCTGATATTTCGCCACATGTGCCAGTCACTCCTTTAAATTCTTACATGTATTAATGCTTTAAATCCTTACAACATCCCTACCAGAAGCGTATTATTGTTCTCATCTGACAGGTGAAAAAACAGGGATAGAGAAGTTGAGTAATTTACTCAAGTTGATACATTTAATAAGTGGCAGAGCCAAGGTTCAAACCTAAGTACTCAGTCTGCAGAGAGTATACTTTTAACTGCTGGACCTCTCACTGTTTCCAGATTATGTCTGTGACTCTCCCACTCTAGATTGCCGTCTGCAGAGGGGCAGCATTTATTCTGCTCATTCTCCATATCCAGGCCTTCACACAATGCAAAATGAATGAATTCATTCACGAAAGCTGCCTTCCAAAAATGACTTGTTCACTGATTATAAACAGAGCATCTAACATTTCATGTTAAGTATCCTACATGCATTATAAGGCATAGAAGACCCCAAATAACCCAAATACAGTCAACTAGGCTGCTCAGACATTGAAAAGAAAATAAATCAAAGAACTAGCCCTGCGTGTACAATCTCAATTCATTCTTCTATAATCTAAAGTATACGGTGTAAGAAAATGAGAATGAGGAAGAAGGACAGCTTTTTTAAGGTCCTAAATCATTAAAAAAATAATACTAATAACAACTTACAGGTGTGTTAAGAGGTGGAACTTGTAGAAGAGTTGGAAAGTCATCTGGTCCAACTTCCTCATTGACCAATGAGATTGGAAACTGAAGGGGCAATTTCAAGGACACACTACATTCTAGGGGCAGGCATTTAGGTTCAGTAGACACTTTAATCCAAAGCAAGAAAGATCTTCAACTACATTTTAAAAAGATCTCATCCAGCAGGATTACAAAAGAAGTCAAGAAGCCTTTGGGGACTCACATTAAATCATTTCTCAGATACTCTAATCACTAAAAATTTTACTCTTCTATTAAAATAAACACAGAAGTCCTTAAAACTTCAACCCACTGTTCAATCATTGTGATTTGTTTATTATTATAAATGTTTTAATGAAATACAAAAGTTTGACATTATTATTATGGATAGTTGAAGATTTAAAGTTAAAAAAAATCTTATCCAAATACTTGTGCTTTGCAGTCAGAAAGTCCGTCAAAATGACTATTCTTATCTTTTAACCGTTTTTCCTGCCTCGGCTATTCCTGTCCTTGGAAATGACTTTTACCCAGAATGAAACCTATGCAGATTACATGATACAGCTACATTGGCCGTGTTTGTGCAGTGATTGTCATGGCAATGCTGATGATCAAAAGGAGGCTATCATTTACTGAGCATTCCCATATGACAGGTATCGAATCAAGCAAAATGCATGGATTCATTTAATCTTCACACAACCCCATGAAGTATACATATTATTATTGTCTTCATTTTACAGATAAGGAAACAAAACATAAAGTAACTTTAGCCCAGGGCCTCAGAGTTGGCCTCGTAGTGAGAGTCAAGATTTAATTAGAACAGGAACTTCTAGTTTCTAGTAACAGCAGGTTAGTTAGGTTATTTGTACCAACTCGTCTGTTGAAAAATGCTGAGTAAAACACTTTGAAAACCATCTCAAATGCTTTGAAGAGCTAAAATGACAATGGGAATCTCCTAGAACAATTTTTTTAATGTTTGTTTTTGAGAGAGAGAAGTGTCAGAGAGAGAGGGAAACACACAATCCAAAGCAGGCTCCAGGCTCCAAGCTGTCAGCACAGAGCCCGACGTGGGGCTTGAACTCACGGAACTACCTGATCCAAAGTCGGACACTTAACCAACTGAGCCACCCAGGCTCCCCTCCTAGAACCATTTTTAGATGGACTCCTGCAACAGAGGAGAAAGCAGAATCTTGGCACAACAAAGCTCATTCTTCCTGAGGAAGTAGGTATAGGGCATCTGCCAATATCCCCACCATCAGGGATGTGGGGGTCCTCCTAAGGCAGACGTTCTTAGTGGAGGTCTCCGTATCCTCAAGGAAGCCTGAAGGTCTCACTCTCGGTGTAAGAGCAAACCAGAGCCAAAGCTGCTCCTCCTCCCCCAGTCCCGAGGAACAAAAGGAAAGGGGAGAATTGTGGGCACAGGCTAACTCTGATTTGCACCCTGAGTGTTTGTATTCATGACCTGAGTTGGAAAAGAAGCTCCATGCTGAGAATTTGGTTTAAGGTAGGCACATCTTCCTAAAGCCTCAAAGAATCTCTCAAAATCTTTTAAGAACGAAAACTGGCAAGTAGTGAACGAGAAACCAGGCACACAAGGAAACAAGGCAGCATGAAAAAGAACCAACCAGCAGGAACGACAGATACACACAGACTTCAAATCATAAGTTTTAAAAGTGACACAGCAGATTCAAAATCTCGAAACTACTGGATTAAAATTTAACAACTCACTCCTTGGTAGTACGCTGGATATAGGAAGAGAGAGGATTTATGAACTGGAAGATAGGTTGAGTTAGAGCAGTCCCACTCCAGTCTCTTGGGTAACCAATATGCCCTCCTACCCACAGGCGTCTTGTCAGCTGAAAAAACATTGTACCGGGGCACCTGGGTGTCTCAGTCGGGTAAGCGTCTGACTTCGGCTCAGGTCACCGATCTAGCGGTTTGTGAGTTACCCGCATCGGGCTCTGTGCTGACAGCTCAGTGCCTGGAGCCTGCTTCCAATTCTGTATCTCTCTCTCTCTTTGTCCCTCCCCTGGTTGTGCACTCTCTCTCTTTCCTCTCTCTCTCTGTCTTTCCTCTGTCTCTCTCTCTCTCTCTCTCACACACACACACACACACACACACACACACACACACATTTAAAAATTTATTTTAAAAATCCCCATTGTTCGTGATCTATATTTTGAGTACTTACTAAAGTATTTGTGCATACTTTCGTTAATTTACTGAGTAGTGTAATCTGGAGCATAAGTTCTTTATCAGAAGAGATTAGGAATGTACCTTGGTATCTTGTTGCTTTTGACAAGTAAATCCTGGGGTATTGTATAGAGACAGTTCTAGAGTGAGTCAGCTAAATGTGGATCCTGGGTAAAAAATAAGTCACAGAGGGTGGCTGGAAGGAGTGGAGTGTGCAGCTTGGAGCCACTGCCCTTTCAGATCCTGTATAAACTCGGCTTTTTATATCATCACCGCTCCTTACTGTTATCATTGAGAACAGACCAGGACTTTTCCAGGACTTTTCCTCCTATACTTAAACCCCAGTACAGACGTGCCTCAGACAGGGAGTCATGTTTTTCCCATTATTTAGCTTTCCACACTGGTGACAGCTGCCGTGTCAGAAGGTAACCCCGCTTTCGATTTTTAACTGCAACATGTCCATCACAGACCCTCTGTCAGTAGTGTGGTACCTGGTGGTTGGTTTTGTTTTGTTTTAGAGGGGAGAGAACAGCGCAGGCCACCTTGGCTTCGAGTGTAAGAACAGATTTGAATTGTGCAGCCTCCGGCCATCAGGTCCTGGCTCCATAAATTCAAAATGTGTTGGGGCTGATCTCGTGCCTGTGTCAGTTTCAGGGGCCTGGGCGCGTTTCCCAAGCTGTATCCACCGTACCATTTCTTCAGGTAGACCCGTAGAGCCGGCCCCCTTCTTCTCTCACTGAGCACAGCACCACAACAGTGATCTCGCTTTGTTGGNTCTCTCTCTCTCTCTCTCACACACACACACACACACACACAAACATTTAAACTTTATTTTACTTTATCTTCAGCTTCCTGTTTTCATTTGTTTTGAAAGTGCAGTGGGCAGGGGCACCTGGGTGGCTCAGTCAGTTAAGCATCTGACTCCTTGTTTCCGCTCAGGTCGTGATCTCACAGTTTGTGAGTTCAAGCCCTGTGTTGTTCTCTGTTCTGGCAGTGTGGAGCCTGCTTGGGATTCTGTCTTCCTCTCTCTGCTCCTCCCCCACATGCTGTCTCTCAGAATAAATAAAAATAAGCTTTAAAAAAAAAGTTCATTGGGCAACTATTATAAATGTATTTAATGTTATTGTTGGTCCTGTCAAAATATTTTGTATGTGGGCTCCACTTTCGTTTATTTGCTTTTTCTGTACGCTGAATGAAGTGCTATATTTTGGTAACTGTCAGCTAGTGGAATCAAGAAAAGGAGAGAGTAGGAGAGAAGAAACAGGGAAGAAGGCAACATTTGGTTATTTCTTTAAGAGTTCTAGGGGTGCCCGGGGGGCTTAGTTGGTTGAGTGTCTAACTTTGGCTCCAGTCATGATCTCAGGGCTCCTGAGCTCGAGCCCTGCATTAGGCTCTATGCTGACAGCTCAGAGCCTGGAGCCTGCTTCAGATTATGTGTCTCCCTCTCTCTCTGCCCCTTTCCTGCTCATTCTCTCTCCCTCTCTCTCTCTCCCTCTCTATCTCTCTCAAAAATAAGTATTTAAAAAAAATTTTTAATAAAGAGTTCTAGAAGATTTTAAGATTTTCATGTTTGCTGGATATTTCTTCATGAGCATGAATAGCAGTAATACTGGGGAAGTTATGTTAGTAGAACACTTCAGGGGACTTAATAATTGGCACATGCTTAAAACCAAATGTGCAGTAAACATGTATTCCATCCCTTCAAGGCAGCCTACCTTGACCACACACTGGCTTTGTGCCAGCCATGGTACTAGATATGAGATGAGTAAGACACTCTCTTGGCCTCTTAGGAGAAACAGGCTAGTAATCTGATGATTACAACACAGTGCAGTCAATTAATATTAAAGATACAAGCAACATTTTCATGCAGGACAGAGGCAAGAAATTGTAATTCTTCCTGAGAAGTGCAGGAATGTTTCACCAAAATAAGGTGCCCCACGACCAGGGCCTATAAAAGAAATGTTCATGAAGCACAGAAGAGGAAGATAGGTCATTGCCTTTGTAGGGAACATGGAGATGTTTAGTGGCTGAAGCTGAGTATATACCAAAAAATCACCCAGAGAAATTATTTTTTATTTTTTATTTAAAAAAATTTTTTTAATGTTTTATTTATTTCTAGGAGAGAGAGAGACAGCGTGAGCAGGGGAGGGTCAGAGAGAGAGGGAGTCACAGACTGAAACAGGCTCCAGGCTCTGAGCTGGCAGTCAGCACAGAGCCCGACGCGGGGCTCGAACCCACGAACCGCGAGATCATGACCTAAGCGAAAGTCGGACGCTCAACCGACTAAGCCACCCAGGCGCCCTGGGAAATTATTTTTTTAGAAGAAGATCCCCCGAACCACTTGAGAGGTTCTGATTCAGGCGGTTCGTCTGTAATACACACCTCAGGCAGTCAGTTCTCTGAAAGCTAGTGTGAAAACCATAATTTGAGAAATACTGACCAGCTCAAGATTAATGTGTGGCTCTTCTGACTTCTGTTTCTGGGGGCAGTGTGACACACTAGAAAGAACCCTCATTTTGCAGTCAGACATACCTGGGTTTGAATCCCGACCGCGTTCCTAAACAGTATGCCTCATATTTAGCCATAGTTCTAGACTTCAGCAGCCACTTAATTTTATTAAGCTCAGTTTTTACATCTGTAAAATGAGGGCAGTAATATCTGACTTTAGTGTAGAGAATGCAAAGTATCCCAGTGCCCGGCATATACTAGCTGGTCATTTAATGACCAGCTACCACTGTCCTATAGTCATATAGTGGGTGCAAACTAAACCTCTCTGTACCCCCTTTTCCCCAGCTGTTAGAAGTGAATGATAATAGTACTAATCTAATATGGGTGCTTATGAATCCAAAATGAGACATACATTAGCACTTAAACCAATGCCAGGCGTATGGAAATTCTTCAATAAATGCATGTGGTAGTGTTGATGATGCTGATGATGATGATGTGGTAATGTTGATGATGATGATGATGATGATGATCGTGGTGGTGGTGGTAGTGGTGGTAACTCCTGTAACTAACTGGCTGCTTTCATCCTAGTACCTGTTGAACTAGCTGGAGCTGGGTAATGGGTTCATTCATGTCTGAACAAGGAACTTCAGAACTGATGGTGTGGGGGATTTGAATGTGAAAGTAAAAGTACTGGGAGATTGAGATGGCCGTGTCTATTAGCCGCTGGGAGAAATGGTCACATGACACATGGCCCTTGGGAAGAATTGTCCTTGGTAGGAAAGGGGTTTTACAAATTAAAGAAATAAATAAAAGAAGGGAAAGAAGCCAGGTAAGTATATTGAGGTAGCCTGATGGGTATGAGGAGAAAGTAGGTCACGAAGTTCTGGGTCCCAGCTAAGCCAACCCCTCAAGATGTAGGACTGTGCCTACTCACCCGAAAGCACCTTGCTCACACCTTCTCCCCTGACATATCCCCTGCTGGTGGGTGGTGGGTGCCTACCTCCTCCATCGGCAGTGGACCAGCCTGAGCCTGGCCCCAGGTACTCTTGAGGGCTCCCATGAAAGCTCCTGAAGGCTGGTGCCAGTGGTGGCCATCAAGACCCCCAGGGATGGTACAGAGAATAGAATGGCGCCCTGAGGGCCAGGAGGTACAGGTTATGATCCTAGACCCGCTGTCACCAGCTCTGTGACCTTGAGTGACCATGAGACTCTACCTCCATGAGACTTCTGTTTGTGTGCTCCTGTGTTCATTCAGAAGATTTATGTTAAGTACCATACTGAATGCTGCATCCTGGAGGGATAGAGAGACCAGGCAGCACCCACTCCACCAAGAAACTATTCCTTTTGAAGTAGAGAGAGTACATGTAGTGGCTTTCTAGACAAGGTATTTGCTATGCATCCTGAATGGAGGACCATTTGTCCCAAGTGGACCTTTCAAACTGTTCCTTGGTTCATGTCAAAAGAAACCCTGATAATTGGAATAAAATTGCTGAACAGTAGGTGAATCTGGGTAAAAGGAAATAGGGATTTTTTTATTTGTCTTAGTTTTTCAACTTTCTTGCACGTTTGAAATTATATCCAAGTAAGAAGTTAAAAGATTAAAAATAAAAATATCCCTAGTGATGCAGACCCATCTCTCAAAGTGCAATTAAGTGATAACATTATGTAATGTAGTTTGTCACTTCACAGCTGAGACCACTGAATTTGGAGGGAGAGGACCTGGGTTCAGGTCTCAGCTCATTTACTAGCTGAGGACTTTGCCTAAACGATTTCACCAATACGAGCCTCCATTTTCTTCATCTCTAAAACAGAGGTAATAAAGTTTTCCTCACAGGGACTTTGTGAGGATTCAGTAAGATTCTGTATATCTGTATTACCTATGTAGTTTCTATATGTTACCTATTTAATATGTATATATATATATATATATATATATATATACACACACACACACACGTGAGATTATTTTGCTCGTCATAAAGTCCCATAAAATGTTGATGGCTAACCTGCCTTAGCCAAGCCCATGGTAGTGTTTCCTGGACTCGCTTCCATCAGCTCACAAGCTCCCTTTGTTTTCTTACAGCCTGAAAGAATTTCTGGGGAGCAGTATGGCATCCATTCTGATGTCTGGAGTTTAGGAATCTCTTTCATGGAGGTATGTTGTTTGCAAATAGATGTTTCTGTGTATAACCGTCCTAATATTTTCTATCAGGAAGGATGAAGATTTTGAGAAAACTAAAAATAAACCTCTGTGTACCCAGAAATATGTACAATTTCTATTAGTTATGTGTACGTACACATGGAGTTTAACTCCAAAGTCCTCGTTTTGATATCCTTGAATGGCTTGTGAATAGACCATTCGGAGGTGCTGTTTCTCGCACATCACCTGTACAAAACTTACCTGGAGAGCTTCTTAAAAATACAGGCTCCCCGACTACCATCTAAGACTAATTAAATCCGAATCTTTAAGAATCTGCATTATTAACATGTTCCCTGGTGACCTTTATGCACACTAGAGCCTGCATTATAATAAAAGATTCCAGAGTTCTGTGTAATGGTACCCTTGTTGGAATGCACATATAACTTCCAGTGGTGATTACTTTAAAGAGTGCAGCCTTACTCATTTGGATGTATAAAGTCTATATGTTTGTTTAGAAAGAAAAAAAACACTTTGCTTCAATATAGTCATTTCACATGTTGGGGGAATGGGGCACGATACGATCTGGGGGAGGGGAGAGGTATGTATTTAGCACGATTTTAATGTCTTTACTCCTTATAGCTGTATTTAGAATGGACTTTATCTTAGTGTGCTACATATAACCCCACAAGAGCTCTGTGCTAAGGTTTCCTACAAGAACAATTGATTTATAAGGAAATGTGTACAATTTCTATGAGAAAGATATCTGGCTCAATGTGAATTGTACTAGTATAGAATCTGGATCCTCTCCAGTACTTCAAGAATTGTTTCTCACCTGCATTGATTCAGAGAAAGGAGGTTTTTTTTAAAAAAAGTAGAAAGGACTGTCCTCAAATAAGATCATGGATAGAGTTGCAGTCACATTTTTATCACCTCTTTTGGGGTCAAATACTTCTTTCTGTGATTTTTGTAATGCATGCATGCAGTTGAATTTATAAGGAAATATCTTTAGACTCAATTCACCTGCACTATGGAGAGAAAGCAAGATTAATCAGTGTTTATTAAACTATATTTTTCTGCTTCTTCACAAAAGAGAATCTAAGAGGAAATACAGTATGTATGCATCAGCTGAGTGGTTAGCAATAATGGCGGACAGAAGCTCAGAACCGCGTTTCCCAACAGAAGCCTGAAGGGCTTGTTCAATTAACCTGTTTTGAGGGAAACTCATTCTTTTGATTTGTGAAACTCAGGCCTTACTCTTATATAAATACTCTTCGCATGTTTAAAAAAGTTTTTTTAATGTTTATTTTTGAAAGACAGAGCATGAGGGGGGAGGGGCAGAGAGAAAGGGAGATAGGCTCCAGGCTCTGAGCTGTCAGGACAGAGCCCAAAGCAGGGCTCGAATCCATGAACCATGAGATCATGACCTGAGTCGAAGTCAGACGCTTAACCAACTGAGCCACCCCTTTGCATGTTTAAACCATTGTCCTCCAGTGCATTTAACAAATGACCAGATGTGGTGTAGAACGTTTGAGAAGTGTGTGGTGTCCAGCTAAGAACCTAGATTGGGAATGAAATACAGCAGTTTCACCTTTGCTGCTGGTTTCTAGGTGTCCTGGGCGAGCCACTGTCCTTCACCAGGCTTCTGTTTCTTCATCTGTAAGGTAATGCTCTCGCAGCCCTTTTCCAGAATAACATTCTATGACTCCAAGCAGTCTATTTTCTTTCTTTAACTTTCTGCATCAACTCTAGAGCTGAGTGACTTGGACGATGTACACCCTAGCGTGACTTGGGCGATGTACGCCCTGGCGTGATATAACATGCAGAGACACATACTACCATGAGAGAACATAGCTAATAGATTGAGGATTTAGAACAGATATATTCACTGTTCTCTCCTTGCACACTCATTTTCTTATTTATATATTGAGCTCCTGCTATGTCTGTTAGATAGGCGATGGGGATACGGTAATGAAAGGACATTCTAGTCTCGACTCTCATGGAGTAGGGTGTGAGGAGGACAGAAAACAGGATAACGAAATATATAAATTGTCAGATGGTGGCAAGTCCTGTGGAGAAAAATAAAGCGGGGTAGTCCTTTCTGATAAAGTACCTTTGAGCAGAGGCTTGGATGACGTGAAAGGAGGGAGCCATCAGGCAACAGCGGATACAGAGGTGCTAAACTGGAGTGTGTTTGGCATGCTCAAGGGAAGCCAAGAGACCAAGGTCACTGTCGTGGAGTTATTAAGGGGAAAGATGGGAAAAAATACATTCAGAGAGGTACCAGGAGTTAGAGCATATACCTACCATGCCTTGTAGGCCATGGTAAGAACTTGAGGTTTTCCTCTGAGGATAAATGACTGAATTATATTTTCAAAATATCATTGGGTGTTCTGTGGAGCACAGACCATAGAGGGACAAGCATGGAAACATGGACATCAGTTAAGATAGGTAGGTACATGAGAAGGTAGGTAGGTAGGTAGGTAGGTAGGTAGGTAGATTGATAGATAGATGCCCAATACGTAGAACAGATTTATATTACATATTGAAACATACCTCTGCCAATATTGTGCTAGGTGCTAGGAATGCAAAGATTTAAAAAGAGGGTCTTTATAGTATAAGGGGGGAATTTGTCATTGTTGTCTTTGGTGTTTTGTCAGTCATGTTCATTTATCCTGGAGATAAACTGTTGAACGGTCTCCAGAAGACTGAAGAAAACAGACTCACTGAATTCATAAGACTGAGGAGGATTAAGGGACAGGGACTGTGTAACAAACTGTCACATCGAGTGTGGGACACCTGAATGCCAGAAGGAATGTGTTGGCTCAAAGTGGAGAGTAGGGGAAGACAGGAAGGGCTAGGTGTCCTAATGCTCCCTGTGTTTTCAGATGGTTGGTGACGAGCCAGATGTTAAATCAGAAGGAGTCGGTAATGTCAGTACAGGGAGTCAGGTGCAGTCTGACTACGATCAGCAAGAAAGGTTGTTGAGCACCTCTTTGTGCATGATGCTTCACCAAGTGATGTCAGAGAGAACTGTGTAATTGTAGCACTTTCTTCTAGGAGCTCACCACCTACCAGACAAGCAAGTGACAGCTGTGACTGAACACAAGTTACAGAGCAGTAAGCCACTAGGGAATAGAGTAAGGCCCCCGGTGTGTCTTTTACCAAATTCATCTGGGGCATAAGGTAACACAAAGTAAGTGATAGGGAAAGGGAGTCGGAGGTTTTGAGCCCATAGAAGAGAAATCGTGAATGATTCAGTGACGGAGGGAGCCCCAAGGTTCTTTTCTTCCTTAGGGGCAGATGTAATGAGAATATCACCTGAGGGGATGGGGAGCTTAGTCCGCAAGAAGCACTTGAAGTCAAGCACTAAGCAGAGAGTTTTTGTTTTCACCCACAGTCTGTCTGCTTGGGATAAATGTGGCAAATCCTGTTTCAAGTCACGATAGAAGTGTGGATCTCCACAGCATTTTAAAATTCACAGCATTTTAAAATTCTGAATAACAAATTGTATTCTGAAACAGAGTCCCCATCATCAAAGAATTGCTTCTCTTCTGTTTATCCTCACTTTTAAAACCAAGACTCCTTTTCTAGGGGTATGCTCTGAAGAGTAAACACGCCCATTCAGTATTGACTATTTAAGCACTTCTCATGGGCCAGGCCTTGGAGAATGGGTCGCAGAAATCTGCTGATAGAGAAGACCAACACCTAAGGCCCGAAACAAAACAACCAGTGTGCTAGCATCTTTGGTCAAGGTGCTTCCTAAATACTCTGAGCGCCAGGCCTGCGGGAGAGGCGGGGTTTCTCCAGATGATTTACAGTTGAGCTGAATTGGTCTTTTTTTTTTTTTTTAATGTTTATTTATTTTTGTGAGAGAGAGACAGAGTGTGAGCTGGGGAGGTGCAGGGAGAGAGGGAGACACAGAATCTGTAGCAGGCTCCAGGCTCCGAGCTGTCAGCCCAGAGCCCGACGCAGGACTCAAACTCTCAAATGGTGAGATCAGGACCTGAGCCAAAGTTGGACGCTTAATCAGACACTTAACTGACTGGAATGGTCTTGAACGGAGTTAGCCCCTGGTAAAAAGAAGGAAAAGAGGGAAGAGCCCCTCCCCGTGGCCCCACACATACTAAGGTGGATCTCTGTGAACACCTCGGAAGAGATCTAGTGTCAGAGCATGCAAGGCCTCATCTGGGCCCTTCCACGACCTCTTTGTGTGGGTACCTTAAAGTGTTTTGAGTCATTTGTATTCCCCTAGGGTGCTGGCGGTAAAGAAACAAATGGGATCAAAATACAGGAAACTGAGCAAGGGAATCTTTCTGAATGTATACAAGAATCAGATAGAGGCCAAGTGGAAACGAGAGTCTTCTCTGCCTTCTGCCTCTACTAGCACACCCCTCCCCCAGACTCCATAAACTCTCAGCCCCTCCCTGAGGTTTGGTGAGGGAGGAAGCAGAAGGCACTTTCATCATTTTGAACTCCTAAAATAGCGAGGCTCACCTCTGTTTGCCTTCCCGATGCTGCCCTCCCCTTGTTAATGTGCTGTCCTACTCCCCGTGGGGCTCATAACAAGGCCTCTCACACACTTGTTCATAAAAGATGATGCCACATGCCACTAAAATGTGCCATTAAAAAAGTCACAGACAGGTACATTTGTGCCTTAAGCAAAGAATCTTTAATATCAGACTGTCTGTTATCCAGGGACAGAGCTGCCCCATCTCCTCTCAGTTCAGTGTCCCTGTGGGATAAAATGGGTCTCTTCCAGGATTTTGTCAGCTGTATGTAGCATTTGGAGTTGGCAAAAGCAACAGAAACACGGAGATTACCCTTATAAAGGGGAAAAATGAGATTACTCAGCTTCACTGGAGCACGGCAATGTCACTGGGTGAGAAGAATTCGGCTCCTTTCCGTGTGTTTTGCTTATGGTTTTCAACTCAGATCTTCAAATGTGTTGTAGTTCTCATGCGGATTAGTTATGAAGCCAAATAAAGGTCATTGCCATATGAGGGGCTTGTATGGGCTCAATTTTGTCGTGGGAGAAAGAATCCATGTAGAATTGCATTTCTTCCTTGTACCTTCATGACAGAAATCAGTGTGGAAATGCAAAAAAAAATAATAATAATAAGTAAATAAAAAAAAGAAAAAGAAAAAGATAAAAAGAAGTAAAACCCACCAACAAAGGTATAAAATTCCTGAACTAGGACAAACTAGAAGGACTAATCCTGCTTCGCAGCATATCTGACTCTTCTAGAAAGCTCACACTGATCCAGTCAACTAGGTGATGAGTTTCAGGAGTCTTCACCCTAGTAGTTGCCATTCAAGACTTCAGGGCTAAACTGTAAAATGAAAATTGGTTGCATAATAAGAGCCAAGTTTGTATATATTTTTCTTATTTTTTAGAGAGAGAGCATGAGCAGGGGAGGGGCAGAGAGAGAGGGAGACACAGAATCCGAAGCAGGCTCCAGGCTCTGAGCTGTCAGCACAGAGCCCGACGCTGGGCTAGAACCCACAAACCATGAGATCATGACCTGAGTCGACATCGGACCCTTAACCAACTGAGCCACCCAGGCACCCCAGGGCACAAATTCTTACTTTCACAGGCAGCTCAATACCTATCTCTCCTCCCACAGACTGGCTCAAGAAGAGAAGTCCCTCTGGGTTTTTTTTCACTAATTAGTGATTCCACTCATATTCTTGTGTCATTTAAATCACAACATGTTTGCAAAAGCTGGTTTTTTTAAGTTGGCCCTTCTTGTGTCAAAAAATAAGTCAACGCACACCTTCCTCCAGCCTGGATTTTGCAGTACCCAGAATAATGCATTCACATTTTAAAAGGCAAGAGGCCTGTCCTGCACTGCCCTTATTCTCACCGAGTACGCTCTACAGGTACACGTTCTGGTTTGTGATTCTAGCCGGCGGGTTATTATAAGCCTTATTAAGGTTGGTGGTGAATAATCTTCTGACAGGCTTTTCTGCAGGAGTCAGACTGAAAGCCCATCTTTAACACATGCATTTTGCTCTTTTCACTTGGGTCCTCGCTTTTTTCTGCCTTTGTTTGCCTCCTCTCTCCGCCAGTCTCTTGAGTCTGAGGCATAGAACAATCTGGCTCGATGTGCTTGGTTAATTGGAGTGTCATCTAGTCCTCTGAGACGCCTCTTCAGCATGATCCCTGTTTTATTGAAGTGGTTTGAATGATGTGTTAAATGATGGAAGCAAAGCCCATGGCTTAGAGAAACGTCTCTAGAAAGGCGAAAAACATATCCAGGGAGCCACACAAGGTCACTGTCATCACAGTAACACCATCTTCTGAAGATTTTTATGAGTTCTGTTCTTTTGGCCAAGAGTGTTTTTCTTACGAGTTTTGGAATCCCCTTTCCCGAGTTAAAAGCAAACCCGTTGAACACTGCTGTTCACTCTACATGGCATATCATTTTCCTTCATCTCCCCAGGATACAGGTTAGATCCCCATCCTTCATGACGCCTACTCGGATCTCTCTGACTGAAAGTAGCATCCTCTTCTGACCTTCATCTTCATCTTCCTCACGGCATCTGCCTTTTCCACTTTGTACCATAATAATTCATAGGTGTCTCAGATTTCCTTACGATAGGAGTCACATCTGCTATGCTCAACACCTCCTCCACTCACCAGCACAATTCCACTGCTCCTCAGTGGGTACTCAGGAAGTCTTTGGGCTCAGTTTTTTCATACTTTTATCACAGCTCTGAAGCAGAAGTTTGATGGAGCCTTTAACATACGCACACATAAATGTTAGCTGAATAGATCGCC
Organism: Crocuta crocuta; assembly: GCF_008692635.1. Classification (NCBI taxonomy): domain Eukaryota; kingdom Metazoa; phylum Chordata; class Mammalia; order Carnivora; family Hyaenidae; genus Crocuta; species Crocuta crocuta. The sequence continues at coordinate 6,548,732 of NW_027527920.1, read as the reverse complement.
AGCATTTTGCATGTGGAGAAGGGTTTCTGTTTGCTGGAGTATAGACCTAGATCAGAGTTCAGTTCTCTCAGTCTAAACTGTAGATCCTTGGGTAAGTCATTTAATCTCTGGGCCTCAGCTTCCTCATCTTTAGATGGAAGCTTTACTTCAGAGCTCCTGGACACAGGTCACAATGAGAACATTAAGCTATTATCTCCTCTCTTTAAAAGGAATTATTTCCTTAAATGTTTATATTTTGTTCAAAAAAGTTGCTCATTTGATTAAAGCTTGGAACTTTAAAGGGGTGCTGTAGCTTCCCCTTGCACCTCAAACTCCACTACAAATAACTGTAAAGGAATTTTTTAAAAAGGCATACTACTCTGAAGACAAAGCAAAAGGGGAAGGAGACGCTAGCAACCAACTTCGGGGTGTGGAGACCCAACGGACAGCGGCAAACAACCTAGCAGAGCCCAGAATGCTGAAATCCTAAGCTGGCTGTAAAGAAAGTGACAGGGCGCCTGGGTGGCTCAATCGGTTGAGCGCTTGACTCCGGCTCAGGTCATGATCTCATGGTTCGTGGGTTCAGGCCCCGTGTCGCCCTCTGTGTTGACAGCTCCGAACCTGAAGCCTGCTTTGGATCTTGCGTCTACTTCTCTCCCTCTACTCCCCACCCGTGTGTGCGCTCGCGTGCTCTCTCTCTCTCTCAAATAAATAAATAACAAAGATTTTAAAAAAGAAGAAAAAAGTGATAAAGACCCCAATTCCTTTTTTAGGCTTAATGTTTTATTTATTTCTAGGAGAGAGAGAGAGAGAGAGACAGCGTGAGCAGGGGAGGGTCAGAGAGAGAGGGAGTCACAGACTGAAACAGGCTCCAGGCTCTGAGCTGGCAGTCAGCACAGAGCCTGATGCGGGGCTCGAACCCACGAACCGCGAGATCATGACCTAAGCGAAAGTCGGACGCTTAACCGACTAAGCCACCCAGGTGCCCCTAAAGACCCCAATTCCTGTAGAACACCCCAAAGGCACAGGAATGGGTGGTACCAGTTATCTGGAACTAGGCGTGAAAGTGGGACCAGAGAGAAGAGGATTATTTTAAAGTCTCTTTGAGAAGCACATTCGACCCACAGATTCGTCACCTAACTCAGCACGTGTGGACAGTCACCACTCCCCAGCCCCAGCAACAAGACTGGGAAGAGAGAGGTCTTTCTGGAAAGAGTAAAATAAGTGACACCTAGCACAGTATAAGAGTGTGTCCCATTACTGAAGCACAGAGGCATTAAGGGAATGGTAAATGTTGAGACCTCCCTGTCACACCCTGTTGCTAGGACACCAACAGCCCAGGTGTCTTCCTTCTCCAGGCAGAAGAGACTTTCTCGAAGGAAATCAGTCCAAGTCTTAAAGATCCAGACACTGGGGGTTCATGTTACATCACATTACGTCAGTCTGACCCACCAATGAGCATGGTGTTTCCAGCCAGATTTCCAGTGCCTTCCTCTTGGGAAGACATGTGAGGAAGGCCTTTAAGACAGAGACCTAAAGGGGCGCCTGGGTCGCTCAGTCGGTTGAACGTCCGACTTTCGCTTAGGTCATGATCTCGCGGTTCGTGGGTTCGAGCCCTAGGTCGGGCTCTGTGCTGACTGCCAGCTCAGAGCCTGGAGCCTATTTCAGAGTCTGTGTCTCCCTGTCTCTCTGACCCTCCCCTGCTCACGCTGTCTCTCTCTCTCTCTCCCCTAGAAATAAATAAAAATATTAAAAAAAAAGAGAGAGACCTAAAATAACTGGAAAACAACTTGGAGGGCCTTGGAAACTCTGAAGGGAAGAAAAATTCAAATGAACTACTCTAGTATTGTCAGGGGTGGGAGAAAACACTACATTCAGGAAACAAGAACAGGCTGCTGTAACAAAGGAACTTTCTGAGAACAAGGACACCAAACAGATACTGAAAATTAGAAAACTAGGTCAGAAGTCTAATGTGGAAAACAGAAGTTTCAGGAAGAAAGAATAGAGGAATAGAGAGAAAGAAATCACCAAAGCACATTTTCATTTTAATTTTATAACAGGAGAGAAATATTTATATGTTGTTTGAGATTACCCTCCTTTTTATTATTCCTATAGCAAAAACAAAAACAAAAAACAAAACCAAACTTTTTTCTAAATGGCATCTACCAATGCTTTTGCCCAGAGAAAGGGACTTTTTACTGAGGAATGGTAAAATTTTTGAATTTTCTGTAGACATCTACAATGAAATTTTTTCTAAGGAAATTGTAGCATAAAAAGTAAATAGAGTTGGATAGAACCACCTTGTTTTATGGAAATGTTAAAACCTGTGAACACATCTCATTAAAAAAAAATTTTGCCTTGGGACACCTGAGTGGCTTAGTCGGTTAAGTATCCGACTTGGGCTCAGGTCAGGATCTCATGGTTTGTGAGCTTAAGCCCCGCATCAAGCTCTGTGCTGACAGCTCGGAGCCTGGAGCCTGCTTCTGATTCTGTGTCTCCCTCTCTCTGCCCCTCCCCTGCTCATGATCGGTCTCTCTGTGTCTCAAAAATAAACATTGAAAAATGTTTAATGAAAAATTTTTTAAAAATTTGCCTTAATATATCTTTTTTAATGGGTGCTAGATAAGACTCATTAGATCCCAAGAAAATGAAATGTAATCTACTACATTTACAAGCTAACACATAAAGCTGTGTGAAATGAAACTAATAAAAGTATTGAAAAAGTGGCATGGATCACCCAGCCTAGTACCCTTGACAGAGCTTCTGGAGACGTTTGGTGAAAGTGGGAAATTTTTTTTCTGTGGTAAGATTTTCAGATTCAAGGGCTGCCATCCTAATTCTTGAAATCTTAAAACTGTTCAGACTCTGGATTAACCAGATACGTTGACACCACCCCTTACAATCATTGTGATTTTGGCCAAGTCTTTTGCCACTCCAAGTGTATGCCACTCTTATCTGTCAAGTGAAGATAACTTTAAAATTCATTAATTCCTCAAATACTTTCTGAGCATATTTTATTTACCAAACACTTTCCTAAGTGCTGAGGATACACTAAATAGCCACGTTGCCTTTGCATATTGAACCTACAATGCAATGAGGGAGGCAGATGATAAACAGTCATAGTAAACACATTCTTTCAAAGCAGGTGTTCTGAATGTTCTGGGCTCCCTTATAAACACTTTCATTTAAAAATAACAACCCCATAGAGTTACTTTGAGAGTAAGCTTCTGTTGGAAATAGCAATCTCATCTATATATTGGGTGTGTTTGCCAAGTGACAAGAATTTGGAGCATTATCTAGACTTGGTTCTTGCTCCTAAATATACAGAAGAACCTATCCCCACCCCCAACTCTCCCCCCTACATAAAAACACCCAAGACACAGTGGTCTACAGCTGTGGCTTGGTTTGCTTTCCTAGCCCTTGGTGATTATGAACCTGGTCTGAGGGGTGATGGACGGCTCTGGGTACCCTCTGAGCAGCTGCTGTCAGCTCTTCTAGACCATAAAATTTGGCATTTAGTGTGCTCCACTTAAATACTGATATTTTCTCCTCTCCTTTTTTTATAATTATCATCAAGAACATGAGTGAAAGTTGAATCTTCTTATATGTTCGGTCTGCTGCTCCATCTAGTGAAACATCTTACCTGTTGATCCCAAGTTTCTGCTGAAAACCGTCAGAAAGCAAAGGGACAAAGCTGAAGTGTCCAAACACCAAGGAAATTTCGGTGGGAGATTGGAAGATTGTATAGGAAAGTGGGCAGGAGTGTGGTCCGGAGTCCTTGTCACAGGCCTCCTTCCCTTCCACTCAGGAATTTTGAGAAAAAGAGCATGGAATAGTTTCTTTCACTCTCTCCCCTGATCTCACTCCCCTTCCTATAATTCTGTTTTAACTTGATTTTTTTTCCACTGTCATTTCTCAATCTAAAACTTTGTGTAACCTATTGCAAAAAGGAGCTGTTAAAATGACCTTCGGGAGATGATGGATTGACCAGTTCAGTCCTTTGCAGGGTTTGTGAAGGGATCCAGCTGTCTCAGATTACCATGCCTAAATGTGCATTTTCCAAGGTTGTCAGTGATCGTCGCGAATGTGCAACTGGCAGACAAAGTGGGTGTCTCCCCCTGAAAGAGGCATTGTTGGGCTCGCTTTGTGCTCAGAGCTGTCTGAACAACCATGAGATTGACAAAACAAGGCAGAACAGGTGCTGGCAGTCCCAGCTAAGCATTTGATTATTTTGATGGATTTCAGACTGATCTTAAAGTTTTTCCAAAAGCACATGTCCAAATTGTGGGTGATTGTATGCACAAAAACACCCACAGTTTGGACCTTTAAGAAAGACATTAAATCAACAAAGTCTTCATGTGAAGAATAAAGAAATAAAGAGAAGACAAAGCAGGCATCTGACAGCCCACATTCAGATGTTTGAAGGATTGTCAGTAGAGAAGAGGCACCACAGCCGCTCACTGACTGGCAGGCCCAACTTCCTGAAGTTAACAGACAGACAAAACCACAAGAAAAAAAATCCCATGGTTTTCTATTCAATATAAAGAGGAAAGTTCTAACGGATAGATATCCCTACATCCTTCCTACTCCACAGTGGAATCCCCTTTAGGGATAAACATGGCGGCATTTCCATAGTGACTGAATGACCACATGTCTCAGGTTGTTTTTGTTTGTTTTTTGAGAAGAAATGCTTTGTGGAAGAAACAGGGAGAAGGTTAGAGAAGATGCAATCATTCATTAGTCACTCAGAAAATTTTTACTGAATGCCTAATGTGTGGCAGGCACTGTGTCCACCACTGAAACATTGCTAAGAATGAAACTGACAAAATCCATGCTTTCATGGAGCCTCTGTTTTAAAGAAGGTGGTTGTGGGGCCCCTGGGTGGCTCAGTCAGTTAAGTGTCTGCCTCTGGCTCAGGTCATGGTCTCACAGTTTGTGAGGTCAAGCCCCATGACCGGCTCTGTGCTGACAGCTCAGAGCCTGGAGCCTACTTCAGATTCTGTCTCCATCTCTCTCTGCCCCTCCTGCACTCATGCTCTGTGTCTCTCTCAAAAATTAGTAAACATTAAAAAAAAAAGCTGGTTGACCATAGCAAGTCATTAGACAGAAACAAACAGTGTTCTATGATAGGAGTAACTAAGTGGTGTGGTGTTACTTTTGAGTTGAGAGCTAAAGATAAGGGGCCAACCTTCTAGTGGCATCTGTCAACTCTCAGTTCTGTGAGTGATAACTTGGGGAACCACTGCCGCTCCCTTGAGATGTCCAGAGGTCAGAACCACCGGTCCTAGAATTCTGTCAGTACTCAAGTCCAGTGCCCTGGAACTGGCTTTAAAAATCCTCTTGAAGGGGTGCCCAGGTAGCTCACTGGGTTAAGTATCTGACTCTTGATTTCAGCTCAGGTCATGATCTCATGGTTTTGTAAGTTTGAGTCCTGCGTCAGTCTCTGCACACTGATCGGATGGAGCCTGCTTGGGATTCTCCCTCTCTCCCTGCCCATTTTGCAAGTAAGGAAACTGAGATCCAGAGAAATTAGAGTTGTTTAGAAAAGTTAAGTGACTAGACCAGGCAGCAGCAGTCAGGGGCTCCGACTCTGCTGCTTTCATTATACCGTAGAGATTAAGTAGATCAGGTAGTAAATGGTAAATGTAAATGAGCAGGAAACTAGATAAAGGAAAAGACTGGTTTATTTTAATTCTGCCGTCAGTCAAGACTGCTTGGCACAGGCCCACTGCCTACAGTGTCCCAATAGCTGGCTCAGTGTTACAGTATTTCAAGGTGTACACTTACCATCCTTTTTCAGAAACCAAGGCCTAGTTTATGTTTTTAAAGAAATAAAAAATTAACCTCATTTACAATGTGCTCTCATAAGAAGTGGGTAGGTGAGAATTCCATCTATTCAGTAAATATTTATGTCTCACTGTTCTGTGTTGGCAGTAAGGACCCAAGCTTTGCCCTCAGGAGCTCCTTGGCCAGTAGGTAGAAAGACAAATAGAAGTGCAATGAAGGGCATGGGCCTGGGCAGAATAGAGGGAAGGCTGCCGTCAATGTCAAGGAAAGCATTTCAGTTATCTCTTACTCGTCATAAGTACCCCGAATTAGTGGCTTAACATTAACAGCCATTTATGGACTCTGAATGCTATGGGTCAGGAATCTTAGGGCTCTGCCATTCCACATGGTATCCACAAGGGTCTCTGATGTGGATGCAGCCAGATGTGGTTGAGAGTGGAAGATCCAGGATGACTTCACCTGCCTGCATGTCACCTTGGTGGAACTGGCCACTCCATCTCTGTCTCTCTCAGGAGCAGCGTATAAACACAAGAAATATGAGAGTGCTGCCTGATGATGACTCCCTTCACTTTGAAACATCTAGAGACAGAAGTGTGGAGTTGTTTGAACTCAGTAGACTATACCCCAGCACTGATGTTTTCTCCGGTACTCACAGCTGCAGGACTCCAGTGAGCAGTTTAGAAATGGAGGAACCGCCCCGCCCCCAGAACCCAGAGCTAGTTCTCTAGGGACTGTTATGATTGAAGTTGTGTACTGGTAGAGGACACAGGTCAGCGTTTTATAACCGTATTGAAAGGGTGCCATTTCTTAATTCTCACTGTGAAGATTAAAATGATTATTGAATTAAGTATATGAGATGGATTAGGGGGCAGTTAACTCTAATCTTTTTCCCTTCTTTCAACCCTTAAGTCTTTAATAACAAATAAGCCATTTAAATTAATCATAATGCTTAAATATGTGATAAGTGATTATTCTAAGCAGTGATGTGTAAGAGGGCCTTGCCAGTTAAAACTATCAGCCCATAATACTGAAGAGCTTAGCTTGTATACTATGTTCATTAAGGAATTGAGCGTAGAAACAACTAATCCATGCAGTGCCAGGTTGGTTAGGCTCTAGAAGACATCACCATCAGAAGGTTTATCGTAATCAACAAATGCTTATTGTCATCCTACGGCAAAATAACCATTTCTAGTGTCATGGAGAAGTACAGGACATAGAGATTGCCCCTAAACAAAACTTAACACTCTCCAGGCAATAGAGACACAAGAAGATATAGGGCACTAGGAAATGTCACAAGGTAGAAGAGGTACTAGGCTGCCCAGTAAATGGTATGGGCAGGAAGTGATGGGAATTTTGTCTTCAAAGTTGTCTTCTGAGATTAACAACCTGCAGGAGAGGAGGAATCATTTGAACCAAGCCCAGAAAGGATAGGAAACTTGGAATTTCATCTATTTATCTGTTGTTGCACCATCTCAGAATCCAGGCAGACCAACTACCCCCCGGTACTGCATGTTGGGTTGTGCCAACATTTGAAGAACATTTTTTTTCTGTTAGAAAAGTAAATCGTTTGCTTTCATCCACCACGACTGAACTTTATCTCTTCTTAATTCAGAGTTTTTCACTGAATTTCCTTTCATTGCACAGAACACCAACAAAAGAGACCTTTTTGCAAGTTGTTCCTCATTGATTTTTAGAGATTTCGTTATATACCCAGATAGTCTCATTAGCATTGCTTTGAGTAAAGGTACTGATGGAAATCAACTTGTAACAATCAGTGTCTTTTAGAGCTACTGAAGTGGGTCTCCTTAGATAGAGGGGGTTTTGTTTTCCTTTTTTTTTTTTTTAATCAGCCGCCTCATACTTACTATGGCCTGGTTGAAATTATATATTGCATTTAAACCATAATATTCACACAAAAAATAATTCTGTCAGAGTTTTGGTGTAAAGTAGTATAGACAGATTCACACACACACACACACACACACACACACACACACACACAGTCCAAGGGAAAATGAAGCAAGGGAGCTAGCCTTATGGGAGAGGAAGGAGAATTTATGTGTTGGAACAGCAGGGTTAGAAAGACCGAGCAACATTTAAAGATTCAAAACAATAGCATTTAGCATGAAATCTACTTTTTATCATCCTTACCCAGCCATCAGAATGAAGAAAGACAGTGTCCAGCTGTAGCAGTAGTTTGGTAGCAGGAGAATTAGAAGTAAAGGTACCAGTGCCTGAGGGGTGGGTCATGAATTAATAATTGCTATGTGGCGGATGAGCCCGTCAGAAGAGCTGAAAATGAGGAAGTTGCCTTGCAGAGCGCTATCAATCACTCAGTGACCATAACTTCCAGTAATTAGTGTATTTTATGGGCCTTTGCTTCAGTGGCTCGAAAGCACATATGCTGCAGTCACAGCTAAACTTTGCCGGAGTAATATTCCAGGATGATTTATCCCCCTGCTGCACTGGGATATACCCCTATATTAGGTGAAGATTGTGAACTAAGCTGCAATAAAGTGTAAGTTTAGGTACAGTTTGCCCAGGTTGAGACCTCAATGTATCATCCTTTTCAGCATTCGTGGTTAGGCTACAGCAAGCAATCATTTTTAACCGTGAAACAAATAAAGCAATTAATGAAACAGCATTAGGATATTGTACTTGTGAATTACTGTTGCCCTCTCCCCATTTAAGTGTACACTGTAATAAGCCCATTTCTAATTAAAAAAAAAAAAAGCCCACACTCTATTGGAAACATTTATTTGTAATGCTGTCTTTTCTCCATTATTATTAGTAATCTGTGGGATAGAAGGCAGGACCTTCTGAATGATGGAAAAGTGCTTGATTTATTTCTTCGTGTTACTGCATTTGGCCTGCTTAGGTTAAAATAAATTTACTTTCCATCCGCGGACTTGAGTGAAGGCGAGTAGTTCTTTTTTAAATATTGGCACATGTTAAGAAGCACTCCTGATGGGAACCTCACATTTAGGTTCTCAGTACACAAAGAAAACATGTTATTTGGGAGCTCTCAGGAGCACTTGGCACTTTTGTACAGCCGTAATGAGTTATTTGTCGTGGTTCACCCACTGCACCAGAAGTCTCTGAGGGTCCTTTGCAGACAGGGTCCTTTGCCATTGCCGAAAACATCTGTAGAGCCCACAGTTCTTAGTGATTTAACAAGCTTTGCCACCAACCCGCAGTATGACCTTGGGCAAATTAATTAAGCTTCTGGTGCCTCCATTGGGCCATAATTCTGTTTGTGTTGTAGAAATCCTTGGAGTTTATAGGAAAGCGTTATGTGAAAAGTATAAATTGAATAGGGAAAAGATATATTAGGAAAAAATACACGGTCCCTCTGTATTCATTTCAGAGTACCGTGTTTCTACACCGCTTTTAATGGTGGTGTCCTTGAATTCCCTTAAAAGAGACACCCCGTGATAAGCGTGTATTTCCCCGATCAAGGGTGGGAAGGTACACAGCATGTGTGGTGCCTTCGTTACATTTATTATCCCATCTTTAATGTGCAATGTATTATAATCTCACACAAGTTAAAACACTAATAGAAAAACAAACTAATTGTCTTTAATTAAAGTGAATTAGGTTTTGATTTTAATATATTTGATGTAGTGAGAACTGATAACGTGGAGGGTCCCTAAGGTTATTAGGGCATATTTCTGTTGGGCCTGATGGTATTAGTAATAACCCTCTTCCTCATAGTTGTAGACATGAACAAATATGTCACTTCATCAGTCTCTGTTACTCGCACTTATGCCCCTCCGCAGGGGTCGCAGATTCCACAAGTTATCAGCTAATGGCGTTATACATTAAAAATTGAAGCTTTCCTCACTCTGAGGCCTTTCAAGGCTTTGTTCTTAAGCCCTAGACACTTTGGAGTGCAGCTGCAAACTATAGGCAGAAGATTAAATTAATTTGTAACTCTTTTTTTTTTTTTTTTTTTTTGGTCCTGCATTTCTAAATCCTCCACATTTAATTGAAACCCTACTTCAAGACGCTTTGTGTTTCTGTGTTCTTTGTTGTCAGTTTAACCTCCAAAGCACTTTAACACTGGTAAATTGCTGTTATATCCTTAGGATTGTTTCTAAACCATTCAGTAAGAGGAGAGTGAAATTGATACATGGGAAGAAAAGTAAAATCTTAGGGTAGATTTTGAGGTATTTAATATTTATTATGGTTCTTCCCCCAGCATAGTTTCAGATGATTTAAACTCTCTCTCTAGGACCGTGTAAATTGGTCTTGGGATGCAATCTCACCTAGGGAATTTTATGTAATCCACTAGTTAAGTCTGATTTTTTTTTTTAAAGTTTTCCTGTGTCTGAGAATGTTCCAAAGTGGTTGCTGCATTTCTATAAAATGAAGGTTTAACTGCAGTGCACAATCTAAGTGCGAGATCCTTAGATGGAAATTTAATTGTATAAAATGAGTACAAGGTAATTAAGAACAAATTTTAGAACATTTCAGTCTATAAAGTCCTCCTCCAGCTAGATCACTGGCTATATTGAAAATGCTTATTTTCAATTTGCAGTTATGCCAAGAAACACAGGATATGTCTAAATTAAGAATTTTAAAAAATTCCAGGGCTCTTCAGTATAAGTGTAAATTTAAAACCCCTCCCACATTGTTGATATTCTCAGAAACTTGATTCACGAAAAACATATTTTGAGTTTGTATCCTGCTCTTGCTTTCTCACCACAATATATTTTCACTCTCTATCATTTATGACTGTGTGGCCATAATTATTCTTGTTATCAACAGAAGTCATTTTTGTTGCTTTGTAAATAAATATCTTTTACCTTTTGTTAAAACACAGATGTTTCTGTCATGCACTTGCTATGCATTTGGCAATCTCTGTGATCACACCCACATATTTGTTATTTAAATTATAAAATCCAACATACTAAAGTGGTGCTAACTCGACTGAATATTCCATAGATTATGACTGGACATATCAAAGATCAAGAAGATGACACTAAAGGAACAGTTTTAGTTTTACAGTGAAGTAAAAGTGGTTTGCTGTTATTTAAACATATTCCCAACAGTAGATGTGTTCAGAGCATTCTTTTTCTGTCTTTTATATAGTGCATTTCCCACAACAGAGTACTTAGCAGTTTGCTGAATCTTAAGTATTTGAAATTAAAATGCACTTTTTTACTTAACATTAAATAGAATCCTCTCTCTCCCCCATCTCTACCTCCACCCTCCAAAAATAAATAAAGCTTTTCCAAATCTTTGACAATGCAAGCCGCTCGCCTCCTGGGAATGAAAAAGATGTGAGAGTCATTTGATGAATTGCTGGCGCTTAAGTGCATCCACATTTTTCAATATACTTTTTTTTTAACTGGACTTAAGCTGCCTATATTTAAATGCTACTTTTGTAAAGATGATAAAGAGAGCAAAGATTTCTATTGGCTTAGTCCTAATCTGTTTGCTTTGTTGTGATTCTTTTTTTTTCTTTCCTTTCCTTTAACTGTTAACCTATTTATAAATCTAAATCTACATACAAAGGTCATTGGTTGGCTGAACTTAAACCATTTTACTCAGTAAATTTAATTAAGAAAATACAGTGCAACTCATAAGCAAATGAGTTTTTTCCTAGTTTTAAACCAAACCACCCTCTTGAGTGCTGATTGCCTCGCTCGACCCCTGGTGATACAGAAACAGGCAAAATTAAAAAGGACATTAAAGCTTCATTAAATCTGAAACACATTTAGTACAGTGACATATCTGCAGGCCATTTCAGAGAAGATTACATACTCTCTTTTGTAAGTTTCCTAATTTATAATACCTTGACAATAAAAACTGGGGAAATGCAAGTAGATTAATAGACCAGTAGGAGTAAAAGATACAGAATGGCCCCAGGTCCGTCTGTCTCTGAAGCATTCACTCATAGCATATGTGTCCCCTCTTCCCCATAAGGGTTCAGTGTTTATTTTGACTTTTGACAGCCTCACGAAGAACCTGTTTTTCATGCAGCCATATCTGCTAACAGCCCTTTTCCTTTTTTACCTTCTCCTAATTGAACTTGATAAAAGGGTTCTAGGGCCTGGCTATATATTTCCTTCTATTTTGCCATGAGACAAATAGTGTGGGGCAGAAACACTGCAGTTGCATTAAACCTAGGACAGGGACATACGCGGAAGGCAGCTGCCTCTCCCGGGGCCGTGAAATGACTGCTTTCGGCGCCAGCCTAATAGCGCCACTGCCACTTTTCACTGGTACAGAATTGGAATCCTTGGCCCACTGCTGGAGCAGCCCAAGAGTGACAGTATGCAAGAGAGGACATGACTGTTCTGCTCTGGTCAAGGGCAAGGAACCATTCTCTGTCCCCTGGCTCCAGAGGTCAGAGCTGCAAGATGTCTTAGATGCAGTTCTCCCAGGAATGTAGTAGACAGGACTGAGATTTTGTAGGATGTCAGGGAAGTACACACAAAGCAGAGCCAGTCCCAAGAATGAGGAGTTCGCGAGTTCAAGCCCTGCCACCTGTTTCTAAGCAGACTGGTACCGAGGGGCTCCCAGCTGACCAGCGTGCACTGAATTTTCTCTCTGTTCTCTTGCATGGTGGTGTCTTATAGGGTAAATGAATGATATCAGCCATCCTTATTACATTGTACCTGTCATGACAGCGCCACCACGTAGATGAGTGCACATTCCCAAGTTGACTGTGGCCTGGCCTCTCTGTAGAACAGTAATGACTTGAGAATTTGAGGTTTTGTGTTGAAGTGGAAAGAATTCGTATTTTTCATTTTATGCCACTTTTTATAAGCCTTTCATTTCTTATTGCTTATTCTGTAAACCACAAGAACTGCTGTCCAGTGTTGGTACCAGCCAGCTAATTTAGAGTCTAACCATGTGTGTGGTAGGCCAGCCCTTCTGCCGGCAAGCCACGTGGACAGAATTCTTCCGTAGTCCCCAGTATGCCTGAGGGAGTGGCACGATGCCTGTAGAATGACTTGAGATAAAATATTCTAACTGTTGTCTACTACTTACTAAGTTGTTAGCTTTTTTAGATGAGAGCTCCTCCTCTTAGTTTTCTATTCCAAATGGAAGGACATGCAAACCTTGTAATCCACAGATGAGGGTGATGATAGATGATAGCTTTTTTTGAGCAGTTACCGCCTGTTAGATCAATACAGAATGGTACAGACGCCTGGCCTACCTTCACTGCTGCAGTGGGCCATAGTGACTCCTCCAAGATCACTGTGCACACTCTCCTTGGCCAGCCGCATGCAGGGCCTGTATTGGGTAAGGTTGGTGTAGGGAGAGTGGAAAACAGAGTCTCTCCCCTTCCTAATTAAAAACAGCATATAGTGGGGCGCCTGGGTGCCTCAGTTGGTTAAGGGTCTGACCCTTGACCTCAGCTCAGGTCATAATCTCACGGTTCGTGAATTCAAGTCCCACATTGGGGTCGGTGCTAGCAGCATGGAGCCTGCTTAGGATGCTGCCTCCCTCTCTCTCTGCCCCTCCCCCACTTACTCTCTATCTCTCTCTCAAAATAAATAAAAAACTAAACTTAAAAAAAAGTTTATTTTCCACACTGTTATTTCCATCACCCCATCTTGTGATGTTTTTGCTGTCTGCACTCTATGCTAATCCCTTGATTAATGATATTACTAAGTGAATAATGGTAGTATAGCTTTAATCTTGAAAAGCAGGGACCTCTAAGTAGATAAGAAATGACTACAAGGTCATGAAACTTACTAGGCATTGCAAAACACACACACATAGACATATAAAAATATACATCCAAATGAGTGTTGGGCTTTTCAAAGTAGTCACCTTATAAAGGCATATGGTTTATTCCTATTATATTGCTCTTGCTCCAACTGGTTTTAGATCTTTGAAAATTAACCTCAGCATCTTCGTGTCTGTCCTCAGTAAGGAACAAAATATTTATTTTTCAGAGGTGGCTTTGGGTTTTGGTAATACCCACAAGCCGTTCAGACTTCAGTCAATAAATAATTTTTACATGATCAAAAACCTTAGGGGATAGAATTTTAAGTCCAAGATAAAATGCAGTTCTAGTAAAATGAAGTAGGTGTTATTTTGTTGCTTGAAATGATTTGAAACTCAATTCCAAAAGAGTTCAAACATGTTTCAGTGGTGTCCGTGTTTTTTAAATAAACGCACAACTTCTCAAGATGTAGAAAAGCAATATAAAATGCTGGAAAGAACACTGGATTAAGTTGCAGGCCTTAGGGTCAGGCTCTAGGCTTCTGATGAACTGTGTGGACACTTCTTCAGTGGGACTCTGGGGTTCTAATCTGTAAAATGGATTGAGGCTGTTGTGGGTTCCTTCCAGCTTCACAGTTCCCTGATGCAGCGATTCCACTTTGGAAGTAATTACAAATAGAGAGAGAGGATTTCAGGCCTGAGAATGGGCCACATTATGAAGCTGCAAAATTTTGTTACTATTTTCTTTAAATGTGTTACGGTATATTTGGTAAACTTGATCGCATTACTTTACGTCAACCCAATTCCTGGTGAAATCATTTTGTTTTTACAGGTGAGGCTTCCAAGACCAAATTTAAGTGACTGGCCTAGAAACACATGGCAGTTTACAAATTTACAAACCAAGCTGACTTCCCAGCCTTGACTTGGCCCCCTTCCTACAAGTGGTAGCTCTTTTTTCCTAACTGTAGCTAGAAAGCGGATGAAAAAACTGATCAACTGATGGAAATAATGGCAAAATCTTCTACATCGTATGGCCCATTCCCCATTTCCTGTCACACTGCCTGTGTACTTGAGACTAAACACTCTACGCACCTGAGGGCTGGGAAACAATAAGGTGCTTCCATCTTACAAGAGGAGAAGCCAACCGTGGCCTCCAGTTTTGTCTGTCTCAAGGAAAATTGTTGCACACACGTACATGTGCATCCTGCCCACAGAGCTGAGAATATTCCTCAGAGAAACCACATAATGGTAATCTTTAGTTGTTAAAATGAGAATATCTTATCAGGGATGCAATACTGCCCCTTGAAAACGTCCATTCTAAATACAACTCTTAAGGTAATTACAGCAATAGGTTAGTTCCTGCGTCCAAGGTTGTGAGCTTCTTATATTTGCTGGGTACAGTTCTGAAATTTAGTGCTTGTCTGTCTTAAGCAGATCTGCCCTGCATGCAAATCTATAACTAGACAAATATTATTTCCTTTCTCAGCTTGCTCTTGGGAGGTTTCCATATCCCCAGGTAAGATTGTTCATTACTGCCGTTTGCCACTGTGACATTCATTCCTATGTATGAAGGTGCAGGGAGCAATTGTGAACATTTGAGCCACATACAAATAAATCTGTCCTGTTAAATTGAAAAGTGATATCTTAAAGGAGTCATTTAGAAGTCTCTATTGATTTTTGATTTTTTTTAAACACCACATTTTTTTTTCTCCTCTTTGTCAAAGGTTGGAAGGCACCATCGCACTCTTCCTTTGTGTGACACGGGTGCTGCTTTTCCTACCCTCGCCCAGTGCCATGTGCTCATACTGAGGTTAGAGGAGAGGCACGACCTCTTCTTGATACAGCTCTTGAAAAACTCTGTTTGAGCTTTTGGATCCAATTAAATTTATTTCAATTAAAGTGTTTGAGATGGAGGGTAAACTCTGTGATCTGGATCGTTATTTTTGCTAAGCACATAGGCCCCCGGTTTTATGTGGGTGAGATCCTGAACATACTATTTTTTAAATACTTGCCCTTTCCTGGCCACATTTGTAAGAAAACAAACTGTCCGTTATATTACCATGGCCGATGATCGTCTTTACAATTTCTTTAAGATTTTTATTTGGAAGGGTGCTAGCACTTAAACCATAAAGCCATTTTGTGGTTTGAAAATGGTTCCCCGGTGTATGTGGGGGGAAGTAAGTGAAATGTCTAGAGGGATGAAAAATGAATGGTTTGACTATTTTCCTCTGGTTGGTGCTCACTGTTTTTCTGGCATCTTGGTCTGTACAGGCCAAAGTGCCTGGAGGCATGTCTGATTTAAAGGTGGTGTTGGTCTCTGCTCTTTAAGCATCTATTAACTTGCTATTATTATGCAAATAAGTGTTGTATTACACATACTAATTTATGCATGGTTAGATTATGCAGATGCATCACAAACATGGTTATTGAATAATAGGATGGGGCTCATTCACTCTCCCATCTTTATAAGCCGTTTTAAGCGTATTCTCCTGGTACCCATGTGGACATTTAAAGACCCTGCACTTGCTGAAATGTCTCTTTTGTACCCTCTTTCTTTTACGGTTAAAGCCATCAGATAAGTGGAAGAGAAATCGGCTAAGTATGTAGGTTCAAGAGTGTTAGACTCACTTTTCAAATCTGTAGGCTTCTTTGTTTAAACATAATCTTTTCCTTAAAGAGAAAATCTAAAATGTAATCGCTTGGCAGGCATGCTAGCATTTAGTCAGATTTTAGTGTGTACAGCCTTGCTGCTTAGCTCTAGGTAGCCCATCAAGTTAAAATCACATTTTCAGGATTTATAGCTCATTAGAATATTTATCTTGGTAAGCCTCTTACCCTGTCAGTAATTTTTAAACAATTCACTGTTCGGCCAACTTATACAATCCCCTAAAATTTTGTAAATGAAGAGACCCTGTTACAGCGTATCTCTCAGAGACGTCTTAGTAGAAAACCTGTGAGCCATCTCATAAAAATGCCAGAGATTGAGAACGTAGCTATATTCTTGAGATTCCTAATGTGTCGAGTAATTAAGCAGTGAGATTTGGTAAGTGATGAGTGTGAAAAACAGATTGCTATTGCGTTTAACAAATGAAGCATTTGAATGCTCTGGTCAGGTTTGGGAAGAGGCTGTTACCCCTTTGCAGTTCTGTTTTTTTGAATGTTCAAGTATATGTGTGTGTACCTGATCAGTCAGGTGGAAGCTGGAAAATTCTAATGAGCTGGGCTTCTGGTTAGCAATAACCTTTATGCCAGAATCAGGGGAAAAACCGTATTCCTTGAAACGTGATCGAATATTATCACCGAATTGGGACTTTTATTTGAAATAATGGAAGCAGCTCTGTTGCCATCAGGCCTCTTTCGCAGATCTTTCAACAGAAGTTGGGGTGCTTCATTGCCAGAATCAGCAGTGAGGTCAGGTGGAGTTGGCGTTTGTTTCACGGGCTTCGCACTGGAGACTACAGACTGGGAAAGGGTGCTCCATACATCTTTGCTGCCCTTTCCTTTGCCCTCAAAGCACATGGGTAGCAGTGTTTATTTTCATAATATTCTGACACTGGATTATGAACAACACCTTCTCTTTGGCCCATAGTACCTCATCGGAACCTCAAACCACTCTGTGAGATGCCGTCCCCTTGTCAGCTGGGCAGACAGAACGGTTGCTGTGCACCCTGTGGAACTGCAGCAGGGTTGGTTTCATGGGCCTCCAGGTTCAGTAGGCACGAGGGAATCACAGACATCGGCATTGGGAGGGGTCTCAGACATCACTGAATCAAACAAACCTCTGTACCGTATCCCTGGAAAGCAAACCTCCACCCTCTGCTTGAACACCCCGGGTGACACCTTACTTTATAAACAGCCATCCGGACGAAGCAATGTTCTGTTTACCTCGCTGAGGACTGGCTGCTTCATCCTAATTGTCGCCCACTGATCTAGTCCTTGAACACATGAAACCTTTCATATATCCTGATCACACAGTTTGGCATCCCTTCTGTCCAGGGCTGGAGACAGTACCAGGACATCACTACTCTGAACTCAAGAGTCACATCAGGGCACCAAATCTCAGCTTGTCACTAGTGGCAAGTTGAGAAGACAGGCCTGTTGAAAGAGGTCTAGACCAGGAGCCAAAAGATTGGAATTAGAGCCCAGCTCTACCACAAACTGTGGTCACCACAGGCCTTAATTCTTGCTTTGTGATTCCTTGGGGCTTCATTTCCCTCACTCTAGGATGAGGATCCTGATACCTGTCTTTCCTCTCTGCTGAGAGCAAGTATACAGATGAAATGAGTTTGTGGATACGGAAACCGCTTGCAGAAGTACAGAGGGCCATCCCACTGGCCCTGATGTTGGACTGTGGCGCAGAATGGAATTTCTAATCGGCGACCAAAGGTCGCGAAAGGATGTGCTCGGCAACCTGCCAGCCACAACTGGAGCAGAGCGTAAAATGAGCAGAGAGGAAAGCGGAGAGGAGAGGCCAGCTTTGAGGCTCCCACCAACCCGGCGTCAGTGCTGCTGACAGTGTCGTTAGCAGCGCCTCTTCCTGCCGGTGACACAGTGTGTGTATGCAGTGGGGATGCAGATGAGGGAAGGGTGTCGGGAAGATGTTAGGGAGAGCCACTGGCCTGGGACCAACATAAAAATTAAGGACTGGATTTTTGTTGAGATAATTATTCCATATAAACTTCATTGTTTTGTGCTTGGGCTTTTATTATTTGGAAGCACTCTCTAGTTTCTTCTCCTTTAGGCCTTTAAGTGGGATAGCCTCATTGGCATGCAGTTTAGGACTCTACGGAAAAAATGCTCAGCCATGTTCCTACGCCAAGAACAGCGAGGTCTTGGATTCATCTAGCTCCTTTCTGACATCGAGCTTCAGATCACTTCTTGTTATCCGACTCAGGCTGTCCTTCCTACCTACAGAGGCTGTTCTTCCCAGCCTCCAGGTGAACAGACTGAGGCTAGGAGAGGTGAGGCACCTTGCCTCCGGGATGAATGGATGAATGGATACAGTTAGATGTCAGATTTACAGGCAACTAAACCGGCTCTGTGTACTCTGAATTTGGTTGGCCATTTATATGATTCTTCTTCCCGCTGAGCCCCTCCAAGTCCTTCTCCTGATTTGCCTTCTCCACTCTAGGAGGCCTCACGCGTAGGTGAGAAATGCCGGACAAGGGGGCCGTGCCATGGTAGATGATGCTGACAAGACCCTTCCCTAGACGCCTTTTGCTTTTCTTACCAAGTGATCAGCAGAGTGACAGCAGGATCCGGAGGGCCCCAGAGCTCTCCCTGACCCCAGTGCCATTAAATTCTGGGTGCCTGTGAAGCAGTGGGATGACGAAAAATCGTGCATTTCAACATCTCACAAAAATAGTATCTCCATTTCTTGAACACTTTAGCATTAATAGTCATCTGGAAAGATGTGCAGGTCTGGGCAAGGACTGGAGCTGTGTGTAGCCAATCATGTAGGTCCAAATTCAGTTGACTTAAAAAACATGATGGTGGGCAATTGTTTGTTTAATGACACCATAATTGAGGAGAACTGAAAACGAATGCCTGCTAAAAATCGTCATCCTTCACTCAAACTTTACAGTAGTGCCCTGCATTATGATAGTAAATCCATTAAGGAGACGTCTCTGGAGGAGGTGCCAGCCCTGGCATTTGGAGATTTGGTAAGCAGGATGCCACAGGAAAGCGACGAAAACGCAGAGATACAAATGTATTTAAAGTACTTTTGTATGTATAAAAATGTTGTTGTTCTTTTGGCTACAATTCCTGATCTTGGTTAATAAATTACATCAAAATGACCTGAAGTTAAAAAAAGGAAAAAAAAAATCTGAGCAAATAGTGCCCCTGGTATTGTAAAGCTTTGAATGTTTTCACACCCCATTAATTTATTACTTCTCTTTCTTCATCTTTAAATTTCATTTTTTTTTTTTTCAAAAATTCCGACTCCCCGCTGCTGCAGTGATTTTCATCTTGTTGTTAATTTTCCCTGCTCCATATGGAGCTCCAGACATTTCACCTGGAGGCTGTACTAGATTTTGTTGTAGTGATCGTACTTCCGGAGGCCAAAACTGTCATTTAGGGTTCCTGGTGCATCTGTCTGCGCCAGGCTTTTCACTGGCATGGGAGAGTGTGAATAACAAATTGGATGCACCTGAGATTCAGATGATTAGTGTGTTTTGTGAATCTCCACGACTTGTAAGCAGATAGCTCTGGGGGGGTGGGAGGGCTAAACAGCGACTGTGGGTGAATCTGTACTCACACCTTACATTTGGGGCTTTGCAAGGGAAGTGCAAACATCCCAGGCAGTCTGAGTGCAGAGAGAGTAACAAATATTTCATCCTGCCTTGTCATTGATTAGAAAAGAGCCTTTAATTTCATTTCACCCCATGTTGTGATTAATTTGCATTCTTTGTCAGAAGTTAATGGAGTTTTTTATGGTTCACTCTGAAATCCTTGAAGACATCAGACTTGATCTGATGTTTATACAACCGCCAGCGGAATTTTTTCGTTTGATTGATGGCAAGCTTGATGTTATTCCAAACGGCTTTTTAAGCTGTTTTTAAGAATTATTTGAATAAAATGCAAGCAAGATATTGTTGTAACGATCAAGATTATCTGTTAAAAATCTGTTTCAAATAAAGAAGATGATAAGTAGTAAAAAGGATCAAAAACATGAGAGATATAGTGAATGGCTACATTATTTGTTAAAAATACATAAGAATGGCATTCAAATAAATTATTGCAATATATAGAGATCATTTTTCTTGAAAAAAAGATACTATCATCTGGCCAGAGAGAATAATTAAGGCTAAGGTAGAAGGAAAGTCTAGATCTTTGGGATAAAAAACCCTTACTACCAATTGGCTAATTCTCATTTATTCTGCCAGCTTTTTACCACCAATGTACAAATAGAGATCTACTGTTCTTAACTCAAGAAGACAGGGTCTGTCAGGCCTGTTAGCTGCACAAAATGATGACATATTACTTGTTTCCATAAAGAGGCATTCTTAAATCCCAATACAAGTTAAATATAAGTGGATGATAGAGGATTTTAAGTGAAAGACATGCATTCTTAATAGTATAATGACTGGCTTTTTTCATAAGACAGCACAGAAATGAAATGCCCTGTTTTTAAAAGCAGTATATACCCTGGTTGGTTGTGTGGGTGAAAAGAATGTGTGTGTTCATCCCGTATACACTACATATCAAAGTATGCGGGAAGCTGTAGGTGGCTTTGCTCAGAACCCCCTGCTACTAACCAAGGAAATATGTTTTGCAAATGCGTTTTGATTACTAATGCCATTTGTTTGATTTGGGGGCTTTGCCTTGCTTCAGCAGATTCTTGGTTTGCTGTGATTGCTGCTAGTGAAACTTCCTCATAGGTCAAAAAGCTACTTAATCTGAGCACTTTCATTTAAAATAGATTAATTTATTTGCTGTATCTGAAAGTTTGCTAAATAATTGGGTGGTTTTAATTGAAGTTACTGCTTTCTGATCCTTGTATTAACATGATCTAAGGTCCTTTTTATTATATGCAATCCATATTATTGACCAAATTTGCCCTGTTTTCATTTAAATGTGAGAAGCTTGTCAGGGAGAAAATATTTTGTTTAACTTGGCTTGGAAACCTGCTATTTTAATGTGTTTTTTTTTTTTTTCAATTGACAGACTGTCTTTTAAACATTCATTTATTCTCTAGTAATAAATTGTGCTCTGGATAGAGCATTTGTCTCATAATGGAGTAGAAAGCGTATGTTCTTAAAACTATTTTAAAATATTAAAACACTTTTCAAAAGATAATGCTGGAATTCTGGGTTTTATACCTAATTTTATTCATGTTTTAAAAGCCTTTTATCATGCTATTACTAATCCCAGTTTTGATAATTTAATGTTGTTTTATATTCATTGTAATTCAGACCATAGATTTTATTTTCTTAGTTATGTACTAGTGTACTGATCAAGACTAGAGCAATGTAGAATTGCAAAATAATACCTAAAAAGTTGACCTTCTTTGAAAAAGGGGACTTGGAGTTTATCCTCTATTACATGAACTTTTTGAAGTTCAGAACATCAAGGATTCTATAAAATCATATATATCCAATTTTTTGTGTGAGATCTGTAGTCAAAGGGAAAAAAAAGGAGTGGGTAATTACTCCAGACTTCAAGTACTCACCTTTAGTTGGCAGGAGTCCAAAAGCAGTGTGTGTGCAGTTTTTTGCTAAGCAGATTTCTAGTTAGCTTACATGTTTTAATTCATTATTTTCATTCTTGTTATTTAGGATATAGACATTTAAAATAAAGTGTTACTTAAAGCCGCACAGAGTCAGATTTCGTGTTCCATAAAAGGCAGAGGTGAAACGTAAGTGACAGGAAGATGCTCACTTACATTTGCTGCTTCCCAGGAATTTTGAAACTGCCTGTGTCAGATTCTTCTCCCATTATCTATCTCATGCTTATCAAGAGAGCTCATAATGTTATTTGCTTAGCCTATTGCAGAGATAGGAAGTGGGTCCCTAGTATGTCTTTAAAATAGAGCAGAAATGGAATGGAGAAAATCCCCAAAGTGTGGCTAGCTTAGAAACATGACATTTTGCGTTAAAGATAAATTACTTGCTAATACCTCAGTTGAAGTATATGCATTTAGCCAGCTAGGCTGGTGAACCCTGTCTTTTTTAAAACACTAACCCCATGCCGGTTTGATTTTATAGCACCTTCTAAACTACGTTATGACATAGATCTCATAATTCATAGGACATAGATCTGTGTCATAATTCAACATGTATCTGTCGCCAAACACCTACTCTGTCCTGGCACTGTGCTGTACACTGGAAGTCCAGAAATGAAACAGATGTGGTCCCTGCTCTCGAAGAGTCTAGTCTAGTAGAGAGAAAAATATAAAACAAACAAGTGGCACTTGATACAAAAGGAACCCTAGAAGAGGTGGTGTTTCTGCCCTCAAGAGGAAGAGGTCAGCTCAGTTCAGAAAGCTGTGAAGGTTTCACAGAGCAGGTGATGCCTGCGCCGAGGCTGTGAGGCTAAACGGATGGGAAAGAACTTTCCCGGCATTCTCATCATGAGGAGATTCATCCAGGAAAAGACAAAGGTCTGAAGCAACATGTTGTATAGAGTATCCTTCCAGTAATTTAATTTACTAGGTTACTACTACTACTAGTACTACTACTACTACTAGTACTACTGTTATTCCCACATCCCTGCCGGTTTAAGAATTTCCCTAGGTAACTTTTATTTTATTTGTTAATGTTTATTTATTTTTGAGAGAGAGAAAGAGACAGAGTGTGAGCGGGGAAGGGTCAGAGAGAGGGAGACCCCGAATCCAAAGCAGGCTCTAGGCTCCAAGCTGTCAGCACAGAGCCCGATGTGGGGCTCGAACTCACGAATGGTGAGATCAGGACCTGAGCTGAAGTCAGATGCTTAACCGACTGAGCCATCCAAGCGCCCCTAGGTAACTTCTAAAGCAACACTGGGAGGGCAGTAAGAAACGGGCAGGCCGAGTGGTGGAGGAGAGAGGTGGTGTGTCAGGACAGAGATGGCAAATGCAGCAGAGACCAGGTAATGAATTTGGGATTGAGAATTTCATGAATCCCTTCGAGATGACTGGGAGCCAGTCTGAGGTTGGAAATCATTACACTTTAAGACCTCTGCCCCTGAGGTCAGCTGGCACACGTCTCTGAGGGACTTGGCCCATCACAGGACATTTTCTAGCGATTGGGAGGTTGTCTTGATCAGATGAGCTAATGCCTAAGAGGACATTTTGAAAAATATAAGAAGATAAACAAGAGCTAGGTAATATTAGTATTATTTATATTTCTGGAAAGTACTTCAGGGATTTACCTACGTAACTCTGAAAATATATGACCATGTCTCACGCCTCACACCAGGTAGGACTAAAATGAATTACTTTTCTGATCCCACAAGAGCCTTCCTTTGCAGTCTTTCTTTTTTGAGTTATAATTTATCATTCATAATCACAATCATAATATATAGAACTATATACAGAACCTAGCGATTGTTATTGTCAGTAACTAGGGACCCTGATTCTTTTACGATTTTTAAATAATCAGCTTAGCCCAGAAATAGAATTGAAGTTGGAAGTAATGACCTTAGCGCCCAGTCTGGCTTTCAGGTGGGAACTTTGCCATCTTCTCTCCCTCTTGGGCTCTGTGGTCTGGGAGCCCTTGCACTTTTCCCCCTTTGGTTTTTATGAGTACTGTCTGCTACCTCGTGGGGTCGTAGAATTTCAGAAGGTGACGAGATCTTACAGTGATCTGTTCCAACTCTTTCAGTTTATAGAGGGGAAAATGAGACTCCAAGAGCCATTCAGTGACTCACTCACGATTACCAGGTATTTGACAACCGGGTCAGATTGGTTCCCACTCTAGAGGGATGGTGCGGGGAGAAAGGCACCGGGAAGCTGGAGCCCAAATGGCCATTTTTGTTTTACACAAGCATCCACTCGAGTACTGTCTCTAACTTGCGTGTCCACAGAGATGGAAATTACTGTCCCAGAATGCTCCATGTCTACCAAGTAATTGCTGATGGGTACAGATCCCCCAGGGGAAAGTGGTCCTCAGTAGCAGTAGCAGCAATGGCAACAAAGGTGTCAACTTTTACCATATTCCAGTGTTCTACTTATACTATTCAGTATAGAAAACTTGGGTAGATTTGGGGCTCGGGGTTCATTGGCATCCAACTTAAAAAGGGGGCAAACCTGGCCAACTTGTGTTTGAGCACAGATTATTTTTCAGATGTTTAACAGTTCTGGATTAATGCCTGGGGGGTTTGGGAGTCCTTCCTCAACTAAAATGTTAATGATGCTAAGAACCCGACCCTCTTTAGTGCCAGTAAAATGGACAAGCTAAGTTCATTGAAAAATCAATGAGTTGCCTAAAAGGAGCAAAGAGCTGATTCGATTTAGGATTGGAGATTGCCCAGGACACACCAGGTGGAAAGAGGGTCCCAAGGGCTGCTAGTAGCTAGGAAGGGAGGCAGTTGTCTGTTTATGCCTACAGCCAGGGTGTCAGCTCCAAGGAACTGTGGGAAACTGAGGCAACCAATTAGAACCAAGCATGGACTCTGTTATGCCATACCCTGTCAAAGTCTGCAGATGATGACCACTATGCAGAGAGGGAAAGAAAAGCTGGAGAATATACTGGTCTTAGGAGGAAAGGAGGTTAGAGGAGGAAAGAAAGACCAAAGAGAGTAATGAAGCTTGTCTTGTTTTCTGTTCAGAAACAGGTTGCAAAGAGCACTCTTCTGGGCATGGGGAGACCTTGACCATAGTACTAGTTCTAGTTGGGTAAAATACAGTAAACAAAAGAAAATTTCCAGTGAAAGGCCTTCCTCCAGCCCCCGCTTTTTAGACAGCCCTTTGCCTCCATAACCAGGCAGCTGCACACACTCAATGACTCAGGGCAGAGAGGACCAGGTGGCAGCAAGTGAGACAGCCATCAAGTGATAAGCTACATCTTTGTCAGAATGAAGTTTCTCGGAGCACCTGGGTGGCTCAGTCGGTTAAGCATCTGACTCTTGATTTTGGCTCAAGTCATGATCTCACAGTTTGTGGGATTGATCACCACAGCAGGCTCTGCGCTTTCAGTGCAGAGCCTGCTTGGGATTCTCTTCTCCTTCTCTCTCTGCCCCTCCCTGCTTGCTCTATCTTTCAAAAAGAATATGGTTTCTGCTCACACACACACACACACACACACACACACACAACCTGAGTTCTCTTCCTGGCTTTTCTTGTTAGTTGTTTGACCTTATTTCTTTTCAGACCTCAGTTTCCTCATCTGGAAGATGATAGAGGTGTCCTAGGTCAGCGATTTGCAGAATTACATGGGAAGACAGGGCATAAAATAGGTGGGAATTCATTCCCAGACACCTACACACATGCATGCACACACAAATATGCACACACACAGAGTTCTGTTTTTGTTAATGTGTATAAGTAATATCTTACATGAACTTCAGATTATTGGTAACCAGTGTCTGAAAAGTACTGAGCTAGATACTTCTGTGGTCTCCTTTTGTCTTGGATGAGCCAATTTTCCCCACTTTTCCACACTTGCAGCTACCTTTCTCATCACCATCTCCTAAGTTACACTCCTGGACATTATTTCACCCAAATCACAATATGAGAGGTGTGAACCACATCTCTGAAACAGGAATCAAACTATGTTTAGTTCACCCTATACCCATGACTTCTTTTCTTTAAATCCTGTTTTGAATCTCATTTACAGCCAAACCAGTAAGACACATGTTAATTAGCATGATTATGTGTGACTGTATTTCAAGATTCCTTACTTTCTAATCCCAAATAAAGCATGTATTGGCTGAAATTGCAGCTTAGCTCAAAATCTCAGCAGACCAAACAATGTTGTCAAATGGCATCATAGCAAAAACAAAAAACAAAAAAACCCAGCGATATATAGAGTCTTAGCCCACAAAGAAAGCATTCCGTGAAATACCTAAAAACATCCTTCCTTTGAGGACACGATCTTAGAAATCTACAGCACCTTGTATCTAACAGATTGTATTTTATCCAAAAATTGAGTGTCATTTAAAGGGGAATGCAAGCCCTGTGATTCTTAGCTCTGTCACTAACTTTCAGGGACCTTAAAGAAGTCACTCATTTTTGTGGACCAGCAGTTGTAGCTTATCCATCTTCTGGGTCCTAGACTCCAGTACGGTGCCTGGCATAGAGTAAGTTCTTGGTAAAGAGACATGAACTGGGGAGCCTGGGTGGCTCAGTCGGTTAAGGGTCCAGCTCTTGATTTCCACTCAGGCAATGATCCCAAAGTTTGCTGTCAGTGCAGAGCCTACTTGGGATCCTCTCTCCCCCCCTCTCTCTCTACCACTGTCTCACTCATGCTCCCTCTGTCTCTCTGCTACTGTCCCACTCATGGTCGCTCTCTCTTTCTCTCTCTCTCTTTCTCTCAATAAACTTAAAAAAAAAGATGTGAATCAATGAATTAGTGATTTAGTGACTGTTTTACATGTTGACATAGCAGATTTTAGAATCAGAAGGAACTAAGAATCAATACACAGTTTTAGGCTTTCAATTAGCAATTTTGTCCCCTATTCTTCTGTGTCCATATTTCCACTCTATTCTGCCAGCAGTAATACCTGAAGGATAAAAGCTTCCAAAGAGATGTGATGGTTGTCTTAAGGTACTTGACGGTTCTCACGTAAGAAAAGACGTGGATTTGCACCATCAGGAAGGTCGAGCTGGAACGAGAGACAGAATAGACAGGACACATAAACTCCGCATCACCGTATGCGTCCAGACGGAAGCCCTGTGAGCCACGAGTGTGATAAAGGAGGGATCCAGGGATCACGTAGAGGTGGGTCAGATTAAAAAACCTTCAAGATTCTTTCAGACCCCAAGAGTCTATGATTCTACTTCAGTGTTGGACAGGCCTCTCCTCCACCAAACCAATAAAAGGCTAATGTTTTTTCTGTCTGTCGCAGGGGAGAGGCAACAGGTAGAAATCTCATCAGACTTGTCTAGATTCTGTAATTGTTTTAATCCTGTACTCATGTTGACTCTCGAATACCCTGTCAGAATGAAACACATAAGAAATAGAAGAGTACAGGAAAGAAGTAATTCTTTTTCAGTCCAAGACTTATACACGTCTGTTTCTCTCCGCTGAGCCAGCCCTGTGATACGGCTATCAGGAGCTGAATGTACTTGTAGCCGTCAGGAGCTTCTCCTCCGCAGAGTGTGTAATGTCCAGAACAAGGTGACAGGGCCAGTCATCCCGAGGTATATGTTCAGGTGTGGGTGTCACACTTTATGAGGAACACACGCACACGGCACCGCACTCTGAGAAACGTGGTCACGGTGGTGGAGAACACGAAACCGAGTTCCGCTCCCCCAGGCAGCTCTCTGGTGCAGGTAACAGAAAACCCAGCTCAAGTCGCCTCAACCACAGAGGGACTTAATTGAATCGCATGACCAAAAAGCCGCGTTTTGCTGGTTTTTTAGAACTTGATCCAGCAAGTCACTTTTGGCTCTCTTTCTGGTAGGCTTCATCCTTCACAGACCAGGAACGGCTCTTGGGTTTCCAGGGCAACCTGCTTCCCGACTAGAAAGGGAGAACAAGTCTCTCTTCCCCACAGGCAGCCAGAGGCCAGAGGCTTCAGTTTGACTGGATCGGTTTAACTCCCCCAAGCCCAGGGGATTTTGCTGTTGCTGACTAGTCAAAGCCCAACCACATGTCCTGCCCGTAAAGCCGGTGATGAAGTAAGGTGAGGGTGAAGTACATGGGCTGGTTAAGGGCAGGGGAATTTTATTAGAGTGTTTTATTTATTCTAATCTAATTTTATTAGAATTTTAATAGAAGGGGGAAGAACAGAGGGCAGCCAATCATAGCAAATGATCTCAGGAAGAAAACAGGATGCTGACTCGAGAAAGAAAACTTTGTTGGAGAAATAGCCATCTCCAAACATGTGAGTTGTTGCCACTAGACTTAATCACTACAGCTCCAGACCACGGGTATATCTCCTAGGGAGACATATTTGAACTCATAGAAAGAACTTTCTAACAACTTAAGCCACCCAGGATAGAATCATTGGACTCCCATCCCTGGAAGTCTTCTTCCAGAGTCAGCAGCAAGGAGTCAGACTGGGTGACCTCTGACATTGTTCTGGATTCTTTTGCTTTGTGGAGGTTTGAAGTTAATAGAAACAAAGACTAAATGATAGCTCCACAAAAACCCTTTGAGACATGTTGACACATTAAAAATCTTCTGTTATCGTAGATTTATTTGACCATAAAGAATGGAATGGTCAATAGGCCTTTCTCTCTCTCTCTCTCTCTCTCTCTCTCTTTTTTAATGTTTTATTTATTTCTGAAAGAGAGAGAGAGACGGCATGAGCAGGGGAGGGTCAGAGAGAGAGGGGGATACAGAATCCAAAACAGGCTCCAGGCTCCAGGATCTGAGCTGGCTGTTAACACAGAGCCTGATGCGGGGCTCGAACCCATGAACCCATGAGATCATGACCTGAGCCAAAGTCAGACACTTAACCGACTGAGCCACCCAGGCGCCCCCAGTGGGCCTTTCTCAAAAAAGCCACATCCCCTCCAACTACCTGCCCCCCACATACATTGCATAACTGATACTCTAAACTAGATTCTGGAATAAGACCACCCTTTTGGGGAGAAGAAAGAAAAGTTTGATACAGCCAACGTATTATCTTCTCTGTGAGGAAAGTGCCTAATAGACATCTTGGCCAGGCCAAGAGAGAAGGTTAATTTTATAATTCACGTTGATCATTTTACATTGTGTTTGTGAGCCCCTGCTTTTCTTACAAAATTCAGGCCTGAATATTAAAATTTACATTTCCCCAGAGGATGATTTACTAGGGTTCCTATACCCCTACGTGGAGTAGGACATGAGCTATGTCAGTTTTAAATACACAAGGAATAAAAGAGTGTAGACTGGCAGTCGGATCCTTTCTTTCCTGCTCACTAACTGGCAGACCCAGCAAATGAATAATGTTACACTCTACCTTGATGCTCCAGCTGCTGTGTTTTGTGTGAAAATGCATTGTCCTTGATACTCGGGGAGCAGTAAGAGCCAAGTGATCTAATTTATGGCTGTGATGATTTCCTGTCTGGTCCCATCTGAGCTGAGCCCTCCTCTAGGCATCTTACAGCCTTTCTGTCCCACCCAGCTATTCGTGAAATTCAGGGATATTGAGTCTGAGCTTTTCAAAACTGGTCCCTCCTAAAGGCAGCAGAGAGAAAGTGCCAGGGAGTGGATTTTAGAAGGTGGGAATCCTAGTGACTTTCTCGTATCCCATTGAGTGGCTCCTTGTTAAATCATCTTACGACTTACTTTTGTCTTAAGTCGTTAATTGTTGTTTAAATAAGTCCCATGACTTATTTTTTGTTTTTGTTTTGTTCTATATAAGGTATGCTAATAAGGCTTACAGGCATGATAAGAACGTAAACAAGGACAGAGGCTGTTAAACAAGAGAGAGATGGCATAAGTGACTTATAAATGTTCATTTTGTATTATTAGCAATAATATTATTATTCATTATTTTGGATAAATAAATTATTCATTTATTTTGTCTCCTTGTGCATTCATTCAGTATCTAAAAATGTCATTTTGCAAGAATTCCCATTTATGGTTCACTAGAGTACATTTTCTTTTTCTTTTTTTTTTTTAAGTTTATTTATTTATTTTGAGAAAGAATGAGAGAGACTACCAGCAGAGGAAGGACAGAGAGAGAGAGATTGGGACAGAGGATCCAAGGCAGGCTCTGTGCTGACAGCAGAGAGCCCAATAAGGGGCTTGAACTCAAAACCGTGAGATCATGACCTGAGCCAAAGTCGGATACTTAACCAACTGAGCCACCCACGTGCCCCCCATTCTCTCTTTTTTTTTCCAAAACAAAAACAAACATAAAGCCAGTCCTTTGTTTAGAAAATCTTACTTTTTTTTATTAATTTTTTTAATGTTTGTTTATTTTTGAGAGAGAGAGAGAGAGAGGCAGAGCATGAGTGGAGAATGGGCAGAGAGAGGAGGGGCAGACACAGAATCCAAAGCAGGCTCCAGGCTCTGAGCTGTCAGCACAGAGCTGGACACGGGGCTCAAACTCATGAACTGTGAGATCATGACCTGAGCTGAAGTCAGACACACCTGACCAACTGAGCCACCCAGGCACCCCTAAGAAACCTTATTTTAAGTTGCTGGTACTAAGCAATGTGTGTTTAGCTTCTGGTCATTGTAGAAATGATTTTTCTGTTCTCTTATTGAAGCCTTTTTGAGATTTGGGCACTTTGTTTTTGCAAAGTTGTAACAGATTGGAGGTGGTGTGTCCCTAAGTTTTACCACCCCGCACAGTGCCAGATAAAACAAGATTGACTGCCAGCTCCAGTTCTCCTGTGGGTAAGAAAAAACATGGCACCTGGATGGGAAGCTCTGCCTGGGAGCATTCTTTGGATTCCTATAGCTCATCCCCTCACTTTATGCACAAGAGCCCTGAGCCCAGTGAAGGGAGGGAGCTTCTGAGACCATGAGGGTCTGACTGGAATTCCAAGGGGGCTTTCTGACTCCAGTGTATGTGCATTTTCTCCACACCAAGCAGCCTCCTGAGTCAGCAGTCTGGTCTAGCCCATGCTGTATCTATGACCTTGGGCACTGTGCCCCCCTAAGCCTCAGTTTCCCTAACAGCAAAATAAGGAGATTGAAATATATCATCTCTCCAGCTGCTCTCATTAAAAAAAAAAAAAAAAAAAAAAAAATTTTAGGTCTTTCTTCTTCATTTAGAATATAAAAGTCTTAGTTTACCATAATCCTGGTTTATGTTAGGCAGAGTTAAGCTTAATGCATCTGATTTGAAAAGAACATCTGTAAAATAACTATCGTTCCTAAAATGTATGTAAAATAAGAATAGAATGAACAGTGTAGGCTCAATTGTGGTGCCAGGAACACACACACACTCACGCACACACTCACACATACTCCCGGTACTCTTCAGAATTGCCCACCGTATCATTTAATTTCATATTTCCTTCTTCCACTTAAGAGGAAATAACACAAGCTTGGAAAGCAGTAAATATGTAAAGAGAAAATGTGTCAACTGATACTGGAAGATCTGACCTCGGTCACACATAAATCTCTGCGACAAGGGCTGCAGGGCCAGCCATCATTCCAGGGAGTAAAAGAGAAAATGAAAGCTATAGCTGGTGTCTTCTCGAAGTTACATAGGTGGATCATTTGAGTTGTCTGACTCTGCTTGTGTATATAATGTAAAAGGGCTAGTGGCCGAGTGTGCTTTCCCGCTATGTGTACAGAACACCTCTGCAGAGGCACAATCACCAGAGTCCTTGACTGGATAGGTGAGGCCCCACAAGCAAACTTTTGCATCAGGAGCTTCCTTTCTGGGATCCTTTTCCAAAGCCATTAGTCATGCTATAGAAGCTTTTCCAATTGCCAACTATACGGTCCTTGCAAGGAGATATATGATAAATGGTCCTGCAGTAACAGCCCATAACTGATACTCAGGCCTGCCTGTTATGACATCATTCCTCCCCATTTAAACACACAAGGATCTGTCTTCCATCAGACTGAGGTGTAACTGTCCCCTGTTCATGTGACTTAAAGCCTTATAGCTAAGGNATAAGGCTATGCCCAGAAGAGAGAAGAGTTTCAATTAATTAGTTTATCAAAATGCTACTAGTTCTGGAGACTGATTAGCAAAGTATAATGACTGGAACAGTTATTGTTCTGTTCATGGTCCCAAAGTACTAGTTAGACATAGACTATTCAACACCAGCAAAATGTGCAAACAGGAATCTGGACTTGGACGAGTTAGTTATAAACAGCATTTCATATGTTGCAAGGTACAGGCAGTTCACCGGCCCCAGCAATATTATTGTGTTCCTCTGAACTCTGCTCTCACAGCTCAGCATTTGGAAGACAGACCTAGAATAAAGAGAGGCATTCACAAAGCGAACATTTTATATCAAGCACCCTTAGTACCACTTTTAATGTGCTATAAAACTAGGGGCTTCACTTTTTCATGAACTGTGTGTAAAAGCAGACGCAGTGACTGGAGGTTGACTTTGTTTCAGTCTGTTTTATGGCTGCTGCGCCAGTACAGTAATGTGATCTTGAAAAAGGTAAACAACAACGAGTTTAGCAGTGAAAAATAAGCCTAATATAAATACAGTCGAGTACATGGCAATTCAGAATTTGAAAAATATGACTGTGGCATTAAATTTTCTGGTGGAATTGAACAGAGGAACAGAATATAACCTTTAAGGCAATATATCTGAGACTGAGGAAGGAAAGAATATATCTAACTCTGTGGTCTGTGTGGCATTCATATAAAGAAAAGCACAGTAGCTTTATTTAATTGAGAAAATGAATCAATTACAATGATGTTGCGTCCTCAAGTTCACGTGAAATAGAAGATATAAGTCACCGCATTGTGTAACAATGTTAAAAAGTAATTGAGTATCTTAAGCATTTTGAATCAATTTCAGGTACTGGCACTGCTACCTTAATACAAAATTTATGAAGGTGATTTCATATAATATGTAGCTATCAAAGCTGTGTAATAAAACCTGGTAACAACATCTCTCTTTAAAAACCTGGGCAAAATGGTATAGTTATAAGATCATAAAAAAAGACTCTGATACTGCTGTTTCCCCCTTCCTCGTAGTTAAGACAAAGCATTAAGATAGTAAAAATTTTGTCTTAAACCATGGTTTCTTTAACCCATAGAATAGGGCAAGGTGGAGACCTCTTAAGAGTTTAGTTCATGAGGAAAACTGTTCTTCCCTTAACTCATTTCAGACAGCTTACATATTGCTGGGAACAGTGTGGCACAGTTTATTCCTGAATTTATTTTGAAACATCTCACTTAGAATGTTTGCCGCACACTTTCCTCAGAGAATGTTGTAATCCCCCCTGACTGTTGGAAATTTGTGAAAAACATTCTCTTTGCCAAAAACGGATTTCGAATTCTTTGTTCATTACAAGTAACGCTCATGTGGAAGTAGATACATCTTACTAAGAATGGAAGGTGCAGATTGAGGCTCCATGTGGACTTGAAAAAATAAATAAAAGCCAACACCACAAGTATCTCCTGTTGGAAAGCTACCCGGACCTTTCAAGAGTTTTGACAAGTGGTATGGCTTCTTACGAAAACCCTTACCCGCTCCAGGGTGGTAGTTAATCCCTCTCTTTGTTGTTAAAGTAAATCTTTCCCATCAGAGCATTATGCAGAAGTACTCTGTGACTACAGGAAGGAGCAATAATTCGGCATAGCATTAAGTGGGAACTACCCAAAGAGACTAAGAGCCAGTCAGCCTGGGACAGAGGTTTCAGGGAGTGGTGACTGGGGAGAGCAGGGATGAGTGGGGGCCATGTTCAGATAATACATGGGAAAGTGCTTTTTAAAACACTCAAGCACTGGTGAAGGGTCTTCTGAGAAGCCCTGTGGATGCAAAAGAAATGCAAAAACATAGTTTCTGCCCTTGAGATGCGTGCAGTCTAGTTGAGAGGAACCCACCTGCCAAAACTGATTATTTGCCAACTTTACACACCAAGTAGATTTATACAAATATATCTACAAGTATATTTATACAAGTATATACAAGTCTATCTATACAGATCCAGTTGTTTTGAAATCATGCTGTGACCATAGGTAGATATTGGGGGGTGGGGGGAAGAGCACGGGAGAAGCCACAGTGCTACAGCCTGTCCCCGTGGCCTTGGCCCTGCCCTTGCCGCTGCCCTGTCCTCTGGGAGGTCCAGTTTTCCCTTCAGAGGATAGAAATGACCATCCTTGCCAACCTCAGGGTGCTTGTGCCGATCAGATACACATGGAAGAACTTCTTAAAACACCATCAACATTAATTTAAAAAAGACAGTTGACTCTTGAACAACATGGGTTTGAGCTGTGTGGAGCTACTTATATGCAGACTTTTTTTATAAATGCAGTGCAGAACTGTAAATCTATTTTCTCTTCCTTATGATTTTTTTTTTTTTTTTAATGAAGCCAAGTGCAGGACTTGAGCTCACAAGCCTGAGATCCAGACCAGAGCTGAGACTGAGTTGGACACTCAACCGGCTGAGCCACCCAGGCACCCCTTCCTTATGATTTTCTTAATAATTTTCTCAACTCTCTTTTCTCTATATTACATTCCTAAAAGAAGATAGCATATAATACATATACCATGCAAAATAGGTGTTAATCGACTATTTGTTATTGTTTGTTATTGGTAACGATTTTGGGCAACAGGAAGCTGATTGTATCTGGAGAGTCAAAAGTTATATATGGATTTTCAACTGCACAAGGGCCGGCATCCCTAACTCCTGCATTGTTCAGTGGTCAGCTGTCCTTTTACAATTTTCCCTATATGTTACTAGCTGGTTGGAGCTCAGGTGTCTCAGCCAGCAATTGACCCATCAATAATCATATTTAGTTCCTGAAATTTTCCTTCTTAGGAAATTTAGTGCCTGGGACTTTATTTGCCTTGAGTTAATAGTAACTCCAGTCATTTGTGTGGGGGTGGGGGATTGAAGTATTTAGTATTTCAGCTACTAACTGGATGTGTTATTAATTTGGTGTCACATTTTAGTAACTTTCTAAGAGATGTGGCTTATCGGTGTTTAGATGTGTGAACAGCCTGCCTTCAGAATGTTGCCTAGGAGCAGGCATTTACTTGCCTCTGCTTTTTATTCCCTGAAAAACAGTGTAAAACTTGCATGCACTTGATTTTCCCAGAGAGCATTGCTTCCCAGGAAACAGGCTGAAGGAATTTTGGAAAAGGTGGTGTCTTCACCCCACTCCTGAGTTAAAGACAAATACTTCAACCACATAATTAAAGTTTTCTTCAAAAAATAGGGGATGGTGAGCAGACACTGGCAGGAATCCAAAATTCTAATTTCTGACTATGATTTAATTTCAATTTTAAATAAATCGGTTTTTAATTTAAAAAGAGTGAGCTTCATAACATTAGCAATGATTGCAACATTAAGCCCAGTGTTCACAATCTAGCAATATAAAACATTATTTATATCTGAATCGTAAACAGCCTTTTGAAATGGATTATGGTTTTTCTCCCTATTCTAATACAACCTGGAGGGTACTAAAAAGTGTTGTGTGAAATTAACATTCTGCTGACTTTCGCCTATAAATGAGAAGCGAGCTATTAACATTTGTGTATTTTCATTATGTAAATTGTGTTAACACATGCCCACAAATTGCCACCAGCAATGCAATAATTTTCTCTCAGTGATCATAATGTGTCCAAGTGAGTCATTTTGATTATGACATGCTAATTACATATTGCCTTTTTTCAGATTCAGAAAAACCAGGGATCTTTAATGGTAAGCTTTATGAGTTCAGAAAAAAATTCACTTTTCTTTTTCCTGATGGCTGCTTCCTTTGCATGCTTGAATGCCTTGTTTTAAACTTAGCAAATTGCATTTTGAAGAAAATGCAAACCTTTAACTGCCTGTATTAGATTAGGTACCATTAGAAATAATAGAACATCCTGAGCATCCATGTTTTTATAAGAGTTTGCTGTTGTTGATTAATCTTGCTATATTTTATTGCATTAATGATTTTTTCTTTCCACTCCACTGTAAAGACATTGCACAGAGGCTAATACTTTTTCCTCTCTTCTTTCCCGTTGCAGCCTCTCCAGCTTCTGCAGTGCATTGTTGATGAGGTGAGGCATCGTCTTATGTGCTTTCACTCCTAAAGTCATTCCTAATGGTGTGGAAAGCTTATATTTTGTTTCCTAATGAAGCACAGTGCCCAACATCCTCGGAGCAAGTTGTGTTGTATGGCTCTGAGCTGTGTTACGTGGACTGGCCTTGTCCTGGGTCCCACTCTTCTGATTCTGGCCCGGAATCCCTCCCCAAACAGACTGTCCCATGGGCCAGTCCTCAGGGGTATCAGAAGCCCTGAAGACAAAACAGGATAATATCAATTCGTCCTCTTCTCCCCGGCCAGATGGGGATGGAGCCGGAAATTAAAGTGGTCTCATTTTTTTTTTTCCATAGCAGATATTTCAAGTCATTCCAGTAGGCAAGGGTCAGAGTCGAACAACAAACATAAGCTGGATAAAATTTGTCTCCCTTGCTTTATTTACCCAAAGCATAACGGGGTGATAAAAATGTTCCAATGCTTCGGGTCAACAGTGCAGCTCTAATTTCCTAATTTCCTAATTAGGCATTTTCCCCAGAATACACTCCTGACTTCTTCCTCTCTTAACTAGAACCCGCACATTTTAAGTCCTTCCCTACCTCTGATCACCCTTACCCATCGTGTTCCATTCTCCCTTCGCCTTCATGGAGTTAATCTACCGGCATTTCTTTCTCAGTCTACTTTTTCGACTCCTTCTTCTGAATTTAAAGTCTGTTTTTCTGTAAACTAGCAGAACACAGGGCCTGTAGGACACCAACGCTCTCAATTAAGAAAGCATTAATGTTTTTAAAAACTGACTTTTTCTGGGCCTGGGCTTGCCTACCGGCAATGTTTATTTTTTAAACTTTAATTTTACAATATTTAAAACACTTGAAATGAAAGCGATAAATGACTCAGATTGGAAAGTTTGAAAGAAAAAAACAAATCGTAATTCATAATTATTCCTCTCAATTAAACATCTGTATAACCAGTTATGAGATTTGGGGGAAAAAATAAAGATCCTCCTAGGAAAAAAACAAACGCGCGCGCATATCACAATAATAGTAAGAATGCGGTTCTAACATCCTTAATGGCTGCATCCGTCAGTCCATATATCCCCTGCAAGCCATAAACCATGTTAGTGCAAAAATGAAGGCATCGTCCTGAAACAAATGGAGGTCCCATTATCTCAAATATCAGACAGGCCCCCTGGATCTAATAGCTCATCAATATCTTCTGTCATCTTAGATTCCAAAAGCATCCTATCCCCATCAGAATCCTCCCAATTAAACGGATTTTCCTGAGGGTCCCCTCTCCAGGGTTGCTTAGGGGCACGCCCAGGGAAACCTGGCCCACCCAGGCAACTTCACAGCCTGCTCAGCTCTCTGGACTCCACTGCTCTTGGCCAGCCAGGCTGCCGGCCATCCGGACGTTCAGGTACAGATACTCCTCACCAGCAATGTATGCATTGCTGGTGAGCTAATTTGAAGTTTTTCTGAATCAAACAGATACTTTCATTCCTTATTAGAGTAGTAGTGATCACTGTTATATTTAAAATACTTCACTTGCTGGGTTTGGGCAAAATCCTGAGAATTCTGCAATTGTCCTAAAGAGATGTTCTAAGGAGGGATGGTATGTGGGAAAGACAGTCGCATGGGACTTAAATGGTATGTTTTTCTTCATAGCATTTCTTCCTCAGTTGAGAGAAAAATACAATTTTGACACCTATTCCCACTTATTCAAAAGACATATTAAAAATATCTTCTTATGGAAACTTGGGGAATTTATGTTGTATTTACTAAAACAAACATAAATTGATCTTGGAACTGAGCTGATGTTCAATGATGAGTATTAGGAAAGTATTGGCCAATTGACTTGCCTTATGCAAAGTGCATCCTAGCTTTTAAGAAAGAAAGGATAGTGGGCAAGGGGTGAGGGGGAGGGAGGTGTTAATTACTATAGTTGTCCTGTATTTGTCAGATTTCCCATTGCTCTGTACAGTGTTTCTCAGAGGGTGATCTCAGGACTAACTGCATCAGAATTGCCTGAGGCTCTGGTTAAAAATGCAGATTCTTGGACCCCGATCACTGGATTAGACTTTCCAGGGGTGGAGCCCAGGAATCTACATTTGACCAGCTTCCCAGGTAACCCTGCACATTAAGGTTTGAGAACCTTTTCTATAATGTCTTTCAGGATTAAATCTGCCCTTTTAAATCCCAGAGGCCTATTAGCTATCTGTCTTCACTTGTACCTGACTTTTAGGGCTTCTTTTCCTGCGTGAATATATAGCCAGCTAGGATTTGAGCCATTTTACTCCTTGGGTGTGGTGTATGCCCCACTGTGAGATGTGTATCCAATGATAGTGTGTACTGTTGCTGTTAGAGACAAGTCAGAACAAAAAGTATCACCCCGAAGGGAGCCTAGTTCAAACAAGATGAATGTATTTAGAGTCAGGTACAAAAGAGCTAAGTAAAGCCACATACTTCATTATTGTGTGGATGCAGCTCACCCTCCCAGCGTGGCATGGTAAACAGTGAAGAGGTCATTAAACAAGACCAGGTGGGCAGGAGCCAGGCCTAGAATGGCCAGCAGTGAATGTCAGAGCCACTCTGGGAGTCAGGACGTAGAATCATGGAACAAAGCCAGAGCCAGCTACCAGATGTCCATCTAAGACACCGAAAGTTAAACAGGAGTAAGAGTCCTGAATGTGAAAGCTGGGCTGCAGATCAGGGCCCAGAAGGATAGTCAACGCAACAAGAGACTAAGCAAGCTGCAGTCAGAAATGAGGGCAATCCAGTTTAATTTTGGTGGGTAGAGTTTATCTGGCATGGACCTGGCTAACTCAGAGTACGAATGCCATCCTAATGATAGTATCGATGCCTCAGACTCACTTCTCTCAAAAGAACTTCTTACTTTAAAATGCTTAGGTAATCGGGCCCTCTCCAGCCCCCAAATGCCTGTGATGTGAAGTGCTTGATTAATTGTTAAGTGATAGGAATCTCTGTGTATGCCATGAGGCCTTAGCCATCTGATATCTTTGGGGAGTAAGATGGGCCCTATTGTCTCGGTAACTGAGATTTACCACTTGAAGCTCTGACATCAATGAGAAATTTTCATTTTTAGAAAGAAGTGTTTCTAAAATGTATTTGCTCTTGGCAGCCTGTTGACAGTGTGTAATGAATATCATTTAACCTTTTCTTGATGACTCAGGCCCTTGTTTTGAACATGATACCGAACTAAACTTTGATGTATTGATGCCCTCTAGGGCTATAAAATTGTGCGGGGCTTACCTTATTCTTCCACTGAATTTGACCAACCTATTTGCCTGTGTTTGGCCTTGGCCCTCAGTCATGCGCCTGGCCTCTCGAGGTGTGTAGAGCCATTTGTTCCCAGGCTAAATAGCCTTACACGGCTCTGCTGCTCTGCTTGGTTTCCTGTGTTCTCCCTTATGATCATCTCTGCTTTCTTTGGTCACTCTTCATTCTCGACACCGACCACCTGCTGCCCCCATCATCTGACCATCTGTCTTCAGTCTTTGCACTCCTGACAGTGACCCCGGTAAAACTAGCAGGTACCAAATCAAATCAGAAACCCAAGTGGCATGTGTAAGGTCAGAGCTCCTCTGAGAAGGAAGATAGAGACTTGCGCCCCTCTTTAATGAAGTCAAATGGGCGGGCTGGTGTGCATTCATTCAGCAGATACTTATCAAAGTTCCTGCTGTTTGAGAGCCCAAGCTGAGCAGGCCATGGTGAGGACAGCCTCCAAGCCTAGAGAGAACAGGGCTTCTAGGCAACACACCCAGGCCAGCTGCAGACTAGGTGTGTAAGTCACAGTAGAAAGGCAGAAGCACAGTCCCACATCCTGCACCAATACGATGTGCTGGGACTCCGGAAGCAACGTAGCCATCTTACACTCTCCCCGGTGCCTAGGGTTCCTGCTTTTGGCTGGCAACAAAGGGCCGGCCACAACGGTGATGCAGCAGGTACCATCACGGCAATGATATCAGGGTCACTGAAGCCCCGGCTGGCTGGAGTCAACTAGCGGAGGCCATCAGAGGACTGGGGTGCAGGCAACCACAAAGACGGAAGAGAGGGCATCACCCTTGAGCCTCTGCCCCTAAGTAATTCACAGCCTTGGAAAAGATATGGGCACAGAAGTGAATAGTGTGGCTCCGTGTAGGGTGCATCTGTAGAACCAGAGATGGGGGGCTTGTCCTGGGGGCAATTAGAAGAGGCCCCTCAGGGGAGGTGGCATTTCAGCCAGGTCTCAGACAGGAGGAATAGGACTCACTCCCCAGGTCGGAAAAGAAAAAGTAAATGTTAGGCGGAAACCCTTCTCATGAATCATTTTTAAGTTCACAGATGTGTTTCAAATGTTCGGGTTTTCTAAAATATGACAACCAGATAAATGGATTATTACTTTCAGTTATATATATATATGTGTGTGTGTGTGTTTCAAACATATTACAGCTCAAAATAAATTCCTACCTAACATCTGTAGGTACTCAGGAAGACAATTAGCAAATCCCTGGTTTAGACTTCTGTTTATTTACTTCACTAGTAAAAAAGTGAATTCTTTTAAGTTGTGCTTATACCTGATCAGAAATATCTTTTACCATAAAATGATGGATTTTTTAGAACTGCAAGGCCAATAGACACATGAAAAGATGCTCAACATCACTCATCATCAGGGAGATGCAAATCAGAACCACAATGAGCTGTCACCTCACACCTGTCAGAATGGCTGGACTTGAAAAGACAAGAAATAATAAGTCTGGGCGAGGATGTGGAGAAAAGGGAACCTTCATGCACTGTTGGTGGGAATGTAACTTGGTGCAGCCCCTGTGGCAAACAGTATGGCAGTCGTCAGAAATTTAAAAATAAACATACAACATGATCCAGTAATTCCACTACTGGAAAGAAAACAAAAACAATAACTTGAAAAGATATGTGCACCCCTGTGTTCATTGCAGCATTATTTCTTATAGTGAAGCTATGGAAGAACCCAAGTGTCCATTGATAAATAGGTGAAGGAGATGTGTACGTGCGTGTGCGCGCGCGCACACACACACACACACACACACAAACACAGGAATATTACTCAGCCATAAGAAAAGAATGAGATCTTGCCATTTGTGACAACATGGATGGACCTAGAGGGTATCATGCTAAATGAAATAAGTCAGGCAGAGAAAGACAAATACTGTATGATTTCACTTATATGTGGAATCTTTAAAAAAAAGGAAAGAAAGAAAAGCAGAGACAGACTCATTGATACAGAGAACAAACTAGTTGCCAGAGATTGAGGCAGGAGCAGGCAAAATGGGTGAAGAGCAGTGGGAGGTACAGGCCTCCAGGTATAGAATGAATAAGTGTCAGAGATGGAAGCTGCAGCATCGGGAATATAGTCAGTGGGCCTGTGATAGCATTGTATGGTGACAGGTGGTAGCTACACTTGGGATAAACACAGCAGAACATAGAGAGTTGTCAAATCACTGTGTTGTACACCTGAACCTAATGCAACATTGTGTGTGTTAACTATACTCAAATAATAAAATTTTTAAAGAACCACAAGATTTGGGAAATTCCAAAATTTGTATTCTGAAATAGAAGCACAAACTTTTAGTGTTCATTATTGGACCAGGTATGAAGACAAACAAGAGGCTTGATTGTTGAAGGTACTAGCTGAATAATTCTGAGATATGCTGATTGTTCTTCCCTCATGTGAATAGAAAAGAAAGAGGATTTGGTCTTAGGAATGGCATAACATAGCCTATGTACTATCTCTGTGTATCTATGTACCTGGGTGGGTCTGATGGAGAGTTTATCTCTTCTGCTTTCTCCATGAATGCTTTCTGAAGATGAACACAGAGTAGGGCTTTGATAGAGTACACTGGTGTAGACGTAGTGTGGATACCAAATGGACAGCCAGCCAAGGAACCAAGGGGCCTAGGGAGGTAGAAAGCAGAAGTCATCAGTAACAGAAGGAAATTGGGAGAATTCACAAATACATGGAATCAATACTCTGCCCAAACCAATGAGACAAAGAATAAATCCCATGGGAAAATAGAAAATACTTTGAGATGAGCAAAAATGAAAACACAGCATTCTCAAACTCATGGAATGCAGCACAAGCAATGTTCACAGGGAAATTTTTAGCTATCAGTGCCTGCATTAGAAAGGAAGAAAGATCTCAAATCAATAACCTAACTTTCTACTGTAAGAAACTAGAAAAAGAAGAGTGAACTATACTCAAAGCAAGCAGAAGGGAGGAAATAAAATTAGAGTGAAAATAAACAAAATAGATAATAAAAAAAAAAATAGAGAAAACTAATGAAACCAGAAGTTGCTTCTTTGAAAAGATAAGTTGGCAAACCTTTAGCTGGACTGACCAAAGAGAGAGAGAGAGAGAAGACTCAAAGATCTAAAATCAAGAATATAAGGAGGCTCCTTACTACCAACCTTACAGAATTAAAAAGTCTGTAAGAAAATGAAAAGGGGGCACCTAGGTGGCTCAGTCAGTTGAATGTCTGACTCTTGATTTCAGCTCAGGTCATAATCCCTCAGGTCATAATCCCGGGACCATGAGATCAAGCCCTGCATCGGGCTCCATGCTGAGTGTGGAGCCTGCTTAAGATTGTCTGTCTCTCTGCCCCTTCTCCCCACTTGTGTTCTCTCTCTCCCTCTCCCTCTCCCTCCCTCCCTCTCCTTCTCTCTCTCCCTCTCAGGTAAAAAAATAAAATGACATGAACAATCATGGGCCAGCAAATTGGATAACCTGGATGAAATGCCTAGGACAACACAAACTTCCAATACTGACTCCAGAAATACAGAATCTGAGTAGACATAACAGTAAATAAGATTTTTTTTTTAAAACTTCCCACAAAGGAAAGCCCAGGACCATATGGTTTCATGAGTTTGTCATGAATTCTAACAAATGTTTAAAGATTTAACACCAATCCTACTCAAACTCTTTAAAAATTAGAAGAGAAGGGAATACTTCCTAGCTTCTTCTATGAGACCAGTAGTGTCCTGATAACAAAGCTAAACAGACTTCACAAGAAAACTGTAGATCAATTTCTGTAATCAATATAGATGTAAAAATGCTCAAGAAAATACCAGCAAACTAAATCCAGCAGCATATAAAAAGAATTATAT
Source organism: Crocuta crocuta (assembly GCF_008692635.1). Classification (NCBI taxonomy): domain Eukaryota; kingdom Metazoa; phylum Chordata; class Mammalia; order Carnivora; family Hyaenidae; genus Crocuta; species Crocuta crocuta. The sequence continues at coordinate 6,505,944 of NW_027527920.1, read as the reverse complement.
ATCATGACCAAGTGGGATTTATCCCAAAAATACAGGGTTGGCCCAATGAAAAACAGTCCATATAATATACTAGATTAGTAGATTAAAAAATGAAAATCATCTGAGCAGATACAGAAAGAGGATTTAACAAAAATCCACCACCCTTTCTTGATTTAAAAAAAAAAAAAACACTCAACGAAGTTGAAAGAGAAGGGACTTCGACAGCCTGATAAAGAACATGTACTAAAGCCCCATAGCTAACATCTTATTTCATGGTAAAAGACTAAAAGCTTCCCACCCTAAGATCAGGAAAAGACCAGGATGTTCACTCTCACCACTTTTGTTCAACTCTGTACTAGAGATTCTACCTAGGAAAATTAGTCAAGAAAAAGAAAAGGCATCCAAGCTGAAGAGGAAGATGTAAAGCTGTATTTAACAGATGACATGATATTTTATATAGAAAACACTAGAAAATACACACAAAAATAACTGTTGATAAATGAGTTCAATGGGGTTGTAGCATACAAGAACACACAAAAATCTATTGTATTTCTATACACATGTAATCCAAGATGAACTACCCAAAAATGAAATCAAAGCAATTCAAGTTACCACAAAAAGAATCGAAAAGAATAAAAGACTTGGAAAACCACAAAACATTATTGAAAGAAATTTAAGACTTACATAAATGGAAAGACACCCATGTGCAGGGAATGGAATGCATCGTACTGTTACGATGGCAGCACTCCCCAAATTGATCCACAGATTCAGTCAGTCTCTGTGAAAATCCCAGTGGGTTCTTGCAGAAATGGATGAGCTGATCCCAAAATGCATAGGGAAATGCAAGGAACCAGAATGGCCAAAACAGTCTTGAAAAAAGAGAAAGTTGGAGGATTCATACTTTGTGATTTCAAAACTCCAAAATTACAGTACTCAAGATGGTATGGTATTGGCATAAGGGCAAGCATATGGAATAGAATGGAGGATCCAGAGATAAACCCACATATCCATGCTCAGTTGTTTTCCAGCAAAGATGCCAAGACCATTCAGTGGTGAAAGAACTGTATTTTTCGACAAGCAATGCTGGGACAGTTGGATGTCCATGTGCAAAAGCATGAATTTGGACCCCCCCCACTGATATCATATACAAAAATTAATTCAAAAGAGGTCAAAGACCCAAATGAAAGAGCTAAAACCATGAAACTCCTAAAAGGAAACATGGATGTGACACCCAAGAGCATAAGTGAGGAAAAAACATTGTTCTTCCTCAAAATGTAAAATGTTTGTGTATCAAAAGATAGCTTCACGAAAATGGAATCACTGCAACCACACGTTCTAGACAAACCACAGCTCTTTTGTGCTTCAGGACCAGAAGTGGGGGAGGTGATGGCTTTCCCTATAAGGTCTGTGGCCCGGAAAGNGTGGGGGGGGGGGAGATGGGGAGGAAGTGGGAAGGGTAGGGGGTGCTGCTGTGGGTGTGCCCAGGCCTGGGGTCCTTGATGATGATTAAAGCTTAGGATGGGAACAGACTCTTGGCATCATCAACATCATCATCATCATCATCATCATCACTAATAACCCATCATTACAGGCCTCCATTTATAAAAAGTCTGTGCCTTTGCCTTCCGTGAGTTCTTATGACTCTCTTTCACCATAAATTTTCATGAAGATGTACGAAAGCCTCCACTATTTACTTAGCTGCCTGATGGGCGCATGCCCATCATTACAGTGGCATTAAAAAGAGTCCTTATGAATGGGGACAGTCGTCCCCCTCACCAAACACCTCAGCTCACAAGAACTCTTCACTTAGACACAGCTCCTCTGATATTTCCTAGAAATGCCAGCAAACATGGCCAGTGCTGGATGAAAGCAGTGTTTAACGGCAGTGCCCGCCTGGCAGAAGAGGGTGGAGGTTAATCACACGGCCAGACACCTCGACATGAACCGGGAGCACCAAGAAGCAGCTAACGTCTCTGTTCTAGCAGAGGGGGATGTGTGAAGAAGGGAATGAGAAGATTGAGGACTGGGAAGGGGGAGGGAAAAGACGCAAGAGTCTGCTTTGAAAGCACGTTATTAGGAAGCTTCTGAGCTTTTCTCTCTGCCTTGTTTCTCCTATCGCTCCACCTCCACGGTGTAACTGTATTTTTAAAAATAACAGATCTCAACCTCTTAAGCCTTCTGGGGCTCACCCTATCCATAAGCATTTGAGTCTCTCACCTGTATTGATTTCAGCCTCACTTTCGGTCAGTCAGTGGTCTTCAGACTTGCTCCACGCTTTCACACCTGTGCTGGTGCCCCTCCCCGTGCTTGGAATGACCTCCTCTCGCTCTTCACCTTGCCCATGCCTAAGCATCCTCCAGAGCCTAGCTCACATGTCATCTCCTCTTTGAAGCTGTCCCTGTTACCTTCCCACCTCTTCCATCTGACCACGCCCCTGCCCAGGGCCAGGTGGAATTCAACAAAGATTGGTTACAAAAGCTTTGTCATGGTTTTTAGCATACAGAATCAAATTGAGTTCACGAGTTTGTCTTCCACCAGATCATAAGTCATCCAGCCTGGGAATTTATCCCAACACCTGGTAGAGATAATGGCTCAAACAGGAGCTCTGTAAATACCCCTTGGAGTAAATTAAAATACAGACTTTTTTTCTGGCAGGGCTAGTCCTACACAAAACTCCTGAGGTCCATCCTATCCAGCAGAGAAGGGCCTGTGTCCTATAACGCAGCAGCTAAGTACTGACGCCATAATAGAGAAACGCATTTCTTATTTTTCTCTTTGAAAATGTTTTTGTTGAAATAAATTACATAACAAAGTTTCACCCTTTTAAAGTTTACAGCTCAGTTCCAGAACATTGCCTTTACTCCACAAAGAAACCCAGTACCTGTTAGCAGTCACCCATAATTCTTCTGTCCCCTCCAGTCTCTGGCAACCACTAATTAATCTACTTTCTGTCCCTATGTTTTTTTCCTATTGTGGACATTTCATAGAAATTGGACCATATAAGATCTAGCTTTTGTATGTTTGGTTTCTTTCATTTAATATAATGTTTTCAAGGTACTTCCATGCTGTAGCATTTATCAGTACTTGATTCCTATTTATGGCCAAATCATTTCCCATTGTATGGGTATACCGCGTTCTGTTTATTTATCAATTGATGAACATTTGGGCTGTTTCTGCTGTTTGGCTGCTATGAATAATGATGCTGTGAACATCTGTGTGCAAGTTTTTATGCAGACATATGTTTTCAACTCCCTTAGATATATACCTAGAAGTGGCATCGCTGGATCATATGAAAATTCTATTTAACTTTTTGATGAACTTCCAAACAATATCTCACAACAGCTACACTATGTTTTATTCCCACCAGCAATTTATGAGGGCTCAAATTTCTCTACATTCTTGCAGCACTTGCTGTTTTCTGTGTCTTTTTGTTGTTGTTTTGTTTTTTAAATATAGTCTTCCTGGTAGATGTGAAGTAGTCTCTCATTATGGTTCTGATTTGTGTTTCCCTTGTAGTTAATGATGCTGGGAATATTTTCATATGTTTATTGGCCCTTTGAATATCTTCTTTGGAGAAAGGTCTGTTCAATCCTATTCTCCATTTTTAAATTGGGTTATTTGTCTTATTATTGAGTTGAACCGCTCTTTATGTATTCTGGATATGAAGGTCTAAATGTTTTCTCCCATTCTGTGGATTGTCGTTTTACTTTCTTGGTGTTCTGTGACACACAAAACAATTTACTTTTTTTGGAACTAGAAGCCATTCTGGTTTGATCAGAGGGTGGGCAGGCTTAAATCTCCACCCTGTCTCTACCCACGCTTGGCACCCACATGAAAATTCTTGCAGTTCCATTGATTATAGTATGAAAACCATTGATTATATCCCAAATAGTCATCCTATAAAGCTGTACTAATCCCGGAGCTCGGTATTGGGGTTAGGGATGCAGTTGCCACAATTAAAAATTTTCTCCTCTCATCAGGACAGCAGACCAGTTAAACAGTCATATCTAAACAGATCACTTTCAACTGCGGGTAGTGTAAGTTGTAGGAGACTTGATGGCCTGAGCTCTCAGGAGCACACTGGCCCTTTTTTTAACCACCCACATCAATGGGTATTTACGATAAGGTTTTTAATGATGTTTGCACCTATAGAACTACAAGCGTGGACACGGTGCTGGAAAAGAAGTCAAGAGGGCTGATGATAGAGAAGATGATAATGTACCAGAGGTCTCTACAGAGAATGGGACCCCACAGAGCCGGGGGAAGTTAGGCTCAGAGATACTGGAAGCCCCTACCAGGAGTTCATCATGGCTGCAGTGCTTGGCAGAGTTTCAACAGATGAGACCAGGGCCACATTTCAAAGTATCTTTACACGCTGTGCCTAAAGGCATTTTGGGGGTGGGGACGCAGGGCAGCGCATACTGAAAGCTTTAAACTGGATCAGCGGAACCAAATTTGTGTTTCAGAAAAATCACTGACAGGGTGTGGAAGGTGGTTTGGGAAGGGCCCTTAGGAAGCTATAGTTCTGATCAGAGATCATGAGGGCTTTAATTAGCCTTAGCATGTTTGAAGAGTATTTAGGAGACAGGATAAACAGACTTTGGTGAGTAACTGGATGTAGGGGAGAGTGGGGAAGTGGGGTCAGGGATGAAGCATGCAGCTTGGGCAGCTAGGCCCTCCCTGGCATGAGTCACACAGAGAGAAAGGCATGTTCGTGGAAAGAGGATGATCGGCATTCTCTTCATAGGACGGCACCGCACACCTCATTCCAAACCCTATTAATTCCTGCTCTGGACCCAGTTATAAGTAGTTTTATCACCTGGACAGTAAGTACTCATTTCTGTCTTCATACTGCTGCACCTAAAGTACAGGGGTCACTTAGGAATATTTGTTGAATGAAATGTGTACATAATTACAAGAACGTATAACTTGTCTTCTCAAGACTTCAGAAGAACAATCCAAAAAGTAAGAGAGTATAGGATGAGAAGGCACTTAACTAATATATGTGGCCTTTTATCTAAAGTCTAGCCTTAACCTCTGATTTATGGAATGTTTCCCCCAAGGAAACATGGTGCTTTCCCTTAGCACTCCGTTTTACAGGTGAGGAAACTGAGTGACAGTCAAAGGGTATGGCTCTTTCCATTTACTACGCTATAACTGACCTTGACGGAAGGGAAAAGTGGTAGCTGAACATTCTGGCATCAAAAGGAGAGGTTATTTTAAGAGCTATAAAAGAAAACAATTAGAAAGCATTGCGGACATGCCCCAATGGCACAGATCTATTGCGACCCAGTTCGGTTTTGCTGTCTGTAAGAATGACTCCAGGTCTTTAAGAAAGAATTGAATTCTGTTCTGCATATGTGTTTAAATCGGCAGGAAGGAGCTTGACTCCTTTTAGAAAGATGTATATGTACAGAAGGGTTGACTCTTAAACGCTCCATTATCTTAAAAAGATTCATCCATGCAGAATCACCCATTCCCCAACAGGTCACTGAGGGCTGGTTCACTGAGGAGCTGCTGGGCTCTGAACGCAGCAGGTGCTCTCTGGGGGCAGCGGGTGGGGGTGAAAATGGTCACCTAAGAAAACCTCCCTGGAATTCAGAAAGGGGTATTAACCAACCCCAGAGGAGATAATATCCATTCACTCTTTTGCCTAGGGAGGGGGCTTTGCCATAATTTGGGCTTCTGAAGTTGGTAAAAAGTAAAAGGAACATCCTCAATCCCCCCTGCTCCCAGCAGGAAAGGTGAGCCTGTTCACTTTAGAACACGTAACGGCCTTGGTTTGCAGTGAGACAAGAATTGCTGGCCTGAGCTTTCTGACGTCCTGTGCAGGCCCTGAGCTTCTGTCCACGTGCTAACACTCTGACCACTCCAGTAAATGGGTGTTGATATGCAATTCCATGATGGTTATAATTTGTATGAGTCCATGACTGAGGAATTAGAAACTTAGTAAGTTAATACAAGGTGGGGAAGGGGGTACACAATAGTCTTGTCCTCCAATGATATTGCTAACTAGACCTGTGTCCCATAGTGTTGGGAACATATAATTGGGACCCTGAAAACTGATACTTCTCTTTTATGTACGGCAGCCTTTAGAAATCTAATGCCTCCTTTGAAAAGTCCAGTGTGTTTAAATTAATGCAGTTTGGCTGGTTTGAAGATCGAAAATAGGTTAGCATTAAGGCCATGATTCCTTTAGTAATTACTTTTTCTATTGGTAATAACTGTTTCTTTAGAAATGACATTAACATTCCACCAAAACACAGCAGTAATCCAAAAGTTAATGTTCTGTTCATTGATAATTATATTTAATTCATATTTATGAGTTGTCGGGGGGGAGGAGAAAGAAAGAAGTGAGTTTAAAAAATGTAACAGAAGAAACAAGTTAAAAGCAAAAAATTTTTCCTGATCGTCTGAAGGATATACAAAGTCACCTAAATGGGAAAAAATAAATTCTAAATAGTTTTATCAACTCAGATTTTATTAGCTACTGCTGAAAAAAAATGATCTGTGTTTTTATTATTTCCTAGTGGCACTGAGTGAATTCAGTGGATAGACTTTCACCATTTCTTCTTTTTCACTAACCAAAATATTAGCATAAACATCCATGTGATTTAGATTTCAGTAAGTCAATCAGATTTGGGTTTTGTTTGTTTGTTTTTAGCCAGGAAAAATCCTGCATCTTTAGACAGTCACCGAACAAGTAGCCTTGTGTGGTTTTCTTTGAATTGTCCATGAAGCCTGATGTATTATTAATGAATTAATTTCTTGGTGGTGGAAGCGTATGAATAGCGTTCTGTGAATGGGCAGTTGCCTGGTGGGGCCAATTTTGGCTGCTGTCATTTAACATGTGTTGCTCTATTGTGAAGTCTTATCCAGCCGTAGGACAATGCTCATTTAATCCACCATGATGGGTCCTACACACCCTGAGCCCAAGTTGGATGCCAGGGTCAGTTACCCAGCAGCTCAGGCTGGGGCACTGCTCCGCCTCACTGCCGAGTTGCTGTAATCATTTTGCCTGCCGTTCATTTTCCCTAAACCAGGGAAAACGCGTATGTGAACAGTGCAAATGTTCTCAAAAGAGATTCCAAACCGATCGGCTGGGGTGTTGCCTCCATTCCAGAACGGAGGCAGCGTTCCAGGGAGTCTAAGTTCCTTCCTTCCTCCTGGAAATGGAAGCGTCTGGGCCCACGAGATCCCTGATGTTCTGAGGTCCAGAGTAGCAGATGGCATTATGATTTTCCAAATCCTGATGAACATTCTAACCGAACTTGTTCATTTCACAGTATGTAGTTCTATTTTTTTTCTCACTTCCTCCCCCTTCTTCCCTCCCCGTCTCCCTCTCTTTGTTCCTCTCATATTGACTAATTTTAAACTGATGTGCTATCTTCTTTACCCCGCTTTAAATTCCCTTTTCCCCAAGTTTATTGTTTGGAACCAGGTATGGCACAATTTCACATATAATTTTCAGCCTTTGAGTCACAGCCCACACAGCCTTTGAATTTCTTTATCAAAATGCGTAAGCAACTACCACCGCCGCTCCTACACGGCGCAGCCCCTGGAAGTTCCGTCTTTCCCCTTATCTGTAGCTCGCAGCGCAGGTGGCAAATGGTGGTAATTATTTTAACTAACAGTCGAGTGAACATCAGGAGGACATACAGTGTGACGATGTGGTCTTTGGATTTCAGTGAGTTCTCGGAGTCTGACTTGATGGTGTTATGGCTTGTTGATTTTTCAGGACACGGACCTGCCAGGTTCTTGCCCTTGAATGGTGTGTGGATGTAGTTCAGATGTCTCATTGTCAGCCCCTTACCTATGAAAAGAGGAATCATTCCTTTCATTTTGGAATCCGTAAAGAGTTATTATTCTCCCTTGGATTTTCGTCTTTTGCTTTTGTTTCATATAGTTTATGATCTACCTTTAATCTACGATTGCTTTTAATCAGCACTTCTGTACATAGAAGCTGGTGAAGTGTGTATATTAACATTGTAATTTAAGTCCTGGATCAAACATGTGTAGCTGGACTTTTCCTGAGGAAAAAGAAATTGACCTCACCAGCATATGAAATTCAAACACTATATAGGGACAAGGTAAAACCACAGGTAGGAATTGCTGAATAATTACCTTTAGACCAGCCTGAGCAGGAAGCTTCCCACGAGGGTGAGCTCATTTAATGGTTCCTAAAACTCAATCTTGTGGATGTCAGTGGTCATGCTTGATTATTTGCAGCAGTGTTTTATGGAAAGGCAATAGAAATGCTTTGGGAGGCTACAGAGAGGACAATAACGGGTTTTACTTTTGTAAATGAAATCCCTTTGGTATGAGACAAGCATGTTTTTGCTGTTCTGCCTACACCATGGAAAAGGGAGGTGTATGTGGATGTTAGTGTGCAAGTGTGTGTACGTGGGTGTGCTATTCATAGAGACACCTCTAAATATTACTGTGCACTATAGCCTATGACCACCAAGTGACCTAAAATAAAAAGAGAAAAAACATGTTTATTAGCTTTGAGGAGAAAGCAACTGTAAGTATGGTTTAAAAGATTAATCCACTTTCAAGTCCTCTACCTATTTTCAAGGAATTTATAAAACCCCAAGATCTCTGCCATAGGTTTAGAAAATCTCTAGGTAAATATGAGTCTTTTAGGAGACAAAAATTGTAGAGTAGAGTTGTAGAGTAAATGATGGGTTCATTTTGATATTAATGACGACATGTTTTCCTCTTCTCTTTTATCTCAGTAACTTCTGCAACATGCTTACGAGAAAAAAACACAAGGAAAATCTTTATAATCTCAAGGTTCAGTTACCTACAGACAGATTCCTTTAGACCTGTTCCTTTATATTCTGTGGTTATTATAAGCCATCGGGTTGTGATGTTTACTTGGCTAACACTGGTTCTCCCTTGATCTAAGGGTTTATAGGTCAGGTGGGTGTTTCAGTGGTAAAAATTCAGGCCTTTGCCCCCTGATTCCAGGTCCTTCTGAGACAAGTTAAATGAGCTGCTACTGTCAGCCCAGACCCAGTGGACAGAACTTCACACCAAAATGCCCACACATGTAATTTGTCACGTCTGGCAACCCAGAGCATGGGGTGACCCAGTGTGGAAATTGAATCATCTTTCACTTTCTCTGCTCAAGGCTTGATGTGGGGCGGGATGAGTAAAAGGAGGGTTTTCTGGTCTCCAGCCGGGGGGGGTGGTGTCAGAGGTTTTCTTTTCTGATGATGTCCCTCTGCAAGCCTTCCTAAATCTAAAGCCTCATTCCCAGCTGCTGTCCCTCATAACGCCCCAAAGATAGGTCGGTCGTGTCTGCCTTGTGATATCAAAACTACCCATAATGGCAAAATACTGATTGTTTCCTCACAGAGTGGCCATGTTTTTAAGTAAACTGAGTGTAGTTTATATGCATTGACTGACTTTGTACAACTCCAGTGTGTAATTACGGTTCACTCATATCTTAAACAGCGCTGCCTCGTTCTCTAACTGACTGGGAGCACCTGTCCATCCATTTCCGACCTTTCTCTCTCTGACGAGGTGTGACAGCCTTCTGCCTGCCTCCCCCCACCCCTGCTACAGTCTGCTGTAGAAGCAACTTACAGATACAAACTCTGAGGACCTTCAAATATTAAAACTGAGCTAATTTCCCAAAATCTACCTTTGGATTACACTTTGGACACATTGGTTTTTTTGGTTTGTAGATTAGATTCTGTGCAGATCTTTAAAGGTGAGGGTACAGTTTTTTGTGTCTTTTTCTTCTTTTTTTTTTTTTTTCCCAAACAAACCAGGATTCCTTCTTCAGTCAAGAGGAGATATGGATTCTCATGAAAATGCTATTTTAAGGCAGTGAACAGTGGAGAGTCAAAAACCAATTTGGGGCCTAACAAGGCAAAATGCTGTTCTGCATGACATGAAGCCGCTGGAATTACAGACGGCCTTTGACCCCAACACTGTGGACAAAAGTGGAGCAGTCTGGGAGAGCCGTGGCCATTAGTGTGAGTCCCAGTGTGTAGGAACAGAAATTGTTGCGCCAAGCCAAAGGAACATCAGGCTTGAATTAGAAAAATTATTTTTAGACGTTAGTGCATAACTCAATACTGGTCAGACTCCAGGTGATTCTCTGATGTTAACTACCTATTGGCTTGATGGCTTGACCCCATGAGGTCTAGAAATGGGCTATTAAAAAATGTTAGAAGGCTTGCCATATTCTGCTTAACTTGCCAGGCTGGTTTAAGCCACCACATCTCAGCTGACCTTAGAAATCACCAGTTGGCCGACACCTTGAGATTTTTGAGAAGCTGCCCTTCTCTTTGCCTTCTCTTACTGCCAGAAAGTATAAAATCTTGGACTGTCCATTTTGCACAAAGAGAAGGGAACAAGACATAGGTTAAAATGTTCGAGGGCCCTTCCTTCCCCAGATGCTTTCTGGAAATGAGAAAGGTAGAAGGTAGGAGAGCAAAGCAAGTCTCTCACAGCTGTCCAGACTCATACTCTGTTCCCCGTCACTCTCCTTTATGAGCTCATGCGTACAGCCAAACTCGGTGCCCTCCAGTGCAGCCCGAATACCGAACCCTTACTTGGCCATTTCCTCCACCTTGTAAGGCTGTTTATTAGGGGTGCATATCTTATCCCCCCAAATAATACACCAGTTCTTTAAGGTTATGGATTAAATATCAGTCATCCCACAAAGCCAGGCTCAGAGCCGTTGACGTGGTAGATGGTCAAGAAAACTATTGAATGAATGCACAAATAAATAATGAATAACTGTCACTTTTTTTTTCAGAGAGAGAGTGCACGCACATCAGGTGGGGGAGGGGCGGAGAGAAAGAGACTGGGAGAATCTTAAGCAAACTCCTCGCCCAGTGTGGAGCCCAACATGGGGCTCTGTCTCAGGACCATGAGATCATGACCTGAACCAAATCAAGAGTCAGACACTTAACCAGCTGAGCCACCCAGGCGCCTCAGACTATCATTTTTATACAGTATTGCATGTCTTTGCCTTATCAGTGTCTGAATTATATCCTTGAATTATATCCTTAAACCTGACCATATCCTTGTCAAATTTCATTGTCGTCGCTAATCGTGAGTTAAAGGCAAAAATGAAGTCCTCAGGTTATTTTTCTAAGCAAAGTTCCCTTAAGGGCTCTCCATTTGAGTAGTTATGCCAGCCTTTCCCCTTACACAAAGCTAAGCTCCTCCAAGAATCTGGACCTGATCAGAGTTTTTAAAAATAGGTCCCTACCTTTTTCTCTTTAAACTCTATTTGGACATCATTTTAGATTCACATGCAACTGTAAGACACAACATGGGGAGAGCGTGTTTACCCTTCATCCGGTTTCCCCCAATGGTAGCAGCTCATAATTATAGTACAATACCACAGCCAGGAAATTGACATTGATAGAATCCACTGAATTTACTCAGATTCTGCCAGTTTTCTGTGCACTCATGCGTATGTGTGTGCACACATGTATATACAAATATTGTCATGGATCTTTTCAAAGCCAAGAAACATCATGATTAAAAAACAAACTATGCATGTCAAATAATGATCTCTCTTCTAAGTAAATGATTCCAAAAGCCTCATGTGTGTTTTCTGTATGTCGAGTATCAAACCTGTCTGTCTGCTCTCAAGGCCATAAAGTGTGCTTATTGGCATACTCAGTCTGCGAGTGAACTGGCAGCATCAGTGAATGGAATCAGACCTCCCTCTCCCTCCTCCCCTCCCCCACTCTCTGAGTGTGCAGGTACACACACACACACACCCTCAGATTTTCTGCTGCTTGCCTTTTTTTATGCCTGAGTACCTTGCTGACAAGTGCTAATAACAAAATACCCAGAGAGAGTCCAGTTGAAGTTAGCATACATTAAACATTCTGAACTTGTCCTTTCGCTCATAGATTGTGCATAATTAATAATTAAACAGTTTCAGTTGTAATGGGTTGACCTTCCTGAACTGTTCATTATTCACAAGGCAAAGGCATCACTCAAACTTTTTTCCCGTTGTCCTTCGCTGTTCTCTGGCGTGCCACGTGCTTGTGTTCCAGTTGTTTAGCAAAAGGGGCTGGCCAGGTAGCTACCGAAGCCTCTGAGACTCGGAGACTGTCCTCCTTGATGACCAGAATTGCTTACTGAAATGGTTTATGGCAGCTCTTTTTATATAACAGTTGCCGGCTTGGTAACAAGATCCAGCCTGCGTCCCTCTAGCAGAACTCTAAAGTTGATTTGGGACTAGAATCTCAGGTTAAGACTTCTGGTTAAGGTTGTGTCCGCTGCTTCATTCTGTACCTCTGTGCTTAGAAGTTCAACAGAAAAGCTAACCCCCCAAAAAAGCCCTTAAGGTGAAGTATGGCACCCAGGGTCTTAAAAAAAGAGTGACTTTTATTAACAATCCAGAGTCAGTTTCAACCAGTCCTGAGAGTTATTAGTGTAACTGCTTCTCCAATTCGCGTTTATGTTTTTGAAATGTACTTGTTCATCTTCCCTGAACCCATATTTGGCAGAGGGCGTTTTTGATAAGTAGCAGCAAGTACATTACTAGATCCCTGAACCCCCTGGCATGGTTCTCAGTCTCCCTCTAACCCAGCAGTGACTGGAGGCGCTCCCTCCCTGGGAGCTGCAGGGAAATTGGGGCAGCTCCAGTCTGAGCCTCCCTCCCTGCTTTGCGCACATTTGAATTAGATCATGAAAGGCAGGTTCTTGGAGGTTTTACATGCTGGTCTAAACAAACTTCTGATTTTACTCGCTTAAATATGAGAAAAGTATACTTTAAAATCCTCCAGCGTGGTAAACACTCCCAGGTCTATTCATTGCTTTCCTTTGGCGTGTTAACAGCCTGCGTGCTTTTGTGGAGTGGGGAGGCTCTCAGAGGACCCCNAATTCCTCTCCCCTCCCGCTCTCCCTCCCCCCTTCCTCCCCCCACCCCATCTCTGATGAGTGATTCTTTCCAGGCACCCCTGAGAGGAGAATCCACTCTCTCCGGTTTTGTAAAGTCGACTTGGGCTGGCATTTTCACAAGTGAAATAAATTATTCATGGGTACCACCCAGTGTTCCTTAGTTTTATATTATGAGGAACTTAACAGGCTACAATATCAGGTCTTAAATAAAATTAACTACCCATGCAAAGATGTCACATTTCCTCGTCTTGTTTCTCATCCATGTTAAGATGACATCTTCATCAAGTTGCCTGGTCTATAATTCATTAATTTACTCTTGGTATCATACTTTGAAATGAGGCCCACATTAGCATCATGTTTTATACCAGGATCTTGGTAGAAAACCAGCCCAGAATTTTAACCATCTTGGTAAATATTCAGCCACGTTAAGGCAGTAGGCTTTTATCTTCCTAAACATCGCATTTTAAATCAACTACGACTCAGACACTTCCCTTAACACAGCCTACAGAAGAATTTCAGAAATGACGACTGAGGAAGCAACTAACTACCTGATCAGGGAGTTCTGATCAGGTAGTTTTTGTACCTCAGACTTTGAACCATTTTTTTACTAATAGTTTCTGAGACAGTGAAATGTCATTTCTTGAACTGGGCCTTGTACGGTCTTGCAGGCATGGTGATATATATGGCTTTCCTAAAACAGGCCAGGCTGAAATTGATATCATGTTTTATTTTTGCTCTTCAAACCGATGGGACTTCTGTGACCATTTTATAGTACCTTTATCGAAGACTTGTCATGTTATTGCGTGCCTTGTTTCTTTTGAGCAGACCGTTTCATCAGCCCCCCGTTTTTCATGTCGTCTCTGTGTAATGCCTGCATGTAATCCTTTGAACTTGGCAAGATTTTATTTCACTCCCATTTTCCTTTGTTTTCCTTTCTTCTTGGAAGCCTTTCGCTACTGATGAGAATTTTAAGTTTCAGATTACCAACCAACCTTCCCCTGCTCTGGATGAATAGAGTAAATTCAAAGAGAACAGATACGCAAAATCTAAGAATATTTTGTTCACATTCCTCTTCTTTTAACCTCTTTGGGATTTTTTTTGGGGGGTGCTGCTCTGACCCCTCACTTCCTTTTGATTTAATTGTATTTTCTAGCAGTTTCCAATTGTTTGAATTGGAAACAAAGCCTTAATAAGAGTTCTAGTTAATTTTCTGTCTTGTAATTACCGATCTCATTTTTCTGATAATTGGCCACAGCAATTATATGTATATTTACTAATCACATAGGAGGCTGTGCAATTGTATCTATCTGCCACCATTGATAATGACACGCATATTGCAGAGGTGCTTTTATCATCTTCTTTTTTCCACTACATCAAAGCTATTTCCTCTCGTTCTCAATAATGAATACATGCATGCATTTGACACAGTTGTGTGCTAGAGAAATTGTTTGGCTCCCACCAAATGCTGCATGCTCTGAGTTTCTTGCCTGCAGCGCTGGAAGGTTGTATGTAATGATATATTGCTCATCCAAATGGCCAAAGCACTCCAAAGCACAGTGAGATTAAAATAAGTCATTCCTTTGTTAATTTAAATAGGTGCATGTATCATACTTTGCACGGCACTTTGTGTAGGGATGTCAGAGAGGAAAAAAGCCGCCGAAAGGTATTTTTAATAGCAAATGAGAATAGATGGGAATGGAGTCATTTGCAGCTGCCTACTTTATGTGGCTCTCTTGTTCCAACTGTAGGTCTAATGAGATGACTGTTAAAGTACTCTGCAGTGTAATTTCATTACATCCTGAGCCGTTACACTATAAACACAGTGGCGCTCTCTGTCATTCTTGGAAAAACTCCTAAATTCTTAAAGCCTTCCTTTGCAAATGGTAATGGGGTTTGCTCCCTGTGTTACCCAGTGGTTGTCATTTGTTGCTGTGTTGTTTCCTGCTCATTTGAGTGACTCCCACCTCCACCCCAGTTCTGTTTGGTGGTCAAGGTGGGAGTTTTTCATTGTGTCCTTAATTCACTGGCTTTCTCCTATGATGAGTCTTCCTGGACTGGCAAATAGGCTAAAATTCCTTTTCAGGGAACAGCTTCCCCCATGTAAACCTTTCTATTCAAGTAAGAAAAAAAATAAAAAATAAATAAAAAGAGAAACAAAAACAAAAGCAAACTGACCCAAATGATTCGGCAGACAGTTAAGATCAGTCAAATGTACAAATAAATGTAAATAAAAGGGAAAGTGTAAATAAATAGCAAATCCAGTAAAAGAAACAAAGGTCAACACAAGAATAATTTCACAGCTCTTTGTTAATTACAAGACCATTTGTGTGTTACTTAAACAATCATTAA
This sequence comes from Crocuta crocuta, assembly GCF_008692635.1. NCBI lineage: Eukaryota > Metazoa > Chordata > Mammalia > Carnivora > Hyaenidae > Crocuta > Crocuta crocuta. The sequence goes on along the minus strand of NW_027527920.1, from coordinate 6,490,728 downwards.
TTTCTCATTTACACTTTCGTACCTTCTTTCCTACCCTGTGGCTATCATTGTCCTTTTTTCACCTCCCCTCCCTCTTTGCTCTCATGTTTCTCACCATCGTAAAATGTGTGTGGCTTTAAATTTGGCGTTTTTACCTAAACATGTGGGAGAGGATGTAGACAGTCTCTTTAACTGGACGAGGCCTTATTTTCCTTTGCACATGGTGGTGAATCCCTGTTCCATATCCAGGGGGGTGGGGGTGGATATAAAGGAAGAAAAGGAATTGTTGTGACTTTTGGTGACTTGTTTTTCCTCCATCCCAGGATTCGCCCGTCCTTCCGGTTGGACAGTTCTCCGAGCCATTTGTACATTTCATCACTCAGTGGTGAGCCCGTTTGCAAACATGCCATGCCCTCAATGTAAATGATACATGCCATTAACTCTGCGGCTCCGTGAGACCTTATGGCTCTCCCTGCTTCCTTTTGGAGCCGGGAGGGACTTCGGGGCCTTGGGCAGATGGGGCAGCAAAGCTGAAGAAATTGTTTAAATTATGTAAACGTTATTTACACAAAGGGTCGTAAATGTACTTTAGAGGCTTTTTCCTGTTTTAATAAACTGCTGAGAATCAGGCTACTTCTTCAAGCACAGATAGTGTTGCCATCCGATTTTTTTTTTAAGAAATACACAATTTTATAGCCCCTCTTGAACAGACATAATGAAGCTTATTTTTATTAATGTAACCTCAAGTTACCCATAAAACTCTCTGTCACTTAGTGGAAGCAGCATAGTTTATTAATTCATCGGATTTTCAGTAAATAACTTTTATCTTTGGTTATATTTTAGACAAGAGTACTGGTGTCCCATTTCAGTGAATTTTGATGTGTCAAAGACCCTGAAAACACGGTTCCATTAGGCCCGCTTGAACCATTAAAGAACCAGGAGGAACCACAGGATTTTGGTCAAAAGGGTCCTCAGAGTCTCTGGGTGTCCCCCCATCATTTTACACCTGAGGAAGCGTTCTTTTCCCGCCCTTTTCCCCTCGGTAGAACGAGGTCTACTCCATCTGCCTCTTGCCCATTCGGCAGCACCTGTGTGGCCTGGATAGGCCCTGTCGCTCCGCTGCCCTCCTTCTGCCTTCTCCTTCACCTCTGCACAGAGAAGAGACAGAGACAGAGAGAGAAGGGAACTGGGAGCAAAGCAGTGACCACCACGGAGCAGGAGACAGAACTAACTAGAAACTCTTCTGGACACTCTGGAACCGACTCATAACTGCCTCTACATTTCTTCCCCTCGTTCACCCAGTTCCATTTCACCACCCCTTCAGAGCCCTGGTTGGTGGTAGAAAACGAACCCTTCATTCCTGCAGTGGCACGAAATGGTGCGGTCAGGAGTCCTTATTAAACTCAAATGGTGGCACACTGTCCCCTTCCCTACCCCCCCCCCGCCATGATCCATCTGATGATTACACTAAAGTGAAACCAAGAAATATTCCTTAATATAAATGTCAAGCTTTATCACCTTTTTGACTAAGTGTAATATGTTACCTCTTAATAAAAATGTCTCATACAGTTTATACTCCATAGAAAAATATGGGAGGAAGAGATTCCCCCCCGACTTTAAAAATTTTATTAACACTGTTTCTATTTATTTAAAATACTTAATATAATATTCTGTAGCTTTTAAAACCTGTTTTTACCCTGCAGACATTTTCTTTCCAAAGCATGCCATGTTGGAAAAGCACATATACTGGCTGAACACTGGAGTCCCGGGCTCATTGATAATATAGAGCCATTATCCAGAAATGTGGATTAATGTCTCTTAATTTCCTTTACGTGGAATTCCTAGAAACACTCAGAAGCACATCGTGGGAATGCCCCATTTTGAAATGCAGAAATTGAAACAAACCAAGCCATTCCTAAACCGGCTGGGGCACTGGTTTGGGCATCACCCGCCCCGAAGATGTGGGGTTTGTGCTGGCACGGTCGGGCATCTCACCGTGTGGCCTGAGACCCACCTGGAGGTGGAGTCGGTTGCGGGCAGACGAGGAAAAGCAGCGAAGGCTTTACCTTCCTTCTGCCCCCCCCAAACTAATCCGCTGCTGTGTAAAAGTTTTATGGAGACAGGGGGAGGGATAACCTGTGTTGAAATTTCCACAGATGTCAAGCCGAAACAGAAATGATAGTGGGTAATAGCCTTGTTTTCCCAAGAGATACAGCTACTTGGGAATGTCACATTAGGGCTGTTACCAACTCCACCGCGAGACAGCTTGAATTACTTGCTAATGGATGCAGTAGTAGAGAGGTGCATATGGTTATTTATAGGGAAGGCAAATGTCCTCGATGTCAGTAATGGTTCATAACTACGGTTCTTATTTACCAAATGATCATTAAGTCTTTCTACTTAAAAAAAAAAAAAATACTGTCAGCAAATGCAGGGATTATATGATGGGTTTTCTTCTGGCTTGTTAGAGGTTGCCTTACTGTAAAGAAAAGCATCTGTAGTCATCTTTTTATGACTTCATACCACAGACACTCTGAATTTAGTACAAATATGGCCACCAAATAGGTAGTTACCCATAGTCATGTCAGTCCCACGTGTGAGTGCTTCATCACATAGCTACGTACATGATACAGCTACTGATTATACTTGCTGCGTGTAAGACAAATATTTTGTATGAGGAATGTGATTCTTTAAGCAGCTTAAACAAACTTAACTTCCCCCACAGCTGTTTCATGAATATCAACTTGCTTTGTAGCCAGAATAAATGAAAGTGGAGATAAATGTAACAGCCCATTTGTGATTTTGTAGCATTATCTAGATTGTGACAGCTTTATTGTTTGTCATTCAGAGTAATAATGAAAGGATTAAGATGTTTTCTCATTTGACCTGATAGTCATGTTTCTTTTCTTATTCTCTTATCCCAGTTACCAAAAAAGAAGTATATTGTTTCCTAGATTTAAGTTTGAAACAAATTGAAAACTGAGTCAGGAAGAAATATTGCTGCTTTTTTTTTTCCACATTTTTAAATTTATTCTTCATCTGTATTGTATCTCCCCCTCCATCTTAGTGTTTCTGATTCATGAGATTCCCTCAAAATCTGATTAATTAAAAGCCAGAATAAAAGAAAGGGAATCTATGCTGATACTTTGGCCAAGAATTGAACACGTGAATTTGAAAACATTCAGATTTCAGGAGATAGAGTTAACGGTGGGAATATAGCGCAAGTTCATGAGCAATACAGATAACAGTGAGGTTTTTCTTTTCCTTTTATAGCATGAGGAAACAGCCAAAAGAAAGACCGGCACCTGAGGACTTGATGGTAAGTACGTATTTTTAGTTACATTAGAATTCTCTACTTCTCTGGCCGTGCTTAATATTCTGTTAAAAGAACCGAAATGGAATTTTAACACATCCACAGTCTCTGAAGAGGCCACATTACTTACTGCCTTTGGGTAGGTGTTTGGGAAGCTCAGAGCCTCGGATAGTCGTTTTCTACTTTTTAAAAACCCACCACCGTTCCTACACTTAAGGCACGACTCTCTTCCTCGCCTCACACTCAAGGACCACAAGTTAATCTGGGTTACTTCCTTGTCCTCATTTGCTGTTACAGCCTCTCCGAATCCAGAAGGTTGGTCACAGAAAAGAGAGTCAGCATATTAAGTTTTTAGCGCAGTCCTCCAGGAAATTCTGACCGTGGCCTGGAGTCAGTCCTCTTGGATTCATGTAGGAAGAAACTAGACTGGCTGCAAAAGATCAAGTTAATATGAATCTTTGGTCTTTTCCTCAGAAGGAGACAGCTCTAAGGCTGCGGGTGCTGTGTTCTCAGCTCCAGGGCCGCTTTCTTTGATTGCAAATGACAGTTTTTAGTCGAGCAGGGAGGGGAACAGAGACGCTCCCTAGCAATTCCCAAATGGTCATTTGTTTAGTGCAGATTGTTGATTTGACAACGCACAAGCTGTTAGAATAACGCTGGCATCGAGCATTAGTAAATAATAATTATAGTCTGCTCTTTCTTACGTTTTGCGTAAACTATTCCCTGTCTTTACATTATCGCATTCAGAGCAAATTCCAGCCCATTTTCTGTTACCACTTTCAACAATAACCGTTTTACAGATACCAGTTCAGAGGTTTACACCCGTTGTGCGCCATCCTAATCAGCACCCCAAGCGCCCCGACTTCCTCCGTATAATTCAGATTTCATCCCGGAATATAAAATAACAGCATGTTTCCCTCTTGCATCATGAGTGCTTTCCAGGAAGGTAGTTTTCTCCTTCATGTTACCCCTGAAGCAAATCTTCTATTTCAGGGTAGTTTCAAGTTAAAGTTCACCCCTAAAACCTCTGCAATTTATAACTGCAGGTTTCACGTCTAAAATAAACTGGTCTTTTGGCGGTGGCGTCCCTTTGATGGTTGGGAAATTCTTGCAGTTAGTCACATTTGAGAAAACTTGGAACAGGTTCTAGAGATGGAGACCCATTTACCTTGTACATTATTATGCTATGGCTGGATAGCTCAGCTATTAAAACAAAGGAATAGGGTTTCATAAAGCAGATATCTGTTTGTAAATGCATGTTTCAGTGCTGCAATGAGCTGGCCACTTATAAATAAAACACTGCAGATCGTACTTACACCCATAAAGGCATATGGATGTGTGTCTTGGTAAGGAACACAACTCCAGGGCGACAAGTCATAAAAACAAGGCTACAGGGTGAGTACTTTCAGTGCCTTCGAAGCAAGTGTAAGTGTGTGTGTGTGTGTGTGTGTGTGTGTGTGTGTGTGTGTGTGTGTAGAGAGAGAGATAATCAGTATGTATTCCAGTATCTCTCTTTATAGCTGTACTCACTGGTGTGTGCTGTCCCGTGGTTTTAATTAATAAATAACAATAAATCCATAAAATACAGGGCGCATGGGTGGCTCAGTCGGTTAAGCGTCCAACTTCAGCTCGGGTCATGATCTCGCGGTTTGTGGGTTCGAGCCCCGCATCGGGCTCTGTGCTGACTGCTCAGAGCCTGGAGCCTACTTCAGATTCTGTGTCTCCCTCTCTCTCGGCCCCTCCCCCACTCATTCTCTCCTTCTCTCTCAAAAATAAATAAACATTTTAAAAAAAGACTTAGATTAGTTTAAAATATATATTAAATAAATGAATGAATAAATACATAAATAAATAATAAATAAGTAAATAAATGAAATCCATAAAATACAATGAAAATGTAGTCAGAGGAAGCACCATCCTATACTTAATTTTACATTTTTAGTCCAGTTTGATTTACATGGACATATTCCCTTAGGTGTAGCACCAGTGAGGCACTCTGGCTTAGAAAGGGCTCAGTGGGGAAGCAGGAACCTGGCACTCTGTGTGTGGTTCCTGTGGTCAGGAGGGCTAGGCCCTGCTTGCCCCTGCCATAGTATTGAACCAAACAGGAAATGGGAAAGCAAGTGGGTTGTAGCTGGCTTGAGAAACTGGAGTCACATCCTAGGAGCCCAGTCTTAAGGAACCAGTTTTTTACATTTTTTTCTAGCATATTAATGGCGCTAAGTTTTGTTTTCCCTCCCCGCCTATGGTGATGGTGCTCCCATCCGGAAGCTGAGAGCATCCTCCGGAATGCATGCACTGTAAAGGATGTTTGTCACTGTGGGAAGGGGCCTGCCTTCCACAAAAAGGGCAGTTTACCTCCCGAGTGCAGGGACATCACCCAGCAGGGGACCGATGTGGCCTGTGCAGCTCGGGCTGCATCAACTGTGAGGCCTGTAGGACGGTCCAGACCAAAGGAAGAAAACCAGAGATGGGACCGAGTGGAAATACTGACTTACAGATTCATCACCAGGGAACTCCGGTGTGACCGTGACCACCAGTGAATACAGCAAGTGCTGCCCAAGTAAATCAGACCGCAGGGAGGGGTAGACCAGGCACATAGTGGGCGTGCGAGCAGTTTTTGTCTTTTTATTGGGGAGTGTGGCCTTATATCCAGAATACCCCAGCCTTAACACCATCATCTCTGCAATTTTTGACCATGTCGATCTTAAAGATGCAGTGTAAAATTCAAGTTAGGCTCTTGAGGCCACTAAAATCCTAGTGTTCAGACTCATCTATGTGTTTAGCTATTTAATTCTACTTTATGTGTCTTTGTTCCTAAAACGGTTATCAGTTTTTATGTTCTAAGTAGAAGTATATGAATGCTGGACCAAGAAATTTCCTTTAATACTTACATTTTGGGGAATCCAGGGTTCATTTGAGCCGATACACCTTTCTGGCATGTGGCCATCAAGCTACATAAAGAACTCATTCAAAAGTTTTATCAGCCGCATCTATATCATCTTTGAAGATCTCAGATCCAGTTGAATAATTGAATTCAGCAGATATTTATAGATCATTATGTGCAAAGTCCCATGCTAGATTCAGCAGAAGATACCAGGAAGAACAAGCCATGTTCATACAGTCTTGCAGGGGACACAGCAAGTATACAAATTACTAGAATAAAGTAACTGCCATAAAAGAACGGCAGAGTTCTGTGGGGATCCATTTGGGGAAATGGGAAAAAGCTACATGGAAAAGGTAGCCTTTGAGAAGCGCCTCTGGAGGATGAACTGAATTTTAGTAGAGAGCTTTCAAGGGGACCTTCCAGGCAAAGGAAACAAGCTGGGCAAAGCATGAGGGTGTAGAGGCTCGAACTTTTTCAGAGCAATGTGAAACCTTTGGAACTTCTGTTCCAAAATGTGCCTTTTGGAACAGAAGTCATTTTAACCTTGGCCTCAGGGAGTCCCAAACCCACAACAGTGGAATTCAGATAGGCAACACGTTCACCACCCACTGGGTGATCTGTTAAGAAATTCCCCCTCTTGGGGCGCCTGGGTGGCTTAGTCGGTTAAGCGTCCGACTTTCGCTTGGGTCATGGTCTCGCGGTTCGTGGGTTCGAGCCCCGCGTCAGGCTCTGTGCTGACTGCCAGCTCAGAGCCTGGAGCCTATTTCAGAGTCTGTGTCTCCCTCTCTCTCTGGCCCTCCCCTGCTCACGCTGTCTTTCTCTCTCTCTCCCAGAAATAAATAAGAATGTTAAAAAAAAAAAAAAAAAAGGAAATTCCCCCTCTTAACTTAACGGAGGACCATGGGGGAGAAGAAGGGGAGAAATAGTTGGGGAGAGGGAGGGAGGCAAACCATGAGAGACTCCTGAATGCCAAGAACAAACTGAGGGCTGATGAGGGGGGTGATGGGCATGGAAGAGTTTACTTGTGGGGATGAGCACTGGGTGTTATATGGAAATCAACTTGACAATAAACTATTTTTTAAAAAAGAAAGAAAGAAAAGAAATTCCCCCTCTTGTAGAAGAAACCCCAGTCCAAGTCTGAAAACTTTGACCTCACATAGAAGCAACACACCCACCACCCACCAACCCATACCTTTCTTTGTGAGTGGACTCCCATTCAAAAATTGGGCAATCTTTCATCCTTTAGTCTTTTAAGACCTATTGCATAAATCAGGAGTCAGGGTTAAACCCAACAAAGGAAGACCAGCCATGCAGGCAGTCAAGAAAGTTCAACATGCTGACCCCCACCCCCAACACACACTCTTCTGATCCTAAGAAAATGATGCCATTATTAAAGAACCCACTTTTAAATCACCCGGGTATAAATCGCAGGAAAGACCTATGTCACCGCTACCCCAGCTCCCTGACATAGGACCCGCAAACTTAGAAGGAAGTTTCCAAGCTGTAGAAACCATAGAGATGGCAAACAGGATGTTCACCAGGCGTCAGACAACCAGGCAGGGATGCCACAGCTTATGTGGAGTGTGGGACAACCGCTGCCCACTGGAACGGGTTGGCAAGGACGTGGCAAGAAGGGGTGAGAAGACCCTAATGCAAGGGTGTTGGAGACATTCTCCCCAAATGTCAATGATCAGATTGAAGGACACACAAAATGAAAACCAGACCCCTAAGTTCAGAAACAGAGAGACCGCTTGAGATGGGCGCATGTTGAGATGGAGAGGTTCAGGTCTGGTTTGCTATTCACATGGTGGGTTTGAGTATTTGTGACTAAAAGGGATTTGTTGAGAGGCATTATTGTATAGAGCCCTGCTCGGGTGAGCCACCGAGAATTCCTTCTGCTGAGTTAGTGTTCCTTTAGGGTTCTTTGGGAGCTAAGGTCAGGCTGTGATTTAGCAGGAAGGCCTCCACACTTCCCTTCCCTTGTCAGCAGCTCTCCATTCCTTCCCTGCTTTTGTGCCTTCATCTGCAAAACGGAGGGGATGGACGAGTTCACCAGTCCTTGACCTGGGGTCCATGACTTCAGGAAGTCTGTTAACGCCCCTGAAATTACATCCAACATCGTATATGCATGTGGAGATTTGCATTCTTTTCTGAAAAGCGGAATTCGTGGCTGTCATCAGTTTTTCAAACGGGACCGTGACCCTGAATGATTGTTAAGCTCCCTCACTGCCTTTCATTCTGTTAGTGCAGCCAGGACCAGACAAGCAGCTCAGGAGGGAGGCATTCACTCGGAGGGTGCTGGCCTGGCACAGAGGAGGGAAGGGAAAAGCCCTCCCTGTGGGCCTTGAACCTCTCCAGCCTATCTTGAATGTGGGCCCTGACTCAGGGAGGGAGGGTAGGGGCCGCGGGCACCTCCACAGTTACAATTTGGGTTCAGAGTGCTGTAGATCCTTCTATGCATTTAGAGTATTTCCAGAAGCTTTCCATGTCTAAGCTCTATTTAATGGAATCTATGCATAGTAAGTAATCAGGTCAGAAGAAGCAGCATCCTGGTTTGAGATCAATCGCTGGCTAATACTTTATCTAGGCCACTTTATTATCTCATGCTGATCCGATTCCCATTCTCCTCCTCCTTTGTAGCATGCACTTCGGCTGTGGTAAAAGTACGGATCACATACATATTAAAAACATATACCCATTCTATCTGTATGTAAATGCGTGAGGCACAGCTGGATATTGCAGAGGAGTTTGATTTACTAATAGTTATTATCTGTTCTAGCTGTTCAGTGGCAGAGAGAATTTCAGAGAAACAAGCTGGCGCAGAAATTGTCTTTATGCTATTACTATACTGCTCTAGTAATTGTTTAAAAACATGGGCTTTCTCCTTGGGTCCCAACAGTGTCTGTTATTTTGTGCATTTCCTGGTACATTCCAGAGCAGGGCGACCTCCTTTTGCATTTCCTCAGGTTTGGTGGTTGTGGTTGTGGTTGTTGTTTGGTTTTTTGTTTTTTGTTTCCTGGTTTTTTTTTTTTCGGGGGGGGGGTTGGTTTTGGTTTTCAATTCAGAGACACAGAATGCAGTTTTGCAATTGAAATTTGACGTTTTGCTTAGAAAGCAAGGAAATCATGGGACTGGAAATATAAAAAGCAGTGTAGGATCTTGGGGGAGGAATGTCAGTTACAATCAAAATAGTGCTTTTAGATATTTCCCCCCCTTCATCTAAATCTGAGCAGCTGCAAACTTGAAGGTATCTCATTTCTCAGAAAAGGCTTTATGTATAAGAGGTGGTATTGTTTCGGGGCTAATAAACACCAAACTGCTCCAGAAAAATCTGTTTAAACATTTAATTACTTGCAAAAGAGATGTTAACTTGTTTAACTCCTCTAAATTAAATTGTCACTGGTGGCGTCTCTGCTTCTCCAAACCTGATTGTAATTACATTTTCAGATAGTTTGTTGGCTTGTTCTCTCAGTTAATCATTGGACGTGACAAACTGGACATATGCACAGTCCCTTTTAGAAACTGGAGAAAGCACCATGTTAGATTTTCGTCTGTCCAGCACTTCAATTCCAGTGTAACTTTTGGATTTACACCAAATGGCCTTGTTCACCATTGTTAGTGTCAAACCTTTTGACCACCGCAATAGTCAGAATGCACTGGACAGTTAAGAAGGTGATGTTATTCAGGCTGTTGCAATATGAAGAGTGTTTGTTAATGAGGAAGGTCTCAGAGAAGAGGGAGGGGGCCAAGGTCATGGAGGCAGGTGAACAGGAAGTCGTCAGGAGGAAGGATGGAAAGGGGTCTGTGAAAGCAGGGTGGTCCTTTGTGGCTAACAAAGAGCAGGGGAGATTTCTCATCTGTATTTCTTTCTGGGAGCACAGGGCTCAGATAAAGTTCTACATTACCACCACATTCTACTAACCTCAAAGATGAGTTTCAGTTTATTTTAATCCAGAGTTTACATGTCACCTAAGCAGAGAGGAGGAAAGGCACATTTCAGCCGCCTCCTTGCATAGCGATCATGGACCACTCTGCTTGCAATCTAAACTTTTCAAGATGCTGAGGATGATTTAACAAGCAATTCTAAACTTGGTTGTCATTGATCACATCTAGCTATCACCTGTGTCTTAAAGTGCATGTTTTACAACAGACCCTTAGGGCCAGACTCATACGTGTGTCTGGCCCTGCATTCTGGTAGACGTAATTTTCAGTTATTCATCTGGAGGTGCAAATCAGCTCTTTAGCTAAGGCCCCCAGAATTTGCAGGGGGAAACCCTGGCTGGGATTGTAACTTCAGCTAAGTATTTCCTTCAAGCACAAGTAGCATCACAGAAGCCTGGAGGCTCCACACAAGGTCCAGTTGACAACCATGTAATGATTTTTTTTTTATTTTCAAGTTCTGAAGGCCATTAAAATCATCTGTTTGTGTCTGCTTATAAATAGGAATCCACCAGTAAGAAGTTGATTTTAGCTTTTTAATTGCACATAATTACAATGGCAGAATCACTGTCTGGATGCTTGAGATCGCACTAAATCAGACAGCTTTAATTTGAATTTTTGATGACACGTTAGCACTTCAGCAAGAACAGAGAGATTATAACCCCAGAAAACAAGCTTTGTTTTTCCACAGACGTGACTGCTTAATCTTTTCACGAGACTTTAGCAGATAAGTGTGTGTGTGTGTTTGTGTGTATTTATATACATGCACGTAGCAAGAGAGATACAGATAGATAAAATCTGTCACTCCTTGATCATGGGGATCTAACAGTTTTAATTTCCCAGTTAAGGATAACTTTTTTCCTCCATCAGTGAGGTCAGATCTCTTAATATGGTGATGATTTGCCTGTTTAAGATTGTGGTTTTTTGAACTCCTGCCTGCAGTGCTTCTTTTTTGTTTTACTGGGCCAACTGTCATCTTCCTGGCATCATGTTCCACAGCACAACGAGGCTGTGGGGCCTTGACCGCAAAAGTAGTTTGGTTATCCTAGATACAATAAAGCCCATCGCCCGGGCCGCTCTCCGGTGTTCCGCCACGTTCCCAGGCGGCTAAACCAGGTCTTGGGAGGGGGTTGTCCATTAGGTCCTCATCTGACACCACTCAGCCCGTCAGCAGCTTCTTTGATGAGGGTGGTGGCCTCGGTTTGGAATGCCCTCCTCTCCTCTGTCCCCAAAGGTCTCCATCCTCCTCCCCATCCCTGTGAATGGAGCACACTCCCTGCTCTGAAGCACTCCAGGTTTTATTATCTCTCACTTGGAACAGCACTTAATTACACAAATTACATATCCATCTTACAGTCACAATTTGGTCCATGTAGTAGAGTGGTTCCTAACGCTGGCAACTCATCAGAATCATCCAAGTGGTTTAAAAATCAGAGGGAGAAAAAAAAATGCCTGGATCCCAGCCCAGATCAAAGAATCTCTGGCATGTGGGCCATGGAGCAGGTACTGTTTTATTTTTTAAAGCTCTCCAGATGATTACAAAGAGCAGCCAGAGATGAAACTCGCAAGTTTGATGCCTTTTTTCTCCAGCTAGATTGTAAGTGCCCTGAAGGAGGGTCATGCTCTCGGAACTCAGCACCTAGCACGGTTCTCCACTACCGCCATTCAAGCGAGGTCTCCGATCTAATCACATGTGCCAGCCTCTCTCGTCCAGTGCACTGAAACACCATACTAGACATCGAACAGATAGACACACACGATAGATAGGTCCCTTGTTCTCCAAGAGCTCACACGGTAAAGCTGAGGAAACTGACCCAAGAACAAGCACTCTCTGGACGTTGTAACATACAACCTGAGTTAGGGTGTCCCCACTAGAATGCGTGACCTGATCAAAGGTTTTTGTTTGACTTGCTCAGAGGTCCTCTGGGTAAAATAACGTGGTGCCAAAATTAAGGAGTTTTTAAGATGCCGCAGTGTTTGCAGGGATGATCAACTCAAAGCATTTAACAACCAGCACAGCAGGTTGACCCATCAGGGCAGGCACCAAGGCCTGGCCAGCCCACCTCGAAGCACGGGAAGAATACGACAGTGTTAAGTAGTTGTTGCTCACCAGCACCTGTGATCGCTGGCATGCATTCTGACCTCTTGAGAATTTGTTCCTGATGGTTTATTCCAAATCAAGAGGTCATCAGAGAGCCAAGACTTAGAGGAGACAGCCTGGCCAGCCCCTATCTTTGCTTGGTTAGATTGATGGCAGGAGGACTTCAAGGTCTTTATCTATCAGATAGCAGATGCATGCCACCCCAGCCCTAGGAATAGGGAATGGACTAAGTTGAAAAAGACCAGAGACATTTAGCCATTTGGAGGGGGAAGGAGGAGGAATATAAAAGAATCCGAAGCCTAGTCTCTGTGATTTGGGAATTGCTGTTGAAAGCAGCAAACTTGTTTTCCTGTGAGTACACTCCAATAAATAGATGTGATTCTTATCAATAATTAATGAGTCTAACCAGGAATTTCAAGGGCTGGAAAAATATTAGAAGCCTCGTATTTACAGTTGAAACCAGCTGGATTTGTTTAATGGGTTGTTTGCTTTTTAATTTGTAGCAGTTTTGAGAGAGACCTTTGGGGATCAGGAGTCTTGTGGTTTCATTGGGCCCTTTTGTAGATATACGGTTATTTGGGGGGGGCCAAATCTGCCTGCAGATAATTTGAGGTTCGCTTGGCCATTTAGAGACTGCCTAAAGGCAGTGGAGACATTTGGGCCTTCTGTCCTCTATTTAATTTTCAAGATTAGAATTAAACATTAGGTCTTGGTCTACCGAGAGACATTTGCCGAAGCATGGACTAGTTTCTTTCCAGTATCCTGGTTTACCGTTTCCCTGTTCTCTTAATATAAATGGTCACTGATTCTGAAGCAGGAAGCTAGGTAGCGTTCGTTTATTTGTGCAAAGGTTCCCTTGACACAAATAAAAATGGAATTTTCAAATGTAGCCCGATTAACTCTTAATTGTACACCCAAGAGCCTACATGGGTCACACCTCCCTCGAAAGGCTTCTGAACGGCCTGNTTCAATTAATAGCAGTATTTTCTAATTGTGGGATTGGTGTGGCGTTGACAAAAATTTGTATAAATAGGGTACATTTTTCCACTTAAGAGGGCTGTGCTGAAGCATTTTTAATTGGATTTTCATGGTGATTGACAGCATTTGATTATGACAGTAACTTTATTTGGCTGGACTGCTCTCGCCTCTTGTTCAGATTTTTCCATCAAAGCTCTGTTTTATCCTCTGAATCCCCAGTGGAGCAGCAGTCATTGTGGAAGAGCCTTTTAGCACCTTTCTTGTCACCATCCCTGGTGACGATTGGGCCCAGCTGGTAGCAGATAAGAAAATGTCCCTTTCACAAAGAGGCTGCGTCTCCCGCCTCTGTGGCTTCAATAATTTTAAGAGCCCCCAAAACCTGTTGAGGATTAGAAGTAGCTTTAGATGTGAAATGAGTGTTAAGTATTAGTAATCGGGAGATTAGGGCCCCAGGGACCATCAGAGACAAACAGCCGCAATTAAGGCAAATCTGCCGATGTAAACAAAATTTAGCAGAAACAGATGCCCTCACCATTTTGGGGGATTGATTTGAGGGCACCAAGGAATCGATTTTTGTCTTGTTTACACTTTCAAACCCCTGTGATATACTGAAAGGCGAAATATTTCATACAGCCTGATTTTAGTTAATTTTTTTTTCAGTGCCTCACAGTAGGCGCCTGTCTTCTCACAGTGACCAGGCCTGAGTTTATTCAGCATTCACAGGGAGCAGCTAATTGTCTATGAAGGGCCCCCGTGTTTAAATGGGCTTGACAGGAATTTAAATTTTGTTTCAATCAACCCCTGTGCTCACAGCCTGCTCCAGTTTCTAATTTTTAAATTAAACATGATTTTTTTTTTAAGCCACAGCCTTGCCTCTGGAATCCTCCGGCTCTAAGTCTCAGAAGGCGAGTCGGCAACCCTGGAATGCTGGTGCATGCGTGCGTGTGTGTGTGTGTCTGTGTCTGTGTCTGTGTCTGTGTGTCTATGTGTGTGTCTGTGTGTGTGTCTGTGTGTGTGCGCGTGCGTGTGCATGTGCATGCAGGGCCTGAGGCATCAGCTCCCAGGCTGGAAAGTTCTTTCTCCAAAGCAGGCGTTTCCTCCCCATGTCGGGGAGGTCAGCTGAGCCGGGGCAGGGCACACTGTCCTTCCTGCCTTCAGAAATAACCTGGCTCTCCTGTGCAGGCAGCAGCACCGCGTCGTCTAGAAAGTGGGTTAAGTACCAGAGAGAGGCGTGAGGGTAGATTTAGAGGGTTGGGCTGAGCCATAACCCGCCGCACGTCTGGTACAGATAGTCTGCTCTCGTGAGGTAGGAGGGGACACGCTTCGGGCATCACAAGTGTGCTCTCACCATTTTTATTTGTCGAGCGTCCGCTCGGTGCAGAGCAGCCTGCCCAATGCCAGGAAAGCGGTATGTCGGCCCTGAATCCTGACCTCAGTCAGCTTACAGTCTAGCAGGGAACGTGAGGATAGAAACAGCCAAGCACTGGACAGAGTGGAAGACCTGCCAGAGACCCTGCCTCACCTCCCCCTGCCCACCTTCACTGTCCCTTCACCCCCACCCCCATGCTCTCCCACATGAATGTGGTACCCTGACACCCTGATGGTGCCCTCGCTGTGCCCTGACGCCCTCACGGTGTCCACGCCATGCCCTGACACCCTCACAGTGCACCGCTGTGCCCTGACTCCCTCAGGGTGCCCACATACATGAGGCATTCTCACATGGCCGTGTCTTGGCTTGAAGTACTATTTCCTCACATCCACATGGTGAATTCCTGCCATTTCAGTAACTTTTAAGAGCCCCCAACACTTGCTGAGGGTTCAAATTAGACTTAGATGGAAAATGAGTGTGAACTGGCACAGCCTCTGAGAAGCTTCCCAGTCCTGCTTCAGGAGGGCATGACTTCCTGTTGTACAGCGTCCTTCCTCCCAGCAAGGACCTCTGCTAGCACACTTACACACTTTGTGGCAGTAACTTGTTTGCATAACTGGTAACCGTCCATAATCAAGACCACGAATTTCTGGAGGATGCCACGTCTTACTTATAAGTGTATCCTTAGCATCCAGCCCGGCCCCTAGCCCCAAGTAGAATGCTTGCTAAATAGTTATTGAATTGAAATGATATGAATATAACAGGTAAAAACGTTTTCTGCAAAAGGCAAGATTCCTTCCAGCCAGGGTTTTCTAGAAAGGCTTTGTGAATCAGTGACAAGTAAGCCAGGCCTCGCAGAACACTTATTTATGTGAGTGTATTACCTCCTGCCTGGGTCACAGCTTGGATCATAAGAAAGTAGCAGGCCCTCTAATATCCACACGAGCCAAAATCCACATTACAACTTACTTTCTCTGAACTTACTTGAAAGCAATGGGAATGAGGATTGTGTGTATCTTGGAGCTAGAGATAATTCAGAAAGGCTTCTGCCCTTTAACATTAAAAAAAAAAAAATTTAGTGTAGAAAGTGAAATTCATCTAAACAGCATTTTTTGAACTCCTGAGTTTACAGAGTTCTTTCCTATAAATTACTCATTTGACCTTCACAGAAGCACTACAGGGGTTAGTCTTGTTCCCATTTTACTGATGTGTTAAACTAGGGCTTAGAAAGGTTAACTGGTTTGCCCGGAGCAAGTGGTCAGGATGGACACTGGACCATTGGGCCTTAAACAAAGCTATATCTACTGGTACATAGAGTGGGCAGGGATTGTGGCTGTGAGAATTTCAGCTACATCAAACGATTTCTCGCAATCAAAACTAAAACTAAACACAAATAGCCTGCAAAGAAACATGTAGGATTTCAGCAGTTTGCTTGTGGAGCCAGAAATGTTCCTCTGCTCGCCTCCCTCGGTGTGGTCCCCTTCACCTTGGCCTCACGCTGCAGCTGCAGGGCCACGATCGAGGCAGGGAACCGGTGGCCGCACACCACAGCAGGCGCCTGGCCAAAGTTTGAACCTTAGCGCGAGCAGACCAAGCAGGAGAGAAAACAATCACCAGCAGTTTGCACTTGGTCTGTTAGTTGGCTGTCTGAGGGGAAGCTGTAAGAATTGGCGACTTGTTACTGTGTTTTGGTTTTGTCAACCTGCAGCAGAAACTGAGGGCCTCAAACCTTTTCTCCTTCTCGGTTCCACCATCATGGTTGTAGAAATAGGCAACTCCCAAGAGATACTGTTCCTTGAGTTTGGGAGAAATTTCTTTTAACTCAACAAACTCATTGAGCATGTTCTGTGTGCGGAATAAGTTGCCAGGTGCCATATCTAGTGCTATTCGCATACGGACCGTGCACTAGGAGTAGCATCGGAACTGTTTCTTGAACACAAGAGAAGGAGCTTGTGCCAGAATATAAGCCAAGCATGACTCAAAGCCTCTGTTTAATTCAGCCGACATTTGTTTGCAGCAAAACATTGTCAGTGAAGGAAGCTGCGGCCGACTGACGTGGCGTAGCTCTTAGCTTGTCACAGACCAGTAGCAAGCAGTTCCCAGACCAACCACTTGAATTGCAGAGCTACAGGGAATACAGAGGAGCTTACAGTGCTGCATGGAAGAGAGGCACTGATCTAACCATAGAAGTAGCTGTTCAGTAATCTCTGTTTACAGGTGGCCAAAAAGAATTAAATGAAAGACAACCTACAGAATGGGAAGAATATTTGCAAACCATATATCTGATAAGGGGTTAATAGCCAACATATATAAAGAACTCCTACAACTCAGTAGCAAAAACAAAACAAATAATCCAATAAAAATGGACAAAGGACCTGAATAGACTTTTTTTTCAGAGAAGATAAACAAATGGCCAACAGGTGTGTGAAAAGATGCTCAGCATCACTCATCATCAGGGAAATGCAATCCAAAACCACAATGAGATACCACCTCACACCTGGCAGAATGGCTTTCACCAGAATGACAAGTGATAACAAGTATTGGTGAGGATGTGGAGAGAAGGGAGCCCTCGTGTGCTGTTGGTGGGAATGTAAACAGGTGTGGCCACTATGGAAAATAGTATGGAGGTTCCTCAAGCTACTGTATGGTATATTTGAAAGTTGTTAAGAGGGTAAATCCTAAGAGTTCTCATCACAAGGAAAAAAGCATTTTCTTCTTTTTTATTTATATAAGATGATGGATGTTAACTAACCTTATTGTGGTAATCATTTCACATTATATGTAAGTCAAATCAGTATACAGTACACCTGAAACTTATAACTGTTGTGTGTCCATTATATCTCAATAAAACTAGTCAGGGGGGAAGGGGGCACAGAGGACTAAATAAAATAGAAGCCAAACTGGTGAGTGCCTTGAGAGACATGTGATCAAAGTAGGTAGGTCACACGGAACAGGGAGCCAGCGATCAGGGCCCATCAGGAAGGCAAAAAGGAGACTTGAGGCTGGGAAGATGGCCCACAAGTGTCTGTCCAACACAGGTATTCAAGGAAGCAGCAGGTGCACAGGCGTGGAGCCATGGCCTTGCTTCTTTTTGGTTTGTTTGTTTTTTGTTTTTTTTTAATGTTTATGTTTAAGAGAAAGAGTGCATCCAGGGGAGGGGCAGAGAGAGAGACACACACACACACAGAATCTGAAGCAGGCTCCAGGCTCTGAGCTGTCAACACAGAGCCCAGCGCGGAGCTCGAACTCATGAGCCGTGAGATTATGACCTGAACCGACATTGGATGCTTGACTGCCTGAGCCACCCCAGGCGCCCCTGACCTTGCTTGCTTCTATAAGCATTATGGTAGAATCGGCAAGCTGGAAAGGTTTGTGGCCAGACAACTGGCGGGCAGGACATACTCTGTCCTCAATATGTGAAGTCTGGAGAGATGGAAGATGGGCTCTAGATCTTGAGAACGAGTCTGTCATGAACGTGAGACAAGAAGTAGCATGGTAAACTTGAAAGAGCATTGATCAGAAGATCTGACTTCAAGTTCAGGTTCTGTCTCTAAGTAACTAGGAAGTCAACAGTAACATAGCTTGTCTGAGCCTCAGCTTCTTCATCTGTAAAATGGGGGTGTGTTGGTCAACACCAATCTTGAAGTGTTGTTTTTATTTAAATACCAGTTTAAACTGTAAACTGTAAAGTGCTAGACACATGTGGAACACCAAATCATTCAGCCTCTTTGGGTCATGATTTTCTAATGTGTCTGATGTCCCTAGGCCTAAGCCACTAAGCTTCTTGGAAGACAGATGTGGTTAGTGGCACTGAATGTGATTTAGAACAAAGTAAACGTATTTGATGTTTGCATTAAATGTCCAATGAATCAGTAATTTTTTTGCGTGGGTGGATGGACCCCTGTGAGTTTTCCTTCCCAGTCTTTAGAAAGCTTAACTCTTTGTCCTCTATTATTGGTAAAAATGTAATGAGCATCTTATTGGAGGGAATTACTGTGAAACAGTTAACCAAGTATTTGTTGTCTATGTCTCTGAGGTGCTGTGATGGGTTCAAAAAGAATATAAGAGGGGCACCTAGGTGGCTTCATCAGTTAAGCATCCGACTCTGGCTCAGGTCATGATGTCATGGTCAGTGGGTTCGAGCCCTGCATCAGGCTCTGTGCTGACAGCTCAGAGCCTGGAGCCTGCTTCAAATTCTGTGTCTCCCTCTGGCTCGTGTTGTCTGTCTCTCTCAAAGTAAATAAACATTAAAAAATACATATATACATATATATATACACATACATGCATATATAAAAGGAACATTTGTGCCCTCAAGCAGACCTACCCATGGGAGACATTCAGAGAGGGCAGGCGGGGCTGTGTGCTGCTGACTCACGTGGTGTGAGAGCTCAGGGAAGGATGGCTGAGGGGCTCTGTGGTCAGGGAGGCAACTCAACTCCAGCTCGACCTGTAGGATTGTTGGACTTTGTCTCAGTATGAGAGTTAGAAAGTGGTGGTTCAGCCAAGACCCAGCACCTCCCAACCCTCCACCCCTCCTTCGCTGGCTGCTGGACTTCAGACAAGGCCCTCTGTCAGCATCACATTCCTTACCCATAGAAGCAGAGTCCCACAAAGCAGGAGATTTAAGTGAGATAAAAGTAAGTTACGTGCGGGACACCTGGGTGGCAGAGTTGGTTGAGCGTCCGACTTCGGCTCAGGGCATGATCTCGCGGTTCGTGAGTTCGAGCCCCACATCAGCCTCGCTGCTTTCGGCACAGAGCCCACTTCGGATCCTCTATCCCGCTCTCTCTGCCCCCTCCCTGCTTGTGCTTGCTCTCTCTCTCTCAAGCAATAAAGTAATAAAACCATCTTTCTAAAAAATAAAAAAGGAAGTTACATGCTTAGCACGGTATCTGGCATAAGATTAGTGCTCAATAAATGGTAGCCATTATTTTCATCATCGCTGCTAATAATAAGAAGGAAAGTGTTTCAGGAAGAAGGAGCAGCACAAGCTGAGACCAGAGGGAAGCACGGGAC
Organism: Crocuta crocuta; assembly: GCF_008692635.1. Taxonomy (NCBI): domain Eukaryota; kingdom Metazoa; phylum Chordata; class Mammalia; order Carnivora; family Hyaenidae; genus Crocuta; species Crocuta crocuta. Next base: position 6,471,143 of record NW_027527920.1, on the reverse strand, counting down.
AGTGAGGAACTCTTTGCCTTGTGGCCATAGCACAGAAGACCTCTGGGACAGGAGGGAGTGAGAGCTGGGTGGGGCAGGTCTGATCTAGAAGGGCTTTGCACACCAGAGAGCTGCAGGAAGCTTTTGCTGGTTCCTGAGCAAGGCAGGGGCTAGCTGAGGCTACACGCTTGAGCAAGCAGATGGGCCCACCCAGTGCTGATCTCTGCCGCTCCACATGGACCAGACTCTGGCTGGAACTGACTTATGAATAGAGATGTCCTAACTCTGACTCCTTCTGAAATTCCGAGAAGGTCTGCAGCCAGAAGAATAGAGAACTGACTTCAGAGCCTGTCGCTTCTTGGCAGCATGTCATGTGTCTCTCTTTCTGCATCTTCTTTTCAGTGTCCTTTCTGTCATCATCAGGGAAAATCATTAGTATGCTAATCTAGCTAGCCGTCATTTTAACACTGACCTTTGCTAACCTGCCTTTGCAATTTCAGGAACTATGTTTGACTTCTCTAAAAGTAACCTTAAATTGTAGTCTTGTAAGAATTCCAGAGCTGTATCCTTCACTCCTTCTTCTAATGAGGTTATGACCAAATGCTCATTATAATTGCTTTAGACTCCTTTTAATTTTCAAGCTTATTAATCATAAGAAGAGTTATTTAAAATTGCATAAATTAATCTTAGATTAAAAGCCCATCAAAGCCTCGAAACAATTAAGAATAAGTAGGATTTCCCTGGGGCAGCAAGTTTTATTTTAATATTGTAGTCAGGTGGATATCAGAACCTTGAAGTATGGTAGTGATTAATGTATGCAAAATTTAAATGAGATTTTTTAAATGGCAAATCTAAATCACATATTGACCTAACTGTAGGCTTTAACTGCATTGTCTGTCATATATTTAAACTGTTTACTAATCAACATTTTAATTACAGCCTGCACTGGCAGACCCTAGGACAAATAAAATCTAGTATTTGAAAACCTTGCCGCAAAGTCTGTTATCCAAAAAATCACAAGACTGTTATTGGGAAGAAGGGAGGAATGAGAAACCAGGGAGCAAACTTTCGGCAGCGATGGGGAGACTTGCCCCAGACCGTCCTGAGGTGTGGGGCTGCCCGGATACTTCCCGGGGCCCCTACTCCCACCTCGCCACTCTGCTGGTCTGAGGTGGCCGCCTCTCCACGGATCTGCAACTGGGTTTCCTTTGAAGTTGATTCATGTTTAATTAGGGAAATACTTCCCTTCGTGTGTTTGAGCCCTAGTTGCCAAGCATTATTTACTTGAACACCATGTAGCCCCAGGGTCCCTGTGCACGTCCCGTTTATGGTATGGAGAAAAGATCCTTCCTGACATTTGATTGGACCCCGGCCAGAGTCAGCAGCCTCTTTGCCTCCCCTTCTCCCCGCTCCTCACCCCTGCCCCGCATCCCCTGTCCCTGCTGGGTTAGGCAACCTGTCCCCACTCAAGAAGGTGGCTGTGGGCTGCATCAGAGTTTGGAAAGGATTTCTCTATTTTACAGATATTCTCTGTTGCTATCAAAGGTAAACAGGAAGAGGGCCACCTCGAACAAATCATTGCACACCCTCCAAACTTTAATCCCCGCCTCGCGGAAAGGGGGTAATGGTGACCAACTTACTGTTTCGGTTTTTGTGAAAATCCAGACACGATGAAGCACATAGAGCAGATAGCATAGTAGTGGGAGGAAAAAGAGGCTCCCCAGAATGTTTGCTTCTACCCTCATCATTTATTTTCTAAAACGAGTTAATGCTTAAAAGTTTAAATTATGCTTTAAGTTACACTTAAAATTTCCAGTAGCTCGGGAGAATATATACGGTAAGAAGTTTGTCTTCTTCCAGTCTCTCCCACGGCCCCCAGCCTCGCTCTCCAGGGTTAAACAGTATTACTAGTAGTTTCTGATGTTATCGTTCCACACCTTGCATTTTCATTTAATATATCTTTGGAATCTTTCCGTATCCTATAAAAGTCTACCTCATCCTTTTTTTTTTTTAATGTTTATTTACTTTTAAAAAAATTTTTTTATGTTTATTTCTTATTGAGACAGAAACAGAGCATGATTGGGGGAGGGGCAAAGAGAGAGGGAGACAGAATCTGAAGCAGGCTCCAGGCTGTGTCAGCACAGAGCCCGACATGGGGCTTAAACTCATGAACCACAAGAGCATGACCTGAGCTGAAGTCCAAAGCTCAACTGATTGAGCCATCCAGAGGCCACTTACCTCCTTTTTAATGGCTGCATGGTATTCCATAATATTAGTGTATCATATTTATTTAACCAGGACCCTGTCGTAGAACATTTTGACCATTTCTGGGTCTTTGCTGTTAGGATGGTGACCATCTCCATACACATCTTTGTATACTGGATATGGGAATGCCAGTTCCCCTCACCTGTGCTGATGCTGACATTATCAGACTTTAATCATTGCCAGTTTGATCAATGGTAAATAGTTTTTTTAATTTGCTTTCTTTTAAAAAATTTTTTAATGATTTTATTTATTTCTGAGAAAGAGAGAGAGCATGAGCAGGGGAGGGTCAGAGAGAGAGGGAGACACAGAATCTGAAACAGGCTCCAGGATCTGAGCTAGCTGTCAGCACAGAGCCCGATGCGGGGCTCGAACCCACGAGCAGTGAGATCATGACCTGTGCCGAAATCAGACATTTAGTCGACTGAGCCACCCAAGCACCCCTTAATTTGCTTTCTTTTAGTAAGTATGAAGTTGAACACTTTTTTCCTTGCATTTATTGGCCGTTTGTGATATTTTTCACATACTTCACTCCATTTTCTTATTGGATAAGCTGTCTCTTCATCATGTTTTTGAGCCTCGATTGTCCCATCTCCAAAGCAAGGAAGATGGACATAACAGTCTCCGGGGCGCTTTCTGCCTCCCTCGTGTGGGATCCAGGCCCAGGGATCAGGGATCCAGGATCCAGGCTGTCCTTTAGGCAGCTTTTATGCTAACAAAGGTGCCCATCTGATCATGACCTTGCCAAGCCAGCACTGAGGGGTGAACTTCAAGAGGGCCGTCCCCTTCTTTTGTTTAGTTGTGTGTCTTTCTCTCTTAAAAAAAAAAAAAAAAAAAAAAAAGCAGGCTTGGAAATTACAAGGCCGAGCTGGGATTGAACTCCTTTAAAGCTGCCTGTAGACATCAGGAATATTTATTTTCTCTATTTGTTTTAAGCCTGGGAAGACTGTGTGGTTTTCTCAACGCTGTCCTGATGGAGCCCTGACCAGCAAGCGTGCAATGCCCCTAGCCCTAATGTGCCATTAATGATAGGTTAATGTACAGTATAATGTTTTTGGGACTACGGGTTCATTACACTTCTGAGTGTGAGGTCTTTCCACAGAGCGCCCAAGGTCCCATTGCATTATATCATGCAATAAAAATACCCTTTTCATATCACACACTAATAAACTGTATTTGAAATGCTGTCTGAGGGCACTGCCGTCTTGTCTATAGGCTGTGTGCGCGTGCAACAGTTGGGAGGCCTTTTTTCTATTTTGTATTTTAGTTACACGGAATTCTGCACCCAGGGAGGTCTGCTCGTTCTTGGTTTAAACGAGGGAGTGAGTCGGGGCTTTAGGCCTGAGGCTCAGGGGAGGGACTGCTCAGTGAGTGGTGAGGACCCTTAATACATTCTTCCTTAACTGGAGAATTAGCAAGCCCCACTTCTCTACTGCCCGTCCGCCCGCAAGGTGTGCAGCTGTCAGGAGAGCTAGTCTGGTGTCTCCCACACTTAGCACTGAGCAGACACTAGGTGTTCTAAAACTGTCCTTAGAAAAGAAGTATGAGAAGTACTGACAGGCTGAGGTCATGGGTCATCGTGACGACACAGCTGTTTCCATGACGGCCTCTGTGCTAGGAAGGTCACACGCAGGCTTCTTCTGAGGTCACTGCGCTTCTCCTTATTTTATAGAAGACAGAGTTCACAGAGCTCACGGGGAAGCTGTGCTATGGAGAATGAGACTTGCAGGCTCCTACGGGCCACAGGTAGATGACCTGTGGGCACAGGCAGAGCCCCTCACGCCAGCATGGTCAGCACCTGAGACAACAGAGATTGCAGTTGCGCTGGGCAAGCACCATCTTTCCAACCACACATAATCGCAGGGCTGTAGGCATCCATACCTCCCTGTGAGTTGGTTTAATCAGGCAGTTTTCTTCTCAGCAGTTGGCTGGGAGCAGAGGCAGTTTTGAACTTGGGACACTGGAGAAGGAGACTCTTCCACATCGGAAAAGAAAAGGACATCAGAATTTAGGGACGAAGCCAAGACTGGGATCAGAGGGCTCGAAATCACTTACTTTGTACTTTTATCCAGGGCAGACCATGGGGTGTGTGCTTTTTGGGGGGGACCGCGGGGTCTACCAGCGGTCGGGTGTGGGGTGACATGGGAGGTCTGAGCCCCTGGGTTCTTGCCACCCCTGAGACTTCAGCCGCCAGCAGCCCTTACTGCCTCAGAGCTCCGTTGTCCGTGTTTGTAAACAGGCTGACATCTACTTCTCTAGCAAGAGATGGAATGAAATAACATACATGAAAGCACCTAATTAGTCCCTGGTACAGAGTAAGCGCTCAAGGTGGTCCCGATTACATTGCTGCTATTTCCGTATTCTAACAAAAGGGACAGGCTTTGGAGCTGACGTCCGGTTCAGATCTCCACTAAGTAAGCCAGATCACTTAACTCTGAACCTAGTTTTTGAATCCACAAATTGAAGGTAATAACAGTAATGCCGTCCAGCTCCCTCCGGGCGGTGGTTGTGACACTGGAATTCACATAATGAGCTTGAAAGCACTTCGTGGAATGAAAAAACCCTACTCCGATGCTGGTATCTGTAAATGTATGTATGTCTCTCTCCAAGTCAGCATATTCAGACTGGGTTGTCTTTGAATAAGTATCCTTATAGCAGAGCCAATAAGGGCAGCCATGAAGAGGCCTCACGGCGCTCTCCCCCTCAGCACCAGGGAACATGTCGCCACAGAAATGTAGACTTAACGAGAGAGCACAAAGCACAAGAAAGGGCAGTTATTCTGTCCCGTGTCTTCAGGATAACAGAGCAGCGGGCCAGGGGCAGTGTCTGTGCTCCCCAGAGTTAGTGAGAGGAGAAACCAGCATGGGCTCAAGGTAGACAATACTGCTTAGGAACAGTGGTTGAAAGATCAAGGGACCATGTTGAATGGGTTGAGTTGGTCTGTAGAGTCAAGAAGACAATAGAAAGAAAAAATCTGAAGTTGGTGAGACCGTTTTGCAAAAGACTGAACCTTTTGGCTGTAGGCAAAGTCCCCTTAATTGTTAGGAGAAGAGTATTTAAGTTTCAACGATAATTAGTTTTTCTTTTTAACGGCTGTAGAGTTGGACTGAACCTTTTGTTTTCAGATGTGGAGACTTGGGAACACTTACATCAACCCCTCAGGGGTTAAATCTGTCTTTAGGGCTACCAGGACTTGAAAAATGTTACTGTGTATCAAGAAAACCAGAAGTGACAAGTTCATTTAAAAAGCCTGGTTTGTCATTGTTTATCTAATTTTCAGAGTTGACACAGAAAATTAAACCAGCTGACACTCACTCTCTGACCGTCTCCCTGGCTCATTTCCCTGGTCCTTTCCTACCTGACCTTTCAAGTACAAAATGCTCCAAACCCCCAAAATATAAAACTTCCCACTGAGTTTCCAAGTTGTCCTGCAGTCATCCCAAGATTCTGTCATAGGATGTCATCCCTTATGTTATTAAAAAAAACAGGATGAGGTTATAAATCTGCTTTCGTGAAGTATTTCCTTTTTCCCTCCGCTTTGACCATAAATCTTAGAAGTAATTAAACTCTCTGCAAAGGAAGCTGAGATAAAGTTGGGCCCTGAGTGGCCCCATATGTCTTTTACTGAATTCAGATGATCTGAGGGCTTAGCTGTCCTGTGACATCACAGGGTGCTGCAGAAAGGCGCTGGGCAGAGGGAGAGCTTCCCCCATGTTTAATACTAACGTTCTAAAGCTCAGAGGTCAGCACCACATCAGTTGGCAAATGAGCTGCTCAGTAGAAAGAAACTATCCAGCTAACCAAAGCTTATTCCTTATAAAATCAAAACTTTTTTTTTCAAAAATTTTTAATGTTTTTTATTTATTTCTGAGAGAGAGAGAGACAGTGTGAACAGGGGAGGGTCAGAGAGAGAGGGAGACACAGAATCTGAAACCGGCTCCAGGCTCTGAGCTGGCTCTCAGCACAGAGCCCGACTCGGGGCTCGAACCCACGAGCAGTGAGATCATGACCTGAGCCGAAGTTGGACCCTTAACCAACTGAGCCACCCAGGCGCCCCAAAATCAAAACTTTAAAAAAAAAAAAGATTACAGATAAGAGGTCTTCCAAAATGTATTCTGCACTTCCTTATCCTCTTATAGACAGATGACATACATCAGGATTTCTCTTTTTGAAACAATTTCTTTAGGTCGTCGTTACGACAGTCATCTGTTTGCTGCGTTTTGCTGTGTCGGTGTCTCCTGATATTAGCACATGTGGGGCCATTTGTCCGTGCCCTAATTGACCTCAAGCCGGTTTTCTGTTTTTGTTGTGTAGCGTTGCTAATCTATGTCAGTTCTTAACTCCTGTCCTTGCACTTCCCTCCGACAGCACTCTCCTCTTTCTCTGCTGTTTGGCTATTTCTTTTGTGCTTTAGATTGGGAATCCAGATACTAAGCTTGTCAGCATTAAGTCTGAAATTAAAAAAAAAAAAGAATTGGCTTCAATAAAGGCTTGAGTGACCAGCTAAAAGTGATCAAGTCGCAGTTGAACTTCATTTAAAAATTTTTTTAATGTTTTATTTATTTCTAGGGGAGAGAGAGAGAGCGTGAGCAGGGGAGGGTCAGAGAGAGAGGGAGACACAGACTCTGAAACAGGCTCCAGGCTCTGAGCTGGCAGTCAGCACAGAGCCCGACGCGGGGCTCGAACCCACGAACCGTGAGATCATGACCTAAGCGAAAGTCGGACTCTTAACTGACTAAGCCACCCAGGCGCCCCTTGAACTTCATTTTAGATAAGAGTGTCCGATAACAGTGACCTGTCGATAAGTAAAGTGCTTCTAGATTTGAAAACGGGCTGTTTCACTAAGTAGGAAAGCCACTGCTTGATAATGTTGCATATAAATGTCCACGATTGAAACAATGTGACCACCTCTCTCTTGAATCAATAACTAAGGTAGACCTCAAACTGTTGAAGTTTTGTTATTCTCTGAAGGGACCAAATAACCCACGGAGGTACCAAAGAAGTGCTTAGGCTCTTAAAGCCATATTTAAAGTCAGGTGCCTCGATGCCTTTCAGTACATCTATATGGAATTTGATTGAATTAAAGTCTCCTCGTAAACTGGAGCATAAGTGCAGGGAGAAGCAAGCTGGTAACTAAATAACTTTGTCCTTCTTAGCAGTGAAAATAGACCTCGTTGCAGGAGGCTCTGCAGTGAAGACAGGCAGCTCATCTGTAACCAGATGAAATGTGCTCCCTTAGCCATTCATTGTGCGCATGACCGGCGACACTGCCTCAGAAAACACAGGCCACACCATTCACCGCCACAGAAAACGCATTTCAGGCTTCCGTACATTTAATTTTCTTCAACATTACCTTGCAAACCACAGTAAATCAATAACAGAATAGTTAAGTACCACAGGTTCTTTGTGTTTTGTTTTAGAAAATATTGCTCAAGGCTAAAAGTGGGTTCTATTGATGATTTTTATTTGCTGCTGGGACACAGAATGATCAGAATTTTCAAATGGTTTACTTCTTTTTTGTGTGGATTTCCCGTAAAAAGAACAAGAAGGTGGGGGGGAAAGGTGCAGTTTCAAATAGAAAACATTGGTTGCTATGATAGCAGAAACTATAGAGTAACAGGTCGTTTTCAATCCTGTATTTTTTAGACTAGGCCTGATAGCTTTGGCCTTTGTTGTGCTCTTATTTCAAATTTTCCAAAAGGGTCGCCCCAGCCAGTCCCCTGGGCTCCCCCGCACTCACCCCAGTAGTAACCCATTCCGTTGAACTGAGCGAGGCTCAGTCAACTCAGGGGCATCACAGCTGAAAACACTAAAAATGATGGTGCCTCAGTTAAAGTTATACACCCAAATTTTTGACATCCAGTGTCTTTAGCAGTTTTCTTTCCACTCTGTTTTTTGTTCATTTGGTAGCACCAGAAAATTTCCACTTTAGGTCCAGGCTTCATGTAAATGGTTGTTTAGCCTTATTAAGAAGTTAGGAAAGCTGTAAGTACGATGGATTTCAAGACATAGCAGCCCTGACTTAATTGGATGCTTCTTGAAATAAGATGAGACAATGATTAGGAAGTTCTTTTCTTTTTTAATGTTTTATTTATTTCTAGGAGAGAGAGAGAGAGACAGCGTGAGCAGGGGAGGGTCAGAGAGAGAGGGAGTCACAGACCGAAACAGGCTCCAGGCTCTGAGCTGCAGTCAGCACAGAGCCCGACGCGGGGCTCGAACCCACGAACCGCGAGATCATGACCTAAGCGAAAGTCGGACGCTTAACCGACTAAGCCACCCAGGTGCCCCAGGAAGTTCTTTCTTTTAATGTATCTATTTTGATGGGTGAGGGGCAGAGAGAGAGAGAGAGAGAGAGACTCCCCTAAGCAGACTCCACACGGTCAGCATGGATCCCAACTCAGGGATCAGCCTCATGAACCATGAGATCATGACCTGAGCCAAAACTAAGAGTTGGATCCTTAACTGACTGAGCTGGCCAGGGCCCCAGGAAGTTTTGTTTTTTTTTTTTTTAAGATTTTTTTTGTTTATTTATTTTTGAGAGAGACAGAGACAGAGAGACAGAGTGTGAGCAGGGGAAGGGCAGAGAGAGAAGGAGGCACAGAATTCGAAGCAGGTTCCAGGCTCTCAGCTGTCAGCACAGAGTCTGATGCAGAGCTGGAACTCATGATCCGCGAGATCATGACCTAAGCCAAAGTCAGACGCTTAACCGACTGAGCCACCCAGATGCCCACCCTCACCCCCACTCCAGGAAGTTCTTTTAAAAGTTAAAATGTGATACCAGGGCTCAGAACTCATGACCCACCTCCTGGAGTGATGCTTTGCCAGGGTTCTTCGGCACCTCCCAGTCAACCACCATCATCACTCTTCCCACCGCCGCCACGCCCCCCATTATATCTACCCATATCCCTGCTCCCTCTGCTACTGGGTCATCACTCTGCCTTTTCAAGTATGTTGGCCTCATGTCATTCGTATAGAATGTCCTTATTTTTGTTTTCTCGATTTGTGGTTATGTATCCTCTTTTCATTCCTGAAGATGTTTGTGTCTGTATCAATGTCATCAGAGGTTAGTCTGCCTTACTAATTTTTAATAGATTATTTTTAACGTTTTTTTATTTATTTTTGAGGGTGGGAGAGAGGGAGAGAGAGAACCCTAAGAAGGCTCCGCACTGTCAGCCCAGAGCCTGATGTGGGGCTCGAACTCGCAAACCGTGAGATCATGACCTGAGCTAAAATCAAGAGTCAGATGCTTAACTGACTGAGCCACCCCGGGGGCCCCTGCTTTACTAGTTTTTAAAGGACCAGTACTTGATTGAATTTATCATCTCTTTGATAGCTTTCTATTTAATCCCTTTGCATTCTTATTATTTGCTGTCTCAGGTTTTCTTTGGATTTGCTTTTTGTACTGTTTACAATTTGTTTATATTCTTTTGACACTTACTTCATACATTTCCAGTCTTTTCCCCCTGATATACCCATATAATGCTGTCAATTGCCTTCTAATAATTATTTTAGCTGTATCTCACAAAAATTTCCAGGTAGTGTCTTCACTGTCACTCAGGTCTAAGTCATTTCTAATTTCAATTAGGATTTCTTTTTTGACCCATGAATTATTTAGAAGTATTGTTTTTTATTTGCAAATACTCAGATGTTTTACTCTCTTTTGATTGTTACCTACCTTTCATGCATCACCAGTCAGCATACATAGCTGGTGTCATAGCAAATCTGTGTTTGTTGAGACTCCCTTATTACATGGTTGATTTTTCTCCCTGTGTTTCGCCTTTGCTTGAAAGGAATGTGTATCCTCTCATTGTTGAATGCAAGGTCCTCTTTACAGCCTATAGATGAAACGTGTGAACTGTGTGACTCAAATACTTTGGGGCCTCATTTTCTGCCCATTTTCTCTCTCAGTTACTAGGAGAGCTGTGTTAAAATCTTCCTCTGTTTGTGTGTTTGCTGTTAGGATACCTGTGCCAAACTGCCGTATCTTCATTTCAAAGTGTTTCTTTTGCCTTTATGTGAGAAGTCTCAAATATATTTTGCTTCAAGTTTTCTTTCTGTCTGCTATTTATAAACCTGTGCAATCCTATTTTGGTTTGTATTTGTCTACTGTGTGTTTTTCTTTGCCTTTGTTCTCCTCATTTCTGTGCTCTGGTGTTGTAAGCAAATCCCTGCATTTTGTTGTTGGTGTGTTTAATTTCATCCTGGTCTCTTACTTAACCGGTTTAATCATTTATATGCATTGCTTATTGGTATGCTTGAATTTTTTTTCTCCTATCATATTTTGTACTTTCTCTCTACAGTACTTTTTTTTTACTTCTTTTTTCCCACTCTGTTGGGGTTTTTGTTTCTTTCCCTCTTATTCTTTCCATTGGTTTAGAAATTACATTCCATTTCAAGCCTCTCATTGATTATCCCTAATTTATTTTTAATTTTTTTAACGTTTTATTCATTTCTGAGAGAGAGAGACAGTGTGAACAGGGGAGGGTCAGAGACAGAGGGAGACACAGAATCTGAAACAGGCTCCAGGCTCTGAGCTAGCTGTCAGCACAGAGCCCCACGCAGGGCTCGAACCCACAAACCACGAGATCATGACCTGAGCCAAAGTCGGACGCTTATCTAACTTAGCAAAGCTTAAGGTTACTTACTAAACACACCCTCCCAAACAAGACTCAGCTTCAGGCTCAATGCCTGACCTTTATAGTAGGTAGAATTCGTTTCAGTTGCATAGCATAAAAAACAAACAGCAGCTTAAAGAAGACCACAGGGCATTCTCCCTCATGTAGAAGAAGGCAGGAAGTAGGGTGCCCAGACTAGTGTGGCAGCTCTTTCCATTTTACTAGCCAAGGGGCATTTGAGCTCCAGCCAGCAGGAATGAGAAAGGGCAGTTGAAAAGCTTGCCCCTTCTCTTCAGGACAGTCCTAGGAGCTGGCACACAGCATACGTGCTCACAGGGCATTGGCCACAAGTAGCCACAAGGGAGGCAGGGTGTGCAGTTGCTTTGCTGGGTAGCAGTGTTCCTCATTAAAATCAGGGTTTGTATCACAAAGGAGGAAGAGAGAAGGGTTATTGAGAGGCAGCCAGCACTCTCTGCCCATTGCCTTTCTCTCCCCAGACATAAGGACCTCACAAGTGTCTCATCGGTCCCTTCTTACATGTCATCACAGTCCAGGATTTCATTGTCGCCTTGTTTTCAGATCCTTAAAACCAGTCATCACTATCCTTGTCATTATATACATAATCAGTGGTTATTTAGATTTATCCAAGGGCTTACCAGTTCTTTGTTCCTTGTTCCTTATAGCACTGTGCTTCCTCCATTAGGAGTTCTGTCCGAGAGTATCTGAGTGGTAAAACTTCTGAGTTTTTGTTTAGGATTGCCTTCACTTTGTCCTGACTCTTGATTGTTAGTTTAATTGGACTTGACCATTTTTCCCAGGACCTTAGTAAACATACTCTATTGTCCCCTGGCTTCTACTCTTGCTGGGAGAGTCTGCTGGATGCCTAAATGCCACCTTTTGTAGGCAATGTGTCTTTATCCCTGGTTGCTTTTAACATCTCTGTTCTTGGCATTCTGCAGTTTCCCTGCAATTTGCCTAGGTGTAGGTTTCATTATATTTTTCCTACTTGGAGATCATTGTGATTTTTTAAATCTGAGAATTCCTGTCTTTTCATCAGTTCCCACAAATTTTCAGCTGTCTCTGGATATCACTCCAACCCCACACATCCAGTCTTGTCTTGGTCTGTTTTCTGGGGCTTTCTCTTTCACATTAAAGAAAACATGACACACAAGAACACACACACACACACACACACACACACACACACACTGTCTATAATTTTCTCATACCATCCTTCTAGCTTACTAAGTCTCTCTTCAGCTGTATCTAGTCTGCTGTCTGGCTCATCTGTACACAGTTTCTTTTGTTTTTTCCAGAGACTATATGTTTTATTTCTATAAGTTACATGTAATTCTTTTTCAAATTTCTGTTCTCTTTCTCATAATATCTTATTATTTTCTTAGTACTTCAGTTTCTTGTATGTCTTTAATCTTTCCAAATATATACTTTTTTACATTTTCCCTCCTAGTTATTTTTCCATTATCTCAGTTCTAAGAACTCTCATCTTCCTATATGTGTTTTGTCTGCGCATTCTTGTCCATGGTGAATTATTGCCTCACATGCTTTGGAATTTTTACCATAAGCTCATACTGAGTAGAGTCTGTTACTGTGGAAATTCTTGAATTTCAGAATAATTGCCCAAGAATAGTTTTTTCATGTGCTTCTGACAGACATTCCGGAGTATCACTAGATCAAGATCAATATTCTGTTACTTTATCAACCTGGGGTTCTCAGACAACAGAGGTAGTACACTGGGCCCCACCTACACAAGGCTGTGCCCTATTTTTATGTTTCCTGGGTGATTCTCCACAGAGCCACTTTATTGTCCCCTTTGCTGATGGGCAGACTTTTTATAGCCTACCCCTTCTGTAGTCTCAGCTTTGTTCAGGGTCTCAGGGCCAGCCCCCTTGGGGACCTTGTCTCCTCTTTCTGCTTAGTTCTTCACACTTGCCAGGACTGCATTCCTGGAACCACTAACCCCCGTGAAGCCATAAGACTTCCACTCACTTAAAATTCTGACTTTCAGTTCCTTCCTCATTGTTAGCATTTATGGATTCCCTTTCTTTCTTATGAGTTCAGCTATGCTTTCTACAGCTGTTCCATTTTATCTGGCAGGGCAAGGGCCACGTAAAAGGAAGGCTTTTAGGCTATTTTAGTCTCTCATCGTCTCTTCATTGACTGTCAAAATTATTCCAAACATACTGCATTCCCACTGTGTGCCAGAAATTGTGCTGGTTCTCATTGCCTACCCCCTGCCTTTTGTATGCTCACAAGCTCACATGCACATGCACGTGCACACACACACACACACACACACGAGCACATTCATACACACAGCAAAGGTCCCCAAGTTCAAACATCAGATCTCGAGAGGTAGGGAGAAAAAAGAGGGTGGGAGAGAATCCATCCTTCTGAGCATTGAGTCTTTAAACCTCCACCACCACACAGCCATCACCCCAAGAGACAAACCTTAAACATCTAGAATTGGTAAATGGCCCCGTATTCACTGCTTGGACCTGTTACACATTCAGCCTCTCAGGCAAGAGTCCTCAGCATTGTTGGAGTAAGACCCCCATTCTCCCTCTGGTTGCCTCTGATCCCGACTCCTCTGGGCATCTGCCCACCCTGAGACACTGCATGGGGGAGCCAGCTTCCTCCCCAGTCCTACCCCAGTTCCCTGCCCGGCAGCCACCGCAGCCCCCCTTCAATGGGCCAGAGGCATCATTCTGCCACTCTCATGGGCCAGCTTCCTCTGACCCAGACTCAGGAGTGCTGGCATCCCGCATGTTTACCCCCCTCACCATGGCCCTCTGAAGCCACCCTGGGTCGCGTTCCCGTCCCACACTGCACAGGCCCTAGAATGACTCACGGAGACCTCTAGAAACATCTTGTTCTCTCGATGGGCCATTTTCTGACCAATTACTCTGTGTAGGAGCACATAGATCTGCTCAGATGAAAGGTGGAGAGCTCCTTGACCCCCTTAGATGCCTGTGTACAGTCTAGGGTGGCTAGACGTAAGCAATTTGCTGCTAATAATTGAATATTTGGGGAGGAACATCTATTTCTGTAGCAATTGTGAAGGATAAACTCAGGAAGGTTGATTGAAATGGCATGTCACAGCTGCAGACTGTTCCTTAGGTCTTGAAAGAAAATGAAGTGCTGGAAGGGACCCCTCCCACCCCCACCCAGGGAGAAGCTTTAGAAATTGGAGGCTGAGAAAGCACATTCTAGAAAGTCAAGCTAAGTAAACAGATCCCACACTAGCTGTACAGAGACAAGGCTCACACCCTCATCTCATGGCTGCACCCCCAAAGTGTTCTATGCAGAGGAGTAATTAACCACCCCTCACACTGCCCACTTGTGTCTGTGAAGCCACCCCCCCCCCCCAAGAGGAAGAGAGTGCGGTGGTATCGGGTGGGAGAGAGGAGGCCAGCAAACGTCGTCCTTGTCTTCAAAACCAGCTGGGAAACAGGACTCAGGAGACGGTGGAAAGCAAGTATCAGCTATACTTCTGTAAAGACCTGGATTAAAGGACTTGCTTACCTTGTGGCCCCAGTGGCCTTGCTGGGAATTTACTGAGTCCCGGGGTGAGCAATCTCAGACCTCTCCTATAAGAGGGCAGGCCAGAAAGCGCCCTCCTGGTGGGCAGGAGACCCCTGAGCTCATTGCGTCTGGTCCTTCCTCCGGTGTTGCCATTCCTCCTCTGTGGGGGGCAGGGCTCAGGAGAGTAATAACCACAGAAGCCCTTCCGGTGCAGTGATGAAGCCTGGGGGGAATGGAGCTCCCCCGCACCACCCCCACCCCCCGTAGTAGTCTCTCCTCTGCATTCAGGCGATTGTGGTCCCCAAGCCATCACTGTGGGACAACACGATGTTTGCCAATTCTTTGTCCGGGGCTCCTCGCATTACCCTACACAGGGACAGAAAGAAGGACTTCTCTTGAGGTACCTCAGCTCTTCCCTGCTGAGTCCTTCATGGGGGTCCTCTCCAGCCACCTCTCTCCCCAGCTCCCCCCAGTGACAAGCCTGGCATGCCCGGCCTGGAAGGCAGAGTTGACCCCAGGGCTGATTAGGACTTATTATGTCATGTAATTAATATCATAAAGGCTGCCCGCTGCCTCACCACTTGTCAGCAGGTGCACAGACGTCGGACATCTGTGCATCCTTTATAAGTCATTTTGCTCTCTAAGCTGAACTTCCATCCTCAGTAAGTAGGGATTCAATATGTAGTTTTGAACCTTTAGCAGAGGAATGCTTTTTATGATATAAAATTAATGCAGGATCTCAATATAGAAAAAAAGAGGGTTTTTTTCTTAGCATGAATGTATTAGTATTCATTGTCGACACTTCTTTCTAAGGTCATTTATGAGATCTTTCTTGAAGGACACAAAAATCTGAGAGCCGGGCTCGTAGGTGACAGTTACAATTGTAACGCCATCAGCTTTCGGTTTCTCTCTGCTCTTGTCTCAGTAGCACGGAATCACGGAAACCCTGATTTCCCCGGGTGCCTGCTCAGCTAAGGCATCGCTTAAACCCATATAGAAGCTTTAAAAAGGGAGTAGCAGAAAACTTTTTATTTCACACTTTAGTCACTGACAGTAATAGCAACTGTTCGCGTGAGTCGCTTACGAACATCTGTGGGTCAGACAAGAGGTACTCAGAGCTTACTGGAACTGACGCCCTCAGAAACTCAGAGCAGCCTCGACCCTCTCCGCCTTGCTGGGCATCGCGTGGCAGCCACTGGGCAGACGCACTCCATGGGCTCAGTGCACCTGGCTCTGAGGTCACGCTCACACAGTTCGATGGGTCATTACAGTGTGAGTGGACATCACAGCCCTGCGTGCACCAGAGCAGCCCCTCCTAGTTGTCACCCCACATATAAGAAGGTCAGAAATATGCACAGATCTAACAGGTAGACTGACTTTACTCCAAGAGCTGCAAAAAATAAGTTAATATCACGGGGCGTGGTAATGGACTGCCAGTATTCAGTGTGACATATTGACTTAAGCATCTGACCGCACATGTTATTTTTAATTAGGTTTTTACAAATACAGTTAAAATGTTTCTTAACAACTTGAATCGAACAGGTAGAAGCCCCAGCACGCCTCACATCCTGCGGCTCCCCTGGTCTCTGAGGTCGCGTGTAGTCCTACTGCTGCGCCATTATTGCTGAGAAGGGACTGAAGCCTTAGCCCCGCCGCTAGGGCTGGGACCCTGAAGGCACGTGCAGAGAGCCTCCCGGGCGAGGCTTGCAGGCCCGTCAAGGAAAGGCGGAGTGCTGGGCAGTGTATTGACGTGCCCCTGTGCCTCTCAGATCGCCCCTCACAGGCCCCACCTAATCCCCAGACTGCGCCTGCCAGCTCACCCGGGAGGCCTTGACTTGGTTTAGACGTGGCTGGACTGCTTGCTGCAGCAGCCTCCTGGGCCCCTGGCATTCTCTCCCACGCAGCCTCCCTGGTGGGAGAGGAGTGTCTGGTGGCCGCAGGCTCACCCTGTGGGAGGGGAGTCCTGGGGTCCAGAGAGGGCCCTCCCAGAGTCTAGAGCAGCCTCAGCTTGTAGCGCCTTCTGGCTAAGCCTGCCCACCCCCACCCCACCCCCACCCCCAGCCTGTGGTGCTTCTCAGCCTGGCATCAGGCTCCTGGGGAGACCCCATAGCTCACCAATCAGTCCAATTCCCTTTCCTTGGCAGCTGCTATGTGAGTCGTGTTGCCTTGCTTTTGAGTGCTCTCCAGTCTAGTGTTAGGATAAAATGGGTTCAAATGATCCAACGCATGGCAGAACAAGTGTATCCTCTAGAGAGGCCAGCAGGAAGGTGTTTGCACAGTTCTGTCTGGGAGGAATGGCAGCTTTTGGGAGGAGACACGAAGAAAGGCCCCGTAGAGTGAGATCTCCGGTTTGGGGTCCCGTCCCCTGTTGGACACCCTGTTCTTGATTGTTCTCTCTGTGCTTACCTGTAGGGTCTGGTCTCTGCAGCCCTGGAAAGTTTCCAGGCACTGGGCCTTAGTTTTCCTGCTTCGCTGGATTCTAGACCCAAGGAGAAAGCCTGGAGAAGCAGGGAGGCTGGGTTATCAGATAGACCGCCCGGGCTGCTCTGAGAGCAGGCTGGCCTGCAGGGTGGATACCGCCATCCTCCAGCCCTGGCACTGGTGACACAGGACAGCACGATGGCTGAGGCCATGGGCTCTGGAGACAGCATTCTAGCAAGTCCAGCTATATGGCCTCGGGCAGGTTCCTCAATCTCTCTGTGCTTTAGTTTCTTCATCTATAAAATGGAGATACTATTAATGCTTAGAACTGCTGATTATTGAGTAAATTATTTGAATAGAAGTGCCTAACACATTGGACTTTGAACAGGAGAGGGACACATATGCCTTTTTAAAGGCACCCTAACTGCAGTTAACAATTAGAAATCACTTGTTGAGGGGCACCTGGGTGTTTCAGTCAGCTGAGTGTCCGATCTCTCCTTTTTTTTTTTAATGTTTATTTTTTAGAGACAGACAGAGAGACCGAGAAAGAGGGAGACACAGAATCTGAAGCAGGCTCCAGGCTCTGAGCTGTCAGCACAGAGCCCAGTGCGGGGCTCGAACTCACAAACTGCAAGATCATGACCTGAACTGAAGTCAGATGCTTAACCGACCAAGCCACCCAGGCACCCTGAGTGTCCGTCTCTTGATTTCAGTTCAGGTCATGATCTCAGGGGTGTGGGATCAACCCACGTGGGATCAACGCTGAACGTGGAGCCTGATTAAGAGTCTCTCTCTCTCTGCCCCTGTCCCCCTTTCTCTCTAAAATTTAAAAAAAAAAAAAAAAAAAAATCACCTGTTGAGCACCTGTAAAGTACAAGATATTCTTTTTAAAAAGTAGAAATTTGGAACTCACTGTGCCTGACCTCAAGGCACACAGGAGTTGATGTCCTCCATGACAGAAAAGAGTCTTAGATTCAGACCCCAAGTCTGCCACTTTCTTGCTCTATGACCTTGACCCATGTCACATTTCTTGGCACCTCAGTTTCTTTTGTCTGAAAATGGGGGTGTTGGGAGGGTTCAAGGCCATGTGCAGATGTAAGGCAGCCAGAAGGCGCATAGCAAGTGCTTGGCAAGTAGATGCAGACATACAGAATATGCAGTGACTTTGTCATGCCACAGGCCTGCTACTAATTGAGGGCCTACTATGTGCCAACATTGCATATTAATAAAGGATTCAAATGCATGATGCTTTTTAGGAAATTATACAAGAGAAGAAAGCGTGAAAACCTCAAATGGGTAAATTCCCATTTGGGAAAAAGTCAAAACCCAACAAAGGGCAGAGCGCGAGAATCCGGCAGGATTTACCACCACCACAGGCTTGGGGCCTCCATTGCCCACCCACACGGTGGGCACACTAACCCCCTCCCGGGCTCCCTGCCCCCTTGGCAGAGGGCAGAGCGCTGCCCACGTAGGAGGGACTCCGGAGCACCCTGCTGTTGGGATGGTATCTCATCACAGTGAAATCGTGGGAAAAACTCAGGGACATTATTACAGGGACAGAGAGTCACAAATGACAGAACACCGGTCACTCTGCCCAATCGAAGGAGCAGTTCAATTCCTCCTGAGTCCTTAGTTTCCACCCGAGCCCCGCGTTGCACCAGCACGATCCGCTTCTCGGCCCCACACGGCCTCGTCTGCACCAGGTGACACCAGCTGCCTGCTGCTGCTGTTGGCCCGTCCCTCTCGCTCTCCCCCGCATCCCACTTTTGGGGCCTTCCTACACTTGCAGCCCCATCCTTTTCCCTTCCTTACGCCTCCGTCTTCTGTGGCGAAGTTTGTGGGCCATAATACTTCAACCCTCGCCGCTGTCGTTGTTGCAGTCAGCCCTGAGGGAATCCAGGAAATGAGAGTGGCTGCCACCGCCCGGTGACGAGGCCAGCGAGACCAGCAGCAGCCCCAGCCTGGCACGCGCCCCGCTAGGCTCTGCAGAGTGGCCGCTAACACACTTGCTGGCTGGAGGACAGAGGCCCGGGTGCCTGGGGCGGCCACCTTGGGGGAGGGGGCAGGAGCTGCATGTGGTGTCCCGGCTCTGTCACCAGGCGGGCCACACCACACTCCCTCCGTTCCTTGTAGCACAGTGTGGCTGCGAGAGCGTGTCCACACCTGGATCCTGCTGCCTGGGGAGGGATGGGTGTGGCAGGAGGCTCAAGCCCCCGGGGGCCTCACGGAGACCCCAGCAGAGGCCCGAGAGGTCAGCTCTCCGGTTGCAGGTGCAGCCACTCGCTTCACTGACCTTGGACAGGCCTCTGAGTGTCTGTTTCCTCATCTGGAAGGTGGGCGCACAGAGCTGGGTGCACCTCCAGAGCGAGCGCGGGGATTCCATGGGAAAATCAGGACAAAGCCCTTGGCGAGTGCCTGGCACAGAGCACGTATCCATGGTGCTGGACCCGGTGTTATTTAGGGTGCAGCGTCCGTCCATCTCCAGCATCTGGCCTTGCCAGGACTCCTAGAGCATCTGGCTGTGCCGGTGTCTGCCCAGCTCTGTCCGGAGCCACCTGGGAACCCAGGCGCCTCTGAGTGGCTGAGTGATTGTCATACTTTTCTCAGAACCATCCATTGGATTTTGTTTGCTCATTAAACTCATGAGGAGTTCCTGCCTCGCGCATGTCGCAGGGCTGGAGGAGGGCCGCCGTATTGTAAAGAGGAAATGCCTGGGTCACAGGGGACACAGTCCAGCCCTAAGAAGCACCAGCACAGAAACCAGAAGACTGGAGTTCAGCCCCAGCACTTAACCAACCACATCTCTCCCTGGGCCTCAGTTTCCTCTTCTGTAAAATGGGATGATGGTATACGTTTCCTGCTCCCCCACACAGGCTGATGGGGATGGGGAGATCGAGTGAGAGTGACCTGCCACCATGACAGAGTGAGCATTCTCCCAGTGTGTCCCAGGGACAGCACTGACAGAGGTCAGGACCTGGGGCAGTTCAGGCTCGGGCCCACCTCTGTCCAGGAGGAGCTGAATCATGTGGCAGAAATCAGGTGATGGGGATCACGATCTGGGTGTTGATTTCCCCACTTCTGGACACCCCCGGTCAGCTTAGGAGAGCCCCAGCTGGGTTACAGAGATTTGTGGCCCAGCCCCAGCT
The DNA here is from genome assembly GCF_008692635.1 of Crocuta crocuta. Classification (NCBI taxonomy): domain Eukaryota; kingdom Metazoa; phylum Chordata; class Mammalia; order Carnivora; family Hyaenidae; genus Crocuta; species Crocuta crocuta. The sequence continues at coordinate 6,451,177 of NW_027527920.1, read as the reverse complement.
CTGGGAGCCCAGGCAGGTGGGCCGGGAGCCAGCGGCCTGTTTCCTCATCTGTACAGTGGCGAGCATAGTGCCCACCTGTGACTTAGTGCCTCTCCACGGGCTGCGAGGGGCTCATGGGCTCTGTCGGCAGAGCTGCCGCCAGGCCGGGATCGCGGCCCCAGTGTCCACTGCTGCTCTCTGCGCTCTCCTGTCCCGCCCACCGGCTTTCTTGGTACGTGCAGTCCCACGGTGGGCCACCGCCAGCAGCTCCCAAGTTCACACATCACAGGCCCGGATGCCTAGACAGGCTGGGGTCTCCCTCTCCATGTCCATCAGTCCGTCTGTCCTCTCCGCCTCCCTCTGTGATTCCTCCACTCATCTCCCCCAAGCCAGCCAGCAGTAGCTGGGGACGAGGCCACTTGTCCGGGTCACTCCCTTCAGGCGGGCGTAAAGCATCAGAGATACGCAGGACGGAAGAGTCACCTCCCAGCCAAGAAGGGCGGGAAAGGGGCAGAGCCTCCCCGGCGCAGCGGATGCCACCGGCTCCCTGCGCCTCCCAGGGCACCTGGGCAAACGCTTCCCGCGGCGCGGCCGTCAGCCTGCCCGTAACGGAAGGACCGCTCCTCGCTCCCCTCCTGCAGTTCCGCTCTGCTTGTTCCCCGAACAGATGATAACAGAGATGGAGCATATGGGCCCCAAAGTCACCGGGCATTCTGGGAAAGTGACACTGTGCTACCCCGGGCTTGGGGGGAGGGGGCCCGTCGGCTCCTGAGCACAGCTTCTCCTTTGTTCTTCGCAAGGGCACAAGGTCATCCCTCCCGAGCCTCCAGGAAAGGAAGTGTGGACACTCGGAGTTCAGGAAGAACTCCCTTTATTTAGGCAGCGACTTAGGAAGGCCGGTGTGAGCTACGGCGGGAGAACTCCGAATGGGGCTCAAGATAGAGGCCCCCAAGCCAGGTCTGCACTGCCTGTGGGACACCCCCCCCCCCCAGCTGGCCTCACACTCCCCTTACCCAGCGGCAGCCCGCAAGGGGCACCTGCTCCCTCAGCGGCCCCGCAGCTGTGTTGGGAGCCCCACGCAATGTCTCGAGCAGATCACAGGAGGCACCTGACTGGGCTCCAGGCCTTGCCCCATGATGGCCTGGGTGAGTCCCTGCCCTGGGCTGGAGGCCCTTGGCACCCTCTAAGTTCAATGCCTTCCCTCCCTGCACCCGTGCCGGTGTTCTGTGTGTCTCTGAGCCAGACCGTGCAGGACGCTCCTGGGAATGGCTTTCCTTGCCCGAACTGGGGGAGCCAGTGACTGATGCGGCATCAGTCCAGGGTACGGAAGCCTGGATGCTCTTCCTTCCTGTGCCCAGAGACATCTCCGCCCTGACCAGGCAGCCCCACTCCTTCCCCTGGCCTGGTCTTGGGTGACTCCTGCAGACGCTGGGGTCTGGACACCCAGGGCGTCGCACCCTGGGCCTGCATCCCTCCTGGCCACGCAGCTTCAGGCATGGGGCTAGTGGCTGGCCACCCCCAGGGCTGCGGGTCAGGCTGGGGGCATACTGGGAAGGCAGTGCCAGGAGCCCAGCTCATACCCGTGGGGAGGCAGGAGGGGGCCCAAGAAGGACTCAGAAAGCCGGAGGGTGCAGGGGAGGGAGAGGAGGAGGCGGGGAGAAGGGAAGGAAGCAGAGAGCCTCCCCCAAACCTGTGCTCACCCACCGTGGCTCCCTGAGTCTCAGGCTACGCTTTTGGTTGAGGAGGAAGCTGCCAGGTGTGTGTTCCTTAGCAGAGAAGCCGCTTGGTGAAGAGGAGGAAGGGGCATGCTTCTCAGTTTTCCTTTCTCCTTTGACCTGTGGTCAGGGTGACTCTGAGTGCCCCTGCTTTTTTCTGACCTTCCCTGGGAACTTCCAGGAGGCCCTAAGATTGTGAGTGTGAATCCTGATTCCTCAGGACAGCGCGGGAAGGGACCGGCTAAATATAACCTGGCCTGCCTCTGGGCTAAGTAGGTTAGAGCCCAGGGGCGCCTGGGTGGCTTAGTCGGTTAAGCGTCCGACTTTCGCTTAGGTCATGATCTCGCGGTTCGTGGGTTCGAGCCCCGCGTCGGGCTCTGTGCTGACTGCCAGCTCAGAGCCTGGAGCCTGTTTCAGTCTGTGACTCCCTCTCTCTCTGACCCTCCCCTGCTCACACTGTCTCTCTCTCTCTCCTAGAAATAAATAAAACATTTAAAAAAAAAAAGTAGGTTAGAGCCTGAGCCAGGCCACATAGAGATGGTACCGGCCCCTCCGAAGTCCAGCCCCCAACTCGTCACCAGGAAGCAGATCTGCACCCACCAGCATATTGCTCCTTGCCCTGGCGCATTGGCCTTCCCCCAGCCCGTGCACTGGGACTTGTCCAGAGAACCGTAGACAAAGAACACTAGAAGGGATTGGCGTAGCTTCAGACAAGATGATTCTCTGATCTCTGGGCAGCAACTGGACTGGGACTCTGGGCAGCAGCTGTTGGGAGTGGTGGCGGGTGATGTGGGGCCAGGCCGTGTGGAGATGGGACAGGCCCTCACCCGAGGGCAGCTTTCAGGAGAAGGTAGCCAAGCACCAGGCAGAATCTGAGCCGTGCAGCAAGTGAGTGCCATGGACAGATACGTCACCTCCACCCCACCGGCCTCACTCAGTCAGTGAGCTGAGAAATGGGTTCATAGCTGTCCTTATCTCACAGGGCTGGTGGGGGGAAGGAAAAGGGTCCGGGCCAAGAACAAGCCTCACTGAGTGTAATGAAGTGCAGAGTCTGGGGAATGTGTGTCACAGCCTCTCCTCCCCTCCACAGGGCCACCCGTTCATCATGCAGTTCAATGACGGAAACACCACCGTCGTGTCCATGTGGGTGTGCAGGGCGCTGGAAGAGAGGCGGAATCAGCAGGGGCCCCCGTGACGCCACAGAGGGGCGCTGAAAGCCCAGGACTCGTCACCAAGGGGACAGCCCACCTGTCGCGCCCCCTTTCTGTTTGCTGTCTGCACCAGAAGAGTTTTGCCGGGCCGGGCTTCGCAGCTCTCACCTTGGGCTCTGCCCGCAGATGGCCTAGCACAGGGAGCCCTCAAGAGTGGCCAGCCCTTGCCTCCTCTGGTCTGGAGGCTCTGACTGGGGGTGGGCAGAGGGCTGGGGGCGTTGAGAATGGAGGCTCCTAGGCGCCCGCCCCTCTTTTTCCTATCATTTTTCTTTGTAAAGGGTCAGACCCTGTCAGCATCACTGATGGGAATAAAGGTATTACTGCTTTGTGATGGCCTCCCCGCATGAGGGTGGTACTTGGGGCGGGGGGGAGGGGGCGTGGCTCCACTCAGCTGCCCTTCCCCAGGCACCTGCAGGTACCCCAAGTGCTTCCGACCACAGCCCAGCCCATCTGACAGACAACAGACTGAGGCATGGAGGTCCCCAGACCAAGTCCTTGGCAAGGAGCGGCCGAGCCATTGATACATCCAGGCCCCCAAGACCCACGTCGTGTGCTCCTTGCTCGACTGGCTTTTGTCCTACGCTCTGTTGACACTGTGATCTGTCCTGGGGCAGTGGGTGAGGAGGGAGCAGGAGACCAAGAGGCGGGCAAAGGCCCCGAGTGCTTCTGAGAGGCCCTTCTTCCGTCTCCCACTCCCACACGCCCCTCCGGCTCCGCCAGCAAGCTGCCCATCACCGCCTCTGACCCCGCGCCCTGCGAACCTCGCTCATCTCGGCCCGTTCACAGCCATCCACTCGGGGAGTCCTCCTGCCCAGGTAAGTGTGGTTACCCCCATTCTACAGGCGAGGAACTGAGGCTGAGAGGCTCGGGTTTCCACTTGCAGGTCTAAGTGGCGTCTCCACACACGCAGAAGCACATTCCTGATGCCACACGCACATTGAGAACCACCTCCACCGCTTTCCCGTCCCAGTACATGGCTTCTCCATCCCCCCAGCACCCAAGCCGACATGCTGGCCCTCGGCCTTGGCTCCTTTTTCTCCTTCACACCCGACATCTAGCCCACTTGGAAGACTACTGTCTTTACCTTCAAAATGTATCAACCCCACCTCTCCTGTCCTTACCCCAGGCCCCACACCTGGACCACCTCAACGGCCTCCCACCAGGCTCCCCACTCCCACCTGCCCTTTGCAGTCTGTTCCCCACACAGCCGCTAGAGGGAGCCAGTGGAACCAAGGTGGATGGTGGCCCCCTCCCGGAGCTCGGCTTGCCTGCACAACAAGCCAGAGACCCAGCAATGGCCCGTATGACCCTATAGTCAGCCCTCGTTATTTCTGACCTCAACTGCCGTCACCCAGTGCACTCCACCCACCTGGCGTCCTCACTGACCCTTGAACATGCAGGCACACTCCACACTCAGGGCCACCCAAGAGACATCTCACAGACCCCGGGAGGTCCACCCTCCCTCCACAGGGAGGGGCTGTTGCTCGGAAGGCCCTGCCCAGTCCAGAAGGACATCACCCAGTCCCCGTTGCATTGAAGGGGCTCCATGACCAGCGCTTGTCAATGGAATGAAAGGACAGACTATATGTTGCTTCGGGGCCAAGAAGCTTAAGGTGCCAAGCTGCCTTGTCCACTACCCTTTCTCTCTCCTGCTCAGTGGGAAATGGCTGTGCTGGGAGAGGCTGAGCCACACGTGGAAGGAGCCGGAATCCCTGTAGCACCACGTGGAGCAGCGCAGCTCATGCTGCACTGAGCCAGAAGGCACTTATTCTGTTGATAAATTACTGGCAGCTGCTATGCCAACCAACACAGGCCTTTGTACTTGGCGTAAGAGCACGCTCACCACATACCCACGTGGCCCACGTCTACACCCATCCGTGTTCAGAGGGCATCTCAGTGAGTTCAGACCTGACCCCTCTACTGAAAACTGCTGCCCTCAAGGGTGCCTGGGAGGCTCAGTTGGTTAAACATCCAGACTCTTGGTTTTGGCTCAGGTCATCATACGGTTCATAAGATTGAGCCCCACGTCAGGCTTCATGCTGACAGTGCGGAGCCTGCTTGGGATTCTCTCTGTCTCTCTGCCTCTCTCTCTCTGTCTCTCTCTCTCTCTCTCTCTCCCTCCCCCACTGTGCTCTCTCAAAATAAATAAATAAACTTAGAAAAGAGGAATATAAAACCTCAGCCCTCCACACCTCTTTGGGACTCCTGTTCCCTCTCCCTACACACCTTCCTCCACTGCATTTGTGACTGTGACAAACCGCTGCGTTTACAGTTTGTCTGCTACCTCCTCGCTTCCTGCCCCCGACGTACACTCCTCAAGGGCGAGATTCCGGTCTGTTTCCTTCACACGGTATCCCCAGTGCCAAGAACAGAGCCTCGCCCGACAGGTGCCCAGCGAATGCTTGTCGACCGAGTGGCTGACGTGGCAGGGCTGTGACCAGCCCATGCTCACTCAGTCTGTCACCCATGAAGGAGTCACCCTACGTGAGGCATCATTTTGTTTCTCTCCGCGCCCCCCGCCCCCGGCAGGATCCGTTACTCTTAGTCGCTTTTCAAGGTGGTAACGGCCTCCAGCTGCCCCTTGGCCTCGGACTGAGTGCTCATCTTCCTGAGCACCTGCTGTTGCCTGGGGCTGGGAAGGTCACAGAATTGGATGAGGCCCAAGCCATCAAGGCCGCTGCTCCCTGAATCAGTGCTTAGGGCAGGGAGGGCTGCATGGAATGGAAGGAGGGGGCATTCGGGCCCCAGGTCCTTTCCAAGGAAGTCAGGCGCTCAGGGAGCGGGGAAAGCTGGGGGGCTTCCCAGAGGGGTCTGACCACCCCAGAATGTGAACCAGCCACCACCCAGGCTCAGCGCTCATCCTTGCTTTGAGAAGATGCACCGAGCAAGCCTGCCGTGCCTAAATCCGGAGCCAGGGGAGGTGGAGAAAAGGAGCAGGTGTTCTATGCCAGCCCCGGGCTGAGGGCTTATATCGGCAACAGTCATCTTCACGACAATCCCGTGAGGTAGGTGGTAGCATTAATCTGCCCATTTTACAGATGGAGAAACTGAAGCACAGAAGGGCCAAGAGACGTGGCCTGAGGTCTCCTGTCAAGTAAGTAGCAAACTACCGTTTGGAACTCAGAACCCCACCTTAGCCACAGCTCCACACACCTACGCACACAGGTGCCCCATCCTCCATCTAAGCATAGAGACGGCGCGCACGCATGCGCTGGTGCTCCAAGTACCTAGGGGAAGGGGCCCAGGGCTCTGCTCTGTGGCCAGCCCCCAGCTCTCACAGGCAGAGCACCACCACCACCCCCCAGTGCCGCTGGGACATACTGCTCTGGAGGGCAGACGGAGGCTCCAGACTGGCTTCCAGATCGGCCTCGAACAGAGTATGTCTCCATCTGAGCATCCATTTGCACCACAGTAGATGCAGGTATTGATTTCACTGGATCCCGGAGCTTCTCCCAGCCCTGGTGTTCTGGAGCCCGGGGCTCCCCCATGAGCATCCCGCGAAAGTGACAAACTCTATCCCAGAATTACGTGCACGCACATGCACACACACGGGGCTTTGTTCACAACTGGGGTTTGGAACCCCAGGAACCTTCTCACTCTGGGACCCCATGTTGAAAGCCTCCTGCTTTGGGGCAGCCCCCAAGGTCTCAGTTTCCTTCTGTTCAAAGCCCTGGGAAGATGGGGAACTGGGTAGTTTCTGGGGGATGCCTGGTTAGGCTCAGTCACCCCTCCCTTTGAGGCCAAGCTGCCTTTGCCCTTGGCTTCCCTCCACCCAGAATGCCACCCCAGCCATCTCCCCCCCCCTCCACGAGGCCAGCTCCCACGCCTCCCAGCAGACCTCCCAAATGGCACCTCTTCTTGGAAGTTTCTTTATTGCCTTCTCTGGGTACAAACTGTGAGCCCCTCCAGGGCAGGGATAAGTCTGGCTCCTCTCTCCCCGAGGCCTGGGCAGGGCTGGCAGGCAGGAAGGCTGGGAGAAAGGAAGGAGGGGGTGTTCAGGTCCCAGACCCTTGGGGCAGCCCCCTCTCCCCAGAACTTGTCACTGTCGTCCTGTTCTGGACTCTTGCTCCAACCCTCTGCCTTCTAACCAGAGCCTCCTGGAGACCAGAAGCCCATGAGATGCAGCCTCGGTCCCCTGGGAGCCTGCAGGGGAGTGTTTCTAGGACCCCATGCATCTTTGCAGGGTCCCCAGGCCACACTGGGAAGCAGGTGCTGCCCGCCCTGGCGTGGAGGCAAGAAGGCCCTTTGGCACTCAGCCCACTGTCCCTTCCTGGTTCTGTCTTTCATTTTTCCCAGGCACGAAATAAAGGCTACAGGATCCCAGAGCTTTGGAGATCCTCCAAAAAAGAATGGGGACAGAGGGAGGGCAGTGGGACCCTTGTTTCCCAGATGCGCTTAGACAGCCCTTGTGGCCCAGAGCAGTGTGACCCAGAGCCTCAGGCCGGGAGCCCAGCTCCGTGGGAGATGGTCAGGCAAGTGCAAGGCGGGCTGAACACTCAAAGCCGGTAGGGAAGGCTGCAGGGGCCCTGCCTGGAGGCCGAGGACCTAGGGCCTTGTGTTCCAGCTGGACAAGCCCACACCTTCTCAGGAACGCATATGCTCCCCGTGCTGGGGAGGCAGGCTGGCAGCTCTCCCGGGCCCTGTCCATCACACAAGTTGGTCAGGACGGGATGTACAGGGGCGCCTGGGTGGTGGCTCGGCGGTTAAGCATTCTCGGCCGAGAATGACTCTTGATCTCGGCTCAGGTCATGATCTCATGGCCGAGCCCCGCATCCCGTCTATGCNTCTCCTTGTCTTTCTCTCAAAATAAACATGAAATGGGGCGCCTGGGTGGCTCAGTCGGTTAAGCGACCGACTTCGGCTCAGATCAATCATGATCTCACGGTTTGTGGGTTCAAGCCCCGCATCGGGCTCTTTGCTGACAGCTAGCTCAGAGCCTGGAGACTGGAGATACAGATTCTGTATCTCCCTCTCTCTGACCATCCCCTGTTCATGCTGTCTCTCTCTCTCTCTCTCTCTCTTAGAAATAAATAAGACATAAAATTTGTTTAAAAACATGAAAAAATTAATAAAGAAAAGAAGGGGATGGACAGCCGCCTCCACATTGGCTGGGGGAGCCCAGAGAGGGCCGTGATGCTGCCTCAAAGAGGTCTGTCCCACTGGCTCCTTCCCAGATTCCCTATTAGAGCCTCGTCCTTTAGCTAAGTCTGGGCCCTATCAAGATGGGCGCCTCTGTTCTCAGTGCAGAGGGAGGGTGAGAGGGAGAACAGGGGCTGGGAGTCCTGGGAGGAGGCTGTGTGGCAGTGAGGGCAGGAAGGCAAGGAGGGAGGCAGCCAGCGGTTCCTGACCCCGCACTGGGGCAGGTGGACTCCTAGGACTGGACCTGGACCAGGTCCTAACTTCTATACTGAGGGTCGGGGTGTCTTCACTACAAGCAGGTGGCAAGCGGCCGGCCTCGGCTCTGAGGCGTGTATGGCGAAGGCCAGCAGGTGTGGAGATGGGGGGGGAGGGGCTGGTGGGGGAGCCCAGGTGGGCAGANAGGGGTGCACATAAACTGGGGAGCAGGCAGGTGTTGTGGGGCAGGGCTGGCTGGGCGGGGCCCCTTCGGGGGGAGGCCAGGTGGAGTCCTGGGCTCGTGTGGGCCACTGAGATGCCTTTATGTGGGATGGGGGTGGGGTGGGGAGGGAGAGCCCGGGCCCGTAATGACAGATTTTCTGCTGAACAACTACAAATATTTGCTGTGACTTTGGACAGAGTCTGGAAAAGACTTTGTTTCCTCCCTTGGCGGTATCATTTGTCTTGTTTTGAAGCCAGAGATTGCAGGCACGAACTTATAGACTAAAGTTTGTCTTAATTGCTGTGGTGTCACCACCTCTCTGGCAGATAACAGCACAATGAACGAGTCGATGGGGCTGAGCCCTCCAGGTCCTTCTTCTAAAGTGAGACAAATTCCCCTCCTTTGAGCCCAACAGTCCATCGGCAGCCCTGTCATTTATTTATCTCCCTAACAGTTTGCATTAACTTGCAAGGGATAAAAAGTCTCTCCTGCCCACAGACTTAGTTAAAGGCATCCAGTCGGGCTGTGCTGAAGGCTCTTCCCAAGGATGTGCTCTTAATCCTTCTCCAACTTTTGCAGGGGTGGGGTAGGAGGGCATAGTAGGGAAAGCAGTGGGGATGGCAGGATGGATAAAGAGGGTACGGGGGTACCCAGAGCTCCCTGGTCCAGACCACCTTAGTTCTGAGAAAGAAAAGAAATAATACTTCATTGCAGCATCAGCCGAGCAGGGCACGCTGCCTTCAGCCTTGCCTCGCCTCATCCCGTCCTACCAGCACCCCTGCAAGGGCAGAGCGTGATCACCCGCCCCCATCTCCCGATCCATGTTTCCATCACAGGAGGTGATGCCCTGCTCCCTGAATGAGCCAAGTCTTCTCTGCCTCCCAGCCATTGTACAGGCTGTTCCCTCAACCCTGACACCTTTCCCATTCACCCCTTTGTCTCCGAACTAACTCCTACTCGTCCTCCAGGGCTGGACTGAAATGCAGTTCCAAGGAGGGAAGAGAACGGGGGGTGGACAGACTTGTCCACCTGTGGCCCCAGAGCCCCCATCACTGCCTGGCCTCGCTGTGCTGTGCTTTGTTTTCTTACCCCACCGGTCAGCCTCATTCGGGTGAGAGCCCAGGAAGGCAGGAGCCGGGGCAGCACCCGGCCTTCAGGGGACTCAGGGGAAATCACGGTTAAAGAGACGAAGGGGGAAGGGCGGGGTTACAGCCAACTTAGTGACAGGGCCTCGCCCTCCTGCCTTCTGGGAACAGGATCCCAAGAGATGTGCAGAGCAACGGGACGTAGGTGCTCTTATTTTTGTAACAATAATGTGTTTTAAAATATTTTTTAATATTTATTTTGACAGAGAGTGGGGGAGGAGCAGAGAGAGAGGGAGACACAGAATCTGAAGCAGGATCCAGGCTCTGAGCTGTCAGCACAGAGCCCGACACGGGCTTGAACTCGAATTCACGAACCTGTAAGATCATGACCTGAGACAAAGTCAGACGCTTAACCGACTGAGCCGCCCAGGAGCCCCTAAAAATATTTTGAATCCCTTGGTCAGCAAGGCAGTGAAAGAGGCAGCCTTTAGCGTGAGGTCTTCTGACATGCAAATGGCTCCCTTCTCCTCTACCCCATGGCAGTCCTAGGGGGGAGATGGTGGAATGTGGCAATGAAAGGCATGGGCTAGGAGTCACACAGACCTGGGCCCAAGTCCTCACTCTCCCGCTGACTGACTGTGTGACCCTGTGCTGGATACCTAACCTCTCTGAGCCTCAGTTCCCTCATTGGTCAAATGGGGTAACGACAGTATCCACTTCATGGGTTGCTGGTGTCATTATTCAGTCATCCTTGATGCCGACCAGGACGTGCACAAAAGGGCTGGCTTCCTCCTGCCAGGCACCCCTGCCCCACTCACACACACACCCCTGTGGGTGTGCCACTCCCAGTCTCTGGGGCTCCTCACTTTTTTGCCTACCTCCCTCCATCGATAGTAGGCAAAATATGACAGTCCCCCCCAAAGAAATTCACTTCCTAATACCCAGAAACTATGAATAGACTGTTACATGGCTTAGAGGAATTAAGGTTGCCAATCAACTGACCTTTAAATAATCTTAAAATAAGATTATCTTTGATTTTTTTAAGTTTATTCATTTATTATTTTGAGAGAGAGAGAACAAGTGTCCGAGGAGCAGAGAGAGAGAGAGAGAGAGAGAGAGACGAGAGAGAGAGAGAATCCCAAGCAGGCTCCACACGGGTCTCCAGGAGGAACTGAGTCCTGCTAATGCTTTTAGCCCAGTGAAACCCACTTCCAACTGCTGCCCTCCAGAATCGTAGAATAATAAATCTGTGCTGTTTGAAAACGCTCTGGTCATTTGTTAGAGCAGCAACAGGAAACTGAAACAATGTCTCCTCCTCACCTTCCAGCCCAGGTGGCCCAAATGCCTTGGGAAGGAACCCTCCGGTGGGTACATCCCTTTACAGATTCCAAAGCGCATGCTCTAGGCTGCCGTCCTTAGGAGCCCTCCCCACTGACCAGCCTGCACCTCCCCCACTCTCTCCCAGCCCCCATGCATCGAGCACCACCATGTCTCATTCTTCAAGAGGCAGGCTCCCTCAGACCTCTAGCTCCACTCCCCTCCTTGAGCCCCGAAGGCCGGACCCTTCCAGGGCCTCACCCACCCTGAGCCCCCGGCAGTACCCACGGCAGGCACTGGAGACGCTGTTTATTCATCAGACACTTCCTCAGCACCTCCTGTGTGCCGCGGGCTGGGGACACGGCTGGGATCAAGGAGCTCACCTTCCAACAGGGGAGACAGACCAAAAAGAAGACCATAACTTCCAGCGAGGACAGCTACTGTGAAAAAATACAGCGGGGTAAAGGGACAGAGATGATGGGGGGGGGGTGGCAGCAGTGGGGCAGTGGTGTTGGGAGCAAGATCCCCTTCCTGTTTCCAGGGAAACCAGCTAAGGACACGAGCCCCCACTGTGTGCCCGGCACTGTGCTGGGCCCGTGGCATATCTCTGTTAGTTCTCCGAACACTCCTATGATGCCAGCATGCCATTTCACAGTGGAGAAAGCGGAGGTACAGAGAGGGGAAGTGATTTGCCCAAGGCCACCNCCTCTGATGCTGGCTATATTCTCTAAGGACTCCTCTGGGTAAGAGAGACAGAACACACCACAGTCACTCCAGCCCAGGCCGGTGTAGCCAAAGGCGCTTGCCACACATATCAGAAGGCAGATGGAAGAAGTGAATCATCAATAGGGAAAGGGGAAAGCCTCAACACCATTAGTTGGAAAACAATTCGTTCCTGATTCCCGTGAGGTTATGGGGAACTTCTGTTTACAGCTGCAGAAGGAGGAGGTGGGGGGGTGGGGTGCAGCCCTTCTCTGGGGAGACCCCATCTCCCCTGGGGAAAGAAGGATAACCATTTCTCCAGACCAAAAAAGCCAGTAGGGTGCTGAGACAATTTAATGGGGAGAGGCCCATCTTTTCAACAAATGGTGCTGGGGCACATGCAAAGGAATGAATTTAGATCCCTACCTCACATCGTGTACAAAAATTACCTCTAAATCAATCATAGCCCTCAATATAAGAGCTAAACCTATGAAGCTTAGAAGAAAATGTAGAGGTAACTCCTATGACTTTGGGTTTGGCAGAGTTCTTAGATATGATATCAAAAGCCCAAAACAGCAAAAAATAGAATCAATAAATCAGGTGTCATCAAAAGTTTCTGCTTTTCAAGGACACCTTTAAAAGACCAATTAGAGAACAGAAGGTATTCGCCAAACTTGTACCTGACAAGAGCCTTGTATCTAGAATATAAAAAAGAACTCTTTCAATTCAATAATGAAACTAGAAATAATCCAATTGAAAAAAAGTGGGGAAAGGATCTGAACAAACATTTCTCGAAAAAGATGTGCAAATGTCTAATAAGCACATGAAAAGATGCTCAACATCCTTGGTCACGAAAGAAATACAAGTCAAAATCACAATGAGATACTATGTCACACCCACAAAGATAGCTATAATAAAAAAAAAAGATGATAATCAAGTGTCGTCAAGGATGTGGAGAAAGCAGAAAATTCCTCTACTGCAGGTAGGAATGTAAAACGGTGCGGTATATTGGAAAAAGTCTGATGGTTCCTTAAACAGTTAAACATAGAGTTAAGGTGGGGTATGGGAATTATACCTCAATAAAGCTTGACCTGTCCCAGGAAGCCGACTGGACTCTACCAATATTCAGGCACCCTTCTGGAAGTGATTGGAGGCTGTCTAGGAGGGGAAAACTCATGTGTGCCGGGCCCCCTCTCTGTGCGTTGTGCAAGGCTGGGACTCGGGAAAGGATTTTCAGGACCCAGAAAGAGAAAGTCTTCTTGAATCTTGCACCCTAGGCACTTCACTCTAGTCCCAGACGTGGCTTTGTGGCACACAGCCGGCCACCTGTTTAATCATTATGACATTCCTGTAACACCCGTATGACTACTCTACAGATGCAAGTTGAAAGACTGAGAGCAGAACTGGGATTTGAACCCGGGCCTCGCTGGCTCCAGAGTCTGTCCTCTTTCCAGCCCTCCCCTACCATGCTGAGTGGAAGAGGCCCTGGGAAGGAAGCCCGTTACAACCAGGGAGTGTTCAGCCAGCTGCTCCCCCACCTGCCTGCCAGGGCCTATCCCCACCTTCTAAGAGAACAAGCCTTGGGGGACTCTACCTGAGTAGCTTTGCCTGAACCTGTGAGGATGGTGGGAATCCCAGGACCTCCTAGATATCACCAGGGAGCACAGAAACTTTTACTCTTGAAGAACCATTTGGCCACCAGACCCCAAGGATACCATTCAATCACTGTGGCCAGCAAGTCACCTGGGCCTGGGCTGGGGCTCTCAGCCTTTACACTCAAATGCTGTTCATTCGTTCAACAAACATGTTGAGCACCTACTATGTGCTGGATCCCATTTCAGGCCCTGGGAATACAATAGCAAACAAAACATTTCCGTACGAGATTCGGAAAACACAACTAATCAGGAACTATTAACCAGTGAGCAATCTAAGGACGAAAATTAAAAAGTACGAGACAGAGGGATGAGGGCGGAGGCAAGCACGCAGACTTAGAGGAAGCCCTTTGTAATTCAGGAGAGCGCTCGGAGGCTTCTGAGGGGCAAGACAAGTGAAAGCATGCTGCCTTGTGGGCTGGAAGTCTCTAGGTGCCGTTGAACTTTCTTGGTGTGTTTCTTTGGGTTGGTGGGAAATGTCTACATGCCCACAGAGCCTCCCCTGTGTGAAGGACCTTGGAAGGAGACTTGTGGCTAAGTCAGGGCTGATCGGAGGGAAGCCCTTGCAGGGGAGGACGTCTGGGATATGAGCAGGGACCCAAACTAGAGATCTTGGGGGAGAGGGAGTCCCAGGGTCAGCTGAGCTACTCACCCACCCTCTTTCCATATACCTCTGCTGAAGCCTTGGGGGTTTCTATGTCTGGTCGGGCCAGAGAAATCTGGTCCTGGGCTCCCCACTTGGGCCCTCCCAGCTCAACTTGCTTCCCCAAGTGCAAAGCAACCCCCAGGGTGAGCAGAACCAGGCCCCATGACCTTTAATCCTTTCCGGAGGCCACCTGGCTCAGGGATACTACATTCAAGCAGTGCCCCTCAGCCCCCCACTCCCCATCCCCTAGGGCTCCAAGAAGAAAGACAGTCGGACTCTTGAGGCTCCTGAATCTGCCCAATTCTTCACTCTCGAAAGAGATGCTGGTCAGTGTGCCCATCCTATAGGTGTAGACAGATAGTGAGGCCAAGTCAAGGCCCACCCCACTCAAGCCGTGAGTAGAACTAGATCTGGGGGTCAACTTCCCTCGCTCTTTCTGAAGATCGGGGAGCTGGGAGTCTTCCGCGGAGGGAAGCGCTGGTCAGGCCTCTGTTTGGGCTACAGGGACCGTGAGTGTGCAGCCTCGGGGCAAGTCCCGGCGCAGTCGCAGTCGGAGCCTGGGGCATCCTGGCTGCACCCAGAGCGAGGTGGACCGGGAGCTCCGAGCACCTTCGCGCGGGTTCGGTAGCCCCTGCCGCCCTCTCCACCACACCTCTGCTCTCCGGCTGCGGCCCAGCTGGCCCCGCCCAGCCACCTCCGCTCGCTCGGGCCGAGGCCGCGGCGCGGGCATCGGCTTTATCTGGCCGTCGGATTAATATCCAGATATTAAGTAAACAATAAATTAGCAAAACTACAAGAAAATTTTACAGCCCTTTGCATTTGGCAATCATTGAGTGTTAATTAGAAATTCATTACAATTAAAACCCTGCCTAAACAGGGCCTGCGCGCCTTAATTACATCTGATTTTTAATTCAGAATACGTGTTTACACAGTAAGCGCTACGTACCCCATGATTATCCCCAATCCTCTTTATACTGTACTAATTATGTAAATTAAACCTAATTAACTGACGAAAACTGCCGTTAATTCAACTGGTAAAAGATATGTGCTTGCTGAGGAGGCGCGGCCGCCCAGCCCCAGCCCACCCCGGAGCCGGAGCCGAAATGGGCGCTGGGCGCCCGGCCGCGTGGTCGCGACGCCTGGGACGCGGAGGCAGCGCCGACCCGGCAGGGGGGGATCCTGAGTCCCGCTCACGGGCCTGCGTGCCACCCTGCAGTGGATAGAAGAGAGAATCCGCGCTAATGGGGGTCAGAAAGACCAAGGGCACTGAGTGCCGCGGGCTCCCCAGGCTCTGCACTGGGTCGCGGGATCCAGAGCCACTCTGAGGAAGACAGGTCCCTTGCTCTCGCGTCTGAGCCTGAGTTCAAGTCCCAGCGCTGCTCTGCACAGGCTGCCTGACCCTGAGCCGGTGGCCTGGAATTGCTAGGCCTGCTTCCTCCGCACGGCGTGGTGTGTGATAATAGTAAAAGCTCCTTGTGAGCTGCGCGGCCCTGCGCTTATTATTTTCTCTTCATTAAGCGAGGTTCTCCCAGCAGTGTGCAAGGCACCTTTGGCGTCTGGCAGATCGGCCTGCGTCCCTAGGAACCTGGGTGGGTTGTTTTTCACTGCCCGACCCTCCGTTTCTGCCTGTAAAATGGGACTAAAGAATCCCTACCGACTCCCACGGCCAGTGTGAGAACGGGCTCTGCAAACTAAAGTGTGGCTCGCGGGGAATCCTAAGCAACTAGACGCTGGTCCTTAGCAGAGACAGGCCCGATCCCCGAGGGCCGCTCCGCGGAGACCACTGCGCTCACGCGAGCCGGGTGGCCTCCCCAGCCTCTCTCCGCGCGCCTTCGGGCTCCGTCCGGCTCAGGCCCGGGATGGAGCGCTCCGTGCGTCCGCGAAGCTGGTCTGGAGCGCAGGGAGCTGTCCTCAGCTTGGTGCTGAACGGAGATGCAGGGGCGACCCTGCACGCCCTTCGTGCCGCAGCCTGGGGAGGGGACTTTCGCCTGAGAAGTCCCAGGGGGGCCCTGGCCAGGCTGCCGGAAACGCCCTTGAGACCAGCCCCAGAGGCCTCGTCCGCCCTCACAGTACAATAGAGGCAAGACGGGACGGCCTTGCCCCTCCTCTTTCCACTTCCATCCCCAGCACCACCACCCCGGGGCGTCCTGGTTCTGCGATCGTTGTCACTACCACACCGAATTCTACGATGCCTTTTAAAAAATCATTAGGAGCCTAAGAATAATTACCGAACGGGATTGTAATTATGGGGTGGGGGAGGCCGGGCGGAGGGAGGGGGGATGAGCAGGTGGAGGCTGGGGGTGGCTCTCAGACTGGGACGGAAACTAGGTTCCTGTTTTCCTTGGAGGGGAGTGTCATGGGGGGCAGGGTGGGGGAAGGAGGGATAGAGCGGGACAGAGGCAAAGCCTGGGAAAGACGCACTAACAGACGGGTCCGGAGGCAGAGAAAAGGGCTGAGCCGGCTCTGAGAGAAAAGAGAGAAAGGCAGGGAGATCCAAGAGAAAGACGGCAACTGAGGGAAGTGAAAGAGCAAGGGACCCCGCAGAGGAGACAGAACCCTCAAACTTAGTGGCAGTTTTTGAGGCTTCAGAGAACATGTTAGCCAAGTGGAGGAGGTGACGAATCAGGCCGAGCCTAGCCCTCCCCTCTCTCCAAGGGGCAATCCACTCGCACCCCCAGAGGACTCTCCCGGGGTCCCTGCGAGACAGGGGAGAAGAAAACGTCTAGAGGAGAGAAGTGGAGAAGGAGTAACGAACCCCAGAGGAGACGGACTGCAGGAGGGGAGAGGGCCTGTACCCAGAGCGAAAAGGAAAACGAGGGGGCGGGGGAGAGGGCGACCCCGCGCCGCTGGCCGCGGAAGATTTATGGCGCCGTTTGGGTTCCAAGGACGGGCTGCGTTAGCCGCTGTGCTGCCAACGTCGGTAGCGCAGTGACCGCTGCGCCCCCTGCCCGGGCGGCCCGCCGCGCCCCGGGCCATCCCTGCCATTATTAACTTCTGTTTGATTAGGGTAATTGTTCAAACTTAGGCTGGACAGTATGATTAATTACAGTTTAATTAACGTGTCCATTAAGGACAGTTAATGCCATGGTGGGGGGGAGGTGCGAGGGGGCGCCCGGGTATGAACAAATAGGGAAAGAGTGAGACTGGTAACTCAAATGAAGTATAGACAGAGATTGAAAGGGAGAATACTGCGACCCAAAGAGGTAGTGGGAGGAAAGAATAGTGAAGACAGAAACCGACAGGCAGAGGGAGAGAGGGGTGGAGAGAACGGAGCTTTGGAAAGAGAGATGTCAAGGGGCATCTGTAGCGTCAGGAAGCTAAACCCCTACCACCGGGAAACTGAGTTAGTAGGAGTCTAGAGAGTATTCTAGCAGCCACCTAGAAAATAGTTGACCCCCAGGTAACTCCCAGCGATGACTTAGTTCCTGCCCTGGGCAGGTTGGTTTTNAGGGGGGGGGCGGGGGGGAGGGGCAGGCAAATCCAATTCCCTAGTCCACTGCTCAGTGAAGAAGTCATCCCTCCCCAGGCTGGAGCTGTCCTGACGCCTTCTAACCAAGTCAGAAGCGGTGGGGAGGCCTCCCATCCCCCCACCCCCCAGCCTACACCCATATATCTCTTCCCCAGCTGGCCGCTGGTTATCCAACTGGCTTCCCCAGGGCCACTCTCGGGCTCCGCTCCTTTGTCCCAAAAGTGACGCCCTTCCCCGTGCCCCTTCTTTCAGAGCCTTTCTTAGACCCATCATCTGGCCTTGGCCCAGAGAGCTCCTGGTCTCTAGGCGAGGAGTGCTGGGCCCTTCCCACTTCGTCCTTGGAGGCAAACTTTGCGGCCCCGGGCCCTTCCTCCCTCCGGTCCCCTTTGGCGAGAGTGGGCCGCAGGTGCCGGGCGCAGGGCGCAGGTGTGCGGCCGCTTACCTGGGGCGCGCAGGCCCGGGAGCTGCAGGAGGCGGCGGGCGCGGCGCGTGGCCCGNTCCGCCGCCGCACGGTGAGTACCCGCGTCCGGTCGCCCGCCACACGCGCGCTTTGCCCCTGCAGCTTTTTTCGTTTAGTTCGGATTTGGGTTCTTGTGGATGTTGTTTTTATTATTTATACCTAAAGACTCCATGCCTCATTCGCACTGCTGTCCGCCTCCCGCCTCGTCGCCCTCTCCAAGCTCACCCCCTCAAGCCCCAGGAGCCGGAGAGGGCTCCGCAAGCAGCCCTGGCGGCTGCTCCTGGTCGCTGCGTACAGCTCATTGCCGGGGCTTTCCGCTCTGGCCCTCGAAATTCGGTTCCCTTCCTAAGATTCCCCCTTCCTTTGGTTCTGGGCCCAAGAGCCCCCTCCACTCGGGAAAACCCCGCGGGGCCCCAAGACCCTCAGCTTGGGGAGGACGCGCTCGGCTCTGAGGCGCTCCGTTCACTGCATGCGGGCAGGACACACTTGCCGATTTCGGGAAAACGAGAAGACATCGTCATTTCCCAGAGCCGCGGAGCCCTGGTCACCTCCCCAGCCTGCCTGAGAGCTGTTCAGGGGGTTGCGGGGCTTGCCTTGCGGACCCCTCCGCCAGGGAGTTAGGACAGTGTTTTTACCTCCTAAGAGGTTACAAGGGACTTCAGCGCGAAAGGAGGGTCAACTTGTTTCAATTCGATAGGCGAGATAAAGATGAAACGGACAGATAGCAGATAAATAGCTTGATACTTGAAGAAGGTATGAAGACAGATGGGAGAAAGAGGAGCGAGCTGGGAGAGACAGACAGCTCAGGGACAGATAAGATCGACAGATGAGGGGCACCTAAACAGAGGGAGGGAGAGAGACACACAGAAGATCCCAGTCTCTTCCATGAAGGCTTTTGAACTCGGATCCCCAGTCTGGCTGGAGCTGCCCCTCTGAAAATGGATTTGCCTTTCCTGACGAGTTTAGGGGAGGGGCCCTCGGGGATGGGCTGCTTGGGCCTCAGGAGTGCCTGCAGCCGTGGGCGGGATGGGAGCCTTCAGTGTCTGAGGACACGTGGCTGGGCCAGGCGACCTAGAGGGCCCCAAGCATCAGTTCGTGGGTCCTCTCGCTGCTGAGGTCCACGGGGAGGCTCTGCCTCTCTGCCTGGGCCGGAGATCAAGGCACGGGACCTGCAGCAACTTTTGACCTGAAGCCTTATGGCTTCGGACACCAGCAAGGATTCCCAGTTCAGCCCATATGAACCGGGACAGCCCAGCTTGAAGTATACTCAGATAGGAAACGCCCCTAAAGAGGAAGCCCAGAGACGGGAGAGACTGCATTTGGCCTGAGCAGGAAAGGCAAATCTGAAGGAGGAAAACTTAGGGAGTGGGCGGTTAGAAGCGAAGAAGTGGCTCCTGAGAAACTTCCTTGAGAACCTCTCTGTCCCCACGCACTGACCCGGATGGAAACCAGCTTTGGTCTGGAACGCGGCTAAAAATGCAGAAAATGTGGATAAGAATTGCGTGACCCTGCTCCCACTGATGGCTGGAAAGAAAACGGTGTGTATTTCCAGCCGGAACCTTTCTGCTCAACGAACGCGAGGCTCCGGGCGTGAGAGGAGAAGCTTGGGTTTGTGGAAACCAGGGCTGTTATTCCGGGGAGCCTGCTCCGCACGGAACTGGGTGCGGTGGGGGCTGCCCTGGGGCTGGGCGCTCACAGCGCGCTTCTGAGAGTCGGGTTCANGCGTGCATGCGCGACTGAGCAGAGGGGCAGCCTGTCCCCTAAGTCCGGGCTTCAGGACCCCGGCGGGTAGGGCAGGCTTCGAGGGTAGCCAAAGGCGCACGGATCTGGACGTTGGGAACCCTGGGTTAGGCAATGGCTTTGCTGTGTGGCCTTGGGCAAGTCACCCTCCGTCTCTGGGCCCCACTTCTTGAACAATCCGAAAACAAAATTGGGTTCCAAGCTGCCGGGGCAATCCTGAGGTCTCAATTACCCCTTCTTCTCCCCCAGACCCCAGAGGCTTTTGTTGTGGAGCCAGCACTCGTCTGAATAACAAAAGGCTCCCGTCCAGGGGGCGAATGAGCTTGGACTCCCCGTGGCCAAGTTTCCCCACGCGCCCACCTCGGCGCGCCCAGCTGGGCGGGCCGAGCCGCGGGGGCGCTGAAAATGGCTCATCTGCTCTCTACTTTCTCTGTTTCGCAGGAGCGGCGGCATGGAGGCTCTCACCGCTCAGCTGGGGCCGGGGCGCGAGGGCAGCTCCTCACCCAATTCGAAGCAGGAGCTGCAACCCTACTCAGGCTCCAGCGCTCTCAAACCCAACCAGGTGGGCGAGACGTCGCTGTACGGGGTGCCTATCGTGTCTCTGGTCATCGACGGCCAGGAGCGCCTGTGCCTGGCGCAGATCTCCAACACCCTCCTCAAGAACTACAGCTACAATGAGATCCACAACCGCCGTGTGGCCCTGGGCATCACGTGCGTGCAGTGCACGCCGGTGCAACTGGAGATCCTGCGTCGGGCCGGGGCCATGCCGATCTCCTCGCGCCGCTGCGGGATGATCACTAAGCGCGAGGCCGAACGCCTGTGCAAGTCGTTCCTGGGCGAGCACAAGCCACCCAAGCTGCCCGAGAACTTCGCCTTCGATGTGGTGCACGAGTGCGCGTGGGGCTCGCGTGGCAGCTTCATCCCCGCGCGTTACAACAGCTCGCGTGCCAAGTGCATCAAGTGCGGCTACTGCAGCATGTACTTCTCGCCTAACAAGTTCATCTTTCACTCGCACCGCACCCCCGACGCCAAGTATACGCAGCCCGACGCCGCTAACTTCAACTCGTGGCGCCGTCACCTCAAGCTCAGTGACAAGTCGGCCACAGATGAACTGAGCCACGCTTGGGAGGACGTCAAGGCCATGTTCAATGGCGGCACGCGCAAGCGGACTTTCTCGCTGCAAGGCGGCGGCGGCGGCGGCGCTAATGGCGGGTCGGGTGGGCAGGGGAAGGGTGGTGCTGGCGGCGGGGGCGGCCCTGGGTGTGGCGCAGAAATGGCCCCAGGCCCGCCGCCCCACAAAAGCCTGCGTTGCGGCGAAGACGAGGCCACCGGGCCTCCTGGGCCGCCTCCTCCCCATCCGCAGCGGGGACTCGGTCTAGCGGCGGGAGCCGGCGGCCCGGCGGGCCCTGGAGGGCCTGGTGGCGGCGCCGGTGTACGAAGCTACCCAGTGATCCCCGTGCCCAGCAAGGGCTTTGGCCTCTTGCAGAAACTGCCCCCGCCGCTTTTCCCTCATCCCTATGGCTTCCCCACCGCCTTCGGCCTCTGCCCCAAAAAGGACGACCCTGTGCTAGGGACGGGCGAACCCAAGGGTGGCCCAGGCACCGGGAGCGGCGCGGGCGCGGGCACTGGCGGAGGTGCGGGCGGGCCGGGATCCGGCCACTTGCCCCCGGGNCGCGGGCCGCTGGACGAGGACGGCGCGGACGAGGCGCTGCCGCCGCCCCTGGCCCCGCTGCCCCCGCCTCCTCCGCCCGCACGCAAAGGCTCCTACGTGTCGGCCTTCCGACCGGTGGTCAAGGACGCCGAGAGCATCGCCAAGCTCTACGGTAGCGCCCGCGACGCATATGGCGCCGGGCCGGCTCGTGGGCCCGGGCCGGGAGCAGGGTCTGGCGGCGGTTACGTGAGCCCAGACTTTCTGAGCGAGGGCAGCTCCAGCTACCACTCCGCCTCGCCCGACGTGGACACTGCTGACGAGCCAGAGGTGGACGTGGAGTCCAACCGCTTCCCCGACGATGAGGGCGCTCCGGAGGAGGCCGATCCCGGAGCACCCAGTGCGCCCAGCGCGGGAGGCGGCCCGGACGCCGACCCGCCCGTAGGGCCCCCGTCTGCCACCTCTTCGGGCGCCGACGGTNGGGTTTAGGAAAATCAGGAGGTGGGGGGCGGGGGGGACAGGCCTGAGAAGCCAGTGTGCTGAGTTTTTGCTGGGGGGTGGGGGCGCAGAGACAGGCAGGGACCTCAGGAACACAGTGAAATAGAAGGGATCTGGGGAAAGAACGCGGAGCAGAGAAAGGGACCCAAACAGAGAAACGCGCCTGCGAGCCCCGGCCCGTGGCTCACCCGCCCAGATGGAGAGCAGAGTCCGGGGACGAAGGGCTGGTGAGGAGAGGAGAGGACCGCCTCTCCCTCAAGCCGGGACCCAGCAGTCGGGGTTCTGGAATCTTCCTCTACCTAACTTGTAGTTTTCTGTGTCTCTTTGAACTCTGGCCTGGGGAACCGCGGGGTTCATTTGGTAGCAGCTGTCGAGATGGCTTGCGGGGCGGGAGAGGGGCTCTCAGGTTGTCTGGGCCCCGGGTTCCGGTCGGAGCTGTGCAACTAAGCCGAAGTCGTTCGCCATTTGAAAGTGGGTGCACACACCTGTACATTTCCATTGGGTCTATTAAAGCACGAATCATTAGCTGGATGCAAAAGGCGTCATTTATGCGGGGCCTGGGCGCGGGCTGGCGGGAAGGTGCCGAAAAGGAGGTGGGCGAAGGGTGGGGGGAGGCTTTGCACAGCCCTTGGCTTGAGAGCCTCTTTGTCTTTCTGATAAATGTCTCGAGGGCGCTAATAATTACCCTGAAACTACAACGGCGCTGTGGCCTCCGAGGGCGCCAGGCCGCCCCGCGTGCGTCACAGCCGCCCCGGGGCTCCCGGGTCCCACGGGTTGGCCGACCTCCGCCTCCCTCTCGGCGCTCGCTCTCGGCCGCGGCCAGGGCTGGGCGACCCTGAGCCGCTACAAGCGCCCCCCTAACCGCCTGTCGTTTTCGGCCGCCGCAGGTGTACGCGCCAGAGCGGGACGAGCACGTGAAGAGCGCGGCGGCGGCGCTGGGGCCCGCGGCCTCCTACCTCTGCACCCCCGAGGCCCACGGTAACGCCCCCAGCCCCCCGCCGAGGTCGCTGGCCAATGTGACGCGGGGACCGCGGGCGCAGGGCCAGGGCTGGGAGGTGGGGGCTGCTGCGAAGACGAGGGGAGAAAAAGAGAAGCAAAGAGAGCGAGAGAAAGAGGGAGACGAAGCTAAGCGAGGACTCCCAACAACTTCCATCGTTTGGTCACTTAACAAACTGCCCTGTCCACCACACAACACGCGCTCACATACACCACATACACTGGCTTAAATCCTTTTTAAAACCACGCCTGGCACCTCTTTCAAGTCCTCTCATTTATTCAGCAAGCGTTTGAGGCCCCGAGGTCCTCTGTGGTCAGGTCAGGTTAGGGCAGAGGGTGTGGGAGCTGGGCTGCGCGCTTGGATACCTCCGAAGAGCCCNTACCCGGCCCAAAGCCTCGGGGTGCAAGCCCAGGCGCACAGCCGGGAACCAGCGGCGGCCACAACGCTTTTAATTAGGGCTCGGGCGCCCCGACCGTGGCAGCTCTGGCCGTATCGGGGTCACGGTTGCTTTGCTTCTCCTTGAAACTCGGTTTATTGCCTTTAAGAACCAGATAAGGAAGACAATCACTCGACCGCCGACGATTTGGAAACGAGGAAATCCTATCCAGACCAAAGGAGTATCTCCCAGCCAAGTCCCGCAAATACAGACCGAGGTGAGCCCTAGGACCCTCACGCACCAACCCCACCCGGAAGCTGGGGCCCAGGTCTCCTAGGTTTCCACGGGCTTGGGCTTGGCTTTTGAGGAAGGCTTTCGATCAAGCGTAAGCGGCTGCTGGTCCCCTTGTGCGGCTGGCAGAGACCTATTTAAACAGCGCGCGAGGTGCAGGCCAGGGCTTTCCTCCTTAGTGGGTTTGGGGCTCTTCCAGGGAAAGGGAAGGGGGTGTACTAAAAGGAAATGAGAGACACCGTCACCCACATGAAGCAGGTCAAAGGGTATACTTCCTGTTCTAAGATAGCCTACCTTCCCCGGGTCCACTCTCCTTCAGTGGGTCACTCTAAAATGATAGCTTGGAAGGTAGGTAATACTGCATGCCTGTAACTGATTGTAGTAGCTCCCTGACTTAACACAGTTCGGGAAAGCTCCCCCACCCCCTCCCAAGGCCTCTCCCAGGATAGAATCCCTTTTACCCGCCCTTGTATCCCAGGTGAAGATGGGCTCACCTTGGATGTCACAGGAACTCAGCTAGTGGAGAAAGATATCGAGAACCTGGCCAGAGGTGAGGTTAAATCTGTGAAATGGGGGTACACTGTGGTTGGGGGAGATGAACCCTTCTTGTAAGGGAGTGCGTGGGAAGACAGGGCTCTTGGGGAATCCGTTTTCACTGAGTGCAAAGGATAATCCTCTGGACCCATTATCCTGGCACAGAGGTATGGGGAGGGGCGGAGGTGGGGCGAGTGAACCAAACCCCTAGAGGTTCATTAGAAGTTTGGGTTCCTGAGGCGGGCCTGTCTGAAGAACCCAGCAAAAAAGAGAAATGAGTAATGATTCTGAGAACTTGATGCATGTGACAGTCAGGGCAATCTGGGTCTCCCAACCTCACTGGAAAACAGGACTTTTTCTGAAAAGCAAGATTGCAAAGAGGCATTTATTTTAGGAGTCTGAGAGGTTAATTTTTTCCTGGAATTAATATGTGGTGCCCCCACCCCAAAACCCCCTAAATGGGGTGGGGAGGGAGCATGTTTTGGGGATGGGGTCCTGGGGTAGCTGCTCTGTCTGCAAGGGGGTGAGTGTGGCTTGAGGCACAGAGGACAGGAGCCTCTAACCCCACTTTGCTCCTCTACCTCCCATTTTTGGGAGGAAATGAGGGACACTGTCTCATTTGTGTGTGTGTGTGTGTGTGTGTGTGTGTGTGTGTGTGTGTGTGTTTCCTCAGCACCTGGGATTTCTCAGAGAGCCTCCCCATGGGGAGGATCTTGATACCAATAGCTCCATGGTCAGGGCAGCCCCTGCCCTTCCTCCGTAGCTGGTGCTGAGGGCACTAACAGTGCTTTCCACACCCACCTGCTATGCACCACCCTGCCCTCAACCAGTCCAGAAATGATCTTGGAAACTGGTGCAGGAACGGCGGG
>NW_027527920.1:6423997-6426393 GCF_008692635.1 Crocuta crocuta | reverse complement strand
GGGGTGTATTGGTGGTCTTCCACTCTTCCTAGTTACAGATTTCACAGGATATGCAATTACTTTCAAAATCATTGGTGATTTATATGCGGGCTCCTAGTATGGATTTGGGGGTCCTGGGACCCCCTGAATTGTGAACAAACTATTGTGAAAATACGTATTTTTCTAGGACAGGGGGCCAAGTGTTTGACGAGATTCACCCAGCGCTGTAATATTGAAAGGAGGAATGGGGTGTGTCATTTGGAGGGGTAAATCAAGTCCTGGGCCAGCTTCTAAGGCTAGGGAGTTTGGAACAACTTAAAGCTGGTTACGCCTGGAGTCAGGGCCTAGAACCCCAAATCCTGATTTTAATTCTCCTGGGCAACCTATCTCCTAGCCCCTTTTCCTCGCCCGGGTTCTTTGGAAGCAAATGGGAGACCAGTGCGGAGGGTCTCCCCTCCCCCACTCCCCTCTCAGGGAGGGACCTGCAAGATCTCGTGGGAGGGGGGGAGGAGGGTGCTGAGTCCCGCACACCCTCCATTACCTCACACTCTCGGCCCTTCGCAGACGAATTGCAAAAACTGCTCCTGGAGCAAATGGAGCTCCGCAAGAAGCTGGAGCGAGAATTTCAGAGTCTCAAAGGTACCCCCCACCCCCTCCTGGCCCACCTCACCCCACCTCAGCGCTAGAGCTTTCTTCCCGCGCGCCCCGGGACCCCAGGACTGGCAGCTGCGGCTGCGCGCCCTGCCTGAGCCTCGGAACCCTGCTTTTCCAGGGTTTCCCGTTAGGCCACAGACCGAAGGGGTGAGGGTGGAGGTGGGGGAGGGGAGGAGGGAAATGGGGCCGAGGGAGGGGGCTGCGCCTAACAGCTCTCACTTAATCAATTTGCACAGATAATTTTCAGGATCAAATGAAGAGGGAATTGGCTTATCGAGAAGAAATGGTACAACAGCTGCAAATTGTCAGAGGTAAGACGGGAGTCAGGTGAGCGCGCGCACGGGGCCGTAACTGCCGCTCGTCTGGCAGGAGCCGCAATGTTGGCTCAGTCATTTGGATTTAAATTGAAGGTAATTTAACAATTATTTTTTTTATTTAATATCCTTTGTATACTCTGATTAGCCTCAGAATGGCAAGCGAGCCCAGCAAACGGCTTGCAGGCATCATTACATGGAGTGATTGAACTTCTTATCGCGGCAATTTCCATGGTTTCTAAATTAAAAATCGAGGCGTAAAATTACCTGGGAAGTAATGCCTAAGTTTGCTTTAATTTTGGTTAGATCCGTCTGCCTTTAAGCGCCATCCCAGGCCATTTCCTCCCTCCGCCAGGCTGCAGTTTGGAGTACGGATGCTCCCTCCCTCGGTCCCCCGGATTTGTTTCTTCGAGGGGGCTGAGCGCTGGGGAGAGGGTGAGACCCAGACTGTGACCCCGCCGGCTGGAGGGTGGTCTCATTTCCTCACCGGCTCCTCTCCATGTCTTCCAGACACTCTGTGTAACGAACTCGACCAAGAGCGGAAGGCGCGCTATGCCATCCAGCAGAAATTAAAAGGTGCGGAAGGCGGAAGCTGGGGAACAAAGATAGGCGGGTTGCCAGGCTCTGGCTGTGGCAGTGAATTAATGAATGAATGAATGATGGATGGATGGATGGATGGATGGATGGATGATGGATGGATGAATGATGGATGAATGGAGTGAATGAATGAAAGAGTAATTTGCTGGGCTAGTGAGAGGGAAAGGCCAGGTCTACCTGAGAGAGGGAAGTGGGAATTTTTTTTTTAATGGAGAAATAATTATAGAACGATAGAATAGGGAGAAAGAGCCCCTTGAACCCTGGGCATTGGAAAATCTTCCATGGGATCCAAGTCTGGCCGTGGGCAGATTGACATCCCTCTTTCTGTGCCTCAGTTTCCTCTTCTGTATAATGGGGCTACGAACCCGAGCAGTGGTTCTAAACTCCCAAAGTTCTCACTCCTACCCTCGTACCTTTTCCTGATCTGCTCACTTGAGAACCCCAGAGCTGCAAGAGGGTGGGTGAGACCCTGGGGGCAGGGGAGGAGGCAAGTGCACCAAGCGGGTAGGCCTCCCCGGGGAGGCTAGGCAGGAGAGGTGCCCAACTTGGCCCGCCCGACTGTCTCTCCAGAAGCCCACGACGCCCTGCACCACTTCTCCTGCAAGATGCTGACGCCCCGCCATTGCACTGGCAACTGCTCCTTCAAGCCCCCGCTGTTGCCCTAGGGCCGGCCCGGCCGCGCCCACGCGCCCNCCTTTCTCCGTTTCCAAGTGTAAATACCACCCGGCCCCACGGTTGAACTCCAGGGCATCGGACCTCATGGGGTTAAATGGACCGAAGGGGGTAAGAAAGGGGACAGGGGGCCTCCCCCGCCCCATACAGCCTCGGACCCCCAATTGTGTACACAATGTA
>NW_027527920.1:6403750-6423972 GCF_008692635.1 Crocuta crocuta | reverse complement strand
CCCCCCCCCGTCCATTTCTGAAACTTGTTCCTAATGACAAAGTGGCTATGTGCAATGGATATAAACGTACTGTGAGTCTCTCTTGGTTCAGTCTTGGGTTCGGCTTTATTTATGCTGTAAGTTATTTTGCTTCCTTCTCCTGGACCTGCTTCCAGACCCATTTGGCATTCCCCTTTGGGTTTTGTTTTGTCTATTTTTTTTTTCTTGTAACCTCTTGATGTAACAGCACTTTAAAAAGGGCCACAACCGACTCACGAGATGGAGACCACCTTGAGCCTGTTTGGGAAGACCACCCTGTATCCGTGACTTTTGTTTTGTTTTTAATAAACAAAAAAAGAGAGAGAGAGAGAGAGAGAAAGCTGTTACTTCCTGGGGCTGTGGAGGTGGGAGTAGGGAGGCGGGAAGGGTGGGAGGAGGCGGGCTGAGGGGGTGGGGCAACAGGTGGGGCTTGAAGACCGCGGCGGCCCGAGTTCTGGGGCGCCGGGGCTGAGAGTCGCACCGCTCAGGTGGGCAGCAGCGAGCTCGCCCACCTCTCTACCAGTCCTTCAGACACACCCAGGTTGACCCCCAGGCCACCTTCTCCCCACGTTTGGGACCCTCCCTTGAGCCTTTCGACCTGGGGTGAGAGGACTAAGGCAGGCTCCCGGGTGCCAGGGTCTCAGACTCTTCCCGGGAGCTCCCGCAAGGGCCCAGGGTTTACCGGCGCTCGCTTCCACACCTGCCCCAACGGGGAAGTCATCTCCCGTGCGGTCAGAGACGAGACAGTTTCCGGAGACTTTGCCCGGCCCCTGCCGGGAAGCCCAGGTTCACTCAGAACTGCCTGGAGGCGCGGACGCCGCAGGCCTGGCCCCGGAGCGCTGGGGAGGGGGGGGGCGAGGTACCTAGCGTGGACGTCGTCTGGGCAAGCCTGGCAGTACACAGATGTCCTCCTGCCTGCCCCTCCGCTACCCTAACGGAGGGAGCCACGGCAGTTTTTAATGTTCTGTCCATTTCGGTCGGAGAGGCTGTGCGGACATGGAGGAGCCCAAGGAGCCGGGTGACGCCCGCCTGAGCTGGAGTCAGGTGGTCTCACCTGGGAGATGGGGAAGGGGGGGAGGTCAGGGTGCGTGTGACCGAGGTGGGTTGCCTCCTGGCGGCTGTTGATGAGTCCTCACCTCGCCGCAGGCCTCCTGTGGGCCTCGGTTTCCACAGCGCACCTGCTGGTTAGGCTACAGATAAAGGATGCAGCGCACTTTTTGGAGGGGGAGATGAGTGTGCTTGGAGAGGGAAATCGCACCTTCCTGAGGGTCATTCAGCCCTGACTTCCAGCCTCGCCACCTCGGCTGAGGACCAAGGGTTCTGTGTCACTCCCTTCATTCTTCTAGGCCTCCGTTTTGGCCCGNCCCCCAGCCGGTCCCCGGGGCCCCCTGCGCTAGGGCTCACAGCCCCCTCCCCCCCCCAAGTCCCGGGACGTTCGGAAGTCTAGACACAAGAGAGGACACGAGAGAGATAATGGCAATGAGAGCAGTGGCTAAACTGTGATGTGTCGTCGAGGGACCAAGTCGCCTCGGGATGCGCGATCCCCCAGCACGGACCCTCCAGGCAGCGAGAACGTTTCCTATGGGTGGCACCAACCCTCTCGGTTCTCCACTGGGCCAACGGTGAAACTGAGGCCGGGAGAGGAAGCGAGTAAGTGACTGCGTCCAGGGCCGAGCGGTGCTGGGACGCGCCGAACAGTGCAGGTGTGGGGGACAGCACGAGGCTTCACCCCCTTGACGTGACCGCGCCTTTGCAAGCAGCACTGGCTGCTCTGTACAACGGGAATTGCAGTGGCTGCCCAGGCAGGACGTTCCGTGGCCGCGTCCCGCGCAGAGGAGCCTAGCAAATATTCCTTTTCACCTTCCCTTAACGAATTCCCCAAAGTGGAGGGAAAAAAAAGCCATAGGCATTGGGGGGCTCCCGCGAAAGGGCGCCCCATCTGGACCGGAATCTCTGCAGACTGGAGGTGTGGGCGGATCCGACCCAGAAAGCTTTGTCGCAAAAACAACCCTCTTGGGTTCCTCGACCCTTCAGAAGTGGTTTGTTCTCCCCCAAATGTTAATAACCAAACGATTGGTATGGATGTAATTATCAATAATTATACGAATTATTGCTGATTGCGGGTCTCGTAGCTACTTTAATTAGTTTACCAGATTCTAATTAAGTTAAATGAAACATTAATAGGGAAAATATGCTTTGGAAAAAAAAAACCCAGGATTTTTAAAAAGTCTATTTCTCGCCACAATGTTGCCACCTTGCGACACATTTTAGGCATTACAGCCAGCGCCTGAAGGCCCGAGACTAGGGAGCGTTGTCTTTGGGAGAAAAAGTGGGGTTTGGGGAATTGCCAGCGGGCTACGGAGCACAGACCTTCATCCTGGGTGTTCCTTCTGAGGTGTTTGGTTTCACACCCCTGACTCCAGGAGGTGCCCGCAGCAGGTTCGGCTCTGGAGTCCGGGGTCTGAGGATAAAGAACCAGATAAACATACCCACTCGACCTCAGATTACCTCTTGATCAGCAGAGAAACTCACGAATACTCATAAGGAGATGCGGTTAGACAGTCTCACCCATCCCAGCAAATCCAGGGGGAGCAACTGAGTGGACTGTAGCCCCTGGTGGACAGTCAGCATCTGGGGGCTTGATTTTGCAACCACTGGGAGAAATCCCCACCTCCATTCATCCTGCAAAGCTGGGTAACCTGTTGGCAAAAAACAGCGGGCAGACCCCCGGATTCCTGGGACTGACCTCTGCATTCCTGTGGCACTTGGTTCCTAAAGCGAAGAGTGCACGCCCCTCTCTGAGTTATCCTTGGTTGTGTGCGTTTCCCATAGGGCTGTAAGTGCCTGGCAGCAGGAGCCACACACATCTTGCTTTTCCTTGTATTCTCCAACACACAGGGCCCAGTGTCTCATAGTAGCTCAACAGATGTCTAAATGAAGGGGTTCCAACTTTGCGGTTTATCTGGATGCTGGAAATGTCTCAGGGGAGGAGTCTCTAGGTGCTTCTGGATTACAGCTATTGGGAGACAGGCTCATTTGCCTGATATTAGTTAAGCACAAGGTTAGTGGTCAGACAACCCTTCATTAACAGGATTATTGGGGGGAGGGAGGAGGCAGGTGTCTAGTAAGACATTGTCGGCCTAGGAAAAGTTTCTTCCTTCTCCAGCTGTGCCCCAAGGAGGGTCCAGTTCACCCAGCACCTATTCTACCTACCTGGATCTAAGGGATAGCTTAGATCCTCTGCAAAACTACGGCTCCTGTCCTTGAATTCAGAACACCAACAAAAGCAGAACTGAACCTGCATGCTCTTTCCGTTGATTCTAAACAGCTTTGTCTCTCACTGTTTACCTTCAAAGGTGGCATAGTGTTTGGTTACGAGCACAAGCTCTCTAGCCAGATTTCCTGGGCCTCAAGCCCTTCTCTGCCATTTACTAGTCATGTGACATCGGGCAAGTTGTTGAATCTCGCTGTGCCTCAACTTCCTCATCTATAACAGGAATAGAAAGAAGTTTTACTTCATAGAACAGTGCAGAGCTAGGAAAGTCAGCCAGGTGTCTGGGTTTTCCAGGACTAAGACTTGCCTCTTCCCTCTTTTCTGCTCGGAGCAATGGATCATACAAAGAGGAATGGCAAGTTTCTTTGGAAGGAGAGAGAGTCACATCAACATTGGTCCTTTCCTTGTTTGGCATTGAAACATGCCCAGGAGACACTGAAAACTACTCACGCAATTGCCCAAGTTCCTCCTAAGAGCCATGTTTGGGGGAAGAAAAGAAAACCAAAGCTTGCCCTCCAACTCCATGCACTGGAGGCTGTGAGCCCAGGAGAAGGTGCAGTGAGAGGTCCCACAGACCCCTATTCTCGGCTGTTACCTGGAAAGGATCATTTCACGTCCACTGAAGGGAACAGAAATGGATCCCTGATGGAACGCTGCTCGGCAGCCCCGAGCGCCCGCAGGGAGAGGACCCGCCGATGCCTAGGGCGCCTCGGGGGCTCCTGTCTGCACCCACATTTCTCTCCTGGAAATTTTTTTTTTCCCAAAAAACATTGATAAATCATCGCGGGAAATCTGAAACTTATTGGACTTTTCTTCCCATCTTACTAATTAGGACTGTGGTTTTTGAATTCATTACGCGGGGGCAGGGCGCCCATCTTTTCAGGGCCTGTGCCTCTGAAGGTTTTGCCACAGCCACTTACCCGTTACGTGATCACGCCCAGGTTGCCTTGCCTCTCGAGGACTCCTGCAAAATGGTGACAACGAGACTCACAAGGCAGGAAACGAAAATAGGATATTGGTGAAGACCCTGGCACACGGTAGATGTTCAGTTAGGAGTGGGCATTATTTTTGTTAAGATTCAGAGGCAGCCTGAGAAGTGAGTCTTGTTGCGCGTTCCTATTAGAGCCACCTTGTCTGTCACAGCCAGCACTCGGTTCCTGTTCTGTTTTGGACCTGAAGTGGGTCAACTTTGGCAAGGCCGTTTCTTGACGTGTAAGGTACCGTGGGACTCAGGATAGTGCAAGGGGAAGCAGAGGTGAGATGGAAAAGATCGAAGACTGGGGCCAGACATAGAAAGCACGACCAAGAAAAAAATCTGTCTACGCCCTACCTTCTCTTATTCCGTCTCCTGGGACTACAGTTTCCTTTGTGTGAAACAAAAGATAGAACCTATAAGGAAAAAGTGTCTTCATGGAGGGGTAAACTCAGGTGCAAAATATGGAACGCTTCACGAATTTGCGTGTCATCCTTGCGCAGGGGCCATGCTAATCTTCTCTGTATCGTTCCAATTTTAGTATATGTGCTGCCGAAGCGAGCACGATCTCCAAGCTCACGAGGAAAGTATATAAAGCAGAGAACCCAAAGACTTTTACAGTTATGGTGACTATACTGCGCTTCTTAAAAAACTAAATATTGAAGACGTTATGACCTTGTGTATCTCGTACACACGGTAATTGTATCTTTGTGATTACAGCCAAATCAACTCTATTTCTCTAACCTTCCAACTTTGTATATGCAAATTAAGGGACCATGGGAAATTGGCCCTCGGCCCGCCCGACCTCTGCGCGCCCCCGGAGGGTGCGGGCCTCTCACTCGGTCACGTGGTGCGCGCGGTGGCGCGCCTCTTCCTTGCCGTCCCGGCTGGGCCCCCAGGGGTCGCCCGCGGGGCTCCACCGAGAACCGCGCAGCACGGTGTCCCCGAAACTACGCGTGAGCGGCGCCAGCGCATCTTGGGGGGACGAGGGGCCGTGATGCGCGCCATGGCCCCACAGAAATCCGGTCGGGCCGTCCCCGCGCCAGGACCCGCGACCCGGCGAGAGCTGGAAACGCCGGCCGCGCACCGGAAGGGGCCGGGCAGAGTGGCCCCGGGTCGCCGCGCGGCCGAGTGGCTCTTGGCGCCCCGCTGCTTCCCCTGGGGTGCTCGGGCCCGGCGTCGGTGCTTGAAGCCAAGGGCGAGGCGCCGAGCGTGCGCTTGCGGCCAGCGCTTTCCGTAGTGTGACTCGAGGTGTGGCAGACCGAGAAAGGTCGCCTCGCTTTGGTCCAGCCCTGGGCCGGGCCCTTAAGCTGACCCGTGCCCTTCCCCTCAATTTGCAGGTTAGGAAACAAGCTCTAGTTGGTTAATCCAGGCCCAAATTATCCGGCCAGTCGTGAAGGAAGTTGGGATTTGGAGGCAAATCTGGTTTCAGAAACCGATCTTTTCCTCTTCACACTGGAACTCGCGCGAGGAAAGATTTGGGGCCAGGAGTGCGGCCCCCCTTTTGTTTTGGACAATGCTCCCAAGGCCTTATCAGCCCAGACTTTCCTTCCTGCGCTAGTTCCCTCACCACACAGCAAGCGTCTGTGACGTCAGCGCCGCGGCTGCGTGTTGCTGTGGACTTCGGTTCCAGCAAGGGAGCCGAGCAAACGTGGGGTTTACAGAGTGACTGGGGATGAAGGTGAGCAGGAGAGAAGGGCACTTTCGAATTGTCACTCGATATGGATGCAGCCCGGAGAGGGCCCAACAGACAGGGCCGGGCAGAGGAAGACCTGGGAGCTCCCTGAGTCAATGTCACCCATCTGGGCCAGACCTTCAGGCGGGAGAGGCCACTGTGGAGGTGGTCGGTCGGTGCTCCCGGTCGCGCTGTGGCTCATCACGGTGAGCCTGACTCAGACCACAGCCTGGGAGCACCTGGCCTGGCCTCTGGGGACTTTGGAGTTCCTTCCCCCCACCTGCCTTCAGCGAAATGGAAATCGTGTGCAGGCCGCCCAGCTTCTCATCTGACCTCTCTCTAAATAAGCAGTAAGCAAACACAAACCTCAGAATGCTAATATGGCCTTCATTGAGCGAAAAGAGCTAATTTGGGCAATGATGTTTCCCTCAGATTTACAAAAGGGAATTGCAAATAACCAAAAAGCGTATTAGCATTGATGGGAGATGATGCTAATCTTCAATTAGCATCCACGTTTTTATTCATTTATTTAGAAGAAGAGCCTTTTCGTCACAGTCGATGCGCACACCTGTCATGGTGACAGGTACATCTCGTGGGTCGTAACTGCCTTATTGCGAAAACCAGCAGGAGATGGACCGGGTTGTTCACCGTTTNGCCGGGGGTGGGGGGTGGGGGGGGGGGGGTTGGTTGGTTTGATTTGGAGGTTTTGTTTTTGTTTTTGTCTGTTTGTCTTTCTTACTGAGCAGTTTTGTGTTACAGAGGAGGGAGATCTGAGTTCTAGTTTCCATCTCTTCCTGCATCAGTCTCTGTGACCTTGCCCAATTCCCGCCACCTCTCTGCAAAGTGAGGAAACAGCCCTAAGATCCTTAACATCTCTTTCAGCTTTGACATGCTGTGATTTTTTTTTGTAACTGGGTAACTGAAGGACTTTTTTTGAGACTATAAATAGCAACATGTAAAAATTCAACACTTTTTGTTTTCTATTTTATTTTATTTTTTAAAAAATGTTTACTTTTTTTAATTTTTAAAATGTTTTTTCTTTATTTATGAGAGCGAGAGAGAGACAGCGTGAGCCCGGGAGGGTCGAGCAGAGGAGACCCAGACTCTGAAGCAGGCTCCAGGCTCTGAGCTGTCAGCACAGAGCCCGACGCAGGGATCGAACCCAAGGACCGTGAGACCATGACCTGAGCCAAAGCCGGTCACTTAACCAACTGAGCCACCCAGGGACCCCACTGTTTTCTATTTTAGAAAGGTGGAGCATGCGGGTCATTCTAGGGATATAGACCATCCCAGGAGCAGTCCGCAGGGGGCACTAGGGTCTGAGACCTGCTGAACCATGTAACACTTGCCTCTGAGCCCTGAAGGCCCAGCGTGCAGGGAGGGGGAGGGCCGGGATGAGAGGGGACAAGGTGGATTGGATGTGGCATGAAGCTGGAGGACAGATGTCTGGAGGGACTCGGTGAGGAGAGACTCAAGGGGACGGCACTGAAAGCCGGGAAGGGTACATGGATGCCAGAGAAAACCGCACAGCCTCAGAGCTGCAGCGGGAGCCCCGGCCCCTGCTGGCCCTCAGAGCTGGTGTCTCCCCTCCGCTCTGAGACCCGAGGTGGCCTGAGTCCTGGCAGTCTTCCCTGAATGTCCTAGGCTGCAGAACCTCACGAGATGCAGAGTGGTCCCCGCAATCCCGTCTGAGGTGGAGCTTCCTGCCACTCTGAGTGGGAGAGGTCAGAGCCAACTTTAACGAAATGTTGCTAAATGAAGAAACGGGCTGTTGCATATTGAAAACAGGTCAGTGAAGACAGGAGATCTCAGGATTCTCTAACTATAGTGTTTCCCCTGCAGCCTGGGAACATTGAGTGTTTCCATATGTCATTCATTTGAAGGGAGAAGGGCCAGGGATTCCCATCAGCCCCGCCAGAGGGTAGAAGAAGCGTGGATACGGAGAAGAAACCATGGCCTCCTTTTTGCCCGGGACCCTGGGGTCGAATGGCATTGGTGGCATCAGGAGGCTTTACCCAGAATTGCAGGGCAGGGATGTGCCGAGTTCACAGGCCTGGCCCAGAAGCTCCTAAGGCCGCAGACACAGAGCAAGGCTGCTGGGAAGGGGGAAGGAGGAGGGGCACGAAAGAGGACCCCCACCCCAGGTCCTACAAATCCCTTTGAGCAGCACATGCTCTGACTTAAACCTTGTTTTTGTAAGCTCTCTTTTGAAGTATTCTCTCCCACCTAATCACCCAGTGTAAATGAGGTTTTTCAAGTTTCCTTCTTGGCCTCCCCGTGAAGAAAACCAGGGGTGGGGGCAGGGGCGAGTGGAAGAAGATGTGTGCCGACAGCTCAGAGGGCGGCCTGAGGCAGGGTCAGCTATGGCTGGAGGGGACTTGCTCCTTCCAAGCTTCCTTAATCCCCTCTGAGCTTGCAGCCCTTGCTTTTCCGGCTTGGCCCCTGCTGTGGTTAGAGGAGTTCTAATCCATCCCAGATGCCTGACCTCCGTGGTGCCCTATAATCCTGCCCCTTCCCCAGCTTGGATTTGGCCGGGGGGGGGACCATTGCCCGGGCCATACTTTTTCACCCTCCCCCTGATCTCTTTTTTTGTGCCTGGAACTTTGAAAATATCTGGCTTTCTCCCCCACCTGTAGGACGTGCCCAGCAGGGCAGTTTGAACACTGACTTCAGTTTTTGTTTTGTTTTTTTAAATAGTTTATTGTCAGGTTGGTTTCCATATAACACCCATTGCTCACCCCCACAAATGCCCTCCTCCATGCCCATCACCCCCCTTCCCCCCCCATCAGCCCTCAGTTTGTTCTCAGCATTCAAGAGTCTCTCATGGTTTGCCTCTCTCCCTTTCCCCAACTATTTTTCCCCTTCTCCTCCCCCACAGTCCTCCGTTAAGCTCCTCCTAATCCTCCTATACGTGCAAACATATGGTATCTGTCCTCTCTGCCTGACTTATTTCGCTCAGCATAACACCCTCCAGGTCCATCCATGTTGCTACACGTGGCCAGATTTCATTGTTTCTCATTGCCATGGAGTATTCCGTTGTATAGATAAACCACATCTTCTTGATCCATTCGTCCGTTGATGGACACTTAGGCTCTTCCCATGTTTTGGCTATTGTTGAAGGTGCTGCTATGAACATTGGGCTACATGTGCCCCTGTGCATCAGCACTCCTGTATCCCTTGGGTAAATTCCTAGCAGTGCTATTGCTGGGTCATAAGGGAGTTCTATTGTTAATTTTTTGAGGAACCTCTACCTGTTTTCCAGAGGGGCTGCACCAGCTTACATTCCCACCAACAGTGGAGGAGGGTGCCCGTTTCTCCACATCCTCGCCAGCATCTTTAGTCTGCTGATTTGCTCATTTTAGCCACTCTGACCAGCATGAGGTGGTATCTCAATGTGGTTTTGATTTGTATTTCCCTGATGAGGAGGGATGCTGAGCATCGTTTCATGTCACTGACTTCAGTTTTGACGTGAACAGCCAAGCACATTAGATGAGCTGCTACTTGCGAAGTGTTTAGAATAGGCCCTGGGCATGTGGGAGGTACATGGTAGGTATAAAATACTCGATGCATAACCACTCTCTTAGTCTTATTTTGGTCCTCTTTCCTTAATTTTGCACTTGCCTGGGTGAAACACACTTTAAAAATTTTTTTTAATGTTTTATTTATTTTTGAGAGAGAGAGAGAGAGACAGCGTGAGCGGGGAGGGTCTGAGAGAGAGGGAGACACAGAATCGGAAGCAGGCTCCAGGCTCTTGAACTAGCTGTCAGCACAGAGCCTGACGCGGGGCTCGAACCCACGAACCGTGAGATCATGACCTAAGCGAAAGTCGGACGCTTAACCGACTAAGCCACCCAGGTGCCCCGAAACACACTTTTTTTAAAGAGTGAAAATAGCTCCTCTTTTTAAATTGCTACAGGGACTGTTTCTTAGCTACTCTGGAAATCTGCACCTTCTTTTCTTGGCTGTGATGAGGACCGTTTTCACCCAGAGGGCTTCAAGGCTTTGGGTGTGAGTCACAGGAAGTCCTGGTGGCAGTTATGTTGCTGGGAAGAGACAGCACACAGGCTCCTAGACCCACTCACTCCTCTTCACTGAGCTTAATCTGAATCCTTGCCCTTTCTTCTGATGTTCCGTTTCCCTTCCATGCCTCAGAGATAAGCACTTTTACTGATGGGGAAAACCTAGGCCTGGGAAGGAAAGAGACAGAGCTAATCAGTGATACTGGAATTTGCTCCCAGATCTTTCTGGCTCCAAGAGCCAACTTTTGCACCGCGATGGGATAAAGGAGCCCCTTTTGAGGCTTCTGAGAGGCTCGCTCTAAAATCTCTCTCTCTGTTTCCTTAATGCCTGCCTTTGAAGCCTCCTTAGTCTGAGCTGTTGCTATCTGAAGAGTTCACTGTGATTTAGTCCAAGACCGTTTTCTCTGGCAATCCCAGGCCAGCCTAAGAGCACAAAATGCTTAGGTTTAGGGCATGGAAGGGGCACTCTGAAAGAGGGTGCAAAAAGAATCGCAAGTCCAAGTAGAAAGTCTGCCAGCTTCTCGATGGTTCTGTCAGTTATTCTCTGTGGGGTTGCAAGGTGGGAGGGAAATGACACCCCCCACAGATGCTCACTGCCCTCCCCTGAGCCCAGATAGCACTCACCCCCACCCTGACCACACCAATGCCAGCTATGGTCCAGGGAAACACCACAATGGCTTTGAACCAAGAAGGGCCACATTTATGAGAGCCAGCAGCGAACCTCAGTTTCCTCATCTCTAAGATGGAAATAACCATTTCCCTACTTGCTTTATAGGGTTGTGAGGCTCCATGGGAAATCCCACTGTAAAGTGCTATGTGGCAAAAGGTGGGCACATGGGTCTCCCCAGACATCCTTTCTAGCCTCAGGCAGTTAAATCCTTCCCGTACCTGGTGAGAGAGGCATTTGTGCATCAGGAGCAGACCTACAAAATAGGAGCGTCAAGATGAACCATCACGTTGTATTAATATTTTCACACCACTTAACTCTCATTAAAATGTACTTTGCTGAATTTAATATGTGATTCCAAATGACACAACATATTAAGTGCTTAATATACTAGAAATTATGAAACTATTATAGTCGGTGCCATATGAAATAATTAGACTGCATTAAACTTTAGCAGCCAAGTGAAGGAAAGGCTTCAACTTGGAATGTCTTAAAGGAGCTTAAGCCATCGCTGAAATCCCCAAAATAAGTGTCCAGAAATTAAGATCTTTAAATAAAAACTGAAACCTAATCTGTGCTTACACCCAGCTCCTCTGGGCTTGGCTGATGCGAGTGGTGTTGGCTTGGGGAAGTGA
Source organism: Crocuta crocuta (assembly GCF_008692635.1). Classification (NCBI taxonomy): domain Eukaryota; kingdom Metazoa; phylum Chordata; class Mammalia; order Carnivora; family Hyaenidae; genus Crocuta; species Crocuta crocuta. The sequence goes on along the minus strand of NW_027527920.1, from coordinate 6,412,711 downwards.
GGGGCCCTGCACCCATCCCAGGTCAGGGCGTCAGTGTCCCGTCTTCAGCGGCCCCTTCCCCTGGGGCTCATCTGGGGATTGGTGACTCAAGTGGCTTGAATCAGGAGCAAGGTGTCCTGCTGAAGGGGCAAATCACTCTCCTTTGCCCCAAATTAGCCTCTTGTCACAAAATAGAAACAAACCCACCTTATTTAATGTTTTGTGAGTGCTTCTGTCATGCCGCGCATTTTTTAATGCATTTCTTCTCATGTAATCCTCACAATACATGCGTGTTGTAAGCCACCGTTTTCAGATGAGGAAACGGAGGCTCAAAAGATGAAGGGAATCATCCAAGTCCAAGGCCTTACAATCAGAATCCATAGTGTTCACCCCTACATCGCACGCGGCTTCCTCACGAGCATGTATGTGTGTGTGCATGGCACACGTGTACACCGCTTCCTGTTTTAATAGTGGGTCAGGACCCAAACACACCAACCTGCTATCTGGCAGTGACTTACAACCAATGGCTTTTTCACAAGGAGGGTAGAGGTCATGACTTGAGAGTCTTACTTTGAACAGATCGGAGCCTGCCTAACTTACATAGGAAGCTCTCTGTATTTGTGGCGACTTCAATTCAAAAAGAATATCTATTCATTACCTTCTGAGTATCCTGACATAATACCTATGTATGGTGGTCATAAACATGACAACTTCTTATGAAGAGTAAGGAATACTTTTTGTCACAGGGAGGACCAATTTCTTGGCTACTTAAGATACCCTGTCTCAATTACTCTTATCCGTGTAAAAATACTGATCCGATGGGTTGTTTGAAAAATACAAATTTGACTGTAGAGACTTAAATATATTATCATTTACTTACCAGCAAAAATAATTTTAATGGAGGGAAACTTAGCTCAACAAACACATGTTTATAATTAACCGAAAAATGTACTTTTTGTAAGTAGCAAGATTAGGTTCTGCCCCCAAATAATAGAAAACCAAATAACTATTGTATTCAGATGACAGAGGTTAATTTCTCTCTTTCATGAGACAGTTTGTCTTTTGGGGTCTGGTCTGATAATTTCACTGTGTCACAGAGCAGGCTCTTTAGGGTAACTCGGGGCCCGAAATGGCTGCTGAATCTCCAAGCTCCAGGCATCGGGAAGGAGGAAGGCAGGAAAAGCAAAGGATGCATGTTAGTGCTGTTAGTGCCCTGAATAAAATCTATAACTAAAAAAGAAGAGGGGCGCCTGGGTGGCTTAGTCGGTTAAGCGTCTGACTTTTGCTTAGGTCATGATCTCGCGGTTCGTGGGTTCGAGCCCCGTGTCGGGCTCTGTGCTGACTGCCAGCTCAGAGCCTGGAGCCTATTTCGGAGTCTGTGTCTCCCTCTCTCTCTGACCCCACGCTGCTCACGCTGTCTCTCTCTCTCTCTCTCCTAGAAATAAATAAAAATATTTAAAAAAATAAAAATAAAAAAGAAGATAACTGTCAGGGGCGCCTGGGTGGCTCAGTTGGTTAAGCTTCTGGACTTTGGCTCAGGTCATGATCTCACTGTGAGTTCGAGTCTGGGGTTGGGCTCTGTGCTGACAGCTCAGCGCCTGGAGTCTGCTTCGAGTTCCGTGTCTCCCTCTCTCTCTGCTCCTCCGCCCCCCACTCAAGCTGTCTCTCTGTCTCTCTCTCAAAAATAAACATTAAAAAAATTTTTTTAAAAAGAAGAGAATGGTAATGAATGGGCAGCTAGTGGTCGTTGGCATACCTCCTGGAACTCAGGTAGCAGTTGGTGAGTGTCACTCTACTTCTTTTCTGTGGAGCATTAAGAAAGGGGACAGGAGGCAATATTTACTAAGACCATGCTTGACATCTGCACATGGTCTCATTCAATTATCATAATCCTGTGTGGGCGGCAGATCAACAGGCCAGGTAAGGGAAGAGGCTGCCATCTGCTATCTGGGGCGAAGCTCTGTCCTCAGGTGGAGGTGAGCAGTTGGAGGGGAAAGTTGGAATGCTTGCATGAGAAGCCCAGGGATTCCTGAGAAGGAAGGATGAAGCTCCCACCCTGCTCCCCAACGGTCAAGTCATTACAAATTTGCAGAGTGAATCGGATGGCAAGGACCGAAATCCAGTGGCAGGAAAGTGTTAACGATGCCCTTACAATAAAATTGCCATGAACAGAGAAAGTGAAGAGATTAAAAAATTTAGCCCCGTCAGTCATCAGGGAAATGCAAAGTTGACTACCTCCCGGTTACCACTGGCAAGTCTGGGAACACCAAGTGTTGCCAAGGAAGCAGAGCCTGGAAGATGGGAGATGATGTGGCTGGGGTGAGGAGAAATCAGTGCAGCCACTTTGGAAGAGAAACCGACCCCAATGACTCAGTTCCATTTCTAGTTATAAACCCTATAGACACTCGTGTGCCCGTGGAGCAAATTACACGCAAAAAAAAAAAAAAAATGCTCAAAGTGGCACTATTTGTAATGGCCCCAACCTGGAAAAAACTCAAGGGACAATCCACAGGAGAATGGAAAAATACACGGTGGGACACTCATGCAGTGGGACGCCAGGCAGTACTGAAAACGAGATGCTTGTGAAAATGAGTGAACTATAGTTTCAGTGTCACGGCTGAAGTGTATCCCTCCTCCATTCATATGTGAAAGTCCTAACCCCCATGCTTCAGAGGGTGACCACAGCTGGGGACGGGGTCTTCACATAGGTAATTACATTAAAATGAAGTCATATGGGTGGTTCCTAAGCCAACATGAAGCTGTCCTTATACAAAGAGGAAATTTAGATATAGATACGTGCAGGGGGTGGGGATGGGGGGAGACAGTGTGAGGACAGCCAATCACAAACCAAGGGAAGAGCCCTAGAACAGATGGAAGCATCCCTCCCCTCCTGGTGCCTTGACCTTGGGCGTCTAACCTCCTGATCTGTGAGGAACTATGTTCCCGTTAAGGCGCCAGTCTCTGGTACTTTGTCACAGCAGCCCTAGCAAACCAGTACACCCAGCGACAGGGATGAATCTTGTATACTTGATGCCAAGTGAAAGGAGCAAGGCACAAAAGGCATATATAGAATTATACCATTTATATGAAGTTCAAAGTTATGAAAGCCAACCTATAGTGTGTAGGGGCACATACAGAGATGGTAAAATGGTACGAAAAGCAAGGCAGGGATTGGTATAAATGAAAGGGACACATGAAGTCTTCTGGGGTGGAAGCAACATTCTATTTCTTCTTCTTCTTTTTTTTTAGTTTATTTATTTTGGGGAGGGGGCGCAGAGAGAGAGAGAGAGAGAGAGAGAGAGAGAGAGAGAATTCCAGACAGGCTCTGTGCTGTCAGCTCGAACTCATAAACCAGGAGAGCATGACCTGACCCCAAATCAGGAGTCAGATGTTCAACCCACCGAGCCACCCAGGCGCCCCAACATTCTATTTCTTCATTTGGGTGCTGGTCACTCAGGTGTTCTGCCTCTAGTTACGCATTAATCTGAACCTTTATGTTTAGGGACTTATCAGTGTTTATTCACAGTCGAATGTAAAAACAAGAAGGAGAAAGAGGTGGGGGAGACAGAGAAGAAGGGGCATGGAGAGGAGAAGACAGAGAAGAGGGTAGGGAAGGGGCTCAGGGGCTAACTCGGTACCAGGTGGGTTGGTCTCAGGGTCCGCGAGCCCACAGCGACCACAGCTATATGTAACTGGAGGGTCTGAAGGTGGGCTGCCTCTGAGCACATCACCTGAGTCCAGAATCTCAGGAAGAATTCCCCTCCCCTAGAGAAGCCTTCGGACCTTTGTAATCTAGGGAAAGCCACTGCCCCTCTCTGAGCTTGGTTTCTCCATCTTTAGACCGGGGGAGCCTCACTAAATGTCCTAAGGCTCTTTCTGCCATTAACTCAGGTCTCTGCTCGATGTCACCGCCTCCAGGAGGCCTTTCCTGATTACTTCTTGACAATAGTACCTCCTTTCTTTCCCTTTTTCTTTTCAGTACTTAATACTGGTGATAGGTACTTATCACCGAAATCATGTCAAGTGTTTATTTGCGCAAGCAGAGCAGGATTTTCATTTTATTTTTAAGTTTATTTATTTTTGAGAGAGCGTGCGCGCTCATGTCTGTGCACATGCGCGCGCAAGTGGGGGAGGGGCAGAGAGAGGGGGAGACTCGTGATGTGAAGCAGGCTCCAGTGTCTGAGCTGTGGGCACAGAGCCCCGTGCGAGGCTCGAACTCACCAACCGGAGGTCACGACCTGAGCTGAAGTCAGCTGCTTAACCGACGGAGTCACCCAGGTACCCCAGGATTTTCATGTTATTACCACTCTATCTCCAAAGCGTAAAGTAGGGTTTGGCACTCAGTAGGTGCTCCGAGTATGTAGAGTTAAAAAGATGGGAGTGTTCTGTAGTGCCTGACCCCTAGAGGCTACTCAGTAAATGCTAGTTTTCCCTTTGCTGTTGGCTGAGACCCACCTGCCCACCCATCCAGGTTTCCTGGGGCTGAAAACCAGTGTCCCTGCCCACCCCCACCCCTCCCCGGGCAATTTGGGACTGAGAAAATGCCCACAACTCACCCCTCTGGTCATTAGCAACATTTTACCATAGCTAACATCAGAGGCTGCCGCCGGGGCTGGGGTCTCCTGTGTGATGACACCTCATCCTGGGCCACTGCTTTCCCTTGGACCCAACGTGACCCACTTCACCCCCCTTCCAGTGCCGACAGCATGGAGCTGGCTTGGGATCCCCTCTCTTCCCTCTTCCCTTCTCTCTCTGCCCCTCCCCCGCTCGCTCTCTTTCAAAATAAATAAACTTAAGAAAGCTGTGACCTATTTCATTTGGACGGTCCCCATACCCTTGCCAAGGGACACAGCTTCCCCTCCGCGTGGCCCAGCTGCCCCAGATGAGCCAGGCTCTGCAGGCTGACCGCGCTTTGGCTGTGTGGGTAGTTTCTTCCCTTTAGAGTTCACTGTTGCGGTGCAGCGTGGGGCCCTGCAAACTCGCCATAAGCCTCCTCCCCATTCCTCCATCAGCATTAATTGCTCACTCCCCCGCTCTTGCCGCCTGGTTCCTATATTTAGCGCTCATTCTCTCCCGCCTTGTATTAAAGGTGGCCGTTTACTTGTTTGCCTGGCCCGGCCCTCCTCACCAGACAGGAGGGCCTGCCCGGGACAAGGGGCCAGACCTCCCTCCTTAATTGTGCTGCTGGCATGTAGCGGGAGCACCGGATATTAACAGATACGTTTCTCAAAAATAAAAAAAATAAAAAGCGTCTGCTGTTACAAATGACAGAGAATAGGATTTTAGAGTTGATGTAGATGGCATGAGACCAATCTTCCTTGGTATACCATCTCCAAACTTCCCAATTTAAAAGCTCATTAAGACACAGGAAAAAGAAAAAAGTCAGAACCTTTCAGAAAAAGTGCCAAATTGTTGGCAGGTGTCTGGGAGGAATTTTTCCTGATGACGTGCCGGTGGGGCCAGGCAAGGCGGCATGGTTGGCTGGCATGACTTTCCTTCTACAGTGCCCCCAGAACCTCCAGAAGGAGAGCGCGTAGGAGGAAGGTTTGCCCCTCACTCACTGTTGGGGGTTGCTCCCGCCAGATGGGCAGGCAGCGCCTCCTGTCCCCAGGTGCAGCTTTCGGAGGCCATCACTGCCCTCCCTGGGCCCTTCTGTTAGATGTGTCTGCCCATGTCCATCTGGAGACTGACACTCAGCACCAAAAGGCAGGGGGCAGAGGTAACCGGTGAGGGTGCGTCACCATTGCTGCCGATGCTACAAGTGCTTGGTCTGAGCTACATCTTCCATAGAGTAGTACAGATGCGTCGTGGTAATTAAATTGTATTAACCCAGTTGGAGGGGATGATACACTTGTATTCATTCTGGCACGTGGGGTCTCATTTTCCCGTTTGGGCTTTGTTTGCGTATTTTGGCCTACGTCTTCTCCTTCTCGTTTCTTTTTTTTTTTTTTTTTGCCTTCTGTGAAATGCACAGTGATTTATTTTCATCGTTTGTAATTTGGAAATTTACAAAGCGTACAGCCCTTGTTTTATTATTTATTTCAAAAAACTTTTTCAGGTTCATTCATTTTTGATAGAGTGCGAGTCGGGGGAGGGGGTGGAGAAGAGGGAAGTCGCTGAATTTGAAGCTGGTTCCAGGGCCTCTGAGCTGTCAGCACAGCACCCTGTGTGGGTCTCAGACTGGCCAACCATGGGCTCAGGAGCTGAGCGGAAGACCTCCGCTTAATAGACTGAGCCACCCAGGCGCCCCCAGGCTGTTGTTTTAATCCTTGACACCTTTAAGATTGTGAGCAACTTCCTTAAATCTACATTTCTCTGTCAAATTCCAGAAAAATCCATCGTTTTTGCCTCCCTCCCAAGGTGAGCTGAGGAGTTTTCCAGCTCCCACTTGCTTGCCTCTCCGTTCTGTCTCCCTTTTCAAAATCTACCTAGGTCTTCTTTTTGCAAACATTTGGTTTTGAAGTTGATGTTCACATTTTAACACTGCTTATAATTATTTATACTGAATTCTGTATGTTGAAGTGGTCTCCACCTATACTGTGTGTTCTTGTTGCTATGGCCGCACAGATTACCCCAAAACTTCAAACAGAAATCCCTTATTATCCCTTGCAGTTTCTGTGCATCAGGAATTTAGACAGAGCAGTGGAAGGAAGGCTTATTTCTCCTGTGCAATGTCTGAGGCCTCAGCAGGAAGACTCACAAGCTTGAGTCACTCGCTTGGCTTAATCTTCTGAGGGTTTATTCACCTGTGGTTGGTGCTGGCTGTCACCCAGCTGGGGCCCTGGCTGGGGCTATTTGTCAGAACTCCTACACATGACCTCTAGTGTAGTCTGACCTTCCTCCCAATATAGAGGATGAGTTCCAAGGGCCAGGGGACTGAGAGAGAGAGAGAGAGAGAGAGAGAGAGAGACTGGACCAAGGGGAAGCCATTTCCCTTTCATACCCAAATCTCAGAAATCATTCAGTCACTTCTGCTTCATCCTGTTTGGTTGGGGCCATTACAAACGTTCACCTAAATTCAACAGAAGTGTGTCAGCATCGCTCCGCAAGATGTGTGGGATGCTCACACTTATACACATGTGTACATGTATATGTACTTGTACACACGTGCCATTTTTATGTTGGTGTGGTCATCTTCCTTTTTAAAAATATTTTATTTATCTTAGAGAGAGAGAGAGAACAGGAGCAGGGAAGGGGCAGAGAGAGAGGGAGACACAGAATCCGAAGCAGCCTCCAGGTGCCGAGCTGTCTGCACAGAGCCCGATGCGGGGCTTGGACTCATGAATCACGAGATCATGACCAGAGCCGAAGTCAGACGCCTAACTGACTGAGTCACCCAGGCGCCCCAGTGGGCTCGTCTTTGAAAAATACAATCAGCCACACTGTATTTCCTTAAAGTCTTGATTTTGATTTTATATTTTGGGCAGTTGGGAGTATGTATCTGAGTAATTCTCTTCGGAAAATCGCATGAGTGAAGATCTGAAATCATTCAGAATGTCTTAATGTTTGGCATGTGAAGCTGCCATTTCCTTTTTGATTTTAAAAAGAAGTAATACAAGTTCATGGTAATGAATGTAAACATTGCAAAAAAAAGGTAATGAAAATGAAAGGTAATGGTAATGAAAATCCTTCAAAGCTTTACCAGCCAGAAATAAACCCTGTTAACTGTTTGATATCTATTCCTTTACATTTGTCTATATAAATTTTAGCGTATGTCATTATTACTCTAAAAGGGGATGGTATTATCCATACTGTGTTTTCAGTTGCTTGATGGACTGGGGTCCCTTTCTGTCCCACTTTTGTAAGTGATCTGTGAGTGTTTCCTCCTGGCAATCACGGGTCACCCGACCAGCTAGGTCTGGTATATTCATATCTGAGAGAGTATGATGCCTTCATCCTTGAACAGCAAACCAACTGTGTAAAATACTCTCGGGCCACGACCTTTCACAGTACAATGGATGAGTCCAAACAGCAGTGGAAATGTTTAGCGACCTGCAGCAATGCAGTCCAGTCGTTCAGTCGACCTTTCTCCCCCACCGTGGGAGATGCTGGTTTTGTCTCCGTTTGTACATTTGTTTCAGTATTCCCCGATCTATAAATGTGTCTAATTCTTTGCATTCTCCTTTATTTTTTTCCAATTAAGGAGGCTCCACACGCAACGTGGGGCTTGAACTCACGACCCTGAGATCAAGAGTCACATGCTCTACTGACTGAGCCAGCCAGGTGCCCCTGCATTCTCCTTTAAACTTGCTGTCATCTTCCCGGGTCCCTGGTTTATAATGAGTTAAATAAAATCTTTAACGTGTTCGTTTTGTATCTGTACAAGTGTAATGGTTTTACCTTTCTTTAAAAGAAATATCCTTTAACTGTCCTTCCCTGAAACATTGAAAAATGTGTATTGAGCATTATCTATAACAACATAGCAGGCGTGATATAATGATACTTATGGACAATAGAATTCAAATATGAAGGTACAGTGTGGTTAGAACTGCATGTAACGTTCAGAAGAAAAAAAGACAGGGGGCGCCCGGGTGGCTCAGTCAGTTGAGCATCTGACTTCAGGTCAGGTCATGATCTCATAGCTCATGGGCTCGGGTCCCACGTTGGGCTCTGTGCCAGCAGCTCAGAGCCTGGAGCCTGCTTGGGATTCTATGCCTCCCTCTCTCTCTCTGCCCCTGCCCTGCTAGTGCTCTGTCTGTCTGTCTCTCTCTCAAAAATAAACCCATAAAATATTTTTAAAATTAAAAAATCAAAAGAAAAAAGACTGGAAAAGGTACATCAAAGTGTGTTAGACTGCTTGATATATTTTTAAAATTCTATTCCTCCCCTCAACTTAAAATATGTACTTTTGTTACAGGAACTCAGTGAGGTTGAAGTCTAAGCCTTTGTTTTATTGATGGGGTGATGACTGTTTTATGGGATTTCGAAGGGCTCCAGAGGGGCGTCCTGTCCTCTGCACAGCTGCTGGGGTCAGCATCATGT
>NW_027527920.1:6402455-6403714 GCF_008692635.1 Crocuta crocuta | reverse complement strand
GGGAGGGACCTATGATGATAGTAATAGTAACACTGATACGATAACGAGCACATACGAGGCCCAGGCACTGTGGTCAGCAGTATCTAACCGGACCCTCACAACAGCTCTTGAGGTAGGTGCTACCAGTGTTCCCATTTTACAGATGAGAAAACTGAGGGAATTAGGAAGCTAGGAGGTTAGGTGACTTGTCCAACAAGCACGTGGTGAAGTGCGAATTTGCACTTGGGCTAACTCCCTTGCTACCCTTCTGGAAAGGAAGTCCTGGGAGCCCCTTCTGAAGAACCAACCCCAGTGCTGAATCCTAGCCCTCAGAGTCAGTGCATCCAGGCACCAGTTACCCACCCCTCCGTGTCCCAGGCCCTGAGGATAAGACAGGCTGAGTCTTTCAAGTAACTCAGGAGCTGGGAGGAGCCTGCAGGGATGGAAGCAAGAAAGGAGGGGTGCTGTAGGGGAGGGGAGAGACTAGAGGTGTCTCCAGGTGGAGGTGACAGCCACCTGGAATTAAGGGGAGGAGCTGGCCTGCTGACGGGGGTGTGGCTGCAGTACGGGCAGTCGGGGCAGGGAGTGACCTGAGCAGTGGGGTGACAAGGACACACCAGAGTAAGGCCATTCATTCTAGCATCGCCATCCCCGTGTGTCCAGTGCTCCACCAATCCCCTCTCCCATTTTGTCCAGTGGGAAGGTGGGCACAGTTATTGTTATGGGGGGGTACCTGCACGTGCCGATCGGAGCCCATTTCTCCAGGATATTTGGACTCGGGTCAGATTGTCCCTCCCCAAAGCCTAATGGCCTAAGATCCAGCCTGGAGCCCGTCACGGCGGTGGTGTGCAGAGGGTGGCGGGAGAGTGAGACGACCAGGCTGTGGGAGGTCTGAGGAATGGGTCTATGCCTCCTTGAGGTCCAGCGGTATGCCCAGCATGGGCTTCCATGACACGTGCTGGCTCTTTTTAACTCGTTTCTCCTTTCCTTTAGCTCGATTGCTCCTGACACTCCCAAGGGCAGCTGTCCTGCCCCAGGCCCTGGGAGAAGCAGATTATTTCAGCCTCCCAGCTATGACTGAGGGGCCGGGGTGGGCTGCCGGCCAGAGGCCAGGAAGGGCACAGGCGGGCTGCAGTGGGTGAGTCACCGTCTGGCTTGAAAACATGGGCTGTCTTTTGAGAGGTGTCTCAAAAGATTCAGAGGAAGCTGCAGTTAACGGTGGGCTCTATGGCTGGAGGCCGGGAGGCTCAGGGGCTGGGGTGGCAGAAAGGCATCAGGTG
>NW_027527920.1:6335160-6402397 GCF_008692635.1 Crocuta crocuta | reverse complement strand
GGTGGCCACAAGGCATCAGGTGCCGGTTGACATTTCAGGGGAGTAGAGATTGAGTTGACATTGCAGGGGATAGAAAGGGAGCTGGGTGGGAAAAGGTGACTGGGTGGGGGCCCTGAGGTCAGAGCCAGACACACAGGCGAGCTGAGAAGCAGACAGGTTCGGCAGCAATCAAGTCTCAGAACTGTCGGTGGCTGGCCCTTCCTGAGGCTTCAAGAGCCTTTCTGGCTCTTCACTGTGTGTCATGCCGTTCCCCCTCGTTCCTGGGGTCATCTGGGTGGCCCTACACTTCTCTGCCACAGCCTACCAAAGAGCTGGTCACTTCTGCTGCTGGCTGGGCTCATCCCTCCCTCCATGGTTTTCTGGTTTTACTCTTAGAGGGAACTTCAAACTTCAGGTTGGGGTCACCTTGCTGTCTTGGTCATTCTCTCCAAGTTGGAATCTTGCCTCAGCCACTAAAATGATGGGTGACCTGGGCCGTGCCTTCCTCAGCCTGCAGCATTATGGCAATGTGGCACTTTATCTGAATCCTTTATGTGCTCCCGAAAGGCTGCAGTGGTTAAGAAATTCCCCTACCCGTTTAAGTTCCAGGAAAAAAGCTAACCGCACAGGACCCCCTTGCTCTGCCCATTCCAAGAAAAACCCATCTCCATCTTTTCTTACTCCTCCCAGAAGACTCGCTGATGACTCCCTTGTTTACCCGCCCCTCTAAAACCCCAGGCTCCTCCCTCTTCTTTGAGACGGTCCTTACTATGAACATTCCGTCTATTGCAATAGCCTGGATAAAATCTTCACTCTCTGGTGCCTTTTGCTTTTACAGTTACCAGAGGTTGCTGGCAGCATCAACCGCGCCGCCCATCCAGGGTCCCAGTGATCCAGTCCTGGATCACCCAAGTCTGTCTTCCCCTTTGGGCAGTTTCAAGCCCCCGTTGGAAGCTCGCTAAGGGACCCTTGCTTACAGGATGCAGGAGCGTCAGCTCTCCAGCCTGGCGCAGGGAGGCGGGGCCGAGGGGGCAGCTGTAGGTTCCGCACGCGGCCACCAGAGGGCGGCGGCTCCGCGGAGGACGGCCCTCGCTTCTGCACCGGCTCGCGCCTGCGGAGCCTTTAAAATGCGCTTGGAAGTGGACGCCACGCAGCGTTTTTGGCCTTCCAGCGCTTTCCCTAGTTTCTTCTACTGCTTTCCCCTCTCCCCTCCTGGCACTCCAGGCGTCCCCTTTGTGCTCCCGCACCCAGAGAGGCCTCCTCCTCCGCCGATGCCCCTCGCAAGACTCACAAGTGAGCTGGAGTGAGTTTCAAAATCCGGCCTCTAGGCCTCCAGCGCTGGTCTGGTAACAAGGTTTCTCTCTTTCCCTCTCCCCGGGCGACAATTTGAAGAATCCCGGCAGCTGGGAAATAGGGAGGAGAGGCAGCAGGGGCAGCCTTAAGAGGACTGCTCTGGGCGTAGCACTTAACCATCAGCACTTTGGAGCATCTCAAGGTCCCCTTAGAGTGGGCAAGGCGAGACTGCTAATCCCTTGGAGTGGTCGGGAAACAGGCGCCCAGAGAGAAAAAGGGAGTCGCCTCTGGTCGCACAGCTAGCAAATGGCAGGATTGGGACACGAACTCAGTTCTCCAGGCCCCAAACCTTAGGCGGGTGCCGAACAGTCAAGAGATAGTTTGCCACTTGGCAGAATTAAACATGAGCCTCCTGCAAGAAGGGGCCCGGGCACCTCTGGGGCCAGGGACCAAAATGCAGCCACGGAAAGGACTCCGCTTGTGCAGTTTTCTGTATTGACATGGTAAGATGATCACACTTGCTTTTTTTTCAGTACTATGTCTACCTAGGCGTTTTAAAAGCAAATATAGGGGCGCCTGGGTGGTGGCTCAGTTGGTTGAGCCACTGACTTTGGATTTCGGCTCCGGTCATGATCCCAAGGTGGTGGGGTCGAGCCCCACATCCAGCTCAATGTTGAGTATGGAGCCAGCTTGAGATTCTCTCTCCCTCTACTCCTCTCCCCCAGTGAAGCCAGCTTGAGGTTCTCCCTCCCTCTCCTCTCTCCCTCAGTGACGTGTGCATGATCGTGCTCTCTTTCTCTCTCTCAAAAAAAAGAAAGAGAAAAAAAGGCCAATATAAATACAAAAGCGTGACAGTCCACAGTGGCCATCTTTGGTGGTTGAATCAGGGAGGGGGCGGGGGAGGGAGAAGGAGAATTCTCCTTTTGTCTGTTTCATTCAAATTATTCACTATATGTATAAAGCACATATAACACAGGAAGAAGAATAATGATTCAGCATCTCTGCTTGACAGAAAGTCATACCTCTTTGTTAAAGATTGGAAAATACAGAGGGAATGAAGAAAACAAAATTCATCAGTAATGTCCCCTGCTCCCCCCCCACCCCCCAAGATACTGATGTTTTTCTTTCTGGTTGGTTTCTTTCCCTACAAAACATGGCTAACAGTATTAACTGTACAGGAACATTGTGAAGACTGAGAATGTATATAATAGCGAACATTCCAGAAGTGTTAGCTAGTTCTATATATAACAAACCTGGCACCGCACCGTGTTATGTTGTTCATATGCTGCTGTTTTCACTTATTTTTCGTGGACCGTTTCTCATGTCAGCCAGTCTTTAAAAATTATATTTGCAGTGACTGCACAGAATTGCATTACGTTTAAGCACAGTGTGCTGGACCCATCCATCCCCTGTGATGAACCTTTAGATTGTTTCCAGTTTTTGCTGCTAAAATAACACTGAGATTAACATCTTTAAACGTCTCCTCTTGTCAGCATTTCTGATCACTTCCTTAGATGGATTTCCAGAGGCTGGATTAACTGGGACAAAGGGTGCAAATATTTTTCAGGCTTTTGATTCGGGTTACCAAATTGCTTCCCAGAAGGATCTTGCCAATTTACAATCCCACCTGCAGCGCGTGAGAATGCCCGTCCCACAGCACACAAAGGAGGGATTTTTTGGGGATGGGTGAGATTCGATTGAGGAGAAGAAGCCCTGTAGGGAGGGCGAGTTTGAGTTTCAGGAGACAGAGGGGCGTCTAGAGGAGTGAGGTCCCTGGGGGAAAGGGAGGGGGCTTGGGGGCGCGTTCCGTAGGGATTGCCTCGGCCTCAGGAGGACTGGATGTGGACAGGCAGTCGCTGGAAGTAGGTAGATGAGAGTCAAGGGACCCTAGGGGTCTCCTTTTCTCAATAAAGTAGGAGGCTGAGTTCAAAGGTACATGATAAGGGCTCAGAAGGGAGGGACTTGAAGAGAAGATGTCGCCCTTTTACCTCCAGAGACTATTAGGGTTGACAGTCACATTGAGGTGTGCGACCTGGTGCCGCTACTCTTTATTTATTTATTTATTTATTTTATTATTATTTTTTTAGAGAGAAAGAGTGAGAGAGAGCACGCGTGCACACAAGTGGGGGGTAGCGGCAGAGAGAGAGAGGGAGAGAGTCTGAAGCAGGCTCCATGCGCCGTGCAGAGCCCAATGCTCAGCTCGATCTCACCGCGCGGGAGAGCATGACCTGAGCGGAAATCAAGAGTCAGACGTTGAACCCACTCAGCCACCGTGGCGCCTCTGTGGTTCCACTGTTCTGAAGTGTGTATTTGCTCTCCGGTGCATAGCCATCTGGGGAAAGTAAGACTTGTGTTCACTAATTTCAACCAAGTCCTTCAAACTATGTAGTAAACACAGAGAAACAGTGGGGCTGGGGGAGTCATGGTAATAAAAGTTTATGAATTTCTGGAGTTGTACCAAACTCTCAAGGAACAGTTAATTCCTATCTTATGTAAGTTTCTCCAGAAAGTCAGAAAAGAGCAAATGCTGTCCAGACCATTTTTATGAAACCAGCTTAATCACTGTAAAATCAGTAAAACACAAAGCAGTAGATGAAAACAGTAGGGCTCCTTTCCCCTACAATGTAAATATAAAAATCCTAAATAAAATATCAGTGCACTAATGCAATTATATATCTTAAGAAGTACGTTTTGATCAAGTTGGATTTATTCCAGGAATTTCGAGTTCCACATCAGAAATCATCCCATTAATAAAGGACCAATATGATTATCTCAATTCATTGATGAAAAAAAAACACTTGATAACATTTTTCACTTATTTAAGGGTACAGGAGACACATCCTTCACTTGGTAAAGGTTATATAGCAAAAACTTAAGGCAAACGTTCCCTTAATGAAGAGACTTGAAGTGCATTCTTTTTGAGATCTGGAATGAAATACGGAATCCAACTGTACTGCCTCTATTTAATATAGAATCATGGACGTTCTGGGCAAATGTATCAAGGAAGAAAGGGTAAGAGAAGGGTGAGAAGAGAAAAGATAAAAACGATTATTATGTAAAGGCAACATTTTCCTTTTTCTTGGAAAACAAAGAGAATCAACAGATAGATTGTTAAAACTGTGCAAAGAATTCAGTCAAATCACTCGATGCAAGATTAATCTAAAAAAAGAGTTTTGTAGCATTTCTCTTCACCAGCAGTAACCAGCTTCTGTTCACAAAATCAAAACAGCATGTACAATATCTAGGAATGAACTTGAGTAAGAATATGCAAGAAATCTACAGAGGGAACTTCAAACTTTATAAAAAAGGATGGAGAAACTAACCTGAGTCAATGGAGGGAAATATGCGTTTGGATAAAATGACTTCATATTACACAGCTGTCCGTTATTTGTGAATTAATCTACGTGTGCAATGAAATCCTAATAAAGATTCCAGGTATGCTTTCTGGAACTTGAAAAAGTTATTCCAAAATGTATATGGACAGGAATGCCTGGGTGGCTCAGTTGGTTAAGCGTCCAGCGTCTCACGTCGGCTCAGGTCATGATCTCACAGTTCGTTGAGTTTGAGCCCTGCATCAGGGACTCATCAGGCAGCTCAGAGACTGGGGCCTGCTTCAGATTCTGTGTCTCCCTCTCTCTCTCTGCCCCTTCCCTACTCATGATCTCTCTCTCTCTCTCAAAAATAAATAAACATTAAAAAATTTTTAAATATATATGGACAAACAGGACTAAGTCACTCTTGCAAAAGGAGAGCAAAGAGCGACATATTACAAAGCCATGTATGAAGCCGAATGAGCAAAACAACTGTTTTGGCACAAAAACAGACCAATCGATCAGGGAACAGAATGGAAAACTCAAAATGAGACCAGGAGTCTATGTGTAGGAGCCATCACAAATCAATATAGAAGGGACAGATTAAACCAGCTTACTATGTGGACAAAATAAATGAGATTCCTGCCTGACACCAAATAGAAAGGTACACTCTAGGGGAGCCTGGGTGGCTCAGTTGGTTGAACGTCTGACTCTTGGTTGTGACTCAGGTCATGATCTCATGGTGTGTGGGTTCGAGCCCACCATCGGGCTCTGTGCTGACAGTGCAGAGCCTGCTTGGGATTCTCTCTCTCTTTCCCTCTCTTTCTGCCCCTCCCCTGCTCATGCTCTCTCTCTCTTAAAATAAATAAATAAACTTAAAAAGTTTTTAAAAAGGAACACCCTAAATTGCAAAAGACCTCAGTGCATAAATAAAACTCTAAATCGATAGAAGACAATATAAGAAAGCATCTTTGGGGGCGCCTGGGTGGCTTAGTCGGTTAAGCGTGCAACTTTCGCTTAGGTCATGATCTCGCGGTTCGTGGGTTCGAGCCCCACATCGGGCTCTGTGCTGACAGCTCAGAGCCTGGAGCCTATTTCAGAGTCTGTGTCTCCCTCTCTCTCTGACCCTCCCCTGCTCACGCTGTCTCTTTCTCTCCTAGAAATAAATAAAAAATATTTAAAAAAAAAAAAAAAGAAAGAAAGCATCTTTGGCACCTGGGTTCTAAGAAGGACTCTTTATATAAAACTTCAAAAGCTCAAACCAGAAGGAAAAAAATTGATTCATTTGATGATATCAAAATTAAGGATTTCTCTTCAAGTGAGGACACCATGGGCAATATATGATAGGATGGGAGAAAATATTTGTAAATCTAAACATGATAAGGAATTAAAAAATATAAATAAGGAATTAATACATCGAATATACAAAAAAAAAATAGACTATACAAGTAACTCATGCAAACCAACAAGCAAAAGAGAGACTTTGAGTTTCCGGTCCAGCAAGAAAGGACCTTCTCTCCTAACAAGTAAAAAATGGAACAAATGGAAAATAAACAACTTTTCTTACATCTGCCAGGGAACTGAGCACACAGGGCAAACCACTGCTCGAAAAACTAAAGATACAGACAGATGGATGCTTATAACCAAAGCAGAAAGCTTCCTGAGAACAGTGCTGGGCAGGAAAACCGGAGCAATCATTGCTGGATTTCTAGAGGCTCCATGTGGACAAGACTGCGATTTAGGAACTCTTAAGGGTGCCCGTTCTTAGAGGGTGAGTTTCACCGGCAGAAGCACTACCAAGTTCTCACAGCAAATAGCAGAGAACAATCTATTCACACTTCCAGCAGGGGGAGAGCAAAGTAACCATTTTTTAAAATTTTTTATTTATTTCTGAGAGGGGCAGAGAGAGAGACAGCGTGAGCAGGGGAGGGTCAGAGTGAGGGGGAGACACAGAGTCTGAAATAGGCTCCAGGCTCTGAGCTGTTAGCACAGAGCCCGACGCGGGGCTCGAACCCACAAACTGTGAGATCATGACCTGAGCTGAAGTCGGATGCTTAACCGACTGAGCCACCCAGGTGCCCCCAAAGTAACCATTTTGAAATACGCTGGAGGACTTGGTTCTTCTTAACACCTGCCCTCAGGAGAACCTATTTTATCTGAGCCTTGCTTGTATGAGAACCCGGCCAACCAGGAGGAAGGAAACTACCCAGTTCCAGCCAGCTCTAGCCATCCTGTCCCACTTAAGGGGGGAAAGCTGGGAAGCACTTGTGAAGTTCACGGTCCAGAGGTCCAGGGGCACTGAAAGACCAAGAGCTCACCATAGCCCTTTTGGCTTTCCCTCTCCCCATGCACCTTCTACCGCATCACTAAAGGCGCGTTACTATAGTGCTTTTTATCCGGATCAGCGTGTCTGGCTTTCAACAGAAAACCACGATGCGTACTCAAAGGCAAAACCACAGTCTGAAGAGACAGAACAAGCACCAGAACAAGACTCAGATCTGGCAGAGATGTTTGAAGAGTCAGACTAGGGTTTTGAGATAACTATGATGAACATGCTAAGGGCACCGATGGATAAAGTAGAAAACACAGAAGAACAGAAGGATAATACAAGCAGAGAGATGGAAATTCTGAGAAAGAATCAAAAAGAAATGAGATAAAAAGCATTGCAGCAGAAACGAAGAATGCCTTTGATATGCTCATTCATAGACGGCACGGCTGACGAAGGAATCTCTGAGCTGGAGGACATGCCAATAGAAACTTCCACAACTGAAAAAGCTAAGAGAAAAATGAGAGCAGAAACGGAATGGGATATCCAGGGACTGGGGAGAACTACTTCCGGTGTAATATGCACACATGGGAATACTAAAGAATGAGAGAAAGGAGGGGCGCCTGGGTGGCTCAGTTGGTTACGCAGCTGACCTTGGCTCAGGTCATGATCTTGTGGTTCACTAGTTCGAGCCCCGCGTTGGGCTCTGTGCTGACAGCTCAGAGCCTGGAGCCTGCTTTGGATTCTGTGTCTCCCTCTGTGCCTCTCCCCAGCTCGTGCTCTGTCTCTCTCCCTCTCAAAAATAAATAAACATTTAAAAAAAATTTTTTTAAAGAATGAGAGAAAGGAACAAAAGAAATATTTGAAGTAATAATGACTGCAAATTTCCCCAAATTAATGTCACACATCAAAACAGATCCAGGACGCTCAGAGAGCACCAATCAGGCTAAATGCTCCCCCTCTCATGTTCAAGACCTACACCTAGGCATATCATATTTAAGCTGCATAAAATCAATGATCAAGTCTTAAAAGAAGCCAGGGGGTGAGGGAGAACACCTTATCTATAATGGAGCAAAGGTAAGAAATCCGTCCGACTTTTCTGACTTCTTAGAAACCATGCAAGTAAGAAGAGAGCGTGGTGAAATATTTCAAGTGTTGAGAGAAAAAAAGACCCCGCCAACACAGAATTCTGCATCCTGGGAAAGTATCCTTCAAAAGTGAAGGAGAAATGGGACACCTGGGTGGCTCAGTCGGTTGAGCATCCAACTCTTGATTTCAGCTCAGGTCATGATCCCAAGATTGTGGGGATCAAGTCCTGAGTTGGGCTCCAGCCTACTTCTGTCTGTCTGTCTCTCTCCCTCTTCCTCCCCACCCCCGCCCCTCTCCCCTAGTCACACATACTCTCTCTCACTCTAAAATTAAAAAAAAAATAAAGGGTAAAAAAATGAAGGAGAAAGACTTTCTCTGACAAAAAATATGGAAATTTGTTGCCAGTAAATCTGCCCTGCAGAGAGGAAGGAAAATGATCTTGACTAGAAAGATCCACATAAAGGAAGAGTGTTAGAGAAGGTAAAGTAAACACTTTATTTTTCTTATTCTTAATTAACCTACTATGTAACAGTGTGTTCAAAATAACAATAGCAATGTGTTTGGTGATTGTAGTTTATGTGTAAGTAAAATGAATGGCAGCAAAAACAAAGGCGTGGGAGGAAGGAATTGGAAATACTTGGTTACTATAAAGTACTTGTAGTTCCTATAAAGCCATAGTGGTTTTCTTAAAAAATTTTTAATGTTTTATTTATTTCAGAGAGAGAGGGAGAGACAGCGTGAGCAGGGGAGGGTCAGAGAGAGAGGGAGACACAGAATCTGAAACAGGCTCCAGGCTCTGTTTCTGCTCCGACGCGGGGCTCAAACCCACGAACCGTGAGATCATGACCTGAGCCGAAGTCGGACGCTTAACCGCCCCACCATAGTGCTTTCTGAAAGTGAACTTGGGTTAGTTATGAATGTCCATTGCAAACTCTAGGGAAACCACTAAAAAAAAAGTATAACTGATATGCTAAAAAGGGGAGAAAGTGAAATCATATAAAATGCTCAGTTAAAACCACAAAAGGCAGAAAAAGAGTACAAGACAAAAATAGGAACAAAGGATGGGGGTAGCCTATGGAAAACAGTAACACATATGGTAGATAGGAATCCAACTATAGTATATCATAGTCATTTAAAATGTCAATGGTCTAAATATACCAACTAGAAGACAGAGATTATCAGAGTGGATGAAAAAACATGACAAAATTATGTTGTCTATGAAAAAAATAACCACTTGCAATAAAAAGACATATGTAGATTAAAAGTAAGGGAATGGGGAAAGATACCACAATAACACTAACCAAGAGAAAGCTGGAGTAGCTATATTAGTTTCAACCAGATCATACCAAAGAGCAAGAAAAGTTTTCATGGATAAAGAGAAGTATTATAGGGGCGCCTGGGTGGCTTAGTCGGGTAAGCGACCGACTTTCGCTTAGGTCACGATCTCGCGGTTCGTGGGTTCGAGCCCCACGTCGGGCTCTGTGCTGACTGCCAGCTCAGAGCCTGGAGCCTATTTCAGAGTCTGTGTCTCCCTCTCTCTCTGCCCCTCCCCTGCTCACGCTGTCTCTCTCTCTCTCTCCTAGAAATAAATAAAAATATTTAAAAAAAAAAAGAGAAGTATCATATAATGATAAAAGGATCAATTCTCCAGGAAGACAGAATAATCCTTAATATGCATGTGCCTAACAATAGTGTCGATATATATGGGGCAAAATGGATAGAATTGCAAGAAGAAATAGATGAATCCACTCTCCTAGTTTCCTAGAGGGGTGAATCAACACCCCTCTATCAGAAATGGACAGATCTATCAGGCAGAAAATCAGTAAGGACTCAGTGGAATGCCATATCATTATATCTAGTGGATATAACTGATATCTATGAATTACCTCATCCAACTGCAGAATACATATTCTTCTCAAGCTCACATGGAATACTCACCAAGATAGACCACATTCTGGGCCATAAAACACATCTTAACAAACTGAAAAATAAAAATCAGACAATGTCTGTCCTTAGACTACAATGGAATCACAGGATAAATCAATAACAGAGATAGCTAGAAAATCCCAAGATACTTGGACATTAAACAACACGCTTATAAATGACACCTGGGTCAAAGAAGTCTTAAGAGAAATTTTAAAGTGTTTAAACTAAATAGAAATGAAAATACAACTAATCAAAAATTATATGATGCAGCGAAAGCACTGCTTAGAAATTTATAGCATTGATGCATGTATTAGAAAAGATCTAAAATCAATGATCTAAGTTTCCATCATAGGAAACTAAAAATGAAGAGCAGATTAAATCCAACATAACCAAAAGGTAACAGGTCCTATGGAAAAATGCACAAAGCTTATCAATGGGCAGTTTATAAAAGAGTAACCCAAACAGGCCTATGAAGAGAATTATTAAGAATTAAAATCACCGGGGACATCTGGGTGGCTCAGTCAGTTAAGTGTCTGACTTTGGTTCAGGTCACGATCTCATGGTTCGTGAGTTCGAGCCCCACTTTGGGCTCTGTGCTAATAGCTCAGAGCCTGGAGCCTGCTTCAGATTCTGTGTCTCCCTCTCTCTGCCCTTCCCCAGCTCACTCTCTTTCTGTCTCTCTCTCAAAATATAAATAAAAAACAATAAAAAAAATTTTTTTAATGAAAATCATCAGTAATCAGAGAGGTTTAACTTAAGACAACAGTTATATATCACTTTCCATCTACTAGATGGGCAAAACTTGGAAAGCTGGAAAATGCCAAGTGTTGGCAGGTATAAGAAGATACAGCCTCCTACACCTGCCGCTTGTGGGAATGCAGAACAGTCGACCTTTCTGGGGAACAGTCTGACACAACATAAGACAAATGAGATGCAGGCAGAGCCTAGGACCCGTATACCAAACAGATGATCACACAGGTCCAGCAGGGGCTACGCATTAGAACGTCCACCGTTGCATCCGCTCTGACAGTGGGCAGCCACAGACAGTTACCCATCTGCAGAGGGGTAGACGGGTGAAGTGTGGAAGGTGCACACGGGAACAGTACCACGCAGCGGTTAGAGACAAGGGATTCTATACACATCGCAGCAACGTGAATAGACCTTAAAAACAGTGCTAAGTTGGCAAAAGAGAACAAATGAGATAAATAATTCAAACCATTCAATAAATGAGTGTAGATGTACATAGTTTTGTAAGTTACCGTAGATATGCTTTTTATCATTTCTTAAAATGCCTTCGGGGCAGGGGAGGGATGAGTAAGCAGAGCACAGAGGATGTTTAGGACGGGGAATATACTCTTTGTGAGCCTGTAATGGTGGATACATGTCATAATGCATCTGTCCAAACCCATAGAATGTACAGCACCAACAGTGAACCCTAATGTAAATACGGACTTTAGGTGATTATGACATGTCAGTGTTGGTCCAGCATTTGTGACAAAGATACCCCCTGGTGGGGGATGTCCTAAATGGGGAAGGCTGTGTATATGAGGGGAAGGATGGAATCTCTCTGTACCTTCCACTTAATTTTGCTGTGAGCCTAAAACTGCTCCAGGAAAAAAGAAAATCTTTAAACAAATGTTTAAGCAAAATTTAAATACACATACACAATACTTGAAATGGATCATAAACCTAAAACTAGGAGCTCAAACTATTCAATTTTTGCAAGAAAACATAGGAGAAAAATCTTTGATTTGGGGTTAGGCAAAGATTTTTTTGGCTGAAAAAAGCATGAACAGCAGAAGAAAATGGACACATTGAACATGATGAAAATTAAAAACCTCTGCTTTTTATTTTTAATTTTAATTTTTTTTTATAGTTTATTTTTGAGGCAAAAGCATGAGTGGGGGAGGGGCAGGGAGAGAGGGAGACAGACTCTGAAGCAGGCCCCAGGCTCTGAGCTAGCTGTCAGCACAGAGCCGGGCACGGGGCTTGAACCCACGAACTATGAGATCATGACCTGAGCCGATGTCGGATGCTTAACTGACTGAGCCACCCAGGCGCCCCAAAAAGCCTCTGCTTTTTAAAAGTCACTGTTAAGAAATGAAGAGGCAAGTCACAGTCTGCAGAAACACACACATGATAAAGGATTTTGTGTCAGGCCACCGTTTATTGCTTCTCATTTCCAAATCCACCCTTCTCTGCCTGCTCTGTGATCCTGGAGGTGGGCTGTGTAGAGATTTCATCTATGACATTTGGAGTGATGTACCAGTAGGGGGTGCTGGAGGGACCCTGGTGGAGGAGGGAATTTTCTTTTCCTGTTTCCAGTGTCCTGCAAAGTGCAAGCTTTCTTGCACTGGGCTCCTGTAGAGGGCAGCTTCTCTCCCAGTTCTGATAGCATAGGGCAACCAGCAGTGCCCAGCTGCTAGAAGCTTCTCTCAACACCTTCTCAAAGTGGTACGCCACTGGCAAGTGAACCTGACTGTGAACCACTTCCCCTGGTCCCCTTCAGAGGACTTTGCATCAAATTCCAGTGTATAGCACCTCCCTGTGGACCACATCCCCAGCCCCCAAAGGACAGATTTCCAGTTTCTGCCGGTAAGCCACCTCAGTGTCTCTCCTTCACCATCCAGTGAGCCATGCAATGCTCTTTCCAACAGGTCTGGAGGCTCTTCTCAGACAACTAGATCTCCGCTCTGCTAGTGGCTGACCCTGTATTTGCTACTTCTGTATTCACCAGAGTTCTCTTTGACTCTTACAGGTCAATTCCCCATTACGCCAATCTCCTGTTAATAATTTTCCTGATTGGACCCTGACTGATACTAACTTATATCCAGAATGTCTAAAGAAACCTCATGACTCAATAATTAATAAAATAAACAACACACTTGAAAAATGAACAAAAGATGTAAACAGACACTTCACCAAATAAGCACATAAAAAGATTCTCAGTATGATTAGTCATTAAGAATTGCAAATGAGAACCACAGTGACATTCTGCTACATCACAAAATGATTCAGATCAAAAAACTCCGACAATACCAACCACTGTTGACGATGGAAAGCAACTGGAAGTTTTATACCTTGCCAGTGAGAAAGCAAAACGGTTCATCATTTTGGAATACAGTTTGGCAGTTTCTTATTTACTTATGAATATATCTCATTGTTTTAATCTGCAACTCCTTTTTTTTTGTGTGTTTTAATTTATTTTTGAGATAGAGATAGAGACAGCGTGAGCAGGGGAGGGTCAGAGAGAGAGTGGAGACACAGAATCTGAAACAGGCTCCAGGCTCTGAGCTATTCCTCAGCACAGAGCCCGATGCGGGGCTTGAACCCACGAACTGTGAGATCATGACCTAAGCCAAAGTCGGACGCCTAACTGACTGAGCCACCCAGGCGCCCCTCTGCAACTCCTTAATGACAAATGATGTTGAGCATCTTTTTGTATGATTTGTTTGCCATCTGTTTATCTTCCTGGGGAGGTGTCTGTTCAGATATTTTGCCCATTTTTAAATAGGGTTGCTTTTTTACTGTTCAGTTTTAAGAGTTCCTTGTGTATTTTGGATACAAGTCCTTTATCAGATATGTGTTTTTTAAATATATTCTCTCAGTTTGTGGCATTTTCATTCTCTTAACAGTGTCTTGGGAAGAGCAAAAGTTTTTAATTTTAGTAAAGTCCAACCAATTTTTTTCTTTAATATCATGTTTTTGGTGTTGTACCTAAAAGTTCATTGCTAAACCCAAGGTTGTCTGGACTTTCTCCTGTCTCCCTCTAGAAGTTTTATAGTTTTGCAGTTTACATTTAGGTCTATGACCAATTTTGAGTTAGTTTTTGTGAAAGTGGAAAGTCTGTGTCTAGATTTTTTTTTTTTTTAACATATGGCCATCCAGTGGTTCTGGCACCATTTGTTGAAAAGATTGTCCTTTTTCCATTGAATTGCCTTTTCTCCTTTGTCAAACACCAGTTGACTATTACTGAATGTACATTTTACTTCAGTAATATTGATTCTTCCTGGGCCCTGGGCAACTCAGCTGGAAGCTACATTTCCCAGCCTCCTATATACCCCACCTATTTATGACCATGTGGCCAAGTTCTCATCTCAGTGGGAGAGGAAGTAACTACAATTTCAATTTCATATTCTTTTTTTAATGTTTATTTATTTTTGAGAAAGAGAGAGAGAGAGAGAAAATCTCAAGCAGGTACCATGCTGTTAGCACAGAGCCCAGTGTGGGGACTGACCTCATAAACCATGAAATCATGACTTGAGCCTAAATCAAGAGTTGGATGCTCAACCAACTGAGCCACCCAGGCGCCCTTCCAATTTCATATTCTTTTTTTTTTTTTTAATGTTTTATNACTTAACCGACTAAGCCACCCAGGCGCCCCCCAATTACATATTCTTAAAGATACTTTAGTCACCTTTGCTCATCAGAAATGCTCATAACTGGAGCAATCTTGGAAACCATATATTGAAGATAGTGGAACTGCCTGGTGCATGTGGGTCCCTGCGTGACTTTGAGGAACAGAGAAGAACATGGCGGGGGGGAGGGGTAAGACCATCCTTCCTGGAAGGTGAGACTCTGCATGGGTATTTGTGGGGACTCTCAAAGCGGGATAAAATGGGGCTGTTCTGCCCCGAAGAACAACCCTTCCCACCCCCTCCTTCCATGATCTTCATTCTCCATGGCTATGATAATAGCGCTCGGTCGCTGTCCTGGAGGCCCCCCAGTCTATTCTGGAACAGTCTGCATTGGCATCTGTGGCAGTCTCTGGCCCCAGGCATATGTATCCAAGTTCTGGTTGTGGTACAAAAGATAAAAGTGGGCGGCACCTCCTACTCACCCCCTCCACCAGCATGCACACACAGCACACACTGGGTTCCTGGGCTCATAAAGAGGAGGAGGGCAGTGTGGAACCAGTGAGAGATGTAGTATGAACCTTTTGTGATATAGGCAGGTCCATACTGAGTCATTATACTCTCCTACTAGGAGTTACTTACCATCACCCCCCACACTGAAAAGTGCCAAAGGTTACATTTTGAACTCCTATGTAGTGAGGGTTAAATGTTTGCATCCTGTGTTCTTTTGACCCTTTTTGCAACATTTTGGGTGTGTCTCTTTAAGAGGCATATGAGTCAACTGTGAGTCTTTGTCTTCTTTTTTTAATGTTTATTTATTTTGAGAGAGGGTGGGGCAGAGAGAGAAGGGGAGAGAGAATGCCACACAGGCTCTGCTCCATCAGCACAGAGCCCAGTGTGGGGCTCGATCCCACAAACCATGAGATCACGACCTGAGCCAAAATCAAGAGCTGGATGCTTAACTGACTGAGCCACCCAGGCGCCCCAGTCTTAGTCTTCTAATAGAAGATTTAACTCATTTACATGTAATGTTTGGATTATGTATTTTGTTTTTGGTACTCTTGCTCATGAGTCATACTTGTTTGTCATTCTAATTACCTTTTTCCTGTCTTTTATTACACAGACTATGTTTTGTTTGCTTCCATCTTGCTGTGATTTGGGAGATAGATGTCCTCTTTTTTAACTCTACTGGAGGTTATTTTAAATTAAAAGGGTTTCTTTCAAAAAGACCCCCATGTCTTAATTATCAAGTTCAGATATAGCCTCACAAAATATCAGTGTTCTTCTAAAAAGTATATTTCTTTGTATCTGTCCCTTAGTAAGTCACCTCCCAAGAGATGGTACAGAAATTTTACCTTTTTTTTTTTTTTTTAATTTGGCTTAGGGGTAGCCATGGTA
Source organism: Crocuta crocuta (assembly GCF_008692635.1). Lineage (NCBI taxonomy): Eukaryota > Metazoa > Chordata > Mammalia > Carnivora > Hyaenidae > Crocuta > Crocuta crocuta. The sequence continues at coordinate 6,386,780 of NW_027527920.1, read as the reverse complement.
AAGATCTTGGACTTGGCACAAAATCAATACATAATGCATCACACATACGGATACTCAGAAGGCCAGCTTTGGTTTTCTTCAGTGACCCTTTTGAATTACAGCTGATCCTATTATTAGTTTTATTAGAATTTACTGGGGCACCTGCATGGCTCGGTTAGTTTAGTTTCTGGCTTCGGCTCAGGTCATGATCTCGTGGTTCATGAGTTCAAGCCCCACATTGGACTCTGTGCTGACAGCACAAGCCTGGTGCCTGCTTCAGATTCTGTGTCTACCTCTCCTTCTGCCCCTCCCCTGCTTGTACTCTGTCTCTTTCTCTCAAAAATAATAAACATTAAAAAAAAAAGAATTTATTGATAATGTGGGATTTTTCTTTTGGTTTTAACCTATTTTACTCCAGTGACATACATAATGACATTTACATACAAGGCACAGTCTCACAGACATAACCTCTCTGAGAAATCTTAAACATTTCGTAGAGAAGTAAAATAAATAGCCTCTTATACTTTCTTTGGCATGATATTTATAAAAGCGTTTTTAAAAATGTTTATATTTGAGAGAGGCAGGAGAGAGTGTGAGCGGGGAAGGAGCAAAGAGAGAAGGGGACAGAGGATCTGAAGCAGGCTCTGCAATGACAATAGAAAGCCCAATGCAGGGCTTGAACTCACGAATCTCAAAATCATGACCTGAACCAAAGTCCGTTGCTTAACTGACTGAGCCACCCCGGTGCCCTTATAAAACCGTTTTATAAACATATGAGTGGTAAAATCAGTCCTTAAGGACATTTAAGCAATTTGTCACTCTATATGGGAAAATACATAACTATAAGCAAGTTAATTTCTAAAATATGAAGCTTTATTTAAACTAAAAATATATCTTCCAACAAATTTTATTTTTCCTGTCTTCACAGCATAGATAATATTACGAAAGGAACAAGAATGTATTGTACCAGAATAAATATGAGTTCATCTTCTACTGTTTAAAATGATCACAGAAGGGGCGCCTGGGTGGCTCAATCGGTTAAGCATCTGCCTTCGCTCAGGTCATGATCTCGAGGTTCCTAAGTTTGAGCCCCGCCTCAGGCTCTATGCAGCCAGCTCAGAACCTGGAGCCTGCTTCGGATTTTGTGTCTCCCTCTCTCTCTGCCCCTCCCTTGCTCATTCTCTCTCTCTCTCTCAAGAATAAACTGGTGAAGATTATCACAGAAGTCAATCATCTCTCTCTGTGTGACCATGAATACGACCAGTTACCTTTGTACGATCTGTCTGGTTTGGATTTGGTAATCGCTACTACCATGTGCCTCCTAATAGAAATGATTGTCAGGTCAGGCTCTTTCCTGTGCCTTCTAGATGTGGGTGCAGTCTTCGGGTTTGATTCATCATCCCTGCCTCGTTCCCTATTAAGAATTTATCTATAGGTAAAATTAAGAAGAAAATGAAAGTAAGTCTGCGAATCATGTCTCCCAGGCACCAAGATCATTCATAATCCTCACCGCTATTTGTGGTGCCACCAGCAAGGGTAACCGCCACTAGCTGAGGCCGAGATAAGATAAATTGTGGATGTGCAATTTCGGTAGTTCTCTGTATCAGTCAGCACTGTTTCTGCTTCTCAAGAAAGTGCATTGTCATTCAAGGGACTGAGAGAGCTTGATTATATTTGAATGCACTCTGAGTTTTCACAACTAATTAATTTCAAAATAGGAAATATTCCAATCAAAGAAATACAGTGAATAGTAAGACAAAGAATAGTATACTCTCCACCTAGTTTAAGAGATGCAACATTAGGGGCGCCTGGGTGGCTCACTCGGTTGAGCATAGGACTTTGGCTCAGGTCATGATCTCATGGTTTGTGAGTTTGAGCTCCGCATTGGGCTCTGTGCTGACAGCCTGGAGCCTGCTTCAGACCCTGTGTCTCCCTCTCTCTCTGCTGCTCCCCTGCTTGCTCTCTGCCTCTCTCTCTCTCAAAAATAAATAAACATTAAAAAATTTAAAAAAGATACAACATTAGAGATAGGTTTGAGTTTAAAGACAGGTCTCTCTGATTTAAATAAAACAAGCAAAAAGAAGCCCCCATCCCCCCAAGCCCCACTTTTATTGAAGTATGGCATACATCTAATTTATTTTTGACAAATAAATAATTTTCAAAATTCAGTTCTTGAACCACCCCTTGTGATGGTTTTCTTGGGACAACTGTGCCACCAGTGACGATGTCATGAGGTGACGCAGTAATATGACTGCAGGGAACCATACCTCTTGAGCCATCGAATTCATGAATGAACAGGGTCTTCCGACTTTCCTCATTGTCAGTTGTTGTTTCAACTCTTTGTGGTTGAATATATCAACGCCCACAATTCAACATTCAAAGCTGTAAGCCTGTAAAGGAAAAGTAAGTTTCTTGGGGTGCCCGGCTAGCTCAGTCAGCGCAGAGTGCAACTTTTGATCTTGAGGTTGTGAGTTCAAGCCCCATGTTGGATGTAGAGATTATTTGAAAATAAAATCTGAAAGGAAGGAAGGAAGGGAAGAAGGAAGAGGGGAAGGAAGGAAGGAAGGAAGAGGAGGGGAGGGGAGGAGAGAAAAGAGAAGGAAAAGACAAGTAGGTTTCTTGTCCCCTGTCCTTCAACTCACGACTTCTCCCCGGAGAGGCGGCTATGGCTACGGCTTCTTCTGTGTCCTTCCAGGGATATTCTGCGTGGTCAGTGACTTTTCAAGACAGGATATATGGATCGGTTAGGTTGCATACCACAGAAAGGCCACTGTCTTGGCTTAACCAAGTAGGAGTTTCCACTTCTCAAGAGCGGGAAGCCTGGAGGCAGGCAGGCAGGGTCGGGCAGCATTGTCGCCATAGCGCCAGTGTCCGGCCACGTCCCCTCTTTCCGCTCCCTCACACTTAATGTGCAGCCCACTGAGTCACAGTCACGAGTTAACTGCACTTCAGAAACCAAGAAGTAGGGAGAACGAGGGAAAAGTATGCCTGTGTTAAGGCAAAACGTTCTCGGAAATCTCCAGCTGTCTTCCATTGATATCTCAGTGGCCACATGGCATCACATGGCATCACGTGGCCACTTGGAGGGACTCTGGGAAGCGGAATATCTAATCTGGGCCTACTGTCGCTCTCTGCAAAATGTCTCTTGGTAAAGAAGGACAGCAGTAACTGTATCTGCCAATCCCACTTGGCTTTTTTTCCACTTAACTATGTGATTCCACATGCTTTTTCTTCTCAGAATAGACTTGCAGTGTCAGATTCATTTCCGTCTTTTTATTCATTTAACAAATAAGACTGTGTTGCTCACTTAGGTAGCAGAGGGAGACTAATTGCCTTCCAATATCCGTTTCTGCCATTTTGAAAGCCTCTGGTTTTTAAATGGACACAGGGCCACCCAGAATGAGACAACATATCTAGGCATCCTTTTAGTAAGGTGTGGCCATATGATTAAGTTCTGGCCTCTGCGAGCAGAGCGAGGGTGATATGTACAACTGCCCGGTCCTGCCTTTGATGGGACACATGTGCCTGCCCCTTCCTCTCTTTCCCTTCTGTGGGTGGTACTTGCGGACTTCGTGGTGCCCCTCATGTGGGGGGGTGGGGGGGTTGCATGTGACAGCAGCTATGCCTACATCCTCCATGGCTGTGCCAGATACCCCGATAGGGACCCAGGAGGCAAAAAAGGATAGAATTATCTCCTTGCCTTCAAGGAGCTCCAACTCTCCTCATGGAGAAGACCAGTGGGTAGACAAATACCTCTGAAGTCATATGGTCAGTGCGGTGGTGGCCGAGGAAGGACCTTTGGAGCCCGGCAAATACAACTGCCTACCATCCCTCCAGCTCTCAGCCTTTCACACTCACCCACAGATGCATTTATCTATCACAAGCCCACTCATTCTCCCACCCAGCCATCCCTCTCTCCTCCACAGCTCATGAGGGCCCTGCAGTGATTTCTGGCAAAGACTTCTGTAGAACCCATGCTGATGTATTTTTCTCAGAATCAAGCCAATCAGAATGCACTTTTTAACCACAATGTCAACAAATGCCAGGATCATCACACACATGCAGCATAATGAAATTTCAGATCCAAATCACATAGTACATGTTTCTTTGTGCAGATTTTTAGATTTTCCTAGAAAATAAAAATGATATATGGACTACTATTTTTTTTCTTCAAGCAATCCCTCCCTCTTCTGAGTGGGGTGCGACACCCGTCCAGAGCACAGCCAAGCCTGGGAGGGAGGAAGGGCGAGTTCGGCGTTTTCAGTAGTCATTTGTGATGCTATAAAAGTAAGGGTCATCTGTAGCTGTGTATATCCCTTATTCCCTAGGGTTTAGGGTGAGGTGGGGCGACTACCAAACAATCCCAGCAGATTTCATTCACCTCCCAGGAATGAGACTCAAAGACTTCCTCTCTTAAACTTTTGAAAATCCCTCTTAATAAAGAGAAAACCAAGGATGCAGATTACGGCCGAAACATAGAGTATGGAATTTTCTGTTTCATTGAATGAGAAAATATAGCTGCTGTTAACAAATAAAAGAGCTCACATACTGGCCCCCATTAGCAAATATCAACTGTTACTTACCAAAAAGGCTGAGAATTCTTTGGTTTAAAACATTGCATAGCAAACTTCAAACAAATTGAACTTAAGTGGTTAAGTCACAAAACTGACCTGCCTTGGGTGGAGACTGGAGGGGGGGGAGGTGGTTCTGGGCACAAGGCAGCTGGGCTCCCGGAAGTAGCCCACCCAGGAGAGAGGAGCGGCTGGTTAGCTGGCATTAGGTGTCATCTGAGACTCATTACACTCTACAAAGCTCCTCCGATTACCAGGCAAGGTTGCCTCTCGAAACATTTGCAGAAGGAAACACCATCCTTCCAAGCTAGGCTCTATGCTGAATCTGGAGGGGTCTGCCTCCCTCGAAAATACTTTGGGGGGCGCCTGGGTGGCTCAATCAGTTAGGTGTCCAACTTCGGCTAGGGTTATGATCTCCCAGTTCGTGGGTTTGAGCCCTACATCGGGCTTTGTGCTGGCAGCTCGGAGCCTGGAGCCTGCTTTAGATTCTATCTCCCTCTGTCTCAAAAATAAATACTAAAAACAAAAATACTTTGAAAGTAGCCAAGAGCTACGCTTCTGTTGAGCTCTGGATTCAGGATGAAGGAATTCCATCTCCTAAAACTTGAGTGACCTTCCAGGGCCTCAATTTCTTCATCTCTAAAATGAGAATAATAATAGTGGCACTTACCTCATAGGGTGTTGTGAGAATTACAGCCCTCGGTTGGTGATCATTATCATTACTTAGTAGTAATTATGATTAGTAATACTTCCTCCAGATTGTTGCATGGGTTGCTGTATGTCCAAGTAAACAGATTTTAAGGGCTTCCTGGGACGGGCAGTAGGGAGGCAGTGTTTAAGAGTGGGGCCTTTCTGACTGCCCGAGTTTATATCCAGGATGTCCACTGAGGAGCTGTGCGCCCTTGGGCAAGTTACTTAACCTTCCTGAGCATTTCTTTCCTCATTTTTAAAGTGAAAGTAATAATACCGCACATTGCACTACCTGGTAGAAGGAGGCTGGGCCAGGCTTTCTACAGCCAGAGCATCTGAGCTGATGTTATTCTAGTAACAGTACTACCTATCTCAAAGGGTAGTGATGAGGCATGAACCCATGCAGAACGCTTTACAACAAGGCCAGACAATAACTATGTACTATTATTGTTATTAGCTCCATTTTGTAGATGAGGAAATTGAGGCCCAGAGCCATTGAGCCCCGACCCCAGAAGCATGCCATCAGTGGGTGGTAGGGCAGGCGCTGGCATCCAGGGGTTCCGTCAGTGCCTCGCAGCTGCCCAGCCTGGGAACTAGACAGCTCCTCTCCCTCCACTCCCCACCCCCCGGGAAGGCGCCCTGGGAACGGAAAGCTGGCCGCCCTCCAAGTCCCAGAGGCCCTGGAGCCCTGCCCCCGCTGCACCCTCCCCCANCTGCCCCCGTGGCCTCGCTTTACTCCTTTATAAGAAATTAATGCATTTTTGTGTTAAGAAAATAGGACAAGTAGAACTAAGAGAAAGATCTCTGTGCATCCTACCCCTCTGAGACAACTGCTATTAATTTTGATGATGTCCTTCCAGACTTCCCTGGGCACACAACACAGACGTATAGTAACAGGGAAAGGGAGCGTAATTATACTGTTGTTTCTAAGTGAACGGCCTTTAGATTTTAGAGCAGTTTTAGGTTTACAGAAAATTGAGATCGTGCGGAGTTCCCATGCACCTCCTGTCCCCATGTACCTAGCGCCCCATCCTCACGGTTTTCCCTGTTCTTAATACCTCGCGTTAGGGAGGCGCACACATCACAACTGATGGACCAATATTGATACACTATTATTAAGCCCATAGCTTAATAAGCTTTCCTTCTTGTTCTGTAAAGTGCAGTTTCGATAAATGCAAAATGTCATATGTCTCCCATTACAGTGTCATACAGTTTTCCCCACCCTAGAAAGTCCCCTGGGCTCTACCTGGTCGTCCCTCCCTTTGGGACCTGGTGCAACCACCGATCATTCGACTGTCTAGTTTTGCCTTTTCCAGAATATCATATGGTCAGTCATAAAGAAAGTAGTTCTTCCCTAGGGCAGGCTGGCTTCTTTCACTAAACAGTATGCTTCTAAATTTCCTCCATGTCTTTTCATGGATTAATAGCTCATTTCTTTTTCATGCTGAGTAATATTGCATTGTATGAATGTAGCACTGTTTGTTTATCCAATCACCTTTGGAAGGACATCTTGGTGGCTTCCAGTTTTGGGCATTTGTGAGTAGGGCTGCTATAAACGTCCACGTGCAAGTTTATTACACTATTTTCCAGCTTGCTTTTTTCCAATCACGTTATGAATGGGTTTCGGTATTGTAAATAGTGACATAGATCATCATTTTAATGGCTACCTAAGACTCCATCACAGCTTATTTAACCAGCCTCTATTGGTAAGCATATAGATTGTCATCTCGGATTCTGACCTCCTAAGCCTGCCCCAACTGGTTGGTCTACACTTGACAGTACCTTGTAGTTAAGGCTCAGCTGCCCGAGTCTTGTGTTCGAATCCCAGACACCCCACTTACCTACTGGGTAACCCCGATGTGAAGTTTTCAGTTCTCTGTGATTTGGTTCCTCATCTGTGAAATGGAAAATGTGATTGTGCTTATCGTGAAGAGTACAGAGCTGATACAAATATTTAGAACAGTTTAAAACCTGGCACATGTTAACCCATAATAAAACATAGCTCTTATAACAGACAAGTAATACAGAACCTGAAGAGCCAGGGTGTTATATGGTCTTTGGTGAATGTGGGGTGAAATCACAAAGAATGCTGAGATACTCATGGTGAAGGGAGAGGCTGAGAGTCATACTCTAAAATCTTGAGGGATTGAGGGGCAGTAGCCAGCAGGTCAACAAGGCTTCAACAGAAGAATAGGGGCTGGTTTAGTCTAAGGACATGAACTTCAAGGGAACAGTGGTTTCGTAGAGAAAAGGAAGGATCATTCATCGAGGAAAGTCAAAGGAGAGCAAGGAGGACTCCTCCCCAACTTTTTACATTGAAAAATCTATCACATGATTATATGATTCTTNCGTAGAGAAAAGGAAGGATCATTCATCGAGGAAAGTCAAAGGAGAGCAAGGAGGACTCCTCCCCAACCCAGGGTTTGTAATCTGGGGGCTAAGAGACGAGAGGGCTGTAAGAAAAGCAATGTTCTCAGGCAGAACCAGATTTCAGTGAAGGCAAGAAGAGGAAATGAATGTTTGGAGAAGAGACTGAAGATTTAGGGCCTATTGCTGAGGGTGGCCTTGAGGCTGAGGTCGCAGCGGAAGAATGGGGAATTTAGGAAGAGTGGGCAGTTGCTTTAAATTAAGGAATGAGCGTAAGAGTCTACATGAGGGTCGATGACCATCAATGTATATGGAGTTTCATTATCTTTTAAACTTAATTTCAATTTACTTTTTACATTGAAAAATCTATCACATGATTATATGATTCTTCTCCTATATTCCATTCATTTCATAAATTGTAATGATTTTTTAAAAGCGTTTGAGAGAAAGATAAAGAGCGAGCAGGGGAGGGGCAGAGAGAGAGGGAGACAGAGAATCCCAAGCAAGCTCCATACTGTCTGTGCAGAACCAGACGAGGGGCTCGAACTCATGAACCGTGAGATCATGGCCTGAGCAAAAATGAAGAGTCAGATGCTTAACCGATTGAGCAACCGAGGTGCCCCAAGTTTTAATGATTAATTTCAAATTTATTCACTTTGCTGTTATTTTATTTAGGACTTTTTTCCATCTGTGTTCATTAACAAGATTGATTTACACTTTTCCTTTTTTCTAATATCCTTGGTAGGTTTTATTTTTTATTTAAAAAAATTTTTTAAATGTTTTGTATTTATTTCTGAGAGAAAAAGACAGCATGAGCAGGGGAGGGTCAGAGAGAGAAGGAGACACAGAATCTGAAACCGTCTCCAGGCTCTGAGCTAGCTGTCAGCACAGAGCCCGTTGCAGGGCTTGAATCCATGAACTATAAGATCATGACCTGAGCAGAAGTCAGATGCTTAACCGACTGAGCCCCCCAGGGGCCCCATCTTTCATAGGTTTTAGTATCAAGGTTATGCTGGCCTCATATTTTGAGTTTGGGGTATGTTTCCTCTCTTCTATTTTCTGAAAGAGTGTGTAACCACAACAATTTTCTTTTGTAAATATTTATTAGAATTTGCCAGTGAAGCCATCTGGGACCCGAGTTTTCTTTGTTGGAAGATTCAAATTATGAATTTCATTTGTTTAATGGATATAGTACTAGTTAGATGTTCTATTCCTTCAGTTGGTTTTGTGAGTGGTAGTTTTGTAGCTGCTTTCTTAAACTCAGATTTTCAATATATTTGAAGGCACAAGTTGTTCATCATTGTATCGTTATAATGTCAGTGGGATCTGTAGCTATGTCTTTTTCTCATTCTTAATATTGGTAATTCGTGCTTTCTCTCTTTTATCAGTTTTTGCAGGAGCTTTTATATGTTATTAATGTTTTACAGAACAGTCTTTTAGACTTTGATCATCCTATGTATCTTAAGTTTATTATCATTATTATTTTGCTGCATGAGTTTCTTTCTTATATTTATAGATTCCTTTACACTTAAACATTTAGCTTGTTGGAACACAGAGCTACCATATGACCCAGGATTACACTTCAGAATATATTCAAGAGGAATGGAAACATATGTTCACACAAGAACTTGTACCTGAGTGTTCATAGTGCCATTGTTCACAATAGCCCCAAAGTAGAAAACCCAAATGCCACCAACTGATAATGGAAAAACAAAGTGTGTTATATCCATACCACATTAGTTTGCTGGGGCTGCCATGACAAAATACTACATTCTGGGGGTCTTAGACAATGGAAATTTATCCTCTCGCAGTTCTGGAGGCCGGAAGGTCAAGACTGAGATTTTTCAGGTTTGATTTCTCCTGAGGCACCTGTCCTTGACTTGCAGATGACATTGGCTTACTGTGTCCTCACATGGCTTTTTCTCTGTTCATGTGCAACCTTGGCAACTCTCCCTCTTCTTATAAGGATGCCAGTTCTGTCAGGTGAGAACCCCATACCTAAGGACCCCCATACCTAAAAGATACATAGGGCTTTTATGAGCATTTTCCCCATAAATAGTTTACACTCTTACCAGCAGTTTCTGAGAGTTCTGTTTGTTCCACATTTTTTTTTTTAATGTTTTATTTATTTCCAGGAGAGAGAGAGAGACAGCGGGAGCAGGGGAGGGTCAGAGAGAGAGGGAGTCACAGACTGAAGCAGGCTCCAGGCTCTGAGCTGGCTGTCAGCACAGAGCCCGACGCGGGGCTCGAACCCACAAACCGTGAGATCATGACCTAAGCGAAAGTCGGATGCTTAACCGACTAAGCCACCCAGGTGCCCCTGTTTGTTCCACATTTTTGGCAACACTTGGTATTATCTGATTTTTTTCCTCTCTTTTTAAAAGTCAATTCTGGAGATAGTGTGGAAAAGCTAATGGTTTTAATCTGTATTTCCTTCATGACCAGTTGAGTACCTAGTAGGAGTTGAGTACCTCTTCTGTGTCTGTTGACCACTGGAATACAATTTATTGTGAAGTGGCAATTCATTTTCTGTTATTTTCTAATTGCTTTGTAGGGGTTTTAAAATATATTCTGGTCACATAAAAACATCCTCTCTTATTGAAAGTATCTTCTTACACACCATGGTTTGCCATTTGACTATCTTTCATCCAGCAGCCACTTTCATTCTTAATCTAGTCCAATCTATCCTTTCCCCCTAGATAGTCAGCTCATTATCTTGGTCCTGTTTTTTAAAAAAAATCTTTACATACTACACGTTTGTGAAGATGTTCTCTTATGTTTCTTTCTAAAAGGAACTCCCCCCCCCCCACTTTATATTTAGATCTGCAGTCGGAATTATTTTTCATGTGTGACCTGAGCTAGGGAACAAAATTCTCTTTTTCATACAAATGTTCAATTAGCCTGGCACTGTAATTAAAGTATTTTCTTTCTCTAGTGTACTGCCACGTAGCCTTTGCTATTAATTAGGTGACCAAATAAATGTGAACCTGATTCTATTTATTGGCTTATTTGTCTGTGTTAGACTGATATATTTTATCATTCTATTTTTATCTTCTTAGCTTGAAAATTACATACTTTTTAATTTTTCTGTTAGTGGTCACCCCAATGGTTACAAATGAATCAGTGATTTACCAAGGTCTAATATTATTTGGTAGTTTTTGCCACTTTTTTTAGACCACTTCATATATATTTCAGACTTCACAAGATCTCCTTCTGCTTCTCTCCTCCTCTGTGTCTTTCTCCCCCTCCTCCTTTATCTTGCCAATCAGTAGTCAATTAGATTTATTTGTTTTTTACTTATTTTGTTGCTCTTCATTTCTTCCTGCATCTCAGTATTTCCATCTGATATCTTTGTTTCCAATTGCCTAAGGAACACCCTTTCGGGTTCCCTTTGAGTCCAATCTACTGGTGATGAAGTTTCTGAGTTTTAATTGTCTGAAAATGTGTTTACTTCCTCTTCAATCTTGAAGAGGGTTTCTGTCTGGTGAAGTAAGTATTTCAGTTCTCTGAGGATATCGTTACATTGTATTCTGGACTTCATTGTTTTGTTGAGATCTTTTATGTCATTCTAATGCTGCGCCTTCAAAGGAAAGCTGTCTCTTTTCTGTTCTAAGATTTTCTTTGCGTCCGAGTTTGTGATTTGTGTACGTGTGGTTTTCTGTCTCCTATCTTTTTTAGGAGTTTGGAGTAATTCTTCCATCTGTGACTTGATACCTTTCATCAGGTCTGGAGCCTCCTGAGCAAGTTGTCTCTTCATGTTTCTGTGTGATTTCCTTCTTCGTGTATAGGATTCCAGTTACATGTAAGTTAAGGTTTTTTAGTATATGGCTTTTTTTCCTTCTATATTTTATTGAATTTTGACTCTCTATGCAATCTGGATATTTCTTCGGTTCTAGTTTTTTAGTATACTAATTCTCTCTTCAACTTAGTCTCCTCTGCCATTAATTCCACACACTCAGTTCTTATTTGTTGGTTATGGTATTTTTAATATCCAGAACTTCCATTTGGTCCTTTTTAATGGTTTCTAGTTCTTTGATGAAGTGCTGAGGGAATACAAAGAGTTACTTGGCACATTCACAAGCAGGTAGACTCTTGCCCTAAGACTGACTTTGGAACCATCTGAGGAGTTGCCGGAGTGGCATGGTCCATGCCCAGGTGGTGAACAGCTTCTGTTAACCAACAAAGAGCTTCTTGGTGTATGGATGGAAGTTCCAGGGTGAATGGAGCTGCATTCTGTTTGGAAGGCTGCCATTCTGATTGAAAAATGGTTAAAAACAAATCAGCTCAGTGGACTGAGTTACATGCTGTTTGCCCCTCTGAATTTTTACTGACTCATTGGGGCACTGGTCACTGGCCTGGCCATATGGTCAGGCAGAAGGACAATGGAAAGCTGGCCTTTTAAAGGGATGTGCAGAGCACCTGGTTGGCTCAGTCGATAGAGCATGCAACTCTTGATCTCAGGGTGGTAAGTTTGAGCCCCATGTTGGGTGTAGAGATGACTTTAAAAAATTTAAATCTTTAGGGCACTTGGGAGGCTCTGTTGGTTAAATGTCCAACTTTGGCTCAGGTCATCATCTCACAGTTTGCAGGTTCGCGCCCTGCATCGGGCTCTCTGCCATCAGCACAGAGCCCGCTTCGGATCCTCTGTCTCCATCTCTCTCTGCCTCTCTCTCTCTCTCTGTCTCTCAAAAATAAACATTTGGAAAAAATATTAAAAAATAAAATCTTTTTTTTTCTATGTTTTATTTATTTCTAGTAGAGAGAGAGACAGCGTGAGCAGGGGAGGGTCAGAGAGAGAGGGAGTCACAGACTGAAACAGGCTCCAGGCTCTGAGCTGGCAGTCAGCACAGAGCCCGACGCGGGGCTCGAACCCACGAACCGCGAGATCATGACCTAAGCGAAAGTCGGACGCTCAACCGACTAAGCCACCCAGGCGCCCCTAAAAAATAAAATCTTAAAAGAAAAATAAAATAAAGGGCTGCCTCTAGGGGGCACAGCCCTATGGAAACCACCATGGGAATTTGAGGAGTGCATTGTGATTTATTAAGGCGACTGAGTGATCACACTTGGAGGCCAGTGCCACTGGAAGACTTTTATTCCTTGCATTTCCCGAGAGGGAGTGTGTTACGCCTCACAGGGCCACATGGAGAAGCACCTGTTGCTCAGGGAACAGGAGGTAATGAAGGGAAGATACAGGGCACTGCCTTTATGAGGGTTTTCATGGGGATGTCAAGGTGGGGCAGGGTGATTAGCTTGGGGTTGGCTAGTTTGAACAGTTCAGGTGGGCTCTGGGGTACAGGGGCTGTGTCCCCCATTGTCTGGTCCATGGCCCTTTGTGGTTCAGGGCAGGGGACATTGTGTGGAGTGTGAAAGTAAGATAAGGAGGTGTTCAGAGTATGGGCTACTGGTGGCAGGCAAGATATAAACAACTGGGGCTGTTAGTTTGGCCCTAAGATTAATGGGTGCCAAACCGACAAATACCGAGTGTAAGAAAATACAGTTAGAGCACCATTAGAAGAACTCCCTTTCAGAACCAGCAGGTCATTGGAGCCAGTGAGTAGATATTCAGGTGTGCTCATCTGAGGTAGCCACGTAAATCTGTGAAATAAATAGACACCGGGGCTGCCACAATGCAGATACGGGCTGAATATAGACATATTCCTTTCGTACCCTCTGAGGCGTGGAGTGTTCCATCTGCCAACAAGAGAGGCAGAGATTGCAGATGGCTCTGGGGAAGATTTCCTGGGGAGAAGGCCCTGAACAGAGCTCCCAAGTGGGGCTGGTACTGGTAGCCCTGAGCACCTGCAAATGGGTCCTGGTAAAAGCAAATAATCACTCGGCCTGGGCTTTGCCTACCAGGCAATAGAGAGAAACACTAAGAGTGCTGGAGAAAAACCAGAACTGAAGACACACCCCCAGTCCGGGCCTCCAAGTCACATGTCTTCACATCAAGGGACATGCTCATGATCTGCCCATAATGTCCGACAGTGGGCAGACAGATCTCCTCCTCAGAGTCATAGTTGTTGTGTTTTTTTTTTAAGTTTTATTTAAATTCTAATGAGTTAACATAGCGCAATATTGATTTCAGGAGTAGCATTCAGTGATTCATCGCTTAACCTACAACACCCAGTGCTTATCACAACGAGTGCCCTCCTTGGTACCCATTGCCCATCTAGCCCATCCCTCCACCCACCTCCCTCCATCAACCCTCAGTTTGTTCTCTATGTTAAGAGTCCTCAGAGTCATGGTTTGATAGAGAATTGGAATGGGTGATTAAACCTTGGCTGTCTAAAATGGGAGAAGTCCCGCCATGAGGGCTGGCTGAATGCCTTCAGAAGTGTGGGCTCATGGTCTACACAGGGGTGCCAAGGCAGGGTCCCTACTAGATAGATTCTTCCGCTTTTTCATTGGATTTGGGGACTTTGATGCAAATCCCAGGTGGTCATCATCTGAACTCTATTGCAGTGCACCAGCTGATGTCAGAACAGACTCCGGTTTTTAACCCCAGCCCCAAAAGGCTGTTAGATACTCCACTCGGCGTCTCCACCTCTCAGCTGCCTCTTATGGACTTATCTGATGTCCACTGTGCAAAGGCAAACTCCAGATTTCCTTTTTCTGAATTTTGATCCTGTAATTTTTCATCGCCTTGTTGGATTTTCAATCCTCCAATCAGATGCATTTCATATTCTGTCCCAAGTTTCTAACGGTCCTCAGTCTGGTCAGCATTATCCAGTCTACCATCAATGGAAACATACATCCCTCTTTCCATAGATTTTTTTCCCCATTGTGCTTAAATATACATCGACATGCAATTTACCACTTAAGCCATTTTCGAGTGTACAGTTCAGTGGCGTTTTGTACATTTTCAGTGTTGTGCAATCATCAGCGCTGTCTAGTTCCAGAACATTTTCATCACCCCCGAAAGGAAACCCCCATGTCCATTAAAAAGCCACTCCCCATTCTGTCTCCCCCAGCCCCTGGCAACCACTCATCTATTTTCTGTCCCTAAGGAGTTGCCTGTTCTGGATATTTTATATAAATGGAATTGTATAATAATGGAATTATGTAATGGAATCGTATAGTGTGTATAATATGGGGCCTTTTGTGTCTGGCATCTATTGCTGAGCATGTTTTCAAAGTCATAGATTTTTCTATATGGTGTTTTCTTTGTTTTCTAAATATTCTCCAGTTACTGTTTTGATTTCTTCTTTAATTCAAAAGTCAGTTAAGAGATGGCCTCTAAGTTTTGTTCTATTTTTATTATTCATAGTCAATTTTGGTGCACTAAAGTCAAAGAATGTGACTAATTCTATTTCCTTTTTTTTTTTTTTTGTAGATCATTCTCTTTATGCTCTATTGTACTCTCAAAGTTTGTAAATGTCGCATGAAGCTTGAAAATAAGATAGAAACTCTAGAGTCGGACTCTATATAGAGATAACAATGTTCTATCTATCTATTTACCTGTCTAGCCAGTTAGTTGGCTATCCATTATGTGTTCTCAAATATGTTATTCAGAATGTCAGAATCATAACTTTTGTCTCTGTGATTTGTCAAGGTCTGAGAGAAGTGAGTGAAAGCGCCTTATTACAGGGGTGCCTTGGTGGCTCAGTCGGTTAAACCTTCAACTTTGGTTTCGGCTCAGGTCGTGATCTCGAGGTCTGTGAGTTCCAGCCCCGCATTGTTCGTTCTCTCTCAGTGTCCCTCCCCCGCTTGTGGGCACACACTTTCTCTCTCAAAATAAATAAATACACTTTTAAAAAAAGTCATGTATACTTCCAAAAAAAAATAAAGCAAGCACTTATTACAATTCTATTTCTGTATTTCAGTATTGTATTATATTAATTAGTCCTTATAATTTTTGTATTTTTACTTTTTGTATTCCGGTGTTATTATTTACTATAATGTTTATTGGCCTAAATTCTGCCTGTTATTTATTTATTTACTTACTTACTTTACTTATTTTTCTTTTTTTTAATTGTTTACAAATAGTTTATTGTAACTTTACTTGTTTTTAAATTAGAGAGAGAGAGAGAGAGCACACGCGCACGAGAGAGGGAGGGGCAAAAGCTAGAGAGAGAACCCAAGCAGGCTCCAAACTTCGTACAGAGCTCAATGTGGGACTCAATCCCACAACCCCAGGATCATGACCTGAGCTGAAATCAAGAGTCGGACGCTTAACCAACTGAGCCAACCTCCCCTCAGGCTGTTATTAACAGAATTCCTACTTACTTGTCCTGTTTGTTGCAATATGGTTGTTCCTGCATGAATTTCAACCTTTTTGAGTTCTTTTGATTTAGATCTGTTTTGTTGGTAACATAAAACTGGCTTTCATTGTCTTCTAACAAGTGAGTCTATGTTAGTTTTATTCATCCCTGTAACACGTAGATTTAGTCTACTTCGGTAGTACTTTGTGTTGTCTGTTTTATCTTCTGTGTGTTCTGTTTCTGTGCGTTGCTTTTGAGTAATTTGGAAGGTAGTCAGACTGCTTTTAATTCTCCTACTGGTTATCTTTGTCATTTTAAATAATATGTGTAACTAATATTTCTCAATTTGTCATTTTCAAAAAGGAAACAATGTCATTTTCTCTCTCCTAAGAAAAATAAGGATTTTAGTGATTTAAACAGTCTCCCCTGCGGCTGCTTGGAAATGGCATGGCAGTTCTTCCAAAAATTCAATGAAGGTGGGGCTCCTGGGGGGCTCAGTCCGCTAGGCCTCTGACTTCGGCTCAGGTCATCTCACAGTATGAGTTCGAGACCCATGTCAGGCTCTGTGGTGACAGCTCAGAGCCTGCTGCCTGCTTCAGATTCTGTGTGTGTGTGTCTCTCTGCCCTACCCCCGACTCACGCTCAGACTCTCTGTCTCTCTCAAAAATAAATAAACATTTTTTAAAAATTCAGCGAAGAATTTCCATCTGATCCAATAATTCCAATTCTGGGTATATATCCAAAAGAAGTGAGCAAAAGCAGGGACTTGAACAGATATTTGTACACCCATTTTCACGGCAGCATTATACACAGTAGCCAAATGACAGAAGCAACCCAAGTGTCCATCAACAGATGAATAAATAAGCAAAATGTGGGCCATACATGTAACGGGTATTACTCACAACAGGGATAAACCTTGAAGACATGATGCCAAGTGAAAGAAGCCATCAGAAAAGGAGAAATGCTGAATCCCGGTGGCTCCATTGTTAAGCATCTGACTTCAGCTCAGGTCATGATCTCATGGTTTGTGAGTTCGAGCCCTGCATTGGGTGAGCTCAAGCCCCACTTGGATGAAGCCATGGCCCACTCCAGGTGAGCTCCAGCCCTGCTTAGGGTGAACACAAGTCCTGCTTTGGGTGAGCCCTTCTTCTCTCTCTACCTGTCTCTCTGCCCCTCCTGGGATTCACTCTCTCTCTGCTGCACCTCCCTCTTGAAAGAAAGCAAGAAAGCAAGAAGGGCGTGGGGAGCTAGTGGTTAATAGAGATAAAGTTTCAGTTGAGGAAGATGAAAAGGTCCTGGAGATGGATGGCGGTGATGTGTGCACAGCAGTGTCGATGTCCTTAATGCCAAGGAACTATACATTTAAAACCCATCACAATGGTAGATTTTATGTTATGGATATTTTACCACAGTAAAAACAAACAAACATCTATCTCTTTTTTTTCTATGTCTCCCATCTCCGTTTTTGTGACAGTTTGGGGATTTTTTTTTTAAATCAACAACAAGAAACACAACAACATAAAGCACTTTGAAGGTTTTTTTTTTTAAATGATAATTCTAACAATTGTATTATTTTCCTGGTCAACATAATCCTTACAGTTAAGAAAGTTCAGGGGCACCTGGGTGGCTCAGTTGGTTAAGCGTCCGACTTCAGCTCAAGTCATGATCTCGAGGTTCGTGAGTTGGAGCCGCTTGTCAGGCTCTGTGCTGACAGCTCGGAGCTTGGAGCCTGCTTTGGATTCTGTGGCCCTCCCCCGCTAGAACTCTGTCTCTCTCTCAAAAATAAAGAAACCTTAAAAATTAAAAAAAAAGAAGAAGAAGAAGAAGAATGTTTACCTGTATGCTTAAATAGAGGTAATGCTTACCACAAGTCTTTTTATACCTCAGTTTTCTCCTACGTATAATCTTAATTTGAATTCATCTTTTGGCTGTTTTTCTCATGTCTTCAAATAGAGGGATAGATTTCCCGTTGATGGAATAAATGCGAAGGATGTCACTGTCTGTGTCACCTCCTTGGAGGGGGGCCCTTCCAGCCTGGGGACGGGACAGCTCCCTACTGTTGTTAGCTCCGGGGTGCGGCTCTGTCCCTTTCGGGTTCCCTCAATTCTTGCCTAAACCTTGTCCATTGTCTCTTCATTAAATTTCCCTCAGTTACCCAGTTTGAGCCACCTTCTGTTCTGGCTGGGACTGGCCAGGGCAGCCTTTCCCCCAGTCACCCAGTACCTCCTGTGCCTTTTCTCTCTTTCAACCTCCCACCCCGTCCCCACTCTTTCTTCCTCTTTCTGTTCTCTCCCATTTGGAGCTAGGTGACAGGCGGTATGTAGCTTAGCATATCACGCTCCTCACCCCCTCTGTGGCTGCCCTTGTCCCTGGGTGGTCGAGAACAGTCTATTCCTTCTTTCAGAGCGGCTCAGGATTCTGGCTGATTTTCAGAAAGTGAAGTCCCATGTCCCAGCCTCTGAGAAGCCCCACACTGGCCAGCAGTCAGACAGGCTCCCCGTCCAGTCCTATGCTTTCTTATAGACAGCCCGTTTTCTTTCCTAGTCTGACATCTTGGGAGGGTGTGTGAGACCCAATCTGTTACATCAGTGTCTAGATGGAGCATTAGCTAGTTCAGGCCAAGACATTATGAGTTGCACTTTTATTGCTTTCCCAATCCTTGTGTGCAGCATTTATTGTGCTAGGAGTTTAAAATGTAATAAACAAGGAGAAAAGAATATTTTAAGTCACTCTGGCTAAAGACTCCAGCCTCACAAAATCCTTAACAGACCCTTGTAAGTTCTGTTGCTGGGAGTATTTGTCCAACAGACCTGGAACAGTTTAAAAAGGAGGGGGGGGGGTTGGTTAACATTAAAGAAACACAAAGATTTTTCATCTGGCTCTGGGGGAGACCAGAGCCACAGAAGGAACAAGAAAAGAAAGAGGGGATTGAGCATTTTTGCAAACAAATGATAAAACTGCCTTTTAAGGGGGCGGGGTGGGGGAGAACTCCTTGTCCAAACAAGACTTTTGCCAGGGTAGGAAATCATTTCTGCAATTGTTTACAATGCTCAAGCAGCCTGTCCAAAGTCAACATGGCCCGGGAGCATTGCCCTGACGCCTCCCGCTCTTTGCCAGCCGCCTGCCAGCTCGGGCTCAGCTATTTCTGGGACTTCGTTCCCTCCCTTGAAAAACAAACTGTGGCCCTCACTGTCATCCCCAATAAAACCCCCAGGTTTTTCAGGCTTAATCATGTTTTCCAGAAAGGGNAGTGTGGGGGGGGGGGGCGGAGGGACGGGAAGGGCACCTTTCATTTGCAAGATGCCAAGGTGGAAATTTCCATTGCACTCCAACGTGGCTTCACCTGCGGCTAAGGAAACCCGTTCTGCCTTCAAAGAGGAGACCCGGGCTGGTGAAATGTATGCTCCTCCCTACAGTTCATTCTACAAATCCAGAGGAACGTTTCCTCTTACTAAAAAGCACCGTGATTGCTAGTAATAAGCTCTTACTTCCAGATACCTCTTTAATGTAGATAAATGCGTTATCTTATTTGATATGTGCCATGAGAAAGGCGCTATTAATCTCATAAATAACTGAGATTAACTAAATAAAGTTAATCTATGTGTCTCCTTGTTTTTGTGCTCGTAATACAGTCACGTGGTTTGTGATTTTAAAGTGAAAATAAAGCCCTCCCTCCTACTCTGTCTCCATCTCCCCATAGGTAACCAGTGCTTTCATCGCTTGTGTATCTTTCCAGAGACGCCTTATGCATATATCAGCAACTTAGAGTGGTGCCAGGAGACACTATTGCACTGAGACAAAGGAGTCCCGGGCCCTTGTCCTGCTCCCGCCTCCAGGTGCTGTGTGACATCGTGTATGCCCCTCTCCCTCTCTGGACCTCATCTGTGTCATCTGTGAACATAGGAATAGGAATAGCTAACGTTCGGTTGACGTCTATGTACCTGCCACGGTGCCAGGTGCTTCTATAGGTATGAGTTGAATTAAGATCACCACAACCCCGTAAGGAGGCATCATCAGTCCCATTTATCAGTGACCAACGCGAGACATAGTGGCCTTAAATAACTTGCCCAAGTCATAGCTCATTAGAGGAGGAGGCTGGATTTTATGAAGGTTGGCGGTCTGACAGTAGGGCTCTTAGCCCTGCAAGCCGCTGTGATATTACACTGCCGCTCACTGACGATACTGACATTACCGAATGATGGCTTGAGGAGGAAGCCTTCCCAGAGCCGTTCTTTCCAAGGCTGCTATCTGCTAACTGGTTCCAGTTTCCGCGAAGCTCTGGCCAGGCGGCTCTGACTCACTCAGCCCCATTTAGATGGGACGGTGGACAGCTGGCGAAGAGCAGGGGACAGCAGGGCAAGGCCCAGGCACGAACCCTGATGTCAGCCCCTTGCCTCCCTCCTGGGCATCAGGGCAACTCCTTAAAAACAATCCTTTTTACATTTTTCTCAAAAGTAGTAATGCACATATTGAAAAGGCCAACTACCGTCTGAAGGCTTATAGCAAACAGCATCAGAGAACAACCACTTTGAGCCCTTCTGGCTACTTTTCTATGTATTTGTCTCCAATATTTATCTCCATTATTATAAATCCGGGGTTTACTTTTTCTGTAAAAGTGCGAACTTTTTCCATAAAGGGCCCCACAGGAAACATTGTCAGCTTTGTGGGCCAGTATGTTGCAACTTCTCAGTTCTTCTTGTAGCTAGAAAACAGTTCTAGGTAAATGAAGGGGTATAGACATAATCCCAGTACAACTTTATTTACAAAACCAGAATTGGCCTGTGAGACATCATTTATTGACACCTGTTCTAATTGCTTAAACTTCTTTTCCTTAATTTTCTTGATGTGTAAGTTTAGGCATTACCTGTTCATTTTCTGGTGTTGTAGATAAAAATTTACATTTCTTAAACAGCTCCCCTCTCTGTAGTTGTTTATGCTCCCAAGCCATGCTAATGGTTATATTGTAATTATCAGTGAAATCAGTATTCAGTGTTTGCTTATTATGATTGAGCAAATACGGTTCTTTACTGAGTCAAGTAATGTACCATGTGGCATTTCCTTTTCCATACAGGCTTTATTTTTACCTGGAGTTGATAAGGATCTCATTCTTTTTTTTCTTTTTTCTTTTTTTTTTTTTTGCGTGGTTTCTTTGACCTTCAACAGCCTCTGTCAGACATTTTTAAAAACTTTTTAAAAAATGTTTTACTTATTTTTGAGAGAGAGATAGAGACGGCGTGAGCAGGGGAGGGTCAGAGAGAGACGGAGTCACAGAATCCGAAGACAGGCTCCATGCTCTGGGCTAGCTGTCAGTACAGAGCCCAACATGGGGCTCAAACCCACGAACTGAACTGTGAGATCATGACCTGAGCTGCAGTTGGACGCTTAACCGACTGAGCCACCCAGGTGCCCCTGTCAGATAATTTTCTATGTGGGTAAGCAGATAGTGTGTCAGTGTCTCTCTTTTTTTAATGCCATTGTTCTACCAGAGCCTCTTCTAGAGCCCTCTAGTCTCCTGCTCCACCATGAATGGGGCATCCCTTGGACTTGGGCTCAGATCCTATCCCAGGGCTTCCTTTCTCCACTTGATCTCTTTTCTGTGGTGGATCTCTTTTTCCCAGATTTGATGTCTTCTTCTTTGACTTACTTCTTCATTTTGCTGGAGTACCTCCTCTAGTAGCTTTCTGAGAAAGGGAACATGGGAGATAAAATGCTGATACTTGGTATATCTGAAAATGTCTTTAACCTGACATCACTGTTGAATGATAATTTTGCAGAGTGTAGAATTCTAGACTAGAAATTATTTTTTTTCTCAGTATTTTGAGAGGTACAGACTCTTAGAAGGCTGATTGATAAACTTCTTGATCTTTAATTCTTTGTATGCAATCTTTTTTCTTCTCTAGAAGTTTTTATGCTTTTCTTTTTATTCCTAATGTTCTAAATTATTTAGTCATTGTGCCAGGCACTCAATGGACCCTTTCAATTTGGTCATTCATGTCCTTTAGGTCTGAGAAATTTATGTGTCATATTTCTTTCATAATTTCCTTCCCTCCATTTTATTTTTTCTTTCTTTTGGACACCCCAATTCATTGGCTTTTAGACCTCTTGGATTTTCCCTTAATTTCTTTTTAAGTTCTTTGTGGGGCATCTGAGTAGCCCAGCCAGTTAAACATCTGACTCTTGATTTCAGATTAGGTTACGATCTTATGGTTTATAAGTTTGATCCCCGCATCAAGCTCTGGGATGATGATGGTGTGGAGCCTCCTTGGGATTCTCTCTCTCTCTCTCTCTCTCTCTCTTTCTGCTCCTTCACGTGTTCTCTCTCAAAATAAATAGATTTTTTGAAAAATGCTCTATTTTGTCTTTATCTTTTTATTTTTGAAAGAATTTCCTAGACTATACCTTCCAGTACTTCCATTTAAGTTATTTTTATTCTAGCTACCATACATTTGATTTTTCAAAACTCCGTCTTGTTCTCTGTTGCCTTTTTTTCTTTTTAATGTTTATTTACTTTTGAGGGAGAAAGGGAGCCAGCAGGGGAGGAGCTGAGAGAGAATCAGACGGAAGATCTGAAGTGGACTCTGTGCTGACAGGAGGGAGCCTGATGTGGGACTTGAACTCATGAACTGGGAGATCATGACCTGAGCTGAAGTCAGCCGCTTAACTGACTGAGCCACCCAGGCACCCCTCTCTGTAGCTCTTTATAGTATTGCGTTCTTCTTACGCATTCACAATATCTTCTCTTACTTTTCTGAGGATATCAAATATGGATGGGACTTTTTTCTTTGTAAGCTTTATTCTGCTCCCTGCAATGTCCTTGTGTCCTCCAAGTTCTTGTTTTCCTTGTGTTTTATTCCATCGTTAGTGTTGGAGGCTTCCTTCAACTTATTGAATCTCCATCTATTCTGATTAAAGAATGAGTCATCGAAAAGCTTTATGGAAGTTCTGTTTTCATAGAGAGGGTTGTCAACCGGCGATGCTCATGGAAGGAGACGGAACCGGGGGAGTATGCCTAAGCGACATTATCAACTAAACGTGTCGCTTTCAGCCTCCGCCTTGCCTTCTGCATTACCAGGTGCCCTCGGTCACGGAGCTTCTCTGCCTTGCTTCTCATGGTATCCCCGATGGAGTCTCTCTTCGGAGTCAGCTGCTTCTACTCTGATACAACCGACTGGACTTTCTATCAGCTTCTCATCCTCCCAGCCGGTTGACCAACCGTTTCTGCCTATTGTTTNAAAGGGTGCTTGGGTGGCTCAGTTGGTTAAGGGTCTGACTCTTGATTTCAGCTCAGGTCATGATCTCATTTTTTGTGAGTTCAAGCCTCACCTAGGGGGTCAGTGCAGAGCCTGCCTGAGATTCTCTCTCCCTCTCTCTGCCCCTCCCCCATGAACGCATGCTCTTTCTGTCTCTCCCTCTCTCTCTCAAAAATCAGTAAACATTAGAAAATGTTTTAAATAAAATGTAGTCACAATACCAGCATGTGGACATTCCATAGGACGCTGCCCTAACCTCTTTGATAGTCAAAGCGTGATGAAAAAGTGAGCAGGGATAGGGTGAGAGATGGTCCTAGATTTAAAATATTTAGGAGACATACTAAAAAAATGCAGTGGTGATCCTGAGTTGCGCAGACCAACTGTAAAAAGGCATTTTGGGGGCGTCTGGGTGGCTCAGTCGGTTAAGTGTCCGGCTTTGTCTCAGCTCATGATCACATGGTTCGTGGGTTCAAGCCCCACATCGGGCTCTGTGCTGACAGCTCAGAGCCTGGAGTCAGCTTCAGATTCTGTGTCTCCCTTTCTTTGTCCCTTCCCTACTCACATTCTGTCTTTCTCTCTCTCTCAGAAATAAATAAAAACATTTTTAAAAAAGGCATTTGGGACACTTGGTGAAATTTGAGCATAGATATGAAAGAATCATTAATTTTGTTAGGAACAGCATGGTATCATGGTCATACAGGAAATGTCTTTATTTTCTAGAGATGCATATTTAACTATGATGAAGTACCATGATATCTGAAAATTTGCTTTAAAAAACTCAGCAAAAAAAAAAAATAGAAGGGAACATGGTAAAATGTTTAAATGTTTAAGTGTCAGTGTTTAAATCCGTGTGATAGGTGTACATCATCCTAGTTTCCCTGTTTTTACATATGTTTGAAGTTTGTTTTTGTTATGATTTTTTTAATGTTTTATTTATTTCTGAGAGAGAGAGAGACAGCGTGAGCAGGGGAGGATCAGAGAGAGAGGGAGACACAGAATCCGAAACAGGCTCCAGGCTCTGAGCTGGCTGTCAGCACAGAGCCCGATGTGGGGCTCGAACCCACAAACCATGGGATCATGACCTGAGCCGAAGTCGGATGCTTAACCGACTGAGACACCCAGGTGCCCCTGAAATTTGTTTTTAAAGGAGAGGGACAAAGGGGAAGTAATATGGGTGCTTAAGCTTTTCCATGG
The DNA here is from genome assembly GCF_008692635.1 of Crocuta crocuta. Lineage (NCBI taxonomy): Eukaryota > Metazoa > Chordata > Mammalia > Carnivora > Hyaenidae > Crocuta > Crocuta crocuta. The sequence continues at coordinate 6,362,525 of NW_027527920.1, read as the reverse complement.
CTTCTCAATTCCTTAAAGGAAACCCCAAAGCTCTTAAGGTGGCCTTTAAGGCCCGGCAAGATCTGGCCCAACCTGCCCCTGGACCTGAACCTCTGCTGCTCTGCCCTGTTCCTAGGATCCCAACCACACTAGCTTCCTCCTTGTCCTTACCAAGCCCATTACTGCTCTCTCAGGGTCATTACCGTTACCGTCGCGTCTGCCTGGCCCATCCTCCCTGTACCCCCATAGTCAGTGGGGAACCCCTGCCCCATTCTGCACTCTGCTTCAACATCAGCTGATCAGAAAGACCTTTTCTGACACTTTGCCTAAAATTAACACTCCCCTCCCCCTTCTCCACACCATTTTCTATTCCCTCTTCCCTGCTTTTGTTTCTTTATAGCATTTACTATCACCTGCCTTTTTTTAAAAAAAATTTATTTTTTGGTAACCTTCATGCCCGACGAGGGGCTCAAACCCACAACCCCAAGATCAAGAGTCGCGTGCTCCACTGACAGAGCCAGCCAGCCACCCCTATCACCTGCCTTTAAAAACCTGAAATTCTGGTAAAGTGCACACATTATGAAATGTACCGCTTCAACCATTTTCAAGTGTACGATTTGGTGACATTGAGCGCATCTGCATGTCTGTGCGCCGTCACCACCATCCATGTCCAGAACGTTTTCATCTCCTCCAGCTGCAACTCTGTGCCCATCACACACTAGCTCCCCCTCCCTCCTTCCCCCCGGGGCCATTCCACTTCCTGCCTCTATGAATTTGACTACTGTAGAGACCTCATGTAAGTGGAATCATACAATATTTGGCGTTTTGTGCCTGGCTCATTTCACTTAGCATAATATCTTCAAGGTTCATCCATGTTGTAGCCTGTGTCAGATTTTTGCATCACCTGCTGTTTTATATATGTCTCTATTCATTTGCTTCTTACTGTTAGTGTCCCCCTCCCACTCTCCAGCAGACGGTGTGGCCCTTTGGGGGCAAGAGCTTTGCCTGCTTTGCTCATTCACCTACGGCAGTGCCTGGGCACAAAGTATGCATTCAATAAATATTTGTTGAGTGACTTGACTCCCATTGGAGCAATCTTTTTTTGCACAGAGCTGGCCTTCTCTGAACATGACTTGCTCATCAAGCAGGCACTTTTTGGCCCCCACTGTGCTGAGCGCTCTGGTGGAGTGGCAGAGAATAAAAGAAAGATAAGACAGTGAAGCGAGGTAGCTGAGAAGGTAAGAGTGATAGAGTGGATACATGTTTTGTTTGTTTGTTTGTTTCTGCCCAACATTTCCTCCTGTTTTTCTGATGATAGTGATGGAATTTTCCATTGAGGAATCGTCCTTCCCTCCATCTTATCTGTCTGGCTTCAAGGAAATGCAAGCAACTGTTTCCTCAGGGAAACACATGCACCATTGCACTGAGACCATAAAGCGGGAGAATATTAGCCCAGAGTTATGCTGACTCGCTGCGTTGAAAGCTTCTGGTTGAGAATGAAAAACAACACAGAAGAAAGCAGAGTTAAGAGATGGATAAAATAAACTGGAGTCCTGATTACATGATTTGAGTTCCTGGATCCAGCCATGCCTGAAGGCAAAAATCCATTTCCTAGAATTTTCAGTTTTGTGAACTAATAAACTCTCAACCCCTTCCCTTTTGTTTGTTAATCTTACTTTGATTCAAATTGGATTTCTAGTACCTGCTGCTGAAAGATTCTTGGCCAATATAAGGAAGAGGGACAGCATGGGATGTGGGTAGAGAAGATGTTTGTGGGGACAGGAAACTCAGCGCTGCTATCCAGGAAATGGTTAAAGGACCAAAGATGTTCATCCCGAGGAAGAGAAGCTTCTAAAAGATGGGGCCGTGTCTTGAGATACGTAAAGAGCTGTCATACACGAACGGAATTAGATTTGCTTTCGATGATTCGAGGGGGAACACCAGGGCCAGCAGGTGAATGTTTTCAGGAAAAAGAGGTCTGTTCAGTTGAATGAAAATTGTTGAGGCCTCAGGAGCATCCCAGAGGTACAGTAGTGATAGGAGGGTGAATGAGCCCAAGGGTGGATGTATAGAGCGAGAAAGAAAGGGCAGTGTTGCCTGGGCCTCATTCAAGATAACCCTTACGTTCCCTCTAGTCTGGAACTGGGGACTCTCTGCCTGTGCTCGCTGATACATGCCAGGAAAACGTTTGTCCATGAAGACATTAAACACGGGGCCCCTCCTCCTCACCACTGGGCGCAGGATCGATATCCCAGAAGTTAATGACAAGATCGTCCAAAAACATGACGAAAGTCACGTTGGTCCGTGGGTCATGAGAGAAGTGGGCTTTTCCAAGGATTCTGAAAACAAAGGTTTCCTTATTAGATTAGTCTTTTCTACAAAACAATATCTGCAACCAAAACAGGCACTTTGGCTTTGCTAAGAATCGGTTTCTAATGTGAAGAGCCTGGGTCACAGCCCTGGAGGGTTTCTAGATGAAACTGCAACATCGTCCTGAAAGAAAAGACGCTCCCAGTCTGTGACTCTCCTTTTGTGCCGTGGGGACACCATTCCCGTGGTGATGCAGGAGTCCCGCAGTGAGGCCTCAGAGCCTCCCCTGCCTGTCTCCTGGGGTCCTGAAGGGCTTGCTTTTAGACCAGCACCCGATCTTCAGAAGGTATCTCTGGATTTGGAAAAAAAAAACCATCATAGTCACAAAGAAAATCTGTCAGTCTATGATCTTTCTGATGTGACAGGAAGAGTTTGGGCTTTGGAGTCAGACAGACCCAGGTTGGAATTCTGACCCTGTTTTGGATCACACACTCGATGTTCCAGTCTCAGCTTCTTCACTTATGAAAAGGGGATAATGATATTCTCTTAATGGAGTATTTTGAGGATTAAAGACAATGGCATTAGGTGCTCAGTAAGATGGATGATAATTGAAAGAATGAAAAAATATTCAAATAATGATTGGTAGAAGACCAGAGAGCCTTCAAAACCCAAAGGTAACCCTTAAGTGGTTGGTTTTTAGCTCCAAGAGAGGCTAGTGAGAGAGAGAGAACTACTTTCTTGGGTGGGGGATCAAGGAGAGTATGAAGGTTGGAGGCTTTCAAAGCTTTATGTGGGAGGTTCTGCTAGTTACCCACCCAAATCCAGCTCCCTTCCTTCCCCGGGCACATGGCTAGATTCTATTTCCCAGCCCCCCCACCCCTTGCAGTGAAGGGTAGCATGTGACCAGAGGAGTGTGAGTGGTAATGATCCATGACATGTGGGGACTCGGGCCTTAAGGTCATGGAACGTCTCCTCCTCTTCTCCCTTCCCACCAGCTGGCACCCAGATATGGCTACAAACCCAGCTTCAGTCATGGAGACCACAAGCGGGTTCTGGAAAGGGCAGAGCAACAACTTGGAAGGAACCTGGGCCTTGACAGTTGGTGTGAGAGAAAGTGCATCCTTTTGATCCCCAGGCCATGCTTCGATTAGACCTGTTTGTTACAGCAGCTCAGAGCCTTGCCCTGAATCTGGCATGGCCCATTGTGGCAAGGGCATCCATTTCTAAGTTCGTCTCCTTTTTAAAAACAACAGGCCGTGGTGGTAGAGTGGGAAAAGCCCTAGGCTCGAAGTGAAGAAGTTTGACTGCTTAGTGAAAATAATGAACATTAGGTGCTTTGCATTATTAGCTGACAAAGATTTCCTCCGTGAGACCTGGCTTCCTCATCCGCACAATGACAAGCCACAGAGGAATGGGAGCCGTTCCGGCGACAGTGTTTCATCAGTTGCCAGGTGTCTACAAGTAGGAGGGTCTCTCGGCGTCCCGAGCAGGGGAGGGCAGCAGACGGGCTCCGTGTCCGCGGAGAGACGAGGTGGGGTCGTGGGAAGAAGAGCCAGGCGGCAAAAGTGGTTGTAATCTTCTGCCTCGTCTCCTAGACGGATTGCACGCGAGAGGTCAATGGTGGAATGTGCTCTGGGCCAACTAACTGTAAAAATATGCCGCGTTGTAGATACAGTGAGAGCCTGTATAACACCTCACGTCCCAGAGAATAATCCCCGCAGAGGGGTCCTGCGTTCAAGCAACAGCTGTGGCAGTCCTGAGGCCTCCTTCTGAGATGCATGCTGGAGTTTGGCTCTAAATGCCAACATCCTTAGCTAATCTAAGTAATGCATGAGCGGGAAGAATTTGGTGGCGGGGAGCCCAAGCGGAGTTGTATAAAGAACTCTTAAGAGCAACTAGTAACCCCCTAGCAGTAGGCTCAAGNGGGGGGGGGGGGGGGGGGGGGGGGGGGAGGGGGCGGGGGGGGGGGGCTCGGGCCTCGGCAAGAGGCAGGCTGCTCAGGGCCCCTGGCAGAGTCTGGGCCACACCACAGATGGTTTCCATCTCTGTGGTTCATACGTTCTGGGTGAGAGCGGCCCGCTCCGAGTCAGGAGTCCCAGATTACAAGGTCTACTATCCTCTCTCGAAAAAGGCCTGGAGGGGCTCAGCCAAAAAATTAGGGGGAAAGATGTATCTCCTACCGAGAAGGGAAGCAGCCTCTTACCTCCGACGTGAGAACCCTGTGAGTTTTAAACATTTTTATTATGTTTCTTTACCTTGTGATTGTTTTGAACTGGAAAATCCTTCCAAAGATCGCCTCATCCTCGCCCCACCTCCCCGCTACCATCTCCAGCTCTCACTTTACGGTTTGTGGAAACTGAGGCCCAGAGAGGGGAAACAGAGTTCCCAAGATCACACAGGCAGGTAGGGTCCTTAGAGATCGTCTCCTCCAACCCAAACCACCCACCGGTCCCTCCCCTGTTATCTGATGCACATGGACGCTGAGGCACGGGGAGAGTGGCAGACTGGATTTCAGGGCTGGAGGGAGAGGAGTGGCCAGGTTCCCTGGGCCAAACCGGGGAGTTTTGATCACCACCAGTCAATATCTCTGAGCCGGGAGTGATGATCGTCAAAGGCCCCTCTCCTGCTTCGGCTCACTGGGTCTCTCTGCAGCTGGGAGCAGCCGAGGAAGGGACCCCGCAGGACAGGGAGTGCTCAGCTGCCCACACTGGGCCAGACGCCTGCCCTTGAACTAGGCGGCTGTGTCCGAAGGCAGGACAATCGCAGATGATGGCAGCTCTTTCAATAATGCAAGTGCATGGAGCCAAGGGGAGGTAGTTCCAGAAGAAGGGATGCTGAGCAGATAATTCCCATGGACATGTACTGTAGCCTCCTTGACCTCGACTCTCCTCATCTGTAAAATGGGAACAGTAATTGTGCCCACACTACAGGGCTGTTATGAAGAGTCAACAGCGTAAAATATATACAAAGTCCACTTTGTGTAAGTACCTAATACATATTAGTTCCTCTCCCCCGCCCCCCCCTTTTTAGGAACATTTCTGAAATTGGAAGCTATCCTCTACACCAAATATGCTAAAAGAGAAACGGCCAAAAATCAGGCCTGAAAACTCCAGTTTGAAGAAGGGAAATGACATGATCTAGTTTTTAATTTTTCCAGACTCCTCTGGAGGCTGGGGGCACAGGGTCAGGAAAGGAGGCAGGGGTGGGAGCAGGGATGAGGGTTAGGGAGCCACAATAGCCCTGGTGCCTGGTGCCCGTGGTTTGGTGCAGGGGAGAAGCAGTGGAGGTGGGGAGAGGCGGGTCAGACTGGAGACACTCTGAAAGTAGGCCTGACAGCATTTGGATGTGGGGAATTAAGGGCACCCACAAGTTTGGGGCTTCCCTAATTACTTTGAAAATGTTTTATTTTATTTTATTCAAAAGCTTCTTTTTCCCAAGTGATTCATTGACTGATTCTTTTTAAAAAAAATTTTTTTTTAATGTTTATTTTTGAGAGACAGAGAGAGACAGGGCATGAGCAGGGGAGGGGCAAAGAGACAGAGAGACACAGAATCTGAAGCAGGCTCCAGGCTCTGAGCTGTCAGCACAGAGCCCGACATGGGGCTCAAACCCACAAACCATGAGATCATGACCTGAGCTGAAGTCAGATGCTCAACCGACTGAGCCACACAGGCACCCCCTTTTTTATTCTTTTAATATATTGTGCTTATTTTTGAATAGTCAACCCTTTTACATGATACAAAGTGAAGATATAAAAGGTATACAGTGGAAATTCTCCCTCCCCCGCAAACACCAGATCCCCTCTCTAGAAGCAACCCGAATTATGAATGTAACATATATCATTCCAGGGATATTTTTTGTATGTAGAGGCAAATAAATATATAGGGATACACATATATATGGATGACATACACACACAGAAATGTAGATATATTTCTGCCTTTTTATACAAATAATGATGCATTATACACATTTTTCTGCACTTTGACTTTTCTACTTAAGGATATATCTTGGGGCACCTGGGTAGCTCAGTGGGTTAAGCATCCAACTCTTGGTTTGGGCTCAGGTCATGATCCCAGGGTTGTGGGATGGAGCCCCGCACTGGGCTCTGTGCTGACAGTGAGGAGCCTGCTTGGTATCCTCTCTCTCTCTCTTTTGGCCCCTCCCCTACTTGCTCGCTCTCTCTCAGAATTAAAAATAAAAATAGGGGCGCCAGGGTGGCTCAGTAGGTTGAACGTCTGACTTCAGCTGAGGTCATGATCTCGCCCTTTGTGAGTTAGAGCCCTGCGTCGNTGATTATCTCTGTCTTAATTATATAGCAAATTACCCCCAAACTTAGTGGCTGCCACAGCCACACTCCTATCTCCGTTCCTGTGGGTCAGGAACCTGGGTCATCTGCTCAGGGCGCCTCTCAGGCTGTCATCAAGGTGTTGGTGTGGTCCACGGTCATCTCAAGGCTCCCCTGGCATTGGATGCCAAGCTCACTCATGAGGTTGTTGGCAAGATTCAGTTCCTTGGGAGCTGTTGGACCCAGTGGCTTCCTTCCTCCGATGTCCTGGCCATGTGGACCCTCTGGGGCGGCAGCGTGCAAGTTGGAAGTCCCCAGCTTTCAGAGCCGAATCTTGGAAGTGACGTCCATCACTCTTGCATAATTTAGCTGTTAGGAGAAGGCATTAAGTCCCGCCACCCCTCACCCCCAGCCCAGCCACCAGATATATGCACACGCATTCACACACACGAGCAGGGATTGCACAAGGGTGTGAATACCAGGAGGCGGGGATCACTGGGAACTATTACAAAAGGTGCCCACCACAGTTGTCTAGCGGTCCCTAATAAATAGCATGCTCCATTTGTCCCAGCCTCCTGACATATGGATGGGCCCTTGTCCCTGTAACCGGGGCTCTGCTGATGGGTTGATGAGGTAGTTTTCCCACTGGTGGGGAAGCTCATGGCAGGCAGTAGGGACCTTGTGTGCAGGGTGCATGTAGCTGGCACTCTGCTAATACTGTGCTCCTTTGTGTGTGTGGAGGGTAGAGAAAGGCTTCTCAGTTCTGTCCTAGTCAAGAGTGCACTGGATAATAAACTGTTGCTTCTTCTTGAGGGAACTGTGGGTGCTTTGAACAGATGTTTTGGAAGATTCGGGGGACTCCATCTAGAGGACCGCAGAAAGCACATTCAGACATGATTGTCTCACAGAAGAGAAACTGTGCAAAGGGCCTGGACCAGGCTGGGCTGGACACACATCCTATATGTACAATATCCTAGACTGGACTTAGCTTCTGTATTTCTGGAATTGTCCTGCCATCCACACAGAGCAAGACCATGGCCTTAATAAATTCCACCAAAGGGAAGTTCCCATTGTCAGTCATCCCAGAAGAAAGATTATCTTGGGGCAGAAATTGAGGACTCAGAATGTGGGCCCTTGGCACCCTCCTACACTGTTGGTGGGAACGTAAACTGGTGCNTGGGGATGAGCAATGGGTGTCATATGGAAACCAACTTGACAATAAACTATTTGTAAAAAAAATAATAATAATAAAATAAAATCCCCCCCAAAAATAAATAAATAAATAAAAATATTAAAAAAAAAAAAGAATGTGGGCCCTTGGGATGACAGCAAAGTCCTCTGTCTCTCTGTCTCTCTCTCTCCTGTTTTAAGTCTGCTCCATGAGGGAAGACCTGCTCCACGTACCTCTAGAGGTGGCCCATGGCTGGACCCTGCCATGTGGTGTAAGCTGGGCCCGGATAGGTAGGTGGCCCTATGAGATTACCTGGCTACCAGCGTGAGATCTTTGAGCTCTGAGAAAAACCACATGAATCAAGGTTGTGAGTATTGCTCTGCTTTACACTTCCGCTGTGGTCCCCAAGTCTTGTCAGCTCCTACTAGAAGCTGGACATGGTTTCTGGTAAGTACGACACATGGAGAAAAGGGCCCTAGCCATGCCTGGAGTTGAGTAGCTAAGATGAGGCCAGAGTCTGGGCTCAGGGCTGGCGGCTACCCATGGAGGACAGCCCCATCCCCCAGGTTGGGAGTCATAGAGGGTGTGGGATCCGCTGAGGAGGCTGGAGGGCAGGCTCCAGGGCTGGTGTTGCCCACCACTGAGGAGCTCTCCAGAGCAGCTCAGAACACTCTGCAGGGGCTGAGCTCCCATGTACGCCAGTAGGGTTCAAAGGAATGGTAACTTGAGTATTTAATGGTGTGACAGTTTATTATCGTTGGCTGGGGAAGCCTGAACACAGCCATTCCATTAGATGCTGTAGTAGAAAAATAGATAATACGAATAATCCAGTGTGTCAACGTTTTCATAGAACTTTTCACTTTACGAAGCAATTTTACACGTGCCGTCTCTAGCTGATCCTCAAATAATTCTGTAAGGTATGTGGAACAAGCATGAGATTAGCTGGTCTTATTCATTCTGAGGATGAACCATATGAAATTCCATGTTTACAGGTCAAATGTGTCAGCCTAATACTATTATACAAATCATAACTATAATTACTATCATAAATAACTACAACAATACGGGCTGTAAGATTTGTTTTAATGTTTATGTATTTTTGAGAGAGACAGAGACAGAGAGAGGGAGACACAGAACCCAAAGCAGGCTCCAGGCTCTGAGCTGTCAGCACAGAGTCCGACGCGGGGCTCAAACCCACGAACTGTGAGATCATGACCTGAGCCAAAGTCAGATGCTTAACTGGAATATTGCTAAGCCCTTAGGATTCTTTATCTGATTCGGTTTTCACAAGAACTCTGTGAAATGGGTACTGTGGTAGTGATAGCTGCGTTCCTCCCAAGGAACCCATCAGGGCCCCCACGCCTGTTCCCAGCTGCTGGAAATGGCGGCCACAGCTCCTTCCCTCGCTGGGAGTGGTCCCCTGCACCAAGGTGAGGCCCGGCCTCAGAGGGCAGCCCATGGCTGGCTGACGCAGGCATGTAAAGGCCGGGCCTCCTGGCCTCACCTGGGGACCCTCTAAAGGGCCATCCTGCTCAGAACCCCCTGTAGGATCAGCTGAGGTATCAGCCTCACCCCCACCGGGGTCAGCTTGCTTCCTTACAGGTGTGTCTCCCATGAGCACTGCCTGATTAACCTGCTGCAGACAGTTCTCCACCTCAGAGTCTGCTTACAGGGCACCTAAATCCAGACAGCTGGTGGGGCACCTGGGTGGCTCAGTTGGTTAAGCGTCCGACTTCAGCTCAGGTCATGATCTCGCGGTTCGTGGGTTCGAGCCCACATCGGGCTCTGTGCTGACAGCCAGCTCAGAGCCTGGAGCCTGCTTTGGATTCTGTGTCTCCCTCTCTCTCTGACCCTCCCCTGCTCATGCTGTCTCTATCTCTCTCTCAAAAAAAAAAAAAATCCAGACAGCTGGTGCCCGAAGTGGTCCAAGGACATAGAAGTGGGAATTGGGAGGGGTCATTTGCCATCCGCCTGTCAGTGAAGACCGCATCGCCGGAATAGAAGGAAGGCTGGCTCCCAGCAGGCTGTAACTTCATGATCGTTAAACCCCACTGCAGTGACCTGGAGCGGGAGACCGGTGGAAGAGTCATGGTGGCTGGTGAGTAAGGACCATGGACACGAATGACTGCAGCGGAGCCCACCGGTTTGCTAAAAAGGGACAATGACAGTGTCAAAGTGAAAAATCACCAAGGCCAAAAGCAGAAGCCAGAGGGTGGGCACCTGGGGTAGTGTTGAAGGAAATCCCTCCTGCAGGAGGACCGGGCCTAGGACTTCGTGGTAAAAGAAGCACAGCTCCAGGAATTCTCAGTCCTCATAGGTCTTGAATGCCGAGGCCAGAGCCTGTCAGGAAACGCGTGGGATCCTGATACTCGGGTTGGGGATATGTGAGTAGATGCAGTTGAGAATCTTAAACTCAGATTTTTCTGAACCCACTGGGCCCGCAGGAGGGGGCCACTTCCTGTTGACGAGTGGTCCTTCTTTATGGGAGATTACATGCCGTTTGTTTTTTTTTAATTTTTTTATGTCTTTATTTTGAGAGAGACAGAGAGTGAGAGGGGGAGGGGCAGAGAAAGAGAGAGACACAGAATCTAAAGCAGGCTCCAGGCTCCGAGCTGTCAGCACAGAGCCCAACACGGGGCTCGAACCACGGACTGTGAGATCATGACCTGAGCCAAAGTCAGATGCTTAACGGACTGAGCCACCCGTGTGCTCCTACATGCTGTTTTAAATGAGGCAGGTGCCCTACTAGATATAGCTCACCCTCCCTCAGAACCTGCCTCCACCTCCTTTCTGACTCTCTGATGGACACCCAGGGTCAAATCCCAGCTGTGTTAGCCCTGATGAGGGGGGCGAGGGCCACTTTCCTGAAGGAGCCACCAGATCTGGCTGACACTTCCAGGCAGGTCATATGCCCAGAACTGAATCTTGAGGAGTCAGATCAAGAGAAGAGGAAAATAGGGGCACCAGGGTGGCTCAATCGGTTAAGCACCCGACTTCCGCTCAGGTCATGATCTCGCATCTGTGGGTTCGAGCCCCGTGTCAGGCTCTGTCTGACAGCTCAGAGCCTGGAGCCTGCTTCAGATCCTGTGTCTCCCTCGCTCTCTGCCCCTCCCCCACTCACATTCTGTCTCTCTCTTTCTCTCAAAAATGAATAAACGTGAAAAAAATTTTTAATTAAAAAAGCGGAACATAGAGCTAGATTAGAGCAGGTGTTGATATGAAAGTACCCTCCCATGATGCGGGTGTTAACTCCTGGCAAGGACCCCAGGAGACAGTGCTAATATTCTTTTTCGATGGATTTTAGAAGCTTAGGAAAAGCAGGATTTCACATGAGGTAGAAATGTTAGAATGACCATGGCAGGAGCACCTGGGTGGTTGAGCGTCTGACTCTTGGTTTCAGCTCACGTCATGACTTTTTGGTTCATGGGATCCAGGTCTGTGTTGGTCTCTGTGCTAACAGCAAGGAGCCTGCTTGGGACTCTCCCTCTTCCTCTTTCTCTGCCCCTCCCTGACTCACACACTCTCTCTCCCTCAAAATAAATAAATAAGCATTAAAAAAAGAATGGCCGTGGCAGACAGTGGAGGGAGACATCAAAAGGCTCAGAGAAGTGGGCAAGCGCGAGGGTTTATAGCACACAAGTCCAGAAAGTCTTGTTCTGGGGAGGCCCTAGAGAACAGTCTATCGAAGCAATAAGGAATGAGCTGGGGACGGGGGCGGGGAACATGAGCTTTCCTGGACAGGAGATGCTGTTGCAGGGATGGGCTCCCTGATACCCACAGGTATTACGGGATCCCCAAGTAACAGAGGTCAGGTGGTGGTGCGGAACCTTTAGAACCCAGGGGGGCGTGATTATAGCAATGAGCTGCCAAATCACAGTCGTGGACAGAAGGGCCTGACCCCCAGAGGCTATGGAGATGATCAGAGAACACGGTGTTCCTCCAGGCAAGATAGATGGGTGGCCAACAGTGTATTGTCTACTTTAGACAATCAAAAGAAAGCAAGGATGAATGATCAGGGAGCTAAGGCAGCCACCCCCAGTAAAAGGTCACGATTCTCCGCCCTGTTTCTGGACCTGAGCCATTGACTGGAGATCTGCAACATTATGGCGAATGCATTTGGTGTATTTCCCCAGGTCCACCCAGTCCTTTTCAGAAAGAATCCATGGCTATTACTTGTGTAACTGAGCGCAAGAAATGGGAACTGGCAAGGAATTTGAAGAACTGTTGGCCACAGGGTCTGAAGTGACACTGATATTTGGTGACCCAAATATTGTTAGACATCACCTCCGGTGCCACTGGAGCGAGTGGAATGGGAGTCAGGTAGTAACGGAGCCCTGGCTTAGCTCTAGGTCTCCGTGAATTCAGTGAGGTCCCGGGGTGCACTGTGCTTATTTCCCTGTGCCCGAGTGTGTAGCTGGAATGGACATACTTGGTAGTTGGTAAAACCCCAATATAGGTTTTTTGACCTATGGGATAAGAGCGAGTATAGTAAGGAAGTCCAATTGGAAGTCTCTAAAACTGCCCTGCCTTCCTCCCCTCCCCCCCCCGCCCCCTCCCTGGTCAGGATTGTAAATCAAATACATGACTATGTCCCAGGGGAAATGGGAGGCCTCCGTGCCACTCTTAAGAAAGAAAGCAGAGGGGCGCCTGGGTGGCTTAGTTGGTTAAGCGTCCGACTTTTTTCTTGGGTCATGATCTCGCGGTTCGTGGGTTCGAGCCCCACGTCGGGCTCTGTGCTGACTGCCAGCTCAGAGCCTGGAGCCTGTTTCAGAGTCTGTGACTCCCTCTCTCTGACCCTCCCCTGCTCACGCTGTCTCTCTCTCTCTCTCTTTCCTAGAAATAAATAAAACATTAAAAAAAAAAGAAAGAAAGCAGAGATGGTGGTCTCTGTCATATTTCCGGCTAAGTCACCAGCCTAGCCCCTATAAAACCTGTATAAAAAGGCTGATGAGAGCAAACTACCACTAATTCAACCAAGTACTAGCCCCAATTGTTGCTGTTGTGCTAAGTGTGCTATCTTTGCTGGAGCTGATCAACACAGCCTCCAGCACATGGTGCATGATTGTGATCTGTTCCTTGCCTTCTTTTCTGTCTCTGTCAGAAAGAAGAATCAAAAGCAGTTCACATCACATGGAGCAGAGAACAGGATCCACTTGCATCTGCATCAGGGCTGGCTATGTTAATTCTCTGCCTTCTATCATAATGTAGTCTGAAGGGACTTAGACCATCTGGACATTTCTACACATTATCACATTCGTGTACCAATGGCATCATGTTAATGAAACCAAATGAGCAAGAAGTAATACGTATGATACATTCACTCTCGAGGGTGGGAAATAAATCAGAGTAGGTAAGAAACGCTAGTGAAGGGGCACCTGGGTGGCTCAGTTGGTTAAGCATCCGACTTCGGCTCAGGTCATCATCTCACAGCTGGTGAGTTCAAGTCCTGCATCGGGCTCTGTGCTGACAGCTCAGAGCTTGGAGCCTGCTTCGGATTCTGTGTCTCTTCTCTCTCTCTCTCTCTGCTTCTCCCCCATTTGCGCATGCTCTCTCTCTCAAAACTAAACGTTAAAGAAAAAGGAAATGTCAGTAAAGCATATAGAGGTTCAGTGGCCTAGGCACAGCCCGTCCAAAGTAAGGAATGTAAAAGACAACTGGTGGGCACATCGCCAGCACAAGTGAGTCTGAGCTTGGAGGACACTGTCTCCCGCAGCTGCAGCTGGTATCACAGGTGAGTTGGGATGAGACACAGGGCACCCGAGAGGTCTACCTGTATCCCATTTTACAGATGAGGCAGATAAGTCTCAGAGAGGTTAAATAAATTTCCCCCAAACACAGAGCTGGCAAGTGGTGAATCTAGGATTAAAATCTAACTCTGACTTCAAAGCCCACATTCTCTAATGCGTCGTATAGCTAAGGAGCCTGGGAACGGAGAGATCAGGTGGCCTCTTGCTGTGTACTGGGTTCCCAGGGAAGCAGGCTCTGAGACAGGCTGGCAGGCAGGAAGTGCCCTGGGGAGTGGTCTCAGGAGCGGTGCCCTGGGGCAGGGAAGAAGACAGACTGGACACAGAGGGAGGTGGGACTGTGATGTGTCACTCCAGAGGTGTCAGACAATCCCTCGGGTTGCTCTGATGCTGGGGTGGCTCTGCAGAGTTGTCCTTGCCTTTATATTCCCCATGGACGCAGGCTTTGGGCTGCCCCAGGAAAAGGAGTTCACCTTCAGAAAAGTGGTCCTTTTTGGCCTCCAGGGGACTCAGCTGAGAGCCATCAGGCTTTAACTCTTCCAGCTGCTGGGGTGGGGGCAGGGCGAACACCGCTTCAGCCCTGAAGGAGGCTCTGTGTGCCGCACGGAGGCATCCATTACACTTGACCGGGTCCCCGCCGCCAGTGGCTGGGCAGGAACACAAAGGTGAGTCCACTGACTCAGTGGTTAGCCCTGTTTTTCCAGCTCTAGAACATGCTCCCCTGACTCAGTGCACGAGCAAGACCAGGGGCTCCAGCTGGGAGTTGTTGATTGGAAGGAACGGTAACCTACTCAAATTTGATCCAATCTGAAGGAGGGGGTGTCGTTAAATAAGAACCTCATTGGCATCTGAGACGAGAGAAGACCTCATTCATTTCAACAATATGTACCGCGTGCTTACCATTCCCCAAGCTCTGCTCTAAGTGCTGGAGAAACAGAACAAAACCCCCGCCCTGTAGGGTTTCCTTTCTATGGAAGAGGATGGTGGGGGGGGGGGTGTGCCCTGGTCCTCCAGGGCACCAAGCCTACCAGCCTTCTTGAGGAGAAGCTAAGTACTCTCGGCCATTTCATAAAGAGCCTACAGGGAAATAGCACTCAGTTAATTTCTTACCTGATTACCTGCCTTATAGAAGTAAATGAGTAAGGAAGGGCTGGTAAGAGTTGTTACCTCTGGGTGGAGTAAGATGGGTGGAATGGGGAAGTAAGGGGGAACTTTAATTTCTCTTGGTTTCCTTCCTGCTTCATGCCCCCCGCTCCCACCCTCTCTTTCCACCACTTCCTTTCTTGCCGGGTGTGCCCAGGGGTCAGCTACGGTGTGCAGGACTGTGTCTGAGATGGCCCGAGCTCTCGGCTCAGCGCTGGCTTCAGGTCTGGAAGAGCAGTGGGAAGTTCCCTGCCCTGTCTTGTCTGTTCCGCTCACTCCAGGGACCCCTCTTGCTGTCAACGAGAAAGGAGGAAGCTGGTACTTGGAGATTCCCTTCATTGGGCACAAGTTGTGGAGTTTGGGAGGGAGTAAAAGAATCATTCTACAGACTTTCATGTTTTACACTGCATCGTTGTGCACTACTTGAGCGTTTTATAACACGTGTGATTTGTGTATTGTATGCTAGCTGTTGCTGTTTTTTTCTTTCCTCCCTCCTTCCCTCCCTTCTTCTCTCCCTCCCTGCCTTCCTCTCTCTCTCGTTCCTCTCTCTCTCCTTCCTTCCGCCTTTGTTTCTTAAAAGGTTCTGCCTGACAAACCAGGCCTGGCTCACAACTTCTCTAGGGGCGACTGGGTAGCTCAGTCAGTTGACCGTGTTCCACTCACGTCATGATCTCTTGGGTTTGTGAGCCCCACATGGGACTCTCTGCTGTCAGCACAGATCTTGCTTCGATCCTCTGCCCCTCCCCGCTCACACTCTCTCAAAAATAAACATTAAAAACAATAAAAATAATAAAATAAAATAATTTGCTAAAAAAATAAAAGACTTCTCTAGTAAAGGCTTCTAGGCCAGCACCTGCTTTTGGCCAAACGGTGAGGGTGGTGAGTCTGCCTCCCTTCCTGGGCTCTCCTTTGTGGCCACACCCCCTCCTCTCTCTCACTGCACCCTGTTTCCGTGAATGTTTTTTGCTTCTGACTGTAGCTCACCCTGCTAAGGACAAACTTCTCTCTAGATGGGCTTTCCAGCTCCCTTTGTGCCTTAGGCTGGACCTTCTTGCCCAAGGTGATAGGCTCTGTGTCCTGAGAAAGGAAGAGTCAGCATCGGCAGGTGACAGTGGTGACCTGGTGATGGCACACTCTCCCTAGAGAAGACCTATGAGTCCCTGGGGGACAGCCAAGCTGGCTTTGGAGTCAAGTTGGATGAGGATCTGTGGCGAACACCTAGGAATTGCTTCTGCTCAGGGACACCTGGGTGGCTCAGTTGGTTAAGTGTCCAACCCTGACTCAAGTTATGGTCTCGCGTGGTCCTGGGTTCAAACCCTGTGTCGAGCTTTGTGCTGACAGCTCAGAGCCTGGAACCTGGTTCAGATTCTGTGTGCCTCTCTCTGCTCCTCCTCGCCTGTGCTCTCTCACTCTCTCTCTCAAAAGTAAGTAAACATGAAAAATGTTTTGAAGTGCTGTTGCTCAGCATTCGGCACCCACTTTTCTGGTGACAGCATAATTTTGCTCTAGCAATGGACCCCTCTTGCATTTGATGCAGTGTGGGTGGGACTGACCATCAGAGACTCCACCTCCCCGGGCTGGAGGATGAGCCGTGTCACCCCCGTTATGCCACCAGATCCTCCTCCTCCTAGGAAGTTGGATCTTGAGCAAATGATACAGACACAGAAAGTGTGTGGGGCTAACGCATCCTAGTTCTGCTGCTTCCCAGGTTCCTGGAACCGCCCACCTACCGATTCCGCTGGAGATTTGGGGCCGCAACTTTTCCTTCAGTTCCCTGTTGTCTCACGTCTTCTGATGAAGTGAATCGCTCTTGCCGAGTAAATTACCCAGAGTCCATTTCTGTTGCTTACCACCTAAGACCCCTGACTAATATGGCCCCCATGCCTCCTAGGTCTCTCTAGCCCCATTTCCTCCCCCCACAATGGTTCGGGCCTTTCGTTTTCTGTGTATGCGTGGTCTGGCTAACTCTGCCTGTGTTCTATTTATGCTGTGGATGCGGTGCCAGATTGGGTCTGAGGCGCTAAGGGACACGGCAGGGTCAGCCAGATTCATACCCAGTTCCTGAGCCATGCTGTGAAGCCGGGCTTGCCCCGCCATGGAAGGGGTGTGGGGGGCTGGGGCCAATACAGGCAGAGCATGAAGCCGAGGGCTGAACACACTGCATCTTCTGGAAGCACCGATTTGAAGATTTTATGGGAGTGGGGAGACATGGTTTTCAAAAAAATTTTTTTTAAATTAAATACGTACATATTTTGGCGTAGAATATAAGAATCTGCAGGAATTTTTATGAGAACACAAGTGTGTTCTAAGAAATTTCCTACTGGCAGAAAGCCAATTCCATATGCATGTCTAAACCTCTTGGCAGTACACATTCCTCTCTGCAACTACGGAGAGTTCTTGGGTAGAAATTTAGAGAAGCACAGGCTAATGATATTGGGAGCTTTGATTAAACCATACAGGCTGTTCTAATCCAGGTTCTGGCTCTGTCTGCCCTTAGATTCCTTTCGGACTCGGGCTACAAGTGAGGGCCTCTCAGAGCTCTTCACAGACCCTAAGTGCAGCTACCTTGTTAGAAATGGACAACCCTGTTTAGAATCATTCACTAAAGCCGGGCGCCTGGGTGGCTCAGTCGATTAAGCGTCTGACTTCAGCTTGGGTCATGGTCTCACAGTTCATGAGCTTAACCCTGCGCCAGGCTCTGTGCTGATAGCTCGGAGCCTGGAGCTGCTTTGGATTCTGTGTCTCTCTCTCTCTGCCCCTCCCCCCCAACTAAAATAAACATTAAAAAAAAATGTTTTTAATCATCCCCTAAAGAAAGATAGCCCCTCCTTCCACAAGGGAATTCAGGAAGCTTATCATCAGTGTGGTTAGCCTTATGACGGAAGAGAAGGAAGTCAGTAAATAAAATCCAAATCTCTCTTCTGTTGTCCCTGAGGTTCTGAATTTATAGATTCCTATTATTTTCTGGGCATTTTCCACATTTAATCATTACAGCCACAAGGCAAAGATAGTATTATTCCCGTGGTATAGATGAAGATACTGGGCCTTATTGAGGCTGAGTAAGTAACCCAAGGTCACACAGCTAATTAGGCCATTTTTCTTATATCTCATTCCTGTTCCATCCCTCCTTTCTAGAGCGCGTTCCTAGGCTGAATGGGGAACACATTAAATCCACAAAACTTCAGTCTGAATGGGTTCATTTTTGGCTGCCTCCTTCCTGATGGGAGGCCTCTGCCTACCGAGTGGACCCTGGCCTCCTCTCTGAGGTGCTGGAGAAAGGCACAAAGAGAAGGCGGCCTCAAGATCATTTCCCCCAGTGACTCTGTGTGGTTGAGGTTAAGATCATGGGCTTTGAGGACAAACAGGGATGGATTTGAGATCCTACTCTACTACTCATTGTAAGAGGAATTGCTAAGGGGCATGGGATGGGGGGTACAGCGGGAGGCAAGCCCACCACAACGCCATCAAGCC
This sequence comes from Crocuta crocuta, assembly GCF_008692635.1. NCBI lineage: Eukaryota > Metazoa > Chordata > Mammalia > Carnivora > Hyaenidae > Crocuta > Crocuta crocuta. The sequence continues at coordinate 6,344,419 of NW_027527920.1, read as the reverse complement.
CCAGTTGGGCTCAAAACCAACTCTGTTCCTAGAGTCCTTACCAGGGAAGAATGGCAACTGCTATGTCCCACAGCATCTGACCAAGCATTTGGCTGAAGGTTGCCAATTACAGAGAAGCTGATTGGTGGCAAGGGGCTGTGGATGGGCCTGGCAGCCCGGCCTTGGCCAAACCCACTGCCTGGCCACCCACTCTCATGACTCCATCCCGATCCAGAGTGTCCACCCTGCAGGTGCCCCCGCCTCTCCCCTGACACCTCTGGCCTGGGAACCCAGTGTGGGGCCAGGGCTCCAGGACACCCTTACTTGACTCCCGGGGCAGTCCACACCAGGCCCCTTTGGCGGAGAGAGTGTGGTCTCTTGCTCTCGCTTTCCCAGGGTGTCCTGTGCTGCAGGGGTTAATACCACCGGGCTCAGGCCCCTGGGGCAGACGTCACTTGCAGCTCGGCCCTGAATTACTCTGACCCTGAACATGGGATCCTGGATCATGAAGCCTCTACGTGAAGAATCGGAGTTGGTTACTTTATTGCCAAGTTGAAAATTTGTATTAAACTTCCTTTTCATTGTTTCTTTTAAGGGAAGAAGTTCCGTTGTGCACTCTGACACTGACCACTCTATGCTGTGCAGAGGGTCCCATTGAGGAATATTCAGGCCCCGGAGGAATCACTAGAGTTTCCGGTGCTAGAGGGCAGGGGCTCTGCCTTAGAAGTGTGGATGTTCCAGCCCAGAGAAGCCCTTTGTGACGGTCAAGTTCAGCCCACAGAGAGAAAGGAGCTTGTGTGAGACCCCATGGCAGGCAGGCGTTGAGCTGATGGGTCGCCCCAGGGAAGGAGGAACCATGTCCCCGCTTGACACTGCGCATGTCTGCACCCAGCACAAGGCCCTGCACGTGGTTGGCTCTCAAAAATTTGTGATGAAGGCATGAACAGACCAGCCAGGCCCTGGGGACTATTCTCCTGCCTCTCAGTTAAGGCCTTGACCTTGCCTTGCCTCTCAAAGAGCTGCTCTGACTGGGGATTGAGGCCAAACCAAGGGCCTGGCTGGCAGCGAAGCCCCTCACCAGCTTCACCTCGGTGTCCCCATCATCTCACATTGTCTACCTTGGAGGACAAGATGCACAGAGGACGTCACCTGGTGAATGGATTTGTTGAATGGGTATGTGAATGAGATATTCTGCCCTTCCAGCTATTTCTCCACTTGGAGAGCATGGGGGGAAGTTGTCCTCACCTGGATCTCCTTAAAGCAGAGTTTGGTGGTAACCATTTGTTTAGGAGATGAGCCCAGGACTTCAAGGTGAGAGAGAGGGTAAGCGAGACACGGAAGACAGGAAAGTCACCTCTTTATTATGGGATATTAATGAGCAGATTATCCCTCTGGGCAACTGGGGCTTAGTCCCACTGGGAACCCTCTGAGGGGCCAGGATGCTGTTATCTGTCAATAACTGTTCCTCAATGGGTGCGGTTTAAACCTAGGGCTATTGATTTTCAGCCTGCCCTGTGCCCTGCGATTAGGTAAAGCCCTCAGGCAGAGAGAGGCAGGCTGGGAGGTAGACCTGTGAGTGCCGGACAGGTCTGCCATAGCTGTAGGTGACCTCCAGGGTGGGCCACGGGAATCTGGGCAAGATGCTGACAGTGCCCGCTGGAGGAGTGTCTGGATGGTCATGCCCACCCCCTCACCACCAGCGTGGGCTGTCTGTAAGTGCAGTGTGCCCAGAAGGCAGCAAAGCTATCTGATGGGCACAGCCTGGGACCCTGGCCTCACCCCAGCCAGACAGCCATCTTCCTGCAAACGGCTCTGGAATACCCTGTTGAGCCAATGGTCCAAACTGCTCTAAGGGGCTGGTGGACGATTATGATAAAGCACTTCCTCCTTTTATGTGTCCTTGAGCGGGTGGAGAAGGCAGGCACCAACTGGGGAGCACACCCTGGAGACAGTGTCAACTGGCTGTTGATGTCTGTCACTAACTGACTGGCTGACCCTGAACAAATCACTTGGCCTCTCTGGGCCTTTGGTGGCTTACCTAATAATAATAATTGTAAGTCATTACGGCTGCAATGAACTTCACCATTTACAAATGGTGTTTACCCTTTGGGATTCTCATAGCTTCCCTATAGACTCAAGGCTGGTAATTTTTTCTCATGTTTATTTCTTTATTTTGAGAGAGAGAATGTGCATGCAAGCAGGGGAGGGGTAGAGAGAGGGAGAGAGAATCCCAAGGAGGCTCTATGCTCAGTGAGGAGCCCAATGCGGGACACTGTCTCATGACTGTGAGATCATGACCTGAGCTGAAATCACGAGCTGGACACTTAACCGACTGAGCCCCCCAGGCGCCCCAAGGCTGGTCTTTTTAACCTTCTTTTCAGAGTTGAATCTGAGGTCTAGAGAGGGCTAGTGTGATCTTGGGATAGCACAGCTAAAAGTGTCAGCACAAGCTCTTTATTTTGCTTTTCTTTTAGCTGACACGAGCAGTCCCCCAGGGCCAGTCTTTTGCAAAGTATGGTGAAGAAAATGGAGACAAGATCACGTGTTGAATGACTTTGACGGGGGATAATCCATTACCTTTAAGAACATGTTTTTCAATCTTGCTCGTAGCATTCATTTCTCCATCCATTCATTTATTCGCGCATCCGTACTCGGAAGAACAGTTTGTGAGGCATCAGATACGCGCCCAGTGGGGTGAGAAGGGTTGGGGGTAGAGAGGAGCCACCCACGACGCTGGCCCTTGACAAATTCACAGGTGTGGGAAGACAGACCCCGAGACACAACCAGAGCGGAAAGTCACTTAGCTATCCCTTTAATTCATGCAAGAGCCCTTGTGCAAAAAAAAAAAAACAAAAAAACCCCCAAGGTGGTGGGGGGCACACACACGGTGGGCGTTGGAACACATACTTCAGCAACTCGCGGTTGTGTCCAGAGTCACGAGCGCACGCAGAGTGCACAGGGGTGGGTGGGGGGTGCCAGAGCACGTACTCGAAGATCTGAAGCCCTCCCACCGCATTCCCCATGGCGTCTCCCCAGTCACAGGAACTTTGTAATCATATCCAGCCTGGGACTTAACCAAACACAGCATTCCACCACCCTCTGCAACCTCTTTGTTTGATCTTCCCCCTGGAGACACAGGTCAGGAGGAAGAGAAGGGGGAGGGGCACACTGCGGGGAGTGTGTGTGGCGCTTCCTCTGAATCTTCTTTTAATTCGGGAACCGAAAACAAAGATGCCGGGTTCCAAAGCCTTCTGAGTCAACACCACCCTGCGTTAAAGGAGCTCAGTCCCAGAGCTCCGGAGCAGTGGCCACCTTGGGGGTCCTGAGTCCAGCCCACTCGGGTCACAGACCCCAGAGAGGGGCAGTAACTTCTTTGATGTCACACCACAGAAAGGAGAAGCTTTGCCTATGGCAGCCACTCACTGAGCATGGTTTTAGAAGCCTGGGAAGATGCTTCCACTTCAGAGCCTTCCCCGCCAGTTTCTGATGAACCTAAATGCCTGGCAGCCGGGCTTCTATATCGCCATCAGGGATCAGCTGAACTAGCAAATGCACCGAGGGAGGGAGCATGGTAATGGAGATTCATTTATGCTAGGGGGTGGATGACTGATACCACCGTGTTCTGACTCCAAGAGGCTTAGGTAGTGGGGGCAGAGGAGAACAGATGGAAAGGGCATCAGATCTGCCCAGCCAAGGGGACTGGGGCTCGGTCTAGAAGAAGGAGGGCACACGGCTGGGAGGCATAAGGCCCTGAAGAAAAACATGACAGTTGCTTTGTATGCAGACCCTGGGTCCTGTGCCTGATTTTCTCTTTCCTCCGGGAAGGAAGCCGGGAGCTTTCCAAAGTGTCAAATCACTCTTTGAGGCTAACCCTGTTGTCTTCTAGAGAGAATGTGTTTTAGATTTATTTTTCAAACTGCATCTAAAGGCATCAGCAAGGTTATTCATTTCGGCTACCTGGGTTCGGTGGGTGACTCGAGCATTCATACACAGTGGCACTTCCTTCCTCCAGCCCTGTGGGAAATGTATTTCTCAGGGCGAGCTTTCCCGTTTCGTCTTGTTTTGTCTTTTTTAATAATTTAAGCTCCCTGCTTTATGTACCTAATCTCTTCATATTTTCAATATGGAAGTGGTTCTACCGGCATTTTACATTCTCTGAGTGTGTGGTAATGGTTGTTTATAATTTAAATTTCATGTAATCTTTTTCTTTAGTGTTTTTCATTACTTAAGAAATACATACTCATCGTAAAGGATTCAAAAAATAGAAAAGTGTATAAAGTAAAAAGTAAACATCATTTTATCACTTTCTACTGCTAGAGGTAGACACTGTTAACACTTCGGTGTCTATCTTTTTTTTTCCTTCTTTTAATGGAAGAGGGATTATATACTACATCAGTATTTCCCAAAGGGTTGTCTTATGAATTCCTGAAGGTCCCTGAGACCATTTCAGAGGGTCCACAGGCCAAAACAATGTTTACTGATAATACTAAGGCACTATTCACTTAAAAATAATTTCTTTAGGGTTTATTTATTTTTGAGACAGAGAGAAACAGAGCATGAGCGGGGGAAGGACAGAGAGAGAGGAAGACACAGAATCTGAAACAGGCTCTAGGCTCTGAGCTGCCAGCACAGAACCTTATGCGGGGCTCGAACCCACGAACCGCAAGATCATGACCTGAGCCGATGTCGGACGCTTAACCAACTGAGCCACCCAGGCACCCCACGATGCACGTTTTTTAAATGTCTCAATTTTAATTTCCAATATGGCAAATACCACTAGAACTACAAAACAAAAATTCTTTGGGATAGCCTCCTTAATTTATAAGAATATAAAAATCCCTGACGCCCAAAAGAACTGCTTCTCTACAAATTGTTCCATGCTTGATCATTCATGCATGTTAGTAAGCACAGGTCTGCCTCACTCCTTTGAACAATTGCGTGTTTTCTTGGAATTCACTTAACTCACTCTGCTATTGATAGACATTTATACTGGTTACAAATTTTCCCCAATATTTGTAATGAATAACGAATTCCTTTTGTACTTATGTCTTAACGTTTGCAGGTATTTTTCTAAGTCGAGTTCCTGGAATACGCGTTGAATACATGTACATTTACAAAATTAGTGGACACTTCCAAATTACATTCTGAAAAGAATTTTAAACTTTTATCAAAAAGGTGCAGTGCCGTCTTTCTTGTCTTCTTAAATCTCAAGTATTTTATGTTTATTCCTTCTCTCTCTTTTTATTTTTTTTTAGTTTTATTTAAGTAATCTCTACACCCAATGTGGGGCTCGAATTCATGACCCTGAGATCAAGAGTTGCATACTCTACCAACTGAGCCAGCCAGGCACCCCACCTTCCCTTCTTTTTTTGACTATTTTTTTGCCTCAGAAGGGATTAGAATGGGCCTACAGTGAAAGCCAGAAAGAAGAATAAATTAAACAAAAGCCACGTAGACAGTGGCGCCGGACTAGAAGGGGGCGGGTTTATACTAGAAATCTATATAAGAGAAAGACACTGTAGCAAAGCCTGAAATTTTGCTCTGCTCTACCAGGCAACTGGGGCAAAAAAGAAACATAGTGATTTATATATCTTGCCTTACCCAATAGCAGGAAGTCAATGAGCGCCCAGAGAGAGAGAGATATCTATTCTCAGCACTCAATGCTGAGTATTTCCTTACAGGGATGTCGTTTTCCCTTTTTCATCTGTAAAGCTTTGTTTTGCTTTGCTTTATTTGATTTTATTGGGTACACAGCACATTTGTATGGCTTGAAAATCTAAATAAGGTAGAGAAGTACACTCTGCAAAGTGTCACTTTCATTCCATCCCCATCCACCCTTTTCCCCTTATCCGAGAGATACCCATTTTTATTTATGCTTTCACTGGTTTTGTGTAAATTCATGCAAATATAAGCATTTTTTTGGTTCTCTTTCAATCACATGAAATAACATAATGATAACATAACTCGATAGAATATAATATATATAGAATATAACTCAATACACATGTTATAATGTAATATAACTGTAACTTGTTATATATCTGTCTACATGTCCTGCATCTTGTTTTCTCACTAAGGAAGATCATTTAGTCCCTTGACAGAGTCCATGTCCTCTGTGTACTGCCAGAAGCACTTGCGGTGCTTATTGAGGTTCTATTTCCAGATCAGAACGTGCCAGTCTTTTTTTTAAAATTTTTTTTTTTAATTTCTGAGAGAGAGAGAGAGAGAGAGACAGTGTGACCAGGGGAGGGTCAGAGAGAGAGGGAGACACAGAATCCGAAGCAGGCTCCTGGCTCTGAGATAGCTGTCAACAGAGCCCGACGCGGAGGTCAAACCCACGAACTGCAAGATCATGACCTGAGCCAAAGTCAGATGCTTAACCGACTGAGCCACCCAGATGCCCCCAGACTATGCTGGTTTGAGATGCAGCACAAGCAAAAGCTCCAGCTGAATTTTCACACGTGGCTCCAATAATGTTGCTGGTGGCCATCTTGCTTTCAGGGGTGCAAGGAAGCAAAAGGGACATGAATTGTTATAGAAGGGGCTCTGCAAGTACAAAAGCAAGGCAAGATATGGATATCATGAAAGGCAGTGATTACCCTGCAGCATGGATCTCCCCTTTCATGGGTCTATTTAGTACTCAGTGTTGCAGGCCTGGAAATGCCTGGGCCCACCTCACATTAGCCACACTCAGAAGACACTGATGGGCATCCAAAATTAGCAATTAACTGATAGTAAATGAAAGTGATTCTTGGACCCACAACTATATGGTCAACAAATCTTTGACAAAGCAGGAAAGAACATCCAATGGAAGAAAGTCTCTTGGGCAAATGATGTTGGGAAGACTGGACAGTAACATGCAGAAGAATGAAACGGGACCACTTTCTTACACCATACACAAAAATAAATTCAAAACAGATGAAAGACGTAAATGTGAAACAGGAAACTGCCAGAATCTGAGAGGAGAACATAGGCTAACCTTTCTGACTTCGGCCACAGCAACTTCCTACTAGAAATGTCACCAGAGGCAAGGGAAACAAAACCAAAAATGAACTATTGGGACCCCATCAAGATAAAAACTTCTGAACAGTGAAAGAAACAATCAACAAAACTAAAAGGCAGCCTATGGAATGGGAGAGATGTTTGCAAATGACATATCTGATAGTATCCAAAATCTATAAAGAACTTAACAAACTCAACGCCCAAAAAACAAGTAATCCAGTTAAGAAATGGGCAGAAAGCATGAACAGACATTTTTCCAAAGAAGACATCCCGATGGCTAGCAGACATGAAAAGATGCTCAATATCACTCATCATCTGGGACATACAAATCAAAATGATGATGAGATCCCACTCACACCTGCCAGAATGGCTAAAATTAACAACACAAGAAACAAGTGTTGGTGAGGATGTGGAGAAAGGGGAACGCTTTTCTACTCTTGGGGAATGCGAACTGGTGCAGCCACTCTGAAGAACAGTGCAGAGGTTCCTCAAAAAGTTAAAAATAGAACCCACACTGGGGCGCCTGGGTGGCTCAGTCGGTTAAGTGTCAGACTTCGGCTCAGGTCACGATCTCACGGTTTGTGGGTTCAAGCCCCATGTCGGGCTCTGTGCTGACAGCTAGCTCAGAGCCTGGAGCCTGCTTCAGATTCTGTGTCTCCTTCTCTCTCTGACCCTCCCCTGCTCACGCTCTCTCTCTCAGAAATAAAAAAAAAAAATAAAAAAAAAATAGAACCACCCTATGATCCAGCAATTGCACTGCTAGGTATTTACCCAAAGCATACAAAAATACAGATTCAAAGGAGTACATGTACCCCAATATTTATAGCAGCATTGTCAACAATAGCCGAATCTCAAAGAGCCCAAATGTCCATCAACTAATAAAGAAGATGTGAGATATATAAATATATATATATGATGGAATATTACTCAGCCATCAAAAGGAGTGAAATCTTGCCATTTTTTTAATTAAAAAAATTTTTTTAATGTTTTATTTATTTCAGAGAGAGAGAGGCAGTGTGAGCAGGGGAGGGTCAGAGAGAGAGGGAGACACAGAATCCGAAACAGGCTCCAGGCTCTGAGCTGGCTGTCAGCACAGAGCCTGATGCGGGGCTTGAACCCACGAACTGTGAGATTATGACCTGAGCTGAAGTCAGACGCTTAACCAACTGAGTCACCCAGATGCCCCAAATCTTGCCATTTTTAATGATGTGGATGGAGCTAGAGTGTATGATGCTAAGTGAAATAAGTCAGTTAGAGAAAGACAAATACTATATGATGTCACTCATATGTGGAATTTAAGAAACAAAACAGATAAACATATGGGAGGGGAAAAAGAAGAGAAAGAGAGGGAAACAGACCATAAGAGACTCTACGGTAGAGAACAAATTGAGGGTTGGGGTGCCTGGGTGGCTCAGTTAGTTGAACATGTGACTTCACCTCAGGTCATGATCTTGCAGTTTGTGAGTTCAAGCCCCCACATTGGGCTCTGTGTTGACAGCTCAGAGCCTGGAGCCTGCTTCACATTCTGTGTCTCCCCCTCTCTCTCCCCCTCCCCCACTCATACTCTGTCTCTGTCTCTCAAAAATGAATAAACATTAAGAAAAAATAAAACAAAAAACAAATTGAGGGTAGATGAAGAGGTAGATGAGGAGCAGGCAAGTGGGTGTTGGGTGTTAAGTATAAAGGCACTTATGTTGAGCACTGGCTGTTATACGTAAGGATTGAATCACTAAATTCTACTCCTGAAAACAATATTACAACATCATATATGTTAACTGACTAGAATTTAAATAAAAATTTGAAGACAAAAAGGAAGTGATTCTTTAGATTTACTGAAACATGCATACTCGTTTACTGAAATACAACCAGCTATGATACTGCCTTCCCAGAAGGCATCTGCTACCCAGGGGAAAGAGATAATCCCGACAGATGTTTCATCCAGACCTGATCACTTCCTTTTCCCAAACCAAGTATGCATCTCCGTTTATCAGATAACTTGAATCCACTGGCTTTACCATTGCCTGCACAGTATTTATCCCTCTGAGCTGTCTTTTCATAGATGCCTTGGAAACAAGCCACCTTCTGGTAACATACTCTTTCCTCAGACTGAGTACAGCATGCTTGGGAGATTTCACCAGGTTTGGTGGTCAAGTCTTCCTCAGATTCTTCAACTATATAACCACAGTCTCTTGGATGTTGTTATTGTGATTAATAGTGGTTTTAAAATATGTCCCCCCAGTTTTTGACTAATGTTCTCTTTAAGAGATGGATTTGTACC
>NW_027527920.1:6308358-6335078 GCF_008692635.1 Crocuta crocuta | reverse complement strand
CCCACCCCACCCCCACCGCCCCCCCCTCTGCCTTGTGACTTGTTTCTGATGAGTAGTGCGTGGCAGAAGAAATCGTGTGTAACTTGTAAGGCTAGGTCGCAAAAGGTACCGTGGCTCCTTCCTACTTTGCTCGCTTAGACCACTCATTTGGGTCTCAAGCCAACGGCCACATCCTGAGGATACTCTGCCGGTCCTGTGGGGAGGTCCATGCCGTGAGGAACTGAGGCCTCCTGTCAAAAACCAGCACTATCTTGCAAGGCAAGAGTGAGCCACACAGGAAGTTGATCCTTCAGCCCAAATCAAGCCTCAGATGACTGTGGCCTTGGCCAATCTCTTGACAATCTCATGACAGATCCTGAGCTAGGACCTCCCAGCCATGTTGCTCCTAACCCACAGATGCTATATAAAATAATAAACATTTATAGGGGCGCCTGGGTGGCTTGGTCGGTTAAGCGTCCGACTTTCACTTAGGTCATGATCTCGCGGTTTGTGGGTTCGAGCCCCGCGTCGGGCTCTGTGCTGACTGCCAGCTCGGAGCCTGGAGCCTGTTTCAGTCTGTGCCTCCCTCTCTCTCTGACCCTCCCCTGCTCACGCTGTCTCTCTCTCTCTCCTAGAAATAAATAAAAACATTAAAATAAAATAAAATAAAATAAACATTTATTATTATACCCAGACGACTAAGTTTTGGCATAGTTTGTCAACAGCAACTAATATACCCTATGTGGCTGAGATCATCCTTCCTTGTTTTCATTCTTTTTTTTTTTTAAGTTTATTTATTTTGAGAGGGAGAGAAAGCATGAGTAGGGGAGGAGGCAGAGAGAGAAGGAGAGAGAGAATCTCAAGCAGGCTCTGCACTGTCAGTGCAAAGTTCCAGATGGGGCTCAAACTCACGAGCCGTGAGATCATGACCTGAGCTGAAGTTGGATGCTCAACCGACTAAGCCACCCAGGTGCCCCAAGCTTAAGTTGTTCTTGACTACCAAGTAGTCTTCAGAACCAGCTTAACATTTCCATGGCTCAGGTTTATTCTGAATCTCGAGTATTATTCGGTGCTTTAGTAACGCCAGTTACTTGGCTTGCCCTGACCCTAAATGGCCCCAGTTGGTGGCTTCTTGAGGGCTTATATCTCAATTATACATTCTATATTATAATTTTCAGCCTGTTTCTTCAGGGTAAACTTGTAGCAGCTATATCTCTTTGCTTAGAAAGTGATCAGTGTGGTTGAAATGTGTCAAAATGTTAATAAATATTGGTCCATTACTAATGTTTGACTAGAGGGTGCCCCTCCCCCCACATCAGAATTATTGGTGGTCCTGAGAGAATCCCGTAGTTCAAGAATTAGGATTTTGAAGAAGTTCTCCGTGGACATGGCTGTGAAAACCACTCTAATTTGGCCACTCAATTCCTCAGCAAGCTGGGAAGAGCTCAGGTTGACATTGACCTGCCCAAGAAGAAGGTCTGAATGGACTCTGAGCCTAGGAGAGACGTTGCTGGAGCCACTGGGGAAAACAGGAAAGGCCATTCCGACCTTGGCTTTCGTGGAGGCCTGGGTCCCAGCCCGTAGGATGGACCAAAGGGGCAGGACGCCGATCCTCTCCTCGCTTCCGGACCAACTGCCTCTGTTCCAGCTCACTGGTTCTGTTCCTCCCCAGCTTCCCTGCAATAAAATCAAGCTACCAAAACAATAAGTAAATATAAATTATCCTTGGCTAGTGATTGTGAGTGGTTTCTCATCTTCCTTTTTTCTTCTTCATTATTACCTGCTCTTCATCTGCTGTACCCTGGGCGGCCAGATGTCAAGTCTTACAGTGGAGCATGCTGCTAGAAGGAGTCAGTCTTGAGAGGCAGCTTACTTTTCTTCTTGAGGCTTGAATGCCCATGTGGGGCTCCTTTGGAGGAAAGATGGCTGCTTGACCCCGCAAGCATGGAGTAAAATTGGGCAGCAAACCCAAGCTGTGGGTCGACCAGAAGTCCCAGAAAGACACCTGTAACTAACTGAACCCATCAGCCCCTCTCTCTTGGAGTATTTGAATGTGAGTCTCAAGAGGGCTTCTCATGCCGAGGAGGTAGGGGAGGAGGCAGAAGCCTACAGAGGTGCTGAGAGGGGGCAGTGGGCAGGAGCCCACTCGCTACAGAGTAAGGCTGTAGGAATGGTAATGGCAGAGGCAGAAATTAGCTTTGTAGCCCGAGTCAGAGCAACAGATGCCCCGAGCCATTAGGCAGTGGTCCAGACATCAGACCTGCATGACCCTCTAAACCAAGTCCCGTTTACCTCCAGGGCTTTTGAAGGAGAGAGAGTGAGGGCGTGGGGCCCCTGGGTGGCTCAGTCGGTTAAGTATCCAACTGCAGCTCAGGTCATGATCTCGCAGTTCGTGGGTTCAAACCCCACATCGAGCTCTGTGCTGACAGCTCGGAGCCTGGAGCCTGCTTCAGATTCTGTGTCTCCCTCTCTCTCTGCCCTTCCCCCGCTCATGCTCTGTCTCTCTCAAAAATAAATATTAAAAATTTTTTTAAAAAGGAGAGAGAGTGGTGCTCTCGCCTAAGTGGCTGCCTAGTCTGTTTCTGTTTGTTTATTTAGGAAGGCGAACTATGGGGAGGTAAGGAACTCAGGCTCGCCCTAACGAAAGTGCCCTTACTTTCTTGATCTTGATCTTTTTTAAATGTAAGCATTTGATCTACGGAGCCTGGAATATACATTAAAATTCATCCAAGAGGAGACATATTTTTGAACTGAGGTCCTATTTTCCAATTTCTTTTCCTTTCACTTCAGGTCTGGCAGGAGGTTTTTATATTGCCTCTCAGGTGTGGGGACCAGCCACTCTGTGGTGCTTGTAAAGAATGAAATAGCTTTTGAAAAAAAATGGTTAAATGAAATTCCTTTCCAGTATGCTGTTGGCTTTAACATTCCTTCTCAGGGTATCAGCTAGCATGACTTTTAGATGCTCAGGTCACGGTCATGGGCCTGCTCATCTCTGCTCCTCAACCATTCAGCTCCACCATCTCCCTCCCTACTTCTTTCACTGCCTTCTCAGACTTTCTTGGCTCCTCCACTCTTTCCTTTCTCCCTGTTCTTCTGGCACGAATACTTCCCAGCACCAGACATTATGACACCGTGTTGATAGATAAGGAACCCAGAGGGCTGGCATGAGGGATGAACAGGGCTCAGTGAGGACAGTCATTGCCAGCTGTCACTGGGGAATGGATGGGGAACATAGCTGCGGGCCCAGGAAAGCCAGAAAAGGAGGGCTTTCTAAACAGCCCCCAAAGAAATCCAGAAACCATAAAGGAAAAATGAATCTATCTGACTACATAAAATATTTAAAATTGTGAGGGGCGCCTGGGTGGCTCAGTCGGTTAAGCGTCCAACTTCGAATCAGGTCATGATCTTGCTGTCCATGAGTTTGAGCCCCATATCGGACTCTGAGCTGACAGCTCAGAGCCCAGATCCTGCTTTGGATTTGGGGTCTCTCTCTGCCTCTCCCCCACTCACACTCTGCGTTTCTCTCTCTCATGAATAAATAAACATTTTAAAAAATATATTTAAAATTGTGCAGTGGCAAAAGATACCATCAATAAAATCAGAGAGCACATGACAGAGTAGGGAAAATAACACATGTGACAGACAAAAGGTAAATGTTCTTCGTATACAAAGAGCACTCTCCAATCAAATAAGGAAAAATATGAAAAGCCCAATAGAGGGGCACCTGGGTGGCTCAGGCAGTTAAGTGTCCGACTTCAGCTCAGGTCATGATCTCACGGTACCTGGGTTCGAGCCCTGTGTCGGGCTCTGTGCTGACAGTTCAGAGCCTGCAGCCTGCTTCAGATTCTGTGTCTCCCTCTCTCTCTGCCCCTCCCCTGCTCACGCTCTGTCTCCCTCTCTCTCTCAAAAATAAATATTAAAACATTTCTTTAAAAAAGGCAAGGAGATAGAGAGTGATCAATGGGTGGGTCCCTTTAAACTTGAAAGAAAAAATAATGAATACACAGCAAACTGTTAATCTGGGAAGTGGAAAGTGGGGTCTTAATAAGTCTTAGTATAGCTTCCTTTTTAAGCATAGTTGGTTTAGGGGTGGTTTCACTGCGTGTTTTCACTGATATTTCAACCAAGTTATAAAATGTGATATCGTAAGGATGTTTGTGATAGTTGGTCATGCAGGATGCTTATTTTGCTTTAGTCACTGCATAGGGTGTTTCTACATGTTAGTTTAGTTTATCCTTACAATCCCCTGGGAAAGACTCTATTAGAACCATTTTGCAGGTGAAGAAGATGGAACTTAAGAGCAAAGTGCCTGGTCCATAGACTTGGGCTGCGGTCATGCCTTACAGGAAGTTCAAAGCAAAGTTGCAGTCTACGTAGGTGATGCTCATGTCGTTATAAGGACTGGATTTAAACCCTCCAATTTGATGAACGCTCTATGAGGCACATGGATGATCTTTAAAAACTGAGTCTCAAATAATACCCTTCCCCAGCTGAGGTTAAGTCTCCTTCCTTTTGGCTTTCGGTGTCCTGGCTTCAAAGGATTGCGGGACTCCAGCAAGGGAGTGAGGGTGGAGTGAGGGCAGGGATTTGCAGCTCTAAGCGCTGGAAGGCAGCTTCACCCCCACCTCCACCCCCTGCTCATTTAATCCTGGATTAAGCAATACTAAATGAGAGTCTAAGTGTATCATCTGCCCACATTGTCAACAACACTTCAACTCTTTTTCCACCTCTTTCTCGGGACACATCCCCAGCTGCGAAGTTTCTAGAAGCCCCCTTCCACAAAGCTGGCTGCTCTTGGCCAGGGCTATGGCAATGATTCCAGACCTCTGAAGAGTCTAAACCTCCTCTTCTAAGTTAGTATGTAGAGAGGGGGTGCAAGTCTTCTAGGCTGGAGTGCTGCTAGGGGACGTCGGGGAGGGCAAGCTGCATAGGGGTCAAAGCTGCCCGGAGGAACTGGAGCAGGGGAAGCAGGTGACATCTAGGAGGGGAGAGCAGGAAAACAAGTGGTTCTGGAGTGAGTCTGCATGCGTCATTTAAAAAGTGGGGGGAAGGGGGGTATTTCTGCAGCCACAAAATAGTTCTGGGGAACACGGTAGCCCGGAAAAGACAAAATATTGTGAAAGAGACAGCTAGGGGCACCTGAGTGACATAGCACGTTGTCTGACTTTTGATTTCAGATCAGGTCATGATCTCATGGTTCATGAGTCTGAGCCCCACAGCATGCTCCGTGCTGACAGGGTAGAGGTTGCCTGGGATTCTCACTCTCTCCCTTCTCTCTACCCCTCCCCTGCCCACGCTCTCTGTCTCTCTCAAAATAAATAAATGAAATTTAAGAAAAAAAAAAAGAGAGTGGNAAAAAAAAAAGAAAAAAGAAAAAAGAAAAAAAAAGAGCGAGACCGGTTAACACCTTGGTTTGTGGTTACATGATCCCAGTGTGTGTTTGGGAGATGGCGGGAGTGGTATGGGAGTCTTCCAAGTTCTGATGACTGTATTCAAGTATCAGGGTACCTTTCCTGCCCTTGAAATCTCCCCACCTTCCAGTTAAAAAAATCTTCCTTCTTTCCTCACTGCAGTTCGAGCGCAGGTTGCTGTTCCAGCTTTGCTGGGGGATGGGCAAATTGTCTGGGTCCATTCAGCCCTGTCCACCGAATCAGATCTCCCCCCTATAGGGTAGGCAGCCCTCTTCAGCTCAGCTCAGCTCAGCGCCTTTCAGACAGTCCTTGGGGGTTATCAGATCACGGCCTTCCAATTTTTTAAACTGCAACCCTTTATTAAGAAATACATATCGCAACCTAGTACGTGTGTGTGCACACGCGCACGCATGCACATGGCAACAAGCTTCAACAAACAATGCTTAATACTTAACCCTAATTATCTATGATGTACTTAGATGGTTTTCCATTCTACTCTTTTCTGTTTTTGGTTTTTGAAACGTTTGTAACTGCTCACAACACTCTCCGTTGATTTCAAGACTAGTGGGTTAGGTCCAGCAGTTTGAAACACAATCAGAATGATGGAATTATGCAGACATTTTGGAGAGAATACCTCAGTTTGCCTCAGCCATGTGTACTGTAGGAGAAACCCGGATGAAGAGCAAGTTGTGGTCCAAGGCCATCTCTCAGGCCCTTCTGGGTGAAGGATTCTGTCACCACAGGGTTGACTGTGTGGAGTCAGATGGTGAAATGGACCACTATAGTTCCAGAATGAAAAATAGGATTAATTATTAAGAGCTTTCTATGTGTTAGACATTGTTACTCCCAATAATGTACTTCATGCTCATCCCACCATCATGCTATTTGTAGTCTTATCATTTCTTTTTTTTTAATATTTTTATTTATTTCTAGGAGAGAGAGAGAGAGACAGCGTGAGCAGGGGAGGGTCAGAGAGAGGGGGAGTCACAGACTGAACAGGCTCCAGGCTCTGAGCTGGCAGTCAGCACAGAGCCCGACGCGGGGCTCGAATCCACGAACCGCGAGATCATGACCTAAGCGAAAGTCGGACGCTTAACCGACTAAGCCACCCAGGCGCCCCTGTAGTCTTATAATTTCTGATGGACATTTTGGGAACTTAACTTCCTGGAAGTGGCTAATAAGTATGGATGGAGGAATCAAAGCCTGTTGGTTCCAGAGCCCGTAACTCTTAAGTGTCACACCTACCTACTTCCTACCCAGACCTTCTCTGGGATTTCACTACCAGTTCATTTTGCCATCTTTTCAAAGAACACCATCCAGTGCTGAACTCAGCAGGCTCTGGCCAGAACCACACAGTGGACTTAGCCCAGAGCTGAGAGCCTGGCATGGTCACCAATCGAGGAGACTTTAATCCTGGTGGTCTCAGTAGACTATTCTTTCAACACACATTTACCATGCCCCTCCAGCCGAGAAGGTCGAGGCTGGAAGGCATCTCGGACGGAAAGTGTCGGGTTGCTTAGGGACTTTCATATGGGATAAAAGGGGCGCAGGGTCCCCTCCCCTCCAGGCCTCCTCTTTTGTCTGTTTCAGATGGGGAGTCTCTGCATAAGCTCATACTCGAACAAAGCAGCTTGCCATTAAAACAAATTGTCAGTTTTCGGAGAGGTGAGCAAAAATTTTAGACAGTTGGTTTTCTTTTGGAAAATAATTCACTGAACATGTTATTATTATGGTAAAATACGTACAGCGTAAAATTTACCATCAGTGACATTTAGAATATTCACAGTGTTGTGCAATACTCACCACTGTATAGTGCCAGAACATTCTCATTACCCCAACAGGAAACTTCATGTCCATTAAACAATCACTGAATACCCTCTTTCCCCAGCCCATAACAACCACTAATCTATATTCTATGTGAGTGGATTTGCCTATTCTGGATATTTTATAAAAATGAAGTCATACAATACATTGTCCTTTGTAGCTGGCTTCTTTCATTTAGCGTAATTTTGTCAAGGTTCATCCTAGATGTAGCATAGTATTAGTACTTCATTCCTTTTTATGGATGAATAATATTTTGTGTGCGGATATGCCACAATTTGTTTATCCACTTATCAGCTGATGGCTATTTGAAGTGTTTCCACCTTTGGGCTATTGTGAATACTACTGCTGTGGGCAATTGTGTACAAAGTTTCTGTTTGAGCACCTCTTTTGAATTCTTTTGAGTAAACACCCAGCAGAGGAATGGCTGAGTCATAAGTTATTGAGAAACTGCCAAAGTGTTTTCTATAGTAGCTGCACCATTTTACATGCCCACCAGCAACGAATGAGGATTCTGATTTTTCTACATCCTTGTCAATACTGATTTCTATTTAAAAAAAAAAAAACAACTACCCTACAGGGTATAAAGTGGTATCTTACTGTGGTTTTGATTTGCATTCCCAAATGACTAAGCATCTTGAGCCTCTTTTCATGTGTTTATTGGCCATTGTACATTTTCTTTACAGAAATATCTATTCAAACCCTTTGTCCATTTTTTAGTTGGGTTGTTTGTCTTTTTGTTGATGAGATGTAAGAGTTTTTAATACATTCTGGATACGAGTCCCTTCTCAGAAATATGATTTGCAAATATTTTGTCTCCTTCTATGGGTTGTCGTTGCATTCCCTTTATAGTACCTTTTTTTTTTTAATGTTTTATTTATTTCTACGAGAGAGAGAGAGAGAGAGACAGCGTGAGCAGGGGAGGGTCAGAGAGAGAGGGAGTCACAGACTGAAACAGGCTCCAGGCTCTGAGCTGGCTGTCAGCACAGAGCCTGACGCGGGGCTTGAACCCACGAACCGTGAGATCATGACCTAAGCGAAAGTCGGACGCTTAACCGACTAAGCCACCCAGGCGCCCCTCTTTATAGTACCTTTTGATGCACAGAAGTTTTTAATGTTCACAAAGTCCAATTTATCACTTTTTTCTTTCATTCCTTGTGTCTTTGGTGTCATTTTGTTAAAAAGACCACTCCTGAATCTGAGGTCACTGAGAGTTACCCGTATGATCTCCTAAGAGTTTTATGTTTTAACTCTCACATTTAGGTCTTTGATTCATTTTGAGCTGATTCTTTAATATGTGTGAGGTAGGATTCAAACTTTTGCATGGGGATGTGTAGTTTTCTTCCCACAATTTTCCCATTGAATGCAATTCACATCTTTGAAAAATCAGTTGACTGTAGATAAATGCATTTTGTCCTGGACTCACAAATCTATTCCACTAATTTATACGTCTACCCTTATGCCAGTTCCACAGTTTTCTTTCTTTCTTTTTTTTTAAGTAAGCTCTATGCCCAACATGAGGCTTGAACTCATGACCCTGAGATCAAGCATTGTATGCTCTACCAACGGAGCCAGCCAGGTGCCCCAGTTCCATACTATTCTGAGTACTGTAGCTTTCTGTAAGTTTTGAAATCAGGAAGGGTGAGTCCTCCAATTTAGTTCTTTTTAAATGTTTATTTATTTATTTTGAGAGAGAGACAAAGAGACAGAGAATCCCAAGCAGGCTCTGCACTGTCGGTGCAGAGCTTGGTGCGGGGCTCAAACTCACGAACTGTGAGATCCATGACCTGAGCCAAAATCAAAAGTCAGATGCTTAACTTACTGAGCCACTGAGGTGCCCCTAGTTCTTTTTCAAGGTTGTTTCGGCTACTTGTAGTCCGTTGCAATTCCGTATGAATTTTTGGATCACCGTGTCCATTTCTCCAAAACAGCCTTTGGGATTTTTATAGAGATGACATTGGATCTATAGATTGCTTTGAATAGTATTGCCACCTTAACAATATTAAGTCTTCAGATCCATGAACCTGAAATGTTTTTTTCATTTATTTAGATCTTTATTTTCTTTCAGCAATGTTTACAGTGTATGCCTTGCATCTCCTTGGGTTATAATTTATTCCTGAAAAAATTTTGAATTAGTGAACTGTTTTGTGGGACAGTTTTAGTTTTACAGAAAAATTGAGCAGAAGGTACAGAAAGTTCCAATATACTCTCTAATTTTTTCCTTGATGCTATTATAAATGGAATTTAAAAAAAAATTTTTTTTTTCTTGGTGCTGCTAATTGCTAGTGTATAGAAATAAAACTGATTTGGGGGGCATTGATCTTGTACCCCGCAACTCGCTGAATTTCTTAGCTCCAATTCCTATGGATATTTGACCTTTGCTCTAGTCCATACGCCTCCACACTTAACTGTTGACGACACCCAGTAGCTGGGATTTGCTGCCCCTTTATGCCTGAGTTTTGGTCCGGCTTAGTGCTTTCCCTTTAGTATTCAGAACACCAGCTCACTCCCTTAATTGACCCTGGGACTTTTCAGGGTAATTTACAGGCACAAATTCCATCAAGGCCCCTCTACAAAGCCTCCTGTCTCTCTCTCTCCCTTCCAACTCCCCAATCTTCCCCCAGCCCATTTGCCCCCATTTAACTATTATCTTGAGCTGGGCTGGACTCCCATTCCTACCCAGCCCCAGTTCTGGCAGGTTGGAGGCAGAGATAACTTGCAGTAAATTAAACCCTGGGACCCTTTGTCCCTGACCACCCACCTGGAGCAGTGAACCGCCAGGGACAGCCCCTCTGCGCCGCCCCCACGCCCTGCGACCTGGTCTCCCCCCACCCCACCCCTCACCCTGTACCAACGAGGCCTGGTCTCAGACCTCCCAGAGCTCTGCACAGGCTGCCTTGGCAAGGTCAGACCCTTCGCCTGCAGCACGCCTGCCAGGAAAACAGTCAAATGCAGCATGCAAACCAGGATTATTTTAGGAGTTAGGGGCCTCCTGCTTGGAATCTGGTTTCCATGCTCACAAAAGGCAGCCCTAGAGGTGGAACTTTCCTCTCCAGACCCAGNAGGAGAGGTGGCCTGAGGGGCTGAGGTATCTGAACATCTCGATCTTAACACCATCTATTTCTTTCCATCTTTGCTTCTCCTGCTGGGGGAGGGCAGGGCTGCCAGAGCCCAGGGGAATCCCCCCACTCTTTCACCTCGGTACCCAGGGCTCTGCTGCTCTATTTCTTGGAGAAATAGAATGTGAGCCACGAAAAAGGAATTGCCAAGTGTCCTGGCCCAGTGGTTTTCAAATAGGTTTGTAGCAACACATCCTTGTTTCAGAAGAAATCTTACCCAGAACCCCAGTGTGCAAAGACGGACCCACGGAGGGCGGCTCACCCTCCCCCCCCCGCCCAGGTCTCTAGGGTCGCATCACCCAGAACGTGAAAATCCCTGGTCTGGGCCCAAACCCTCATTGTACACAAGGGAAAACAGAGCCTCAGACAGCACTGACTTGCTCAAGGATACCCAACAGATGAGTTCATGCAGCGGACCCCAGAAGGGGACCTGCCTCCCTCGGGCCGCAAGGGAACGGGCAGAA
This sequence comes from Crocuta crocuta, assembly GCF_008692635.1. Lineage (NCBI taxonomy): Eukaryota > Metazoa > Chordata > Mammalia > Carnivora > Hyaenidae > Crocuta > Crocuta crocuta. Next base: position 6,324,284 of record NW_027527920.1, on the reverse strand, counting down.
AGAAGCTGCCCCTTGAGGGGGTGGTAGGGATGAGGACAGGGGCCGCAGGTGTCTTAAGAACCTGGACTCTGCAGGGACAATGCAGTGCCCTCCTTTTACAAAGGAGGAAACTGAGGCCCGGAGAGGGGGCAGTAGCTTGTTAGTGGAGTGATTCTAAAAGGGAGTAATATTCCCTTAGAAAGAAGATGAATTTGAACAGTTGGCTTTTTGGCTAGCTCGTGCAGTCTTTAATGAAATTCCGAGGTGCCAGATGGTGCAGGGGGAGGCGCACTGGCCTGGGAGTTTCATCCCCCTCTGTTACAGACAAGCCCCATGACCTTGGGAGATTTATTTTAAAGAGCCAAAAGGATCATCCCCTGGTTTGTGAGAGGTCCAGAAGAGTAATAGGATTAAATGGTGCTTCAGAGTGTTTTATATTGTTTCTAAATGTCAGCGGAGAGGGGAGGAGGCACATTGTTCTTTAAAGATTGCGTTTGACAGTGGGTTTTTAAAAGGCCCTTTATATCTCTTTTCCATTTTTCATGGCTAATTATAAAAGTAACACATGGCATTTCCAGAAAATGTGTAAAGTACAGAAAATGAAAAAAAAAAAGCTGAAAAGAAAATCACCCATAAACACATCACTCAGAGCAACCATTGTTCAACCTCATTGTCCATATTTCCTTTCAGTCTTTTTTCTATACTTGGTTTTCCTTGTACCGAGTATCTCATATTACAATTGAAAAAATAATTTTGTTTAATGATGAACCAAACACTGTCTTTCACCGGGAATGTCGTGTCCAGCTATGAAGAAAACATCACGAAGCACGCCAAAAGGCCAAAAAACACACTTTGAAGAGACGAAGCAAGCTTCAGAATCAGACATGGCAGGGATGTGGGAATTATCAGGCTGGGAATTTAAAATGACTATGATTAATATGCTAAGGGCTCCAATAGATGAAGTAGACAGGCTGCAAGAACAGATGGACAATGTAAGTAGAGAGATGGAAATCCTAAGAAAGAACCAAACAGAAATGTTAGAGATAAAAAAACAATAACAAAAACAAATAAACCAACAAACCACTGTAACGGAAGTAAAGAATACCTTTAATGGGATCATTAGTAGACCAGACATGGCCGAGGAAAGAATCTCTGAGGTAGAGGAATCCCAGGAGAATCCTTGAAACCTAAAAAGCAAGGAAAACAAAGGAAAAGAAAAATAACAGAAGATCTAAGGACTGTGGGACAATTCCATAAAGTAAAACATAATGGGAATATCAGAAGGAGAAGAAAGAGAAAGAAGCAGAGGAGATATTTGAAACAATAGTGACTGAGAATTTCCTTAAACTACTGGCAGGCACCAGACTGTAGCCTCAGAAAGAACACCAGGCAAAACAACGACCTCTCAGCGTATCACTTTCAAACTATAAAAGAAAAAAACAGAACTGCATGGGGGCGCCGGGGTGGTGCAGTGGGTTAAGCATCCGACTTCGACTCAGGTCATGATCTCACGGTTTGTGAGTTTGAGCCCCTCATTGGGCTCTGTGCTGTCATCATGGAGTCCGCTTCGGATCCTCTGTCCCTCTCTCTCTGTCCCTTCCTCACTTAGGCAAAATAAATTCTCTCTCTCTCAAAAATAAACTTTTAAAACAATTACCAAAAAAAAAAAAAATCAAAGATAAAACAAAAAAATCTCAAGAGAAGTCAGAGGACAAAGCACCTTGCTAATAGAGGAACAGATAAAAATTACATCTGACTTCTCAGAAATCAGGAAGTCAAGAAGAGAATGGAGTAAAATATTTAAAGAGTTGGGGGGGGGAACCATGAAAAACCTTAGCCACCTACAATTCTGTACCCTGCAAAATTATCCTTCAAAAGTGAAGAAGAAATATAGACTTTCTCAGATAACAAAAATTGAGCAAATTTGTTGCCAGTAGAACAGCCTTGCTGAAAAAAAAAATTTTTTAAGTTTACTTACTTATTTATTTTTTTAAGTAATCTCTACCCCAACATGGGGCTTGAACTCTTAGCCTGGAGATCAAGAGTAGCATGCTCTACCTAATGAGATAGCCAGGTGCCCACTGCCTTCCAAAATATGTTTTTAAAAAGTTCTCTAGAGAGAAGGAAAATCATATAGGTCAAAACCTCAAATTCACCTAAAGAAAATAAGAGCGTTGAAGAAGGAATAAGTGAAGGTAAAATAAAACGTATCTTCCTTACTCTTAACTGATGGAACAGATGATAATTTACTCAAAATAATTACAGCAGCAATGTGGTTAATTATGTATGCTTACGTATATATCACATGCATATTTTCTTATGTACACTTACATATAAGTGAAATGAATGACAGAAATGATACAAAGGACAAGATGAAGGAATTAAGATTCTTTTGTTATTATAAGGCACTCACTCTACCTATAAAGTAGTATAGTGTTATCTGAAAGTGAATTTGGATTAGCTGTAAGTTTATATTGCAAGCTCTAAACCACTAAAAAAAGAAGTATAACAGATAAGAAAGGAGAGAAAATGGAATCATATAAAGTGCTCAACTGAAACCACAAAAGGAAGAGACAGTGGGAGACAAACCTAGGTATAAAGAACAAAGACAACAAATAGAAAACAGTGACAAATGTGGCAGATATTATTCCAACTGTGTCAATAATCACTTTGAATGTCAATGGTCTAAATGTACCAATTAAAAGACAGATACTGTCAGAGTAGATCAAAAAACATAATCCAGTTACATGTTATCATAAGGAACCCACTTTAAATATAAAGACACATACAGATCAAAAGTAAATGGATAGAGGAAAAATAGACCATGCTAAACACTAATAGAAAGCACGAGTATCTACATAAATTTCAGACAGAGCTGACCTCAAAGTAAGAAAGCTATCAGAGATCAAGAGGGATGTGATGTAATGATAAAATGGTCAATTCTCTAAGAAGACATAACAATTCTTGACATGTATGTGCCTAACAATACAGCAACGAGTTACGGGAGGCAGAAACTGACAGAACGGCAAGGAGAAACGGATGAATCCATTATCATAGTTAGAGATTTCAACACTCCTCTGTCAGAAATGGACAGATTCCACAGACAGAAAATCAGTAAGGACACACTTGAACGCAGCAGCACCATCAATCACATCTATAAATTACTTCATCCAACAAAGAGCAGAATAACGTTTTTCTCAAGTTCACACAGAACATTCACTAAGAAAATAAGAGGAGTAGTTTTCCTTCTTTTTCCTGTCTCTGAAAGAGTTTATAGAAGGTAGGAATTCCCTTTGTTGTATAGAAAAGTTCACTTATGGTGAAACTCTCCCATAGGAACTACATGGGCCAGTTATCTTCTTAGATAGAAGAACAGTAGATAATTGTTTCCATTTCTTTTATGGTTGAGCATTAGGTTTTCCTGTTCCCATTTCATCCGGGTTTCATAGTTTTTTGAATAATGTTGTTTTATTACATTTATTATTTATTTTTTATTTATTATAAATAAATTATAAATAAATAAATAATAAATAAATACTTATAATTTATTTATATTTATTATNTGACCATTTTGCCTATATAATGTTAATTTGCCTTCACTTGACATACTTTGAAAAAGTTTACCTATTTCTTTAAGTGTTTTCATGGAATCATTTTTTATTTATTAATTAACATTTTTCCTGTCTATTTTATTGCTTTTTACTTCAGTCTTTATCATTTTTCTTTAGTCTACTTTCTTTATATTTTGTAGGGTGCTTTTCTATTTATTTGCTTTTAACGGTTTATTTATTTAAAGTTTATTTATTTTAGAGAAAGAATGCATGCGTGTGCATGCTTGAGCACAAGTGGAGGAGGGGAAGAGAGAGAGAGAAAGCGAGATAGAGAATCCCAAGCAGGCTCCCCATTGTCAGTACAGAGCCAGAGCTGGAGATTGATCCTACAAACACATGAGATCACTACCTGAGCTGAGATCAAGATCCGATGCCCAAACTGACTGAGCCATCCAGGAGCCCCAGAAGCTTATTTCTCTAAGTAATCTCTACACCCAATATAGGGCTTGCACTCATGACTCCGAGATCAAGAGTCCCATGCTGGTCCCATGAGCCAGCCAAGCGCTCCTCAATTTATTTATGTTTTTGGACGCTGGAAAAAAACAACAGTGTCCCCCAAAACTGATGTCCAACCTATAAATGTGACCTTATTTAGAAATAGTTTCTGGGGCACTTGGGTGGCTCAGTCAGTTAAGCATCCGACCCTTGATTTCGGCTCAGGTCATGATCTCACAGTCGTAGGATCGAGCCCCAAGTGCTAGGCATGGAGCCTGCTCAAGATTCTTTCTCTTCCTTGGTCCCTCCCCTGGTTACGCACATGTGTGCATGTGCTTTCTCTCTCTCTCTCAAAAAAACAAAACAAAACAAAACAAAACCAAAGAGTATCTTAGCAGTTGTAATCAAGTTAAGATAAGTCATACTGGAGTAGGATGGGCCCTAAATCTAATATGGCTGGTGTCCCTAGAAGAAAAAAGAAACTTGGACCCAGAGGCAGACACGCAGGGAGAAGTCCATGTGATAATGGAAGCATAGAGTGGAGCAATGTGTCCGCAAGTCAAGGAGTGTGAACGATTGCCTGCAATCACTAAAGGTTAGCAAGAGGCAAGGAAGGATTCTCCGCTGGGGCCTTCAGAGAGAGCATGGCCCTGACAACACCTTTATTTACATCTTCTATCCTCTAGAACTATGAGACAGTAAATTACTGTTTAACCCACTCAGTTTGAGTCAATTTGTTATGGCTGCCTTACTACAAAAACTAGGTTCATTCATCATTAGTCTTTCTTGTTTTATAACAGCTACATGAGTTGCGCCTGGCTGGCTCAGTCGGTAGAGCGTACAACTCAGGATCTCAGGATTGTGAGTTCGATCCTCACATTGATTGTAGAGATTACTTAAGACTAAAATCTTAAGAAGTAGTAATAACAGTCACTACATGTAAGTCTATATATTTCCTTGAAAACCACTTTGCTTCCCGAAGTAGTACTTCATTTAATTCTCACTTTGTTGTGATTTTTCTTCATTCCATTCTTATTTAGGCCTCTGTTTTTTTTTTTTAATGTTTTTTATTTATTTCTAGGAGAGAGAGAGAGAGACAGCGTGAGCAGGGGAGGGTCAGAGAGAGAGGGAGTCACAGATTGAAACAGGCTCCAGGCTCTGAGCTGGCAGTCAGCACAGAGCCCGATGTGGGGCTCGAACCCACGAACCGTGAGATCATGACCTAAGCGAAAGTCGGACGCTTAACCGACTAAGCCACCTAGGCGCCCCAAGGACTCTGTTTTAAATTTCCAGATGTATGTAAGTTTCTACCATCTTTAAACATCTAATTTCATTTTCGGGTCATCAATAAGTGTTTTGTACCATACTAACTTTTAAAAATTTTGGAGACTTACTGTGCAGCCTCATACTTCCAACAATTTTTGTAAATGTCCTATTGTGTTTCAAAAAAAATGTACATTCTCTGCTGAGTACAAAGTGCTACACGTATCCATTAAATTCACAGTGTGTTAATTTCTGTATAAGAGACTGGTAAAGAGACCAGTTTCTTCCTTCTTCCTGAGTATGCAACGAGGCTACATTTCTTGGTCTTTCTAGACATTAGATATGGCCCAGTGATGGAGCTTTGGGTGGTAGAACGTGAGCAGAAGTTATAGGTGTCATTTCCAGAACCAGCCCACATGTGATTCTCCATGCTCTCTCTTACCATGACAGTCAGCTGGATCTTAATAGCCGTTTTTTTTTTGTAGTAGGTAAATTTGTTTTTTTTTTCTATAAGCATTTAATTTTTTCTTTATCCTTGATATTCTGAAATTTCACTATGATGAGTCCAGATGTGGATTAAAAAATTATCTTATTGATACCTGGTGGGTCCTTTTGATATGAAGATACAGGTTTTTTTTTTTAATTCTGCGAAACCTCTGCTTATTATTTCTTTAAATACCATATCCTATTAATCTCTGCCACATACTGCTGAAACTCTTCTTAGACAGTATTGGCACTTCTAAGTCTATCCCCCATATCTTTAAGTTTTCTTTTTACCGTCCATCTCTATTAATTGGTGCTGCATCCTACAAAAGAATTCCAAAACCTCAGTTTCAGGTTCTTTGATTCTGTCTTTAACTGTGTTCATTATGCTATCAGCTGTTTTTTACTTTCAATAATTCGTTCTTTTATTACAAGACCTCTAATTCTTTCTTTCTTTCTTTTTTTTTTTTACAACTAGCCATTCCTGTTTCATGAATGAAATACTCTTCCTTATCTCTCCAAGTATTTAGAATTACATTTATTTTTTATTTTTGTTTCTTTTCAGATTTTATTTTTAAGCAGTCTCTACACTCACCGTGGGGCTCGAACTTGTAACGCAGAGATCAAGAGTCACGTACTCTGCCAACCGAGTCATCCATGTGCCCCAAATTACATTTATTTTTAAGTCTAATTCTGGTTACCATATTAACTCTCTTTCCTCAGATGTGTGTTTATCTGTTTCTTACCTCTACAATCTCTTGTTCATAATATTGCCCACCTCAAGCACTTAGTGATTCTTGACGATGGGTACATTTTTGCGGCTGCAATGCCTTAGAAGGCCGATGGCTGCCTCTAGTTGACCAGTTTGCTTGTAGGGAATGACAAAACGGCTGCTGGAACTTGTCCTCTCTCCCATTTTGACAGGCAGGACCTGCTGCCGGGTGGGAACCTCAGCAGCTGGTCTTGTAGGCTTGGATGTTTCTCATTCCTTCCAGACGTTACAGCCACTCAGTCCATGGTCTTTTCTCCTGAATGCAAATGCTTACCCCCAAAGTTCATACACACTGGATACATGGAGAAATGTACGTTGGTAGGGCCTGGCTGCCCCGGCTACAGTTCCGCAAAGAATACCCCCATCAACTTTCCCTGGACACCCTCTGGTTTACAGCTCTCCCCCATCACCTCTGAACATGCAGCGTCTTCACGTTTCTCCCTGCTTCAAGGAGGTTCACTTCCATGATAGCTATTGCTGCCCAACCCCCTTCAAGTCCAATCTTGTGGCTTTCAGTCTTGTACAGATTCCTCATACTTTTGGACCGTAAAGAAAGCCCCTACTCATTTGTGAACATATATGTGTTGTTCCACTGTCTTTTCTAAGATTGGGTGTGGCCTCAGTCTGCCTTATACATATAATTCTGTGGTTTTCCACTTGATAGTGTATTAAAAATATTTTTTCAGATTGGTGAGTATAAATGTGTGTGTGTGTGTGTTTTCTGGCTATAACAGGGCTTAAAGGCAATGACGCTTTAGCAGCAAAGAATATACTTATGGCCCGAATCTTGGTTTCTAAACACTATTATCCACTAAAAGTAACCAAAACTGCTTTGGAGAAATGACTGACTCCAGGACTGAAGCATGGACGGTACAAGATAAGCCTGGAACATATGATTGCACAAAACAGTATGGAAGTTACCCGCCTCCCCCAAAACACACACCAAAAAACCCAAAAACCAGACCAAACCAAACCAAAAAAAGAAGAAGAAATTAAAAACCCAATGGAGTTATGCCAAAAGGACACAGGAGTCACTTGATGGAGCTTCCACTGGCCAAATCTGGGACAATTTGAGCATGAAAATAAATAATTATATAACAAATAATAGCTCATTAAAATAAAATAATTGATGCTGATATGAAAGGTGAATAAATAAACAAGTGGTGGAGAAGGGAAGGAAGGATTGATGGGACCAGAAAAACACCGCTCACTGGGGCGCCTGGGTGGCTCAGTCAGTTAAGCATCTGACTCTTGATTTCAGCTCAGGTCGTGAACTCATGTTCCTTGAGACTGAGCCCCGCCTTGGCTCTGCACTCCGTGTGGAGCCTGCTTGGGATACTCTCCCTCTGTCTCCCATTGCCTCTCCCCTTCAGGCCAGCACACTCTCTCTCTCTCTCAAAAATACATAAATAAATACATACATACACACATACATAAATAAAAAGTAAAATTAAAAAAATAGTACACCACCATTCAGCAACTACCATAGTAATAGTTGTCAAACAAGAGTCACAGAAGCTAAAACCAGTGGGTCAAACTGTAACAAGAAACAGGGTATTTACATGGTCTCAAAACACCACCCCACAGACAATCAGCGTCTGTAAAGGGAAAAAAGAGACACCATGTGCCTCTTGATTTGAGAAGGCCACACCATTACCCCTGTCATGTTGCCGACAAAATGCATAACTAGAATCTAAGCATGAGGAGACATCAGACAAACCCAAATTGAGGGACATTCTACAAAATACCTGACTTGTACTGTTCAAAGTTACCAGAATCATAAACGATGGGAAAAGAGTGAGGTAAGTGTTCCAGACTGAAGCAGACTAAAGAGACAGACAAGACAACCAAATGTCACGTGCGATCTTGGACGATGTCCTGGACCAGAAGGAACAGTCTTCCCTTTTGCTCTAAAGGATATTAGTGGGTCAATGGAGAAATATTTATGTCTGTGGATTAAGTAATGGCATCATATCATTATTAATTTCCTGGTTTTGATTATTGTTATGGAAAAACGTTTTTGTTTTTAGGAGAAAAAAAGCACAGAAGTATTTAGGGATAAACAAACCATCGCGTGCACACATGCACGCTGACTCACACACACGCACGCTGATGCGCACACATGCACATACATGTATTTTTATGACATTAAACACTCCTCTATGAAGACATCCAATGTAGGGCCATATGATACTCCAATGGCTGGGTACATTGCAGTTTACTTTATCATAGCGTTCAAGTCGGACATTCTATTAGTTCTAATTTTCCCCAATGATAAAAAAAACTGAACTAAACACCCTTATATTTAGTACTCTGTCGACATTACAGATTTCTTCCTTTGGATAAGTCCATAGAAGTACTGATCACTGTCCAGAGATGTGAACATTTTAAAATTCTTTTTTTTTTTAACTTTTTAAATGTTTATTTATTTTTGAGAGAAAGAGAGACAGAGGCAAGCGTGGGGGAGGGGCAGAGAGAGGGAGAAGAATCTGAAGCAGGCTCCAGGCTCTGAGCTGTCAGCACAGAGCCCAAAGTGGGGCTCAAACCCACACACCACGAGATCATGACCTAAGCTGAAGTCGGCCGCTTAACTGACTGAGCCACCCAGGTGCCCCATGATTCTCAAGGCATGTTTGATTCATAGGATTGGAACAACTCAATCATGTTCATGCATAGTCTCATTCATTTAAAAGTTTTGCTAATTTGAGGGAGAAGAGGGACATTTCATATTGTTCTAATTGTCATTAAGCATTAGAGAGGATGTTTTCTCCCCACTATGAATAGTGATTTTTGTTTGTTCCTGGTTCCTGAGGGGATTTGTAACAGTCACACATTCCTCTTGGGGGTGAGAATAGCAAAGCTGTTTTAACTTCTAAGAAGTAATAAATAGTGATTACCATACTGGAGCACACAGTCAAATCACTTGTGACACAAGCACATTACCACACAAGATTGAATTGACAATTTATTTAGACTCCTAGAAGGAAGAAACACAATATCCCCAGGGATGGGTAAAGAGTGGGTGACAGGAGGAGGGAATTTCCTTGCCTGTTCGTTTGCTTACTCTCCGTCTTCCCTCCTCACATCTCCCTCCCCCCCTTGTAAATATATGTATGCATATATATTATATGGCGTGTGTATGTGTATGTGTATACTGTATACATTTAATATAACAGGATATATTCTCATTATTAATGTAATATAATATAATCCATCATAATATAATGCATGCATGACTTTGCTGGGCATCAAGAGGATTCAGAGCTATGAGGCCAGCTGTCTTTCCTCTGGGGGCACATACTGCTATGAAGGCAACAAGATATGTGCCTCATGATTCCAAGGCAGGGGAGATTAACTAAGCCCCAGCACCCTTCATAAGAATCCTCACACTGCCCAGCAACCTGAGTTCTGCTTTTTCCTTGAAAACCTCCATGCTGGGGCGCCTGAGTGGCTCAGTCAGTTAAGTGTCTGACTCTTGGTTTCGACTCAGGTCATGATCTCATGGTTTGTGGGCTTTAAGTCCCACCTTGGAGTCCATGCTGACAGCACGGAGCCTGCTTGGTGTTCTCTCCCTCCCTCTGTCTCTGCCCCTCCCCTGCTCATACTCTCTCTCTCTCTCAAAATAAATACATAAGCTCAAAATTTTTTCTAAAAAAAAAAAAGGAAAAAAGGAAACCTCATGCCCTTCTTCCTCAGTACTTTGCTATGCCTGGAACATAATCATCCTTCAAGTCCCACTCAGAGGCCACCTCCTCCAAGAGGCCTTCTCTGATTCCCCACTCTCAGATGCAATGGCATCTGAGCTCTCTCTGCATTCTCCACCTTTCCTGTGGCACTTGGCACTTAAGGTGTGACATTTCAGCTGTTATTGTACTTGTCATATGTCCTCGATCAGGCTGTGAGCTCCTAAAGGACAAGACCAGATCTGGCACATCTCTGTACCCCCAGTGTCACCTATCACAGCTCTTGGCATAGAGAAAGTGCTCTGTGAACATTGGGATAAGTGAATGAATGAACACATCCACAGAAAATCCTTCAATTTCACAGTTTCCAATGTCAGCTGCGATGGGCACAGTGTGGGTACAAGAGTGGGCTCTTATCACTTCTTTTATTTTTTAAATTTTTTAATGTTTTTTATTTTATTTCTGAGAGAGAGAGGGAGACAGCATGAGCGGGGGAGGGCCAGAGAGAGGGAGACACAGAATCCGAAGCAGGCTCCAGGCTCTGAGCTGTCAGCACAGAGCCCGACACGGAGCTTGAACCTATGAGCTGTGAGATCATGACCCGGGCCAAAGTCGGAGGCTTAACCGACTGAGCCACCCAGGCGCCCCTTATCACTTCTGAGAGACTGCACACTGTGGGCAAGATCCCAAAGGGAAACCAGGAACTGAACGTGACTGTGGATTGGACACTGGACTGGGAATCTGGAAGCCTGGGTCTCTATCGCTACCGAGTTGTGGGACCTTAGAAGTTCATTTCTGGGACACCTGGGTGGCTCAGTCAGTTAAACATCTAATTCTTGGTTTTGGCTCAGGTTGTGATCTCATGGTCATGAGTCTGAGCCCTGGGTTGAGCTCTGCGCTGCTTGGGATTCTCTCTCTCCTTCTCTCCCTCTGCCCCTTCCCCACTTGTGCTCTCTCTCTCTCAAAATAAAGAAATAAACATCGAAAAAAATTTAAAAAAAAGAATTTCATTTCTTCCTCTCTGGGCCTTGATATACCTATCTGTAGAATGGGAATTGGGAGTGGTCTCCAAGGATCTTTCTTTCTTACACATTCACCCTTCTGGCACAAAGTGTGTCAACTGCCCTGGCCGATCCTGATAGCCTTTAGTACTCAGAGACTAAACTAGAAAAGAGAAAGCAGGGGTGCTTGGGTGGCTCAGTCAGTTAAACGTCTGACTTCGGCTCAGGTCATGATCTCACAGTTCGTGGGTTTGAACCGTACATCGGGCTCTGTGCTGACAGCTAGCTCAGGGTCTGGAGCCTGTTTCAGATACTGTGTCTCCCTCTCTCTCTGACCCTCCCCTGCTTACACTGTCTCTCTATCTCTCGCAGAAATAAATTTTAAAAAAATTAAAAAAAAAAAGAAAAGAGAAAGCAGCTGAAAGCTACTGGGGGAATATGAGCTCTCTATTTGCTTAAAGACTGTGCAGGTTTTTAAAGTTTATTTATCCATTTTGAGACAGAGAGAGAGAGAGAGAGCATGCGTGCGCGTGGGGGACAGCCAGAGAGAGAGAGAGAGAGAATCCCAAGCCGGCTCCACAGTGTCAGTGTGGAGTCTGATGCGGGGCTCCATCCTACGAACTGTGAGCTCATGACCTGAGCTGAAATCAAGAGTCAGATAGACCACACCCAGGTGCCCCAAGGCTGTGCAGTATAAATACATTTCCCATGTGATACCTTTTCTCTCTTAGGTTTCATAAATTATTTCACACACATACACACACACGATCAGAGAGGTTTACACACCGAAGTGCTGATAATGATTTCCCCTGGGGAAGCGGAGAGGGTACTGGGTTTGGGAGCTCCCAAAGGACTTTAGCCTTACCAGCAATGTTCTATTTAGAGAACAAAATATATGCAGTCAGATGCCAAACTGTGTGGTTTAAATTCTGAGTGTTGACAAGGAAAAGATGGGTGAGACCCTTGTGGTCAGGAGATATCAGAGGAGTCTTTAGGGCCCTGAATAGTGGCTCCACAACACTTTTTATGCAACAATGTTGCTTGTCAAACAAGTTGAAGGAAGGCTGAGTCTTTGATAATTCGATGGGTAGAATGAATCTTCATGGGATCCCGAAGTCCTAGACTTTTTCAGCTAGTAAGAAGGATAAGAAAAATTGTTCTCCTGAACTAGAGAGGGGAAGGGAGGCCCAGAGAAATTAGCTTCCGTTCATTTCGACCGATGTCCTTTATGTAAAATTTAATTTGTTAGGAGCTCAGTGTATTTTTAAATGTTTAAAGTACCTTAATGCATGATTCGAATTTTAATAATTAATAACTTTAATATCTGTGATTGAGAGTTAAAATTTGATAAGCTATTTAATTTCTAAACCTGATACCTTTATTTTCTCATAAAGTGAAATGTGATGGGATTACTTGCGGGACAGGCACACCCTCCTTGGCTTGTCATTGAGAAAGTCACCGATAGTCATAATGGTCTCCTCTTTGATGTGCTCTTGTCCAGCTGAGACATTTCCTGAAACTTTGTACTTGTCCAGGGTTTCTAAGCCCGTCGGTGTCCATTGCTTTTGCTTTTATGCAAATACATGTTGTCAGGTGAGAACATGGAGCCCTTCTCGCGAAGAGGACCGAAATGATTAGGGGTGCCTGCCGAGACTTTGAGAATAAGGGTAGCCTCTGGGATGGTCAGGGTCATAGCAAGAAGTGGAATTCCGGAGAGTTCAAAGGAAGACACCAGACAGAAGGAGATGCTTACAGAGATGCCAGCAGAGTTTAGGGAACGACAAGGGATACTAAGGCACTCAGAGGCTAGCATCTGAGGGAGGGAGGGACGCTGTTACCACCCTGAGGCCCGGAGGGACAAGAGAAGTAAATGGTGTTACTGAAGCTCAATATTGGCTCAACCTGAAAGAAGGGTCTGCCCAACAGAAACCATAGGGGGAAGCGGCCACTGCCAAAGACAGACCATCGCTTCAGAGAAGTGGAGGTGGAAGAAGCAGGCGGCAGCAAGTCAACACGCTCTCTGAGAGCCAGACTAGAAAACCCTACCCGGGATGGATGCCATCGGCCAGTCTCAAGCAAGCCTTGGTAGGTGATGGAAAGGGCTGAATGTCCTCAGGTCTCCAGCCACAGTGCTTTTATGTCATTCCCAGGGAGCAGAACTGGACTGTGATTTCAGTTAAGGAACTTAATTGAACGTTGATTGCGTTGTACTCAGTCTTGGAGGTGTCAGAACTTCCCGCTCAGAGTATGGACGGCCAGGGGCGAGAAGACTCAGAGAACAGAATTTGGTCATGTGTCTCCGTACTGGTCAGGGGAGAAAGCAGGCTCACCATAAATCTCCCTGTGAGCCTGGCCCCCAAAGGGGATGGATATATCAGACTCTTATGGCTCAGTGACCCCTGCCAAGAAGACCACCAGCTCCCTCCCAAAGATCTGCATCCAGACCCCCCAAATGGCCCTGTGTTTAGCATTTGACTTCCCACAGAGCTTACCTGTACAGAGAGAATGTGCTGATCAGCCCATGAAGCGTTCTGAATCTCTTGACAATTACAGCTTATTGTAAATGAACAAATCAGCCTTTGGTATGTCTGATCAACAGGGGGATCCTGATTCAGAGCCCCCTCCACGTCTCCCCAAATACCTTCCTTCCTATTTCCAGGGTCCAGCCACACCCAGATTCAAGAACCAGCTATCTGAAGCTCTGATGCCAAAGTCCAGATTCTGGAGTGAAGGACCTGTACCTGGACCTTGCCTCTCTGGAGCACCAGCCAGCCTCCCCAGAGCTCATCTTTCGTTCAATTCTCCAGCTGTGGTGGGCTGCTGACAGTGAAAACCTGCCTTTGCAACCCTGGTTCTTATTAGAGTTTAGAACCCAAGGCCAGCAAGGGTCTGTAAGACCAGCCATTCCCCAGTTCTTTCTGCCCCCCCCCTTTTTTTTTTTCCAGAGAAGAAGGCATTTCCCAGCCAGAGGGAATGACTTGCCCAAGGTCTCTTAGCACATGTTGGTGACTCACCTCAAATCCTTTTTTATAATAGGATCCCATGAATGGATGGATGGAGAAATAGATGGATGCATGGGTGGGTACGTGGGTGTGTGAATGGAGGAATGCATAGCTGGTTGCCTGCATGGCTGCACAGATGGGTGCTATGGGAAAGACTACTCTTTAAAATATACTCTGTTGTGCTTGCGGCAGAAGCTCTGGCTATCCTGTGCCACCACCACAGCCACAAAGAATATTTCCATGTGCATCTACAATGCCCAGCCGTCTCATTCCTCTTTCTGCGGAAAATCTTCTTCCAAATCTGCAGAAACTCATTCGACCTAATTGCAGGGCAGCCTCAAAGTGCATAGGAGTCAACATCGTGAGGGGTAATGGTTTGCCACAGAGGATGAAAATTGGGGCTTAGATGCCACAGCATCCCATCCTTTGAAAGAGCATTTCTGAACTGCATCCTATATGATTCCTCAGACATTTGCTGGCAGGATTGAAGTTCACGGCAGTAACTGACTTACACCCTTTAATGGCTTCCCCCCTTCCATGCCTCTGCTCTGCTCATTCAGAAGATTCCTGCTTCCTGGAATCATCTACCCCCCAAAACTACCTCCACTCAGGTCCTTATCTCAGGCTCTGCTTTGGGGAGAATACAAAGTAAGACAGTGGTTACAGTGGCTTACTTCTTTTCCCCTGGAAGGAAGATGTCTCTATTTATTCACACATGTATGCATTCCTTCCCTCCAGATGAGAAACTTAAGGCTCAGAGTAGTGAAGGAGCCTTTCTAAATTCACAAGACATAAATGCCATTGCTATGCTTGGTGAATACCAACTCACAGGACAGTTCTCCATCATGGCCTCGCACAATCTCACAGCTGCGAAGACTCTTAGAATCATCTAGTTCGCTACCTGTTATTACTCTTCCAAAAGTCTTCTCAGACTTTTTTTTGCTTATAACTGCCCCCATGAAATTTTAATACCACAGATATATTGTATATCCATTTATGCACTCTGTGTGTGTGTACACTTGGCTAAAGATTCTTTCAGATATTGTTGACATTTTTTTTCCTTTTCAGTACCTGACATAATTATTGATGGACTGAATAACTTGGTAGAATGAAACAGTAAAATGTAAACAATTTTTATTTAATTCTCAAAGCCTAAGTCGTACACTAAAGCTCTGAAATAAGCATAACCAATACCCACAAGGCAGCTAATGGCAGCCGGTAAGCACACACGGGCCATCTCTTATGACAGCACTTTTTGATGGGACAAGTGACAGAGAGGAGGCCCCCCCCAACCCAGCCATCTGTTTGCCATAATTTTGCCGCACCAATCTTGCCCGCACTTTGTGCATCTTCCATGAACTCAATGTCAGTGCCGTTCATTTGATACCAAAGAAAATCCGATGCGAGAAATCAATCGAACGCTAAGGGATGAGATTTCACCTGATAGGACTGTCCTTTGGGGAGGGGGGGCCCACAAACCCTTGTCATATCTAGGATGTTTTTTATCTCCCCCGAAACCAATCACCACCCCTCTGGGTGTCATGAGGATGCAGGAATTGGACGGACACCGTCATTGTACAGGAGGCCACATGACAGGATCAGGCCAAACTGGAGTGAAAACCAGTTCATCTGATGTGTAGCCCAGAGTCTACAGTACATGGCCCAGGCCCCTGGCTCACCAGTCGGTGTGAATCGGG
>NW_027527920.1:6295576-6308242 GCF_008692635.1 Crocuta crocuta | reverse complement strand
CAGCCATTCTTGGCGCCCTCAGGCCCTCAGGTTTTGCTGGGAGCGAAGTCTTCATTTTGCTGTGGAATGTACCGTGATTATTAAACTGCATTTCTGTAGCTCCGCGACCCAGTTTCCGCCGGGGCATATAAAAGCAGAGAGCTAATTATATGACAGTAATTACCTGGAAATTATATGTTTATTGGCTTTTCCACCAGTGGATACTACTATTTTTGAACTTTTCATTGTCCCGCTCAGTGACAGGAGTCACACTGTCTCTGCTCCCAATGTTCCCTCCAATCTCATGATTAGCAGACTCTTTAAATGGAGCCACTGCGGGCAGCACGGAAAGCCTCGGGGCAGGGACCGGAGCATGGGGACTCGGTCCCCGCGGGAGGCGCCAGAAGTCCCCATTGCCCACGTTCACATGCATCTCGCTTCTTGACAGGAGCCTTTAATAATAAAGTGCTCGACATCTCTGGTCTAAATGAAGCAGGTTCCTATCTTTGCTCTCGGGTACTGGGAATAGTATCCAATAGGACGGGGTTTCATCTGCCACCGGATATATTTATCTACCCTTCAATTATGTGCCTTGGTTAATTGTCCCTTTTCTACCAGCTCTTTTACGACACAGAGCCTGCGCCTCGCCTATAATTACAGTGAGGAAATCTATCTATGAGCTTGTAAAAGGAAAGCCGAAGCTTGGCCCCGACATTGAAGGCGGGAAGGTCAGGGAGCAAGGGTCAACGTTGGCTTTACTCTCGTGAGCCGGTTTCTGGAGGCTTTCAGTACTTTCTGCCACTTGCGCACCGTTGCCTGAAATTCCACCATCAGCACCTCCTCCTGTTGTTCTTATCATTATAATCGTGATCGATAGTCAACATCTGCAGAGGATTTTACAGCTTACCAAATGCCTTGTGCGTGAAGTGCCTCGTTTACCTTCTCCACAAAGCCTGAGAGCAGTTAGGTGACTTGGCTGCACTCAGTCACTCATTAAGACGCATGTCCTCAGCCCACTGGAGGGGCCGCGGGGCAAGCTGCTTCCAGTCCTCTCTCTGCTTCAGTTTGGGGAGGCAGCCAGCTTACAGCCCTACGGCTCTGCGTGTGTCTTCTATTCACAGCAGGATCTCAGTACCTAGAACAATGCCCGACACGCGGTCAGATGCAGGAAGAGTTTATTGAGAGAGTGAGTGCGTGCATCTAGCACAGAAGCTACGAGACCATTATTCATTTAAGAGTCCCCCCGCCCCCACCCTGTTCAGTCCATTCTCCCCTCCCTGCCTTTGCTGATTAGGCTGCTTGGAACACCCTCCTGCATATTTCAACCTGACCGGCAGCTTTGGCATGAATCCTGTTAACTTCGGGACCCTCTCAGGGGTCCCCTTCCTTTTCCCTACTCCTCCAGCCCTCCTCACCCAAACCGTCACGCCACACGGCCTTGACCGGAAGTTGGAAGCCAATTAATCACCTGCCCAGCCACTTCATTCAACAGATGAAAAAACAGGTGTAGGGGGTAAACAGCCTTGCCCAAGCCCTAGATCGCCCAGTGAGTCGATGGCAGGGATGAAACCAGAACCCAGGTCCTTTGACTACCTGTCCAACACATTGCCATCATACCAAGGACAGGAAATAGGTTTAGTCTCAATGGTGTTGCTCGAGCTGCCCAGAGAGGGGGACAGAGAAGGCCTGTGTGGGAGTAGCCTGGCTTGGTGAGGAAGAGTGCTGTGATTGTTTAGTCATGTCTGCCAGGTGGAAGAGGGGGAGAAGGAGGAGCACTTGGGACAGTCAAGGGCTCGCCTTGCAGCATCAGGGGACTGCACTGAACCTGACCAGAGGCGTCCACAGCAGTCGGGGTTGTTGGCTGCCGCTTCCCTTCCTCAAGGCTTCGTGAATTGATGAACTGACTCGGGGCAACGCCCTTCGGCTCACACTGAAAAGAACGCCGCTGTCTGAAGGCCAGTCCCAGGTAAGGACCCCTCTCCGGCTCGGCTTCATGACTGAGATACGGTATTGCTCAGCCTTCCCCACCATCTTGTCCCAACCCCAGAGTGTAATTAGAAGGTCAACCCTGGAGAGGCAAGCAGCTCCGTAACGGGATTTTTCCATTCCAACAGAGCCGAGGAAGGCTGGCTGAAAGGAGGAAGGGGGCTTAAGGAGAAAGTCGGGCATGATGTGCGGTACCAACTCCCCTGAGAGAGGTTTGCAAATTAGGGGACAATTTGGAAAATGTTCTTCTTCCTTGCGGGTTTGGGAGAGCGGCTGCAGGCACGCATGCCCATAGGGCAACAACACAACATATAAGTGAGCGAATCAGCCTGGTGTGCAGGACACCGGGGAACGGTGGGGACTGAACTAATTGAGAAGGCGCGCATACCCTCGCCAAAGGAGCTCAGATTCGCAGAAACCCTTTTGAAAACACAGCACTGACCAAATTAGAAGATGTTTGTGGGTTTCACTTAGCTTTAGGGCTTTGGACTGAAAACCGTTGGGTGGAGGTGTGTGTGCATCTGATCTAACAGTTAACCACTGGTCAATCAGAAAAATANGTTGTTCTAGAGATGACCGGTGAAGTGTCCCCCAGCCTCTCTGTTTTTGTAGAACTGCGCGCCACGACCCTCTGTGGTCTGTCCTGAGGACCGTTTAGATACCGTTCCAGACTAAAGAACTCGCACTTAAGGAATTGCACTGCTTGGAGGAGGGAATGCCATGGGGTGTGAGGTCGAGCCCTGAGGGTTGGGGTTGGGATTTCTTAAAAAGCAGGAGCAGAGTTTTAAGGCAGGGTGGAAAGATTTGCCAGTCAGATCTGCAAAATAGAAATAAGAAGGAAGCGGGGCGCCTGGGTGGCTCAGTCGGTTGAGCGTCCGACTTCGGCTCAGGTCATGATCTCACGGTTTGTGGGTTCGAGCCCCGCGTCGGGCTCTGTGCTGACAGCTAGCTCAGAGCCTGGAGCCTGTTTCAGATTCTGTGCCTCCCTCTCTCTCTGATCCTCCCCTGCTCATGCTGTCTCTATCTCTCTCTCAAAAAAAATAAAATATTTTTAAAAAGAAGAAGGAAGCTTTCTTGGAGAAGCAGGATGTTGGGGTGCAGGGTTAGGAACTGGCCAGGGCCCAGGTAGGGCTGAGCTGCTCAATGCAGCAGCCCCGAGGGCTGGCGGTTCCCACAGACATACCTGGGATGAAGGGCTTAACTTCTTGGTGCGCTCTCTCAATCTATGGGAGGGAAAACACCCATATTTAGGATGCATGCTTTAAAATGTTTCCATTGCTTCATGGAGAGTCCCCCGAGTCAGCCTACCCACCTCCCCAGTTTAGCCTCAAAGGATGTTACCATGGAGAAAGAGAGAAGGCTGGCTTCTCCAGTTTGGAGAAAGCCATCTTGCTTTCAAAGGACCACGAACAAGCTTCCTGGAAGCCCCAGTGAGCTGTCAAGGGAGTGGTTGGTGCTGGAAGCCTCTGCCACAGAGCCCCCTTCCTCTCTAATGCACAGTGAAGGACTGTAACCCCCAAAGGGGGGAGCTGCTGAAGTTCAAGCAGCCTGCCTGGTCTCAGCCCAAACCTCAGAGGGATCAGGTGGTAATGAACGCGTGGGCATTCTCCTCCCTCACCGGAGGGCTGTGTGACTCAAGGTGGCAGAAACTGTAAAATGTTTGGGAAAATAGAGAGTCCTATAAATGCGAAATATTATCATGTACCCTTCCCCCCACACTTCACCTTCAGGAGGTAGATGTCTTTAAGGCCCAGTAGGAAGGATTTGAGTTATAAGGTTATAAAACTGGGGGCGCCTGGGTTTTTCAGTTGGTTGAGCATCGGGACTCTTCATTTCCACTCAGGTCATGACCTCACCGTTTGTGGGTTTGAGTCCCACATCAGGCGTGACAGTGCAGAAACTGCTTGGGATCCTCTCTCTCCCTCTCTGTCCTTCCCCTGCTTGTGCGCATGATCTCTTTCAAAATAAATAAAATTAAAAAACTAAGATTATTAAACCCCTCTGGCCTCATAAGCGCACATCCGGAGAAACTCCAGGTCCCTGGGGGGAATCATCTTTTTTTTTTTTTAATGTTTGTTTTGAGACAGAGAGAGAGAGAACACAAGCAGTGGAGGGGCAGAGAGAGGGAAACACAAAATCCAAATCAAACTCTAGGCTTTGAGCTGTCAGCACAGAGCCTAACGTGGGGCTCGAACCCACGAACTGCAAGCTCATGACCTGAGCCAAAGTCAGACACTCAACTGAGCCACCCAGGCGCTCCTTGGGGGGAATCATCTTTGAGTCCCTGAAACTTGGAGCAACATAA
This sequence comes from Crocuta crocuta, assembly GCF_008692635.1. Taxonomy (NCBI): domain Eukaryota; kingdom Metazoa; phylum Chordata; class Mammalia; order Carnivora; family Hyaenidae; genus Crocuta; species Crocuta crocuta. Next base: position 6,303,972 of record NW_027527920.1, on the reverse strand, counting down.
AATGGTATAACGGGTGAACTTATCCATAGATGGGAAGGAAGGAGGATCTGTTAGATTCTCAGATGATGCTTGTACTTTGGATATAATCTGGCTCTTTCCCCCAGGGATAGGCCAGGGACAGATGAGCTGTGTCCCTAACAAGGTAGCATTCTTTCACAATGAGGATGTATTGCTTGCCTGTGGCACAGGGCCCTGGGAAAATACCCATGAGGGCAGTTACAGACTCTGCTGCCCTCGATGCCTGAGAGGTCAAAGGTCAAGGCCCAGAGAAATGGCTGTATCCCAGGATTTGGGGCAGTGGGACAGCTTGCCCTCTGGAAGCACTCCTGGTGTGGTCCCTGGATGCTGCTGATGTCTGCACCCCTTCGGCGCGTTCTTACACAAAGCTTTCCTGTGACTGGACCGTCTGTAGCCCTATCTGGCCCGAGGCAGTGACGTCTGTTCTCTGGGGCATAGTCAACAGCAACAGCGTAGTGACTGTCACCATTCAGGCCTATCTGGGAACTGAGGGTTCAGCACCACCCCTCCTCAGCTGAAGAGAAGGTCTCCTCTTTGCTTATAAAGTTCAAGCCCTGGAGCCTGCATCCAAGGCTTCCTCTAATGGCCCAAGCCCACCGGCCCAGGCTCATGGTCATGTAGCCACGACCCCTCTAGCCCATTGCCCAGCCCAAAACACACTTCCTGCCTTTGCACACATGTCTCCTTCACTCCCTGTTTCCACCAGCTCAACGTCTTTCAATTTATCCATGTCTCTAAGAAAACTTCCCTTCCTCCGTCCCCCCAGAAGACTAATGTACTCCTTTTATCATACCCTTAACTTTCAAACTTGACTGACCTATCCACACATCAGTGCCCCCAACAAGTACATAAAAATCAAAACAGAAGCAGGCTGGGGCGCCTGGGTGGCTCAGTTGGTTAAGGGTCCGACTTCAGCTCAGGTCATGATTTCACAGTTCTTGAGTTTGAGTCCTGCATCAGACTCTGCACTGACAGTGTGGAGGCTGCTTGGGATTCTCTCTCCTTCTCTCTCTGTGCTCCTTCCCTACCTCCCCTCTCAAAATAAATAAGTAAACTTAAAAAAAAAAAAAAAAGAAGAAGAAGAAGAAGCAGGCTGAGTATGCAGCTCCATCCTGGGGGCTTCTGGTGGGCCATCTCTGGGTTCCCAGATCTGGGCTTTGTGCTCCGACCGTGAGAGTTGCCTCTGAGCCCTTTGTCTTATCCACCCTACTTCTGTCTTGTCCACCCGACGACTTTTTGGCTCTGGACTTTGGCTTTGTGCGTGCATCCTGGCCTTGGTTCAAACTGTCTATGATGGTTCTGGGGCCCAACTCCCTAGGCCAGGACATTCCCTGCCCCAGATTCTCAGGTCCTCACTCAGCTTTCCAACCCTTAGGGAGGGGTCAGGCTGCTCCCTTGCCAGTGCTCCCCATCCTCTTGTTCTGTAACTTATTATTTTGTCTTGTGACTATTTGTCTTCGTGACTGAGCCCCTCCCTCTGTGAGTGATTTGAGGGCAGAAATACGGGACCGTGGGTATCCAAACACACTTCATAAATGAATGCATGAATAAGTTATGGTCACTCTCTAGTATTTTAATATTTGCGTGATATTACTCCAAGTGATACTTTAGTACAATGAATTATATAGAAACCATTTTTATCATCCATGACTTCCATTTCAAGCCCTCTCAGGAGGGAGGAAAAAGAATCTCTGCCTCTCTGGCCCCACTTGGAGTCAAAGGAATATTTTTGTTTTTTCCCTTGTATTTCTCTAAAGCCATGACTTTCTTTGGGGCTTGTCTACCTTAGTACCTACAGTTTGATTTTTTTTTTTTTTAACAATATCTTTTCTTAAGATAGGAGGGAAAAATGGAGTAATTTTTTTCATTATGTGTAAGATTTAACACTAGATACTCTGAGCCAGGAAAAAGTGGGAATTGTTTTTTCCCTTTCTTCTCACTTTTTTTAAAGCAAAGCTGCTTTCTTTTTTTTTAAATAGTTTATTGTCAATTTTGGTTTCCATATAACACCCAGTGCTCATCCCCACAAGTGCCCTCCTCCATGCCCGTCACCCAGTTTCCCCTCTCCCCCACCCTCCAGCCCCCCTCAGTTTGTTCTCTGTATTTAAGAGTCTCTTGTGGTTTGCCTCTTCCCTCTCTGTTTATAACTGTTTTCCCCCTTCACTTCCCCCATGGTCTTGTTAAGTTTCTCAAGATCCACACATGAGTGTAAACATACAATATCCGTCTTTCTCTGACTGACCTATTTCACTCAGCATAATACCTTCCAGTTCCATCCATGTTGCTACAAATGGCAGCATTTCATTCTTTCTCACTGCCATGTAGTATTCCATTGTATGCATAAACCACATCTTCTTGATCCATTCATCAGTTGATGGACATTTAGGCTCTTACCATAATTTGGCTATTGTTGAAAGTGCTGCTATGAACATTGGGTTGCATGTGCCCCTGTGCATCAGCACTCCTGTATCCCTTGGATAAATCCCTAGCAGTGCTATTGATGAGTCATAGGGTAGCTCTATTTTTAATTATTTGAGGAACCTCCACACTGTTTTCCAGAGCGGCCGCACCAGTTTGCATTCCCACTAACAGTGCAAGAGGGTGCCCATTTCTCCACATCCTCACCAGCATCCCTACAGTTTACATTTAGATTAAGCCTGTGGCTCAGTCATCGCCTTTGAACTTCATCTTTAAATTGGTCATGGCTCCTTGCTATTGCTTCACATCTCCCTGTTGTGTATCTTCTTTTGCTACTTCTATAGGTTGTGAGTTAGGATAATCAAGTCCAGAGAAAATCACCCCAAGCCATTTGTAGAGCTCTGGGAAGCTGGCACCAGGCTGTCAGAAGCTGGCTGGGTGCCATCAAGAGGAGGAAATGTTCCTCCTTGTTGCCAGCCTTTATCAGGACTCCTTAACAGTTTCTTGCCAAAATTTTAGGAAAATGATGACACTCTTTCCTGGAGCTATTCTGTATGTTTCTATAGGTGGGGAGTCTTTCAACAAGTACTTTGGCTCTAAACGCCTCTCATGGTTTTTCATTGGATTAAGCATGTAACTTGAGCTCCATATTGTGACATACTGACACAGAGATATGAATCACTGTGCATAGTTGAGAGGTAATTGTCATCAGCACCAGCCACTCACATTAACGGAAGGTTTATAATGTACAGAAACCTGTTTAGGATATGCTGAAAGGAGAACAATTGGAGACTTTTTATTTTTTTTAACCATGGAGATGTTCTTTTTGGGGGGGATGAGAAGCAGAATGGGAAGAGCTTATGAAAAGTTGGCGGGTAATCGCAACTCTGTTCTTTTACATATTACTCTCTATCTCTTAGATGCCAATTCAGATAATGACTCAATTCCGATCGTCAATTTATTTGAACATGCGCGTGTTTTCCTCATTTGCTGGAGGAGCGTGTCTATCTGGCATAGGCCAACTGAATTTCAGATTCCTGTTTAAGTGTTGAAAAGATGCAGCCATAAACATGTGTTTATTCCATCAATATATCATTAATCGGCAGTGTTTACTGAGCACTGACTACACGCCCAGGCCTGTGTTTGGAAGGATCCAGAAAGAAATAAGGCACTGTTTCTCCCTTCTCTTTATGAATTTAAAGTCTAATCAGATAGCCCTCAGTTCAAGTCCTAGTTCTGTAACTTAGTAGCAAAGTGGAACTTTTGCGAGTTGTGAAATACCTCTAAGCTTCTGTTGCTGTCAAAATGTGAATGATGATAGCTCCTACCTCACAGAGCTGTTGTAGGAATTGATGGGAGTAGTGGGCGTGGGTTGCAGGATGCATCTACAAAGAAATGTCTTTCTTCCCCTTCCTGGAGTCCGAAGACTGAAGAAGCTGCAGCAGAAAGGGTAGTCCTAGCAGCCCTGGGTGAAGGCTTTTTTCTCAAGGCCAAGGGCCATTACTTCCGTGGCCATGGTGGCCAGCTCTAAACAGAGGCTGCAAACTGGCTGCCTGCTGGCCAAAGCAAACTTTAGACCCTTCCAGTTTGTTCTATGTGATGTTGAAATAAAAGGAATGTGTTGACAAAGTTTAAATATCAGGAGATATCCATAACACCCAGAATTTGGGGATTCTCTTGAATATTAGAGATTCTTGGGGTGCCTGAGTAGCTCAGTGGATTGAAGATTTAACTTCGGCTCAGGTCAGGATCTTCTAGTTTGTGAGTTTGAGCCCCACATCGGGCTCTGTGCTGACAGCTCAGACCCTCGAGCCTGCTTCAGATTCCGTATCTCTCTCTCCCTTTCTCCCTTACCTGCTCACACGGTCTCTGTCTCTCTCTCTCAAAAATCAATAAACATTAAAAAAATTTTTTTTAAAGAGACATGTTAATGTGGGGCGCCTGGGTGGCTTAGTCGGTTAAGCGTCCAGCTTTCGCTTAGGTCATGATCTCACGGTTCGTGGGTTCGAGCCCCGCGTCAGGCTCTGTGCTGACTGCCAGCTCAGAGCCTGGAGCCTGTTTCAGTCTGTGACTCCCTCTCTCTCTGACCCTCCCCTGCTCACACTGTCTCTCTCTCTCCTAGAAATTAAAAAAAAAAAAGAGAGAGAGACATGTTAATGTAATTAAGAAGTTCTGCTCATTAGTTTCCCCCCGCTTTTGGGAATTGTAATATTTATTTATTTTTCCCTGATACGAATATCCGTATGAAGTTCAGTAAAGGAAAGCTTTTACTGACTGCTTTTATTTTTCTAGCCACTAATATTATTTGCTTTATTTGATTACTGTTCCTGAAAAGAAATTTTGTCATACAGAGGAGGAAAGTGTTAAAAATGATCAGGGGCGCCTGGGTGGCTCAGTCGGTTAAGCGTCTGACTTTGGCTCAGGTCATGATCTCACTGTGTGAGTTCGAGCCCCACGTCGGACTCTGTGCTGACAGCTGGGAGCCTGCAGCCTGCCTGGGATTCTGTCTCCCTCTCTCTCTGCCCCTCCCCTGCTTTCTGTCTCTCTCTCTTTCTCAGAAATAAATAAACATACAGAAAAAAGACAAGCAAAACTTTCAAAAAAAATTAAAAGCTTACAAAAATAATTGAAAGCTCGGCTCCAGAGTCAAATACGCTGGGTACATAAAGATGTACCAAATCCTCAGTTTTGAAATCTGCCAAACCTGGGTGTCAGAGGGGGGTGGGTGGATTGTAGTCTCTTCTGAGGACTCATGCTTCCTTTGTGGCTCCCCAGATTCTCCCTCTAGGCCATAGCCCTTTGAGTTATGACGTATCTTATCTTTTTCTCAATCTCTTTCCTCTAGTCCAGCTGTTCCAAAGTGTGGTTTGTGGGCACCTGTTGATCCCCGAGACCCTTCCTGGAGGTCTGTCAAAACTATTTTCATAATGATGCCAAGATGTCACCTGCTTCTTGCCCCCGGTTGACCTTGACACTGGTGTCACAAAAGCAGTGGTGGGTAAACCCCTGGCACCTTGGCGTGGAACGAAGGCAATGGCCCCAAATTATACCATTAGTCATTGCATTCTCTACCATTATGCACTCTCAAAAAAAAAAAAAAAAAAGCCAGATTCACCTAAGCATGTTCCTAATGACGGGAACCTGGGCGGTTCAGTCAGTTGAGCTTCCGACCTCAGCTCAGGTCACGGTCTTGTGGTTCATGGGTGCAAGCCCCGCATCAGGCTCTGTGCTGACAGCTCAGAGCCTGGAACCTGCTTCAGATTCTGTGTCTCCTCTCTCTGTCACTCTCCTGCTCTCTCTCTCTCAAAAATGAATAAACATTTTAAAAAATGTCCCTAATGAGGGGTGCCTGGATGGCTCAGTAAGTTAAGCGTCCAACTCTTGATTTCATCTCGGGTCATGATCTCATGGTTTGTGAGTTCAAGTCCCGCGTCAGGCTCTACACTGACAGCATGTAGCCTATCCGGGATTCTCTCTCTCCCTCTCTCTCTGCCCACCCCCTTGCTTACGTGCTCTCTCCCTCACAAAATAAATAGACAAACTTAAGAAACACACACACACAGACACAATGAATGTCCCTAATGAAGCAGTAAAAGTATTTATTTTATTAGATTTTGACTCTTAAGTACATCTTTTTAAACTATCCTGTAGGATGAAACGGAAAGTATGAGTAATGCGCTTCTACTGACTGCTGAGGACTAGTGATGGTCGTGTTGGTAAGGCTTTCTGCAATTGTTTTTGCTTTGCAAACTGAAATCCCCATTTCCTGAAGTGCCATTTTTACTTGAAAGAACTCAAGACTGACAAACTGTGGTTATTCAGACTTGACTGTTTGGCAGATAGTCTCTTAAATATAAACAAAGTGAGCCACTCACTTTAAGGAAACCAACTGATAGTAATTTTTGCCAATGATACAGCTCAAGTTTTTAATTGAAAACCAGAACTTTGGAAAACTTCTATTTGCCAGTGGGCACTTGGCAGCTTTTCCATACTTAAAAGACTTTTGATGAGTTTGGTGGTGAAGGAAAAAGACTTTGCTGCCTCTGATGTGACCTCAAGCTTTCTGGTTGGGATTTTCCTTACCGATTGTCTCTGGGCTCAGGCAGAAGCCCTTAAGGGCAAAGCATCCTCTGATGGGAAGAGAAACTCCCACCCTGAGCTATCAAGACCCCGCCCAGAATTGACACCAAGACACTGATGGATTTGACCTTCACTGCCCACCTACAAGCCCACTGCCCACCCACCCACTTTTGCCCCACGTTTTCCTCCTATAAACCTGGATGTCTTTTTGGAACTTTGGAAACAGCCTTCCAGCCACTATCCCTCTGTTTTCTTGGTGTTGGCCTCCCTGAAATAAATTCCTTTTTTGTTCCACCACTGCTCATCTCTCGGCCTCTGGATTTTGTCGAGTGCCTGGACCTAGTCTGTTGGGGACCCCTGGAGCCAGGTGCTTTTGCACCCCTCTGCCCAGGCTACAGTGATATTAATAAATGTGACTTTTTGATATTATATACTGAACAATGTCCACGTTTAGAAGATCTGTATTACTCCGTGAGCCAAGATTTTCTGAATGACCAAAGCACAACGTTACAATAACCATACATAAGTAAAATGATCCATTCAGAGCACATGGATTTTAACATAACAGCGTGGGTAACGTTCACTAATGTGGTTCCATAGCAAAATTTGCAACTAACCTCTAAGAAACTATCATTAATGAGTTCTCCAGTGGTAGCAAGAGGAATATTCACAATTATCTGAAAAGGCTATTCAAATACTCCTCCTGGGACACCCGGCTGGCCCTGTTGGTGGAGCATGTGATTCTTGATCTCGGAGTCACGACTTCAAGCCCCACGTTGGGCGCAGAGTTTACTTACTGAAAAAAGCTCCTCTTTTGTCCATCCATATATCTGTGTGAGGCTGCGTGAGGCTGTCTCAGTTCAGGTTTAATGGCTAGGCCTTAGTACTCTCAATTCACTAGGTCTCACTGTAAGGCAGCGGTGGCTTGCTCTGGGATGTGACCTCAGGTGAGGCCACTGTAGCTGAGGTCCAGCTGCTGGGTAAAAGTGACTTGAGCAGAGTTCTCTTTTAAGAAGGATAACTCCGGGGGCAGCTTGCTGGGCAGATTCAAGGCCAAAGGTGTAAATTCATCCTTGGGTTCTTTGTCCGGCTCCCTTTCTCTGGGAATGGCCCTGCCCCTTCCACATGGTGACAGTGCTCAGTTGTGGACAGCCTTTGGCACATTGGGACCATATCCCCATAAGCACCACAGTTGAGTGGTCCAGGGGGTGGACGCCCAACCCAGTGGGCTGATCAGGGTTCCTGCCTGGGAATTTGGAATTGATCCTGGGAGACTCTAGTCCCGACCGGTTCTGGTCTCTTGAAAGCAGATGTAAAACTTCAGCTGTGGGTCGATGGCCATGATTTCCACCATGAGGTCTGAGGGACAGGAGAAAGATTTGCAGACTAAAATCACAGAGAGGTACACAGAAAGAGGCACTGAAAGAGCCTTGGTGACCTTTCTTACCTCTGTCTCTAATATTTTTTGAGGTTTTATGGTCATCTCTGTAATCATTCATTTTTCAATGAATCTTACTTCTAACATTTGTTCTTTTTCTTAAAAAAAAAAAAAAAAAAATCAGTCCAGGGGCACCCAGGTGGCTCAGTCGGTTTAGCGTCCAACATCAGCTCAGATCATGATCTCACAGTTCATGAGTTTGAGCCCCACAGCAGGCTTAAAGCCTTCAGATTCTCTGTCCCCCTCTCTCTGCCCCTCCCTTGCTCATGTGTGTGTTCCCTCTCTCTCTCTCTCTCTCTCAAATAAGCATATAAAAAATTAAAAACTAAAAAAATATCAGTCCATATCCATTATTGGCTCCATTTCACAGAGTCTTAATTGGGAGAGCAGTTGCAAGCTATCAGACTAAGAAGCTGTGGGAGTTGTTTTTTTTTTTTTTTTT
>NW_027527920.1:6259624-6295566 GCF_008692635.1 Crocuta crocuta | reverse complement strand
AACAAAGGGACCAGTAAGAGGAATGGAAAAAGAATTGCTTTGAGAAGCATTTACTTTGGTGGCCAATGGAATGTGCAGGAGGTGGAAAAAAAAAAAAAAGAGTGAGAGAGAAAAAAAAAAAGTTCGGTGCTTTTGTGATTGGGAGAATGTCAGTCCCAGAAGCCAAAAGAGAAAGTCAAGAAGAGGGGCCGACCTGGACATGGGGCAGGTATGGTGATTCCAGTGTGCCTTGTGCTGGCAGGTGCCCCAGGGGCCTCTGGCTTCTCTCAGGCCTTCCTCCTGTAGAACTCAATGCTGCTTCTTTTTGTTTATTTTAATATTCATTTTTGAGAGAGAGAGACAGAGCACCAGTGGGGAAGGGGAGAGAGAGAGAGGGAGACACAGAATCCGAATCTGAGCTGTCAGCACAGAGCCAGTCTCGGGGCTCAAACCCATGTACCGTAAGATCATGACCTGAGCCAAAGTCAGACACTTAATGGACTGAGCCTCCCAGGTGCCCCCAGAACCCAATGCTTCTACATAACCTTCTTTCCTCCAGGACAAGGGTGTGCTCCCTACTCCACTCTCCACTCCCATGCTCCTGCAAAATTTAATAAGTCCATTCTTCTGTATCTAATCATTTGTCCCAAAGACCCTTCATTCCTTGTAACTTGAGACTTCAGTTCCATTCATTCATTTATTTATTAAACATTTATTCCTATAACACTTCAACCAAAATTTGTAGAATGGCCAGTGTGCGCTAGATACAGGAATACAGAGGTGCCTGGGTGGCTCAGTCGGTTAAGCATCAGACTCTTGATTTTGGCTCAGGTCGTGATCTCATGGTTCATAGGCTCGAGCCCCATGTCCATCTCTGTGCTGGTGGTGTGGAGCCTGCTTGGGATTCTCTCTCTTCCTCTCACTCTGCCCCTCCCTAGCTCACGCATGCGCTTTCTCTCTCTCAAAATAAGTAAACATTAAAAAAATAGATATTAGATTACAAAGATAATGAAAGAATCCTGTCCCCAGGTCACACTCTAACAGGACAATTATTATTATTATTTTTCTAACGGGACAATGAAACCAGCTATGGTAGAGTGATGCACAAAGACAGGAAGCATGCAAATCATAAAGATTCAGCTTGATGGATTTTCATCAAGTGAGCACATCCATGAAACCAAGAACCGAAATCAAGAAACAGAACAAGGTCAGCATCCCAGAAGCCCCTTTTGGTGCCCACCCCTCCCACAGGACACAGATGCATTTGCAAAAGCCCTCTCTAGCTGCAAGTGGAAGGATGGGTCAGGGCAGTTGAAAGTGAGGGCAGTGAAACTTTTCAGGAAGCAACAGTTGGAGATGGTGAGGCCTGACCCACAATGGTGATGCTGGAAAAGGAGAGGAGGGGTCAAATTAGAAGGGCAGTGCCTGTGGTACAATTGCAGGAATTCGCAATATGCATGAAGCCCTCCAGTCCATTGTGAGCTGACCTTGAGAATTTCTAATGGCTTGCCTTCTCATTTAAAAGTACCCAAGGCCAGGGGTGCCTGGGTGGCTTAGTCGGTTAGGCGTCCGACTTTCACTTAGGTCATGATCTCGCGGTTCGTGGCTTCGAACCCCGCGTCGGGCTCTGTGCTGACTGCCAGCTCAGAGCCTGGAACCTGTTTCAGTCTGTGACTCCCTCTCTCTCTGACCCTCCCCTGCTCACACTGTCTCTCTCTCTCTCTCCTAGAAATAAATAAAACATTAAAAAATTAAAAAAAAAGTACCCAAGGCCAACCAGGGTACCTGGTTGGCTCCATCAGAAGAGCGTGTGACTCTTGATCTCCGGGTCATGAGTTCAAGTCCCACACTGGGTGTAGAGATTACTTAAATAAATAAAACTTTAAAAATATGTAAAAAAATAAAAATGCCCAAGTCCTGATTAGTATAAGCAAATGCCTCCACCCTCAAAGACAGTTGCATCTCAATGCACTGTGGCTTTGAAAGGAAGGGAGTGCTTCGGTCAGCTTCCTGGATTGTTTAAAAACAACAAAAGCCGAATTGGACCTTATAATAAGAGACTACAGATACTTCCCGAGGATCTTCAGCCTGGGAGAGTCTTGAGGCACGTTGGCAGAGCTCTGCGGCTCCGACTCAAGCAGTTTAATTTCACAAACACCCACACAATATTATAGGGCAAAAAAAATTTTAAGCAATAAAAAAAAAAAACCACAGTATAATTGGAATACATGTTTCTGCAATCCTGACGCAGTAATAACTTGCCTGTAAACACCTTTCTTGAAGAATTGGTTCATAGGATGTATAATAATACATGGCCAAGGAAATCATTTATTCCACAAGGGCTTTAAAAATGGGCTATTGAGCCTGTGATGACTCTAGAAGATGATGGTGATGATTCTAGAATAAAATAAAGCAATGACTTTCCAAAGACGTGGGATGGAGTCAATGTATGCAAAATAGAAATGTCCCCTGGCCATGGTTGTCTCATCGGCAAAGTGAAGGCATTCGGCAAGATCTGTGGTCTTTGATTTTGACCTGTGCAGGCGGGTCTACAGACCTCTCTCGGCATTATGCCTACTCTGCTTTAACTATAGCTTCTCTGCTCTTACCTATTTAATTATTGGGTCTTCTGTATAAGATTTTGTTTCAAATAAAGGGATTGTATAACTAAAGTAGAATTGAAAAAACACTGGATGAGATTACCTCTATTGTCCCTTTTGGCTCTAAAGTTCTAGAAATCTAGCCAACATATCCCTGACTTGTGAAAGGTGGTAGAGATACAAAGATTAAAAAGCAAAAATCCTAGGGGCGCTTGCTGGCTCAGTGAATAGAGCATATGACTTGATCTCAAAGTCCTGAGTTCAAGCTTTGGGTTGGGCATAGAACTTACTTAAAAACAAAAACAAAGCCCCAAACCAACACCCCAAAACTCTCCAATTCCTATCTGTAAGAAATTCACCAGTATAAGGTGTGCACGCGAGTACGCAGGCGGGGATGTGTGTAAAATATCATGTATAGGGGTGCCTGGGTGGCTCAGTCGGTTGAGCGTCAGACTCACAGTTCGTGAGTTTGAGCCTCTCATTGGGCTCGCTGCTGTCAGTGCAGAGCCTGTTTGGACCCTCTGTTCCTCTTCCTCTCTGCCCTTATCCCTCTCATGCTCTGTCTCTCTTTCTCAAAAATAAACATTAAAAAAATACCATGTAGGGGCACCTGGGTGGCTCAGTCGGTTAAGTGTCCGACTTCGACTCAGGTCATGATCTCACGGTTCATGGGTTCGAGCTCTGCGTCAGGCTCTGTGCTGACAGCTAGCTCAGAACCTGGAGCCTGTTTCAGATTGAGTATCTCCCTCTCTCTTTCTGACCCTCTCCTGCTCATGCACGCTCTCTCTCTCTCTCAGAAATAAATAAAGCATAAAAAAATACCATGTAGGGGCGCCTGGGTGGCTCAGTGGGTTAAGTGTCCAACCTCAGCTCAGATCATGATCTCACAGTTCGTGAGTTCCAGCTCCGCGTCGGACTCTGTGCTGACATCTCAGAGCCTGGAGCCTGCTTGGGATTCTGTGTCTCCCTCTCTCTCTCTCTGCCCCTTCCCTGCTCACTCCCTGGCATTCTCTCTTTCTCTCTCTCAAAAAAAAAAAAAAAAATTTAAAAAATTGGTAATGCCATGTATAATATTAAAGATAGTAACACGATAAGGTCTAAAATGAAGGTGTGGATCAAATGTTGGAGAGCTGATTTGGGAAGCTTTTTAGAGAAGTGACATTTAAGTGAACGTTAACAGGAGGGGAGGTGATAAAGCCAGCACGATCAGCATGAGCAAAGTTATGGAGGCCACAGAAGGGCTATGGCTGGGGAGCTGCAGGCAGCCCATGATGCTCCCTGCATCCCTGGACAGACAGCTAGAAGTGGCCAAGAGGATTGCTGAGGGACCAGCTGAATAGAGACTCTCCTCCCAACCTCTCAGCTCCTGTGAGTTCTTTTTGCCTTGATGCTGGATTCCGCAGGTACCTGACCACCTAACAATGAGGTTGTTTAATCATTGACCACACCACTCCTTCCTTCTATTGTTTTACAACCCCACGGGGTTAAGGAAAGGAGGAATGTGTTGACCAGAAGGTGAGTCTACAACAAAAGGTTAGAACAGGAAAAGTCCCAGCTACCTGCCGGCACTGACACCCCTCTCCCCCCCCCCACCCCGCCCAGGCAGCTGAGGAAAAAGGGACCCCCAGCCCAGGGATGTGACCTGCTCCGGCCAGGCCAGGGCCAGGATTCTCCTCTATGCCAGATGAATTTCTCCAGGCTGCCGAGTCAGATGCCCTTCAGCAGGCAAGATTTTGTGTTGACCTCTCAAACTGGTTCCTCTGGGAGAAGCAAGTCTTCCAGGGTTGAGGAGGTAATCTGTTTCCCCAAGTCAGGGAAGGGACTGAGTGTTCAGGGGTAGGAGGCCCACGGGTGGTTCAATCCCTAGCCACCCACTGGCACTCAGACTGCGAGTGGCTGTTTGCTACGTCCAGGGAAGCCAGACCCCAGACATTATGGCATGGAAGTCTAGAGGAAAGACCTTTGCGACCTGCTGGAACTGAAAGGAATGGAATTATACCTCACAAGGTGGACAAAGGATATCCCGTCAGTGGCCAAAATGGACCTAGAAGGGTTTTCCCCACACCCGCTGGCCCTTTAAGACTCCTGGGAGTCTTGTACAATTCTAGGAAAGAAAACTCTCAATAATGAGCTGCTCCCCTGGAAAATGGATGCTTAGAGTGACTTTAATTTGATTTAGAAAGATAATGAGACGCTGCGTTCCTGGCATCCAGATATTGCAGTGCAAATGCTTGCCACTATAATGGCTTTTCAGTGGGTGTTGAGACATGACCAGACCTGCATTTTGGAAAAACCATTCGGGTGATTGCGAGAGGGTGTACTAAAACAGAGACTGTGGGAGGAGAGGTCAAGATGCCACGGTGGTAGCCCAGGCCAGGTGGTGATGGAGCAAGGGCAGCAGAAATGGAGATTTGCAGTAGGTTTAGGAAAGGTTTTGGAGGCAGAATTGACTGGTCTTTGGCAGCCAGTCAAAAAAGTAGATAAGTAAATGCTGAGAGATCAGGTAAGGATGTGGTTTGTACGTGACAGCACATCAGAATCATCTGGGGACCTTGAAAGCCTCCCCTCCCCCAGTGCTCAGGCCACACCTCAGACTAATGAAGTCTAGACCTGTGACCCTAGTGCCTAGGCACAGGTATCTTAGAATATGGCCAGGGTTGAGAGCCACTGTACTCAGAGTTCCGGCTTGGTAAGCAGAATGAATTGGGGTGGCATTAAATGAGATAGGGAACAAATAGTTCTTTGTGGTTAGGGTGTGAATTAGGTGGAGAAAGGGGAGGAAGAGCAAGTTCAGGCAGAAACTAATGAGTTCGGGATGTGCTGACTGCAATTAATGGCCTGATGTCCCAGAGGAGGTGGCGGGGAGCAGGAGCAGGGGTGGGGTTGGGGAGCTCGGAGAGGGTGGGGCATTGCTTCCTCCGGAAGAAGGATGGGTAAGGACTTAGAACAGCTTCCACAGGAATGAGAAGTTTCTGAGTTAGGAACCACAACAACCTAAGAATGCAAGTGTCAGGCATTAGCACTGGGGGTTTGGGTGAGATTACTCTGAATTAGCCGTCATTTTAATCAGGTAATAAACTTGTTTTTGAATTTGACCAACAAACACTCGTCCCAGTTAGTGGTGTGCTGGAGCCAACCTGCACCAGTTTGCAAACGTAGATAACCAAATTTACAAGAGCTTTGCCAGTTATTAAACACAGCCCTTATAAAATTAAAATTTGAATATATTAAATGAATTATATTAAAAATAAGAGTAACAAATGTTCACTCAATATTCACCATTTCCTAATACCTTCACTGCATGCTACTATTATCCATGCTCCGGAGGTGATTTACACCTGTTGTGTGTAAATGGCAGAAATATGTATTAATGGTGTGTTACTGTGCATCTTTTTCTAACTGTGCATTTGCTGACTTCACAGTGATAGTTTGTAATTGGCCATGAATAGAGAATTTACATCTTGGAAATTGGCAAATGCTACAAATTAGGGCTCACCTCCCTACCCCCTCAACCCCCCCCCCAACAAAGTCAATAGTTCAACATGTACCAGCAGATCACCGATCTTAATTCATCCCACAAGTATTTCCTGACAACATCCTAGACCATGATATCTTCTGGACAAAATCAAAGAAGTGTGAGGGTTCAATGTAGCAGCAGTGAGGTGCAAGAATCACTGAACTATACACGGGCAGGCCTCCCGCTACCTGGGCTCTGGTGCTGACCAGTGGTGTCAGTAATGCCTCCTCTTCTCAAATTCCTGCTGCAATTTATATTCGCCCACCATGGCCACTGTATTAGTTATGAATCTTTTGAGTACTAGATTAAAGCAGATTGGTGGTAGAATAAATTTGTAGCCAGCATGCAAGGGTGCAAAAGCACCTAGGTCCAGGGGTCCCAATCAGACCAGGTCTGGCCACTGGCCACTGGCCAAATCCAAAGGCAGAGAAATGAGTGGTGATGGAAACAAGAAATACATTTATTTCAGTAAGGCCAACACTGAGAAGACCATGGACTAGTGAACTAGTGTCGCAAAGACTGCCTCCAAAGCAACAAAAATGTTTCCAGGTTTATATAAGGAAAATGTGGGACGTAGGTGGGTGGGTACTTGCAGGTAGGCAGTGAAGGTCAAATCCATCATTGTCCATCGTGGGTGGGGTCTTGCTGACTCAGCGCAGCCCTTATTGCCGGAGGGGGAGTTTCTGTTCCCCTCAGGGAAACTTTCACTCTCAGGGTCTTCCACCTGAGCCCAGAAACAAGCTGGAAAGAAGAACCTAAGGAGAATGTTTGAGGCCTAAATGGAGGCAGCTGCAGTCCTCTTTCAAATTGGTTATTTTTTTTAATTTTTTAAAAATATTTTACTTATTTCTGAGAGAGAGAGAGAGAAAGAGAGAGAGCGTGAGCAAAGGAGGGTCAGAGAGAGAGGGAGACACAGAGCCGAAGCAGTCTCCAGGCTCTGAGCTGGCGGTCAGCACAGAGCCCGACGCGGGGCTCAAACCCACGAACCGCGAGATCATGACCTGAGCCAAAGTCGGACGCTTAAGTGACTGAGCCACCCAGGCGCCCCTAAATTGGTAATTTTTTCTAACTGCATTCTGGCTTGATTTGTTCCACAGACCAAATAAATATGGCAGAAATCACCACTCCCAGTTCTGCGTCTGTAAGTTCTGTCTGTAAACCAGCTACACTGAAAATGAAATCTGTTAGCCGGGATTCTAGATTCCCAGGGAAGAAACTCATTGGCTCAACGTGCTTCAGCCCTGGGCCCATCAGTCAAAGTTTCACCTTCTATAAAATAAGGCTGAGAGAGGTATGAAAGCCAGACAGAAAAAAGAGCCTACATCTCCTTACGAGGAAATACATCATTTGTACCCAGAGTCCGCTGGGTGCTGTAAAAAATGACAACTGTGTCCTAAGACCAGCCATCCAAAACTTTATGGGAGACCTCATTGTTCTTACTCCAGCCTAAGATAAAAACCGAGATAATCACATATCTGTGACAACCTCTGGCAGAGAGATGAACAGCTCCAGAGGGCATCAGGCAAACAAAATACATTAGCTTAAGTGGCCATTTGTAATTTTAATGGCCCAACTGCTTGTCATGGTATTGTGGGAGACATTTTAATCTAGTACTGTTTGCTGTGAGTAAGGCTCACATCATTCATTGTGAAATGTCTGTGGCTGATCAGTCTAGTCAGTGTTTAGGACAGTTGTTCGCTTAGGGCTTGGCTGACGTCTTAGTTCATTAACTTCTCATTGACCAGCTTGAGGTACAAGGAGAGCAGAATACGAATCTGTGAACTTTGAGCGGAAGCCCCGGTTAAGTTTGGGAATGGTGCGCTGTTCGTGATCTTCCAGTCTTAGACTGGTATCAACTGAATGCAGGGCTGTGTAGAATCCAGGCTCTAGATTTTTCTAGCCATCTTGTAGTTCCTGCAATGAGGCCTCACATATACTGGATTCTGATGTGCTTTCAAGAGGAAAAGACCTGTTCCCGACTCCTATAATTTATGAAACATAGAACACCCCTCAGTTCTGAGTCATGGTAAACAAAAGAAATTGATGCAGTTAATTCTGTCTCCACACTAGTCAGGGAGAGATGTATTATGTGTACCAATTACTCAGCTAATGTTTTTCAAGAACTTACTTAGGGGGCAATGAGATAAGCCAAAGAATGATGGAGCCCTTCAAGGAGGAACGTCTGATCTGCTTGTGGGTGGGTGGGTGGTAACTAGCTATGTTATATTCAAGCTGTATTTAGAGTGCCAATTTTCAAGAAATTCAATTATAATAAGACATACTTGGCACTGAAATTCTCGGGGCCATAAATGAATCCGCCTTTGATGACTCAGAGGGCATATTTGTACCTCCCTTTATTTAACAGATATTCAAATACGGAGTACCTATTGTGTGTGAGGCCCTGTTTTAGACCTTAGAAATATAACGATAAACAAGACACACCCCCTATTCTCCAGGAGCTTGCTAGCTTAGATAGAGGTGGAGGCTATAGGGAGGGAAGGGTAGTCTGATGGGCTGGTGAATGGGAGCATTTCAGCGCTAAGGGGCCAGAGCACACGTGTTGCGTGTTGGGATTGCCCAGAGAAGGTGTGTGTTGCCCAGATGTTTGGGTGAGGTATAATCCAGGAAGATTCTCCAGAGGAGGTGACATCTTTTTTTTTTTAACTTTTTTTTAAAACGTTTTTATTTCTTTCTAGGACAGAGAGACAGCGTGAGCAGGGGAGGGTCAGAGAGAGAGGGAGTCACAGACTGAAACAGGCTCCAGGCTCTGAGCTGGCAGTCAGCACAGAGCCCGACGCGGGGCTCGAACCCACGAACCGCGAGATCATGACCTAAGCGAAAGTCGGACGCTTAACCGACTAAGCCACCCAGGCGCCCCAGGAGGTGACATCTTACTCTGAGACCAGATCAATAGGAGTTTGAAGACAGAAGGTGGGGAGGAGGGAGGAGGAGTTGAGCAGGATGTCTCAGGAGAGGGGAACAGGCTGTGCCCAGGCTGAGACACCAGAGAAGTCAACCTTCAGGAGCAGAACTTCCCTTGAAGTCCCAGTAGGGCCTCAGGGCTGGATTATTACATATGAAAGTCTTCTTTGTTAGTGTTCTTCCCAATATTATCCCTAAACCAGACATTTGTATAGCACAGTTTTGTAAATGCTTATTTATTTTTTTTAATTCTGTTTAATTTATATTTTTAAATTTACATCCAAGTTAGTTAGCACAGAGTGTAACAATGATTTCAGGAGTAGATTTCTTAATGCCCCTTACCCATTTAGCCCATCCCCCCTCCCGCACCCCCCCCAGTAACCCTCTCTTTGTTCTCCATATTTAAGAGTCTCTTACGTTTTTGTCTCCCTCCCTGTTTTTATATTATTTTTGCTTCCCGTCCCTTATGTTCATCTGTCTTGTATCTTAAAGTCCTCGTATGAGTGAAGTCATATGATATTTGCCTTTCTTTGACTAATTTCACTGAGTATAATACCCTCTAGTTCCATTCACGTAGTTGCAAATGGCAAGATTTCATTCTTTCTGATCGCTGAGTAATACTCCATTGTGTGTGTGTGTGTATGTGTGTGTGTGTATCTCACATCTTCTTGATCCATTGCTATAAACATTGGGGTGCATGTGTCCCTTTGAAACAGCACACCTATATCCCTTGGACAAATACCTAGTTAGTGTAATTGCTGGGTCATAGGGTAGTTCTATTTTTAATTTTTTGAGGAAACTCCATACTGTTTTCCAGAGTGGCTGCACCAGTTTGCATTCCCACCAGCAGTGCAAAAGAGAGCCTCTTTCTCCCCATCCTGGTCAACATCTGTTGTTGCCTGAGTTGTTAATGTTAGCCATTCTGACAGGTGTGAGGTGGTATCTTGTTGTGGTCTTGATTTGTATTTCCCTGATGATGAGTGACGTTGAGCATCATTTCATGTGTCAGTTGGCCATCTGGATGTCTTCTTTGGAGAAGTGTCTGTTCATGTCTTTAGCCCATTTTTTCACTGGATTCTTTGTTTTTTTGGAGTGTTGATATTTATTTATTTTTGGGGGGAGGGAGCTGGAAGGGAGCCAAGGAGACAGAGAATCTGAAGCAGAATCTGCACTGACAGTGCAGAGCCTGATGTGGGGCTTGAACTCACAAACTGTGAGATCATGATCCAAACAGAAATCGGATGCTTAACTAACTCAGCCACCAGGTGCCCCTGTACAGTACAGTTTATTTCATCTCCAGTTTCTTTCTTTCTTTTTTATTTATTTTATTTATTTTTTATTTTGAGAGAGAGAGAGAGACAGACAGCAGGGGACGGGCAGAGAAAGAAGGAGATACGGAATCCGCAGCAGGCTCCAGGTTCTGAGCTGTCAGCACAGAGCCCAGTGCAGGGCTTGAACTCCTGAGCTGTGAGATCATGACCTGAGCCCAAGTCTGACACTTAACCAACTGAACCACCCATATGTCCCTGACCTAATGAATCCTTAAAGCTTAAAGACCGCTATTGCTAAAGAATGAAACATGCAAACCAAGAGAGCAAGAAATGAGGGGGAAAAGCCTAAAATTGCAAGGAGCTATGTCTGCATTTTCTTAGACGGGAAACTAAAGCCAAAAAGTAAAGGAGATTATCAGAACACGAGTGTACTTGGCTATACCCTCAACATCATGGGTTAATGGAGGAAGAGGGGAGCCAGAGCCAGTGGGGATGGAGCTAGAGAAAATGATCCTGCCATCAGACTGACCCCCAGGGGAGCCGGCAGCAGTCCAAGACCGTCTCCAGAGGGACATGCCGTACTCCAAATCAGACAGGCGGTAGCACCTTTGTTCAGGGTCATCAGTTGATTTGGAATGAGACTGCAGCCTCTAGGTGGGGGTTTAGAGAACATGGGCCAGTTCCTCAAAGGGAGAGGCTGACAAATGCGGGCAGAGTGTCCCAGTCATGTGGTCCCAGGATCACAGCAGGAAATGGAAAGTCAAAAAGGACACGAGGCAGACGCCCAGCTGAGTCTGGTCCTGAGAGATTCTTTTTGGTTGGAAGGGAGACAACTCAGGTTACTTCAACAACTGATTTTAAGGACGCGTTGAGAAAGTGATTTGATCTCTCTCTGCTTTTCTTCTTTTTAATTATAGCTCCTGACTTCGGAACAGTTTCTGTGAGGCTGTGGGGTCTGCTACCTCACGGCTATTGTTCATAGTCTTCTGTGATGGTTTCTAGGCTTCTGCTCCACTGTCCGCTTCTCACTCTGTCTTAGGATAGATTCTGTAGGGGGAAAAAAAGGCTCTCGAGGTGGATATTGGTATGCAGGAAGTTAATAGGGGAGAACTCTCAGGATCAACATCTGTGAGAAGTGAGAGCTGAGGAAGAAGTTGGACTTTGATGTAGAAAATGCAAAGGTCTCAGCCAACCCTTTGGGGAATTCTGGAGCTGGGGTGGCCTTTCAGAGTTTCTCCAAATTGAGATGGTGGGGTCAGGCCTTTGTATTCTCACTAGGTATTGGATGCTGGCCGCTCTTGGGAAAGGAGTACCACTTGGCTGAGGGCAGTTCTAGAAGAGGGACTCAGCAGTGTGTTGCCAACAGTCAGTAAAGCCAGCAGCAGAAGGAATGAGCTGAAGGGGGGTGTGGTGGCACATCACAGCATCCTCTGCATCTTCTGCGTGTCCCCTAAGAGTAGTTCTGGTGGGTCCACTGCCTGTTCGTCAACGTTCTTAATACCTGGCACCCTACAGACTTCCTTCATTTCCTATTTATAAAGATGGACACAGTTGACTTGGACCTGATCCTCCATCTAATCAGTGGGGGAATAGACTGGAGAGCTACCTGACCTAGACCAAGAAGGACCTATAAAAATGGCATCATGTACTACCAGTAAGACAGGTGTTGGGGAAATATGTGTCTGGTGCCCAGAGGTCCCAACAAAGTTGAAGAGGCTCACTTAACCCCAAACTCACTTGCTTAAAGGATCTGTGGCTGCTAACATTCTCTCTTCCGGGGTCAGTATTGGCTTGGTTCCTGCACACAGTGGGCTGGATGGTCTCCAGCTGAGGAGGCCAGAGGAAGAGTTCCAACTCCACAGCTCACTAATTTTAAGCAAGCCATCAGCCCAAATTTCATCAGTTGGCAAATATTTAGCTAGTACCTATATGCCAGGAATTGTACTTAGCATTGGTAAGTCCCTCTCTGGGTCTCACACTCTTCTTTGCAAAATAAGGGTATTGGAATAGATGATCCCAATGAATTAAAATGGTGGCTGTTATTTTCAGAAACAAAAATCCAAGATACACTGTCTGCCAAGCCAGAATATTTTATAAATAATTTTTAATAAAAAAATGTTTATTTGTGTGTGTGTGAGAGAGAAAGAGTGCAAGCGGGGGAAAGGGAGAGAGAAGATCCCAAGCAGGCTCTGCACTGTCAGCACAGAACTCTGTGTGGGGCTCAGTCCCACCAACTGTGAAATCATGACCTGAGCCAAGATCAAGAGTTGGTCACTTAACCGACTGAGCCACCCAGGTGCCCCCAAAACAGAATATTTTATATTGGACCTGACCCCAGAAAACCCAGGATGTATGATCTCATTGTGTATACATGGACTCCATCTCCCCTCCCCACATCACATTTGTTCCCTGCCCCCCAGACATGCTGTGTAGATTGACTTGATCCTCAGAATGAAGGATGGAGGTTATGTAAGTTATATATAAGTATACGAGTTATGTAACCTCTTATCTTGCAAATCTTTAAAGTTATTTAAGTGTTTACCCTACGTTTTGAATTCTTTAGAGTTTAAACGGTCTGAGTTTAAATAATCCTGAACACATTCCTCAAACACTCTTATTTAAACAAAGTCCAGCTATGGTGATGAAACAGTCAGGTTCTTTCCAACCCTTGGAGGCTTTATAACAATTTTATTTTAGGGCCAAGCATCCACGCCTTCTGAGTCTTTTGCATTTGAATAGCCTTTCAAGGGTTGACAGCAGAACTGGAGTCTTCCAAGGAGTAGTCCCTAGCAGTTCAGCCAGATCTGGTAAGGTGAGGCCATTAGCACCGCCTTAATCACGTGCACACTCCTCTCTGGTCTCAGAGGCACAAAGTCACAGAGCTGAACGTTGTGGGAGGTGGAGAGGGCTAAGGATCAAGAGACCCAGTATTTGGTCTCTTGCCATTGTGGGGAGTGCTCCTAATGACAGGGAGGAGCACGGAGGTGAGAGAGGAGAGTGCTCAGTACATGTGAGGCACTGTCCTAAGTGTTGTAAGAGATATAAAGGGAAAGGAAGAAGGAGGGAGACCCATGCAGCGAGCCCCATGTGGGGCTTGAACTCACAAACCGAGAAATCATGACCTGAGCCAAAGTCGGAAGTTTAACCAACTGAGCCACCCAGGCGCCCCAGCCCCCCGCAACACCCTTGTTCTTAATGATCACACTTCTACAGTCATGTCACATGGACCTTATTATCCCAAATTTCAGATGAGAATACTGAGAGTCCAAAAAGGCAAGAAACTTGCCCAAGATCATGGAGGTCTTAATGACTCCCAACTGTTACTCTTATTACTGACCTAGACTAATTCTCAACTTAAGATGAGCTTCCTACCCATGAGGTGCTTCTATTATAGGTGGCATCCTACCAACACTCATTCTTTTGTAACGAGTGCCTCTAAAATGCCTAATGTTTTCAGAGGAGGTGGCGTGTCATTCACTTAAAGTGACAGGAGAAGATTGACAGAAGGTTTACTATTTACCNAGAAGGTTTGTTTTTTTCCTTTTTTTTTTTTTTTAGTTTATTTATTTATTTTGAGTGAGAGTTAGAATCCCAAACAGGCTCAGTGTTCTGCACTGAGCCTGATGAGGGGCTGGATTGCTGGATTCCAGGGCTCAATCTCCCCTGAGCCAAAATCAAGAGTCTGATGCTTAATTGAGGGGCCACTCGGGCACCCCTGCTGTTTGCCATTTAGACCTTGAAGAACAGCTAGCTCGCTCTCAGGAAATTTTTACTAAGATCAGGACTGCTGGTTGGTTCCCCTTAGAGCCATTTTGTTTGTTGGGATGAAGGAATGAAGTAACTCAAGAATTATATCATTTCTCCGTAGTTAAAGAGTCACATGAGAAAAAGCAGTGGGACCCCTCAAGTATATCTCAAAGATAGATATTCTAACTTTTATTTTTAAAAATAAAGGAAAATAGGGGCGTCTGGGTGGCTCAGTCGGGTAACCATCCAACTTCGGCTCAGGTCATGGTCTCAGGGTTTGTGGGTTCGAGTCTCGCAATAGGCTCTGTGCTGACAGCTAACTCAGAGACTGGAGCCTGCTTCAGATTCTGTATCTCTGTCTCTCTCTGACCCTCCCCTGCTCACTCTGTCTCTCTCTCTCTCTCAGAAATAAATAGAAACATTGAAAAAAAAATTTTTAGGGGCGCCTGGGTGGCTTAGTCGGTTAAGCGTCCGACTTTCCGACTTTCGCTTAGGTCATGATCTCGCGGTTTGTGGGTTCGAGCCCCGCGTCGGGCTCTGTGCTGACTGCCAGCTCGGAGCCTGGAGCCTGTTTCAGTCTGTGACTCCCTCTCTCTCTGACCCTCCCCTGCTCACGCTGTCTCTCTCTCCTAGAAATAAATAAAACATTTAAAAAAAAAAAAAGAAAAAAATTTTTAAATAAAGGAAAAATTTTAAAATAAAAACTACTCAAAATCCCATACTCTGAGATAACCACTGTTTAATATATCAAATTATACCCCCCCAAAATATATATGTATATCAGAGTATACCTGTCCATATTTTTTCCATTCCATGTACAAATTAAATTTCTGAAAATTAAATTATAGGGTATATATTACCTTATATAACAGGATTCTTCCTGCTTAATATGTTTTGAACATTTTTCCCACATGTTTAAATGTGGAAACTTGATTCTATAAAATCATTTTTAATGGTTGCAAAGTATTCCATCATTCACTTACTCAGTAAATAATAACTGAGCACCTACTATGTGAGAGGTATTGTCCTGGGTTCTTAAGATACATCAGTTCACAAAAATGAGGAAAATGCTCATCCTCATGTAACTTATATTTTAGGAGGAGGAGACAGACATTTTTACAAAAAGATAATAAGTAAATAAATGTAGGGCCTTATAGGCCATTGTAAGGAGTTTTATTTTTAGTGTGAATGAAATGGGGAACCACTTGGCACTGGCCATTGGGTAAATATGTAATTTGTCCAACCAACTCAGGCATTGGTTAGACAGTTGATTTCCAATATTTTGGTATTACACAGAACATATTTTTATATAAAGGTAAGGTCATACAATAGATATATTTTTTTGTTTATTGGATATATTTTAGTCATAAAAGTAAAATACTGTAGTTGTGACAAGCCAAACAATATAGAAAGAAGTGCAGAAAATGGAATAATCTCCTCACTATCTTCTTCAATTTCACTCTCGAGGTAATGAAAGTGAATCAGTCAGAAAAACAGAAAATACATCAGTATTTTAACAGGCAAAAATTTGTATCTAGGATGGACTGGGCACAGTAAGGGCCACGGGCCAAATTCTACCCACCTCATATTTTTGTAAATAAAGTTTTATTGGAACACAGCCAAGCATATTCCTTGCTGCTGCATCTATGGCTGCTTTCATTCTACGATAGCAGAGGTGAATAGTTGTAACAGACACCATATGGTCTGCAGAGTTTAGAATATTTATTTATTTATTTTTATTTTTTTTTAATGTTTTATTTATTTCTAGTAGAGAGAGAGAGACNGCCCCATAGAATATTTAATGACTAGTCTTTTACAGTCACAGTTTACAAAACTCTGATCTGGGGGTTTGGGAGAGTAGACAGAATAATAGTCCCTGAAGATGTCCATGTCCTAGTCTCCAGAACTTGGTCACTGTGTTACTTGACATGGCAAAAGGGACTTTGCAGATGTGATTACATTAAGGGTCTTGAGAATGGAAGATTATTGTAGATTATCTATGTGAGTCCAGTGTAAGCACAGGGTCCTTATAAGGGATAGAGGAGGCAGGAAAGTCAGAGACAGATGGGAAGGTGCTACATGGCTGGCTTTGAAGGTGGAGGAAGGGGCCACGAACCAAAGAATGCAGGCAGTTTCTCGACTGGAAAAGACAAAGAAGTACGTTTCCCCAGGGGCGCCTGGGTGGCTACGTTGGTTAAGCGTCCGACTTTCGCTTAGGTCATGATCTCGCGGTTTGTGGGTTCGAGCCCCGCATCGGGCTCTGTGCTGACTGCCAGCTCAGAGCCTGGAGCCTGTTTCAGTCTGTGACTCCCTCTCTCTCTGACCCTCCCCTGCTCACGCTGTCTCTCTCTCTCTCTCTCCTAGAAATAAATAAAACATTAAAAAAAAATTAAAAAAAAAAAAAGTACATTTCCCCAGGTCTTCCGGAAGGAATGAACTTTTGTTGACACTTTGATTTTAACCCAGCAAGACCCACTCTGGACTCTGACATCCAGAAGTGTAAGGTGTAAGATAATAAATTTATGTTGTTTGAAGCTGCTAAGTTTGTGATGATCTGTTACAGCAGCAATAACAAACTTGATAATTGACTGAACAGGTAGTGGAGGAGTGAGGGATAGAGGGGCCACTGAGATGAGAGCAGCTATAGGAGATGGTTCCATGCCTACCGCTGGTGAACGAAGGGAACCGGCTGAGTCATTTGAACCCAGAAACTTGGAGAGGGGGCCTGTAGAGCTGGTACCCAAGACCTCTGAGGAGTGGGCACTCCTCATTCTGGGCATGTGGAAAGTACTGGTAACTGGAACTAGGTGTTGCTGCCAGGGTGAAAAATTAGTGGGGATAGTCTGATAGGACTAGGAAGGGGGTGCCTGGGTGGCTCAGTCAGTTAGTTAAACATCCCCTCTTGATTTCGGTTCAGGTCATGATCTCATAGACACAGAGCCTGCTTGGGATTCTCTCTCTCCCGCTCTCTGCCCCTCCCCCACACATGCTTGCTCCCCACCCCACCCCTCTCTCAAAATAAATAAATTAACTTTAGAAGGAAAAAGAAAAGGAATACGAAGTCCTCAGGAAGCAAACAGGAAGTTCCTCCTCCAGGCTTCTGGAACCCTTATTACCACCCTGTCACCAGAGTGAAGCAGAGCAGCCAGCAAAGCAAAGTGTCGTTTGTAGAGTCTCAGCCCTGACCTCACCAAACAGAGTTAAAGGGCTGGTCTGGGCCTGAGACAATAGCCCAATAATGAACACACAGTGTTAACAATTTGGTGTGTAGCATCACACACTTTTCTCTATGCTCACACAAAGACATAGTCACATTTATTATAGGCTTTTTCTCTTTCCTATTTAGAA
The DNA here is from genome assembly GCF_008692635.1 of Crocuta crocuta. NCBI lineage: Eukaryota > Metazoa > Chordata > Mammalia > Carnivora > Hyaenidae > Crocuta > Crocuta crocuta. Next base: position 6,278,182 of record NW_027527920.1, on the reverse strand, counting down.
AAAAAATGTGGTCCTATTATACACATTACCCAGAAACTTACCTCTTTCATTAAACAATATATCATGCACGTCTTTTCATGTAAGCTGTTAGAGCACCTCATTTTTAAAAGCTGCTCAGTAAAATGAATGAATACATACATACATACATAAATACAGGTCAGTAATATCTCATAGAGATGCCAGAATTGACCCAATCATTCCCAAGCACAATGATTGGCTCAGGGTTTGGCATGTGACTCAGGTTTGCCACACCTGCAGCTGTGGGTGTGGTCAAAGCTGCTCAAATTGCATGCCTGAGAATGGGAGGAGGGGGCAGTTCTCCCAAAGAAAATCTAGGTGCTTTGGGCAGAAGAAAGACAAACAATGCTGGAGAAGGAAACAAACACCAAATGTCCACAACTTCCTCATATCCTTTGCCCTATTGTTTCTATTGGTTTGTTTTGTCATCAGTTTATGGATGGCCTTTGAATGTAGCTCATGTAACCCTTGGTATATGTATGGCAAATGTAATTTCTCTATAACGTCTTCGACCATGTGAAAATTAAAATTAGAATATTGTCCGATGTCATTTTCTTTTGCTTTCTGGCTTGTGGATTTCCTTTCTTGCTTCATAATGGTTTCCTCCTACAAAGATAGGCATGCTGGTCACTAGATTGGTCAAGATAGGTTAAGGATGCCGTGGGAAGAAAGAAAAATACTCTAAGAGTGCAATGGAGTAACTGAAATCAAGTATTTCCTGCTCATACTACATGGTAGGTTGGAAGAAAGCTCTCTACTGGTTATAGTCACTCAGGGACCCAGGCTGATGGAGGGGAGGCCCCAGCTCAAGAAATGATCAGTAAGCCCTAGCTCTTCAAGTTTCTGCCCCAGGGGCAACTGGGTAGCTCAGCTGGTTAAGCGTCCAATCTTGGCTCAGGTCATGATCTCACGGTTCATGAGTTGAAGCCTGGTGTTGGGCTCTGTGCTGACAGCTCAGAGCCTGGAGCCTGCTTCAGATTCTAGGTCTTCCTCTCTCCCTGCCCCTCCCCTCCTCATGCGTGTGCACATGCTCTCTGTCTCTCTCATAAATAAACAAACATTAACAACAAAATTTAAAAAGTGTCTACCCCAAAATGACATATATGATTTCCTTTTACGTTTTATTGAAAAAATGTAGTCACATGGTCAGAATTCATTTCAAACGTATTGGGAAAGTACAGTCCTACCATTGGGTTGGAGAAGAAAATCAAAATATTTGTGAACAGTCACAACGTAAGTAGAAAAAGTTAGGGGTCCCTGGAAAAAGAAAGACAAGCATAGCTTTCTCGACATCAGAAAAATCATTATAGGACCCTGGCTATCTTCTGAAAGAATGTAGGAGCAAACAGCCACTATCAGACGAGGAGGGACAATAAATCAGTGGTAAAACTCCCAGTGCTGATTCAAAAGTAAAGATTGACTTGACACACATTCTTGACTTATCTTTGCAGAATCTAAACCCCCTTGAGCACTCAGATACCCGACCAACTGGAGCCCGGGAACTGTTGATGCTGACCATTGTCAACCTTGTGACTTTAACCCGGACTTAGTCACCTTAAGGTGACTTTTGCTCCAATTCTATGCTGTATTCCTCATTGTGCAAGCCCCTTCATGAATATGTATGCACTCTCAGCTTAAAACTCCCCCAGTTTTGTTGTTCAGTAAATATCCCCTGTGTTTTCCTTTACTTGTTGCAAGCAAAACCCTTCCTTTTCCTATTCTTTGGCTTGATTGGGTCTTTTGGTTCAACACCTACCAAGAAGGAACTCAGTTTCAGATGACATTAAGGACTACTATGTAGATTTTCCTCAACTTGTGATGGGGTTACCTCCTGATAAACCCATCCTAAGTTTAAAACATTGTAAGTCAAAAATGCATATACCACACTTAACCTGACGAGCATCACAGCTCAGCCTGGCCTGCTTTACACTTGATCGGAACACTTACATTAGCCTGCACTTGGGCAGAATCCTCTAACACAAAGCCGGTTTTATAAGAAAATGTTGAGTATCTCATGTAATTTGCTGAATCGTGTACTGAAAGTGAAAGATATAGAATGGATGTCCAAGTATAGAATGGTTGTAAATGTACTGGTTGTTCACCCTCGTGATGGCTTAGCTGCCTGGGAGGTATGGGCCCCTGACCCTGCCCGGTGTCACCAGGAAGGACCACACTGCACATCACTAGCCCAGAAAAAGATCCAAATTCATAACTGAGGGGCACCCGGGCTCAGTTGGCTAAGCCCATGACTCTTGGATTCTGCTCAGATCACCATCTCAGGGTTGGTGAGTTCGAGCCACAGGTATGGCTCCCCTGCTTAGGATTCTCTCTCTCTCTCTCAAAATAAATAAATAAACTTAAAAAAAAAACAAAGAAATTCATAATTGGAATTAGTTTCTATTGAATGCTTTTGCACTGTGACAGTCAAAAAATTAAGTCGGAAACCATTTATAATCCACATTTCTGGCCTCCAAATGCCTTCCCCAAAAACCAAACACTCTCACTCACCCTTTCTGAAGCAATCAGCCCCAAAGTCTCATTCTACTTGGATCTTTATTCTGACACTCATCCACTCAGAGGTTTTACTTTTTTTTTTAAATTTTTTATTTTTTTTAAGCCGGCTCCATACCCTTTGGGGGCTTGAACTCACACTCCTGAGATCAAGAGTTACATGCTCTACCAATTGAGACAGCCAGGTGCCACCACTCAAATTTTACAGATGGATGCAGATTAGATCCTTGTTGTGAGGCTGAGTTTTCACTGTTTCATCTTTTTTCAAAAATTTTTAATGTTTATTTATTCTGGAGAGATAGAGAGCAGGGGAGGGGCAGACACAGAATCCGAAGCAGGCTCCAGGCTCTGAGATGTCAGCACAGAACTCAATGCAGGGCTCGAACCCATGAACCGTGAGATCATGACCTGAGCCTAAGTCAGATGCTTAACCAACTGAGCCACCACCTGGGTGCCCCTCACTGTTTTATCTTGTATCTAATTAGTAATGAGAAGATGTCTGTCTTTCAACTTGGCAAATCTCTGAATTTGTGGACTCTTTCTTTTCCTTTCCTTTCCACTTGCATTCAAACCAGTTCCTCTTCCTTCCTATCTATCTACTTCTGTTTCTGATATCTTGTCAAATACAGCCAAGGCACACCATTAATATTATGGGGCTGTTTTTTTTTTTTTTTAGATTTTATTTTTAAGTAATCGCTACACCCGATGTGGGGCTCAAACTCACAACTCCAATATCAAGAGTCCCACGCTCTACCCACTGAGCCAGACGCGACTGGCCAGACGGTATTGGCTCAGTATCAGAATACTATGTTTTCTCACTGTTTCTTCTAGAGCTACAAGCTCATTGGGTACATAACCTACCTTCCAAGTAACTTCGGGCAACATCTTTATCAAATGTTTTGCTATTGTATAACATGGCTCACCATCCTTATCACCGCCAGGAACACTTATTTAGGTTTTTGTACTGGCTGCATCTCCTATTAGGGATTAGTCAGGATAAGATAGGCTATGGGGTGTTAACAAACTCCAAAATCTCAATCACTAAAAATGATACAAGTTTATTTCTTGCCTAGGTGCATATCCAGCATGGATCAGCAGGGGTACCTGCTCATTGTGGCCACTCAGAAGTCTTAGCTGATGGGAGCCCCACTTCATCATATGATTCCACAGTCATCTCAGCAGGGAGAAGAGGGGACATGTCACAGATCCCTGGTGCTGCCTAGAAATGACACATCTTTCTGCTAATACTTTCTTATTCAAAGCAAATCACGTGAGTATGCCTAGCTTCAAAAGGTTCAGAGAAGTATCCGTCTTATCAGGATCACAGAAAAGAGAACCTGCGTATTTGCGAACAAGCATTATGGCCATCACAGGTATTTTGTTTTGAGAGTTTATTGCAGTGAAATAAACTGTAGGTAACAATAGCAGCCTTTTGTTTTCCATATGCCTCGGTCTAATTTTGTAACTCTGCTACTTTATTTTTTGTGGTTGTGATGGTAGGCCATCATATTCTAAGTCCATCTTCGAGGATGATTTAATTTTGCTTTAAACATGAATAAAAATACCTACTGCTTAAGATTGAGCTCCTTCATGGAGCACCTGGGTGGCTCAGTCGGTTGAGTGTCTGAGTCTTGATTTCGGCTCAGGTCATGATCTCATGGTTGTGGGATTGAGCCACTCATTGGGCAACGTGATCATGGAGCTGTTTGGGATTCTCTCCCTCTCTCCCTCTCCCTGCACCTCTCCCTGCATGTTCTTTCTCTCTCTAAAAAAAAAAAAAAATTGAATTCCTTCCACTTAAGCCATACTCACTCAACATAAGTTATAATTCAGATATTTCCTTATTCTATCCTCCCTTCCTCACCCAATAATTTCATTCTGCAAGTCTATCAAAGTCTAAAGGCCGAAAAATAATTATTTTTTGCAAGAGGCCAATTCAGAAAAATTATAAAAGGTTTTGTTTTTGTTTTTATTAAAAAATGTAAAAATAGCTTGGTTCTAAAATAATGGATATTCTTAAGGTTACGATTATCTACTTTTTGAATGGAAGAATGTTAGTGAGAAAGAAAATAGAGCCGTTGTTTAGCAACTAATATAAATATCTAGGCATATTTGAGAACTTCAGTAGTAACATGAGGCAGCTTTCTAATCTTTCATCCTGAAATTAGATCCCGGGCCTGTCTTGAAGCTAGTCTGACTAAATGGTGGCTCTTAAATCATGGATTGAAAATGCCTGACAGAAAATATGTCAAGGTAAACATTTCAGTAAAGATGGCTGCTGAAAACCTCTTTCTGTGAATAAGCACACGAGGCTGCAAGGTACTAAGCAAAGGAGACATTCATTCATTCAACCAGCATGCACTGAGTCCCTAAGTCAGGCCCTATTCTAAGTGCAGGAGGTATCATGGAAAACAACACAGGTAGGAACTCTGACCTTCTGGAACCTACTCTTGGGTATGGGTCAGCACCAAGGAGACAAATGAATGAAATAATTATACACTGTGATAAATACAGTGAAAAAGTGAACAAGAAAATGATGCATCAGTCAGGATTCTTGATTGCAAACAGGGAAATCCACTTAAGGTTAAGAAAAAAAAAAGAAAAGAAAAAAGAGGGGGCCTGGCTGGCTCAGTTGGTAGAGCATGTGACTCTTGACCCTCGAGTGGGGAGTTTGAGCCGCATGTGGGGCATAGAGATTACTAAATAAGAAAATAAATAAATAAAAAATATAAAGGAAAAAAATGGAGGAAAATTGGGAGCTTTTATGATCAAAGGGAGCCTAAATGGGTAGACTGGGAGAGTAAACTAGAACCCTCAGAGAAGGGGACTGATCAGCAGGAACACTGAGAAGCTCATGTGATAGAAAGCTGTTCGCTGCATCTCTGCCCTGGTGTCCCTGTGTCTCCACAGAGAATCAGGGTATCTGCAGTGAGGCTTGGCTCACACACCTGTGCCCTAGCTGAACCATGAAGCTGTCCTGTCTCCACTTCTGGTCCAGGTTGGGTGGCTGGTTCTCGGCACTCGCCTCCCACCCAAACTCCCACGGTGGGGAATTCCCTCTGTGAGGTCTACTATATTGGAGGTGACTTAGATGTAGGTCAGCCAGAACCGGGGCAAATGTTCACTCTGGTTGAAGTAAAACCTACCACCTACCTTCTTTAGATAAGAAGTCATCTCAGAGAAAGTAACATTTAAGCTGAGCCAAGCCTGTTCCTTTCTTCTTCCCAAATTTGTCATGCCGTGGTTTTAATGAGTGTTTCCCTGGTGACTGACGAAGTTGAACATCTTTATGTGTATCTATTGGCCATTTGGAATATGCTCTTGAGTGAAATGCCAATTCAAGTCTCTCGTCTATTTGCTCTATTGGGTTGCATGCTTTTTATGTTGTTAAGTTGATTTGAAGTTTTATAAACTTCTAGTGTAGTATTCCTGGTGCTCTCTTTTGTTGGATACATGTAGTTCAAATATATTCCCTTTCTACTGGCTCACTTTTTCTCTCTCTTAATAGTGTCTTACAATGAAGAGAAGTTTTAAATTTTGACAAACATTCATTAATGTTTTCCTTTGTGGTTGGCACTTTTTGTATCCTATTTAAGAGATTTCTGCCTATCTTAAGGTCATAAAGATATTCCTCTATGTTAACTTACAAAAGACTTATTTATGTTTTTACATTTCATATTTAGGTTTATAATATATCTGGGATTGCTTTCTATGTGTGATTGGAGATAGGAGTCCAGATTCATAGTTTTGCTAAATGGTGTCTAATTGACCTGTACCTTTTATTGAAAAGACCATGCTTTCTCCAAGTGTCTTTGAACTATAGCTTCTGTTCCTTGCTCTACTTACCTATCCTCATGCTAATATTCATGATTTAATCACCTTAGGTTGATAGTATGTTTTAATATCTGGTATTGTGGACATCCACTTAGCTTGTTGCCTTTGAGATTATGTTTTCTATTTCTGAATGCTTGCATTTCTGCAATATTGAAATCAGTATTAGTATTTACGACAAATATGCTAGGGTTCTGACTGCAATTATGCTGAATATATTCCAATGAAATATGTATCGATTTGGAGCAAACTGACATCTTTACAATGTTGAGTATTCAACTCTATGAAAAGAATATAATCCCTCTAATTATTTGGATCTTTAATTTCAGTGACATTTTAATAGTTTTCAATGTAGATGCCTTTTCATTTTTATTTATTTTTTTAAAATTTTAAGTAGGATCCACACCCATTGTGAGACTTGAACTTGCAAGCCTGAGATCAAGAGTCACATGCTCTGCCTACTGAGCAAGCCAGGCACCCTGTAGAGGCCCCCTTTTTTTTTTTCTTTTAGAGGGCTGTTTTTTTTTTAAAGGCATGTTCCAAGATATTTTTTGTTATTTAAAAAATATTATTGTAGGGATGCCTGGATGGCTCAGTGGGTAAAGCATGCAACTTATGATCTTGGGTCATGAGTTTAAGCCCCACATTAAGTATATAGCTTACTTAAAAAAATAAAAAAAAAGAGGGTTATTATAATTGGTATCTTTTCCCGAATTATATATTTGTTTACTGCTGATATTTAGAAATAGAATTGATTTTTTTTTTAGCTCATCTTGTATCAGGTAGGATGACAAATTCACTTACTAATTCTAATATCTAATAGTTTTTCTGAGAACTCTTTTAGATGTTCTTCAGGCACAAGCCTTTTCCCTGTTAATCACAATTTAATTACCTTTTATTCTTTTACTTACCTTATCACCTTTATCATTCCCATTATCAAAAGGAATATTTTACCATTAACTGTGCTTTCTGTATGTTTTTGGGTAGATATTTGTAATAATTTAATGGTGTTCTCTTCTATGGCTAGTTCATTAAAGCTGATATCATGAATGGGTGTTAAATTTTTGTTTAATGCTTTATCTGCATCTATCAACATGATCATATGAGCTTTCACTTTTTGTGTCTATTAATGTGGTGAATTAAAATGGCTGGTTTTTAAATGGTAAACAACTTTTTGTGTTCCTAGAATATAGACCTCTTGGTTATATTCTATTTTGCTTTTATATATTGCTGGATTCAATTGGCTAATATTTTGCCTAAGAGTCTTGCTCCTATGGGAATGAGAAAGAATTGTCTGTACTTTTTCTTTCTCACAGTAACCTCGTCGGGTTTTGTTTTCAAGGTCCTGGACTCAAAGAGTTGAGTCTATCTTTTCCTATCCTTGGGAAGACTTTGTGTAAGATTGATCATTATTTCTTCCTTAATTGTCTAGAAAATTCACTGGTAAAATCATCTATGTCGAGTTTTTTGGTAAGAGGGTTTTAAATAATGGATTCCATTTCTTTGATGGATGTAGGACTATTCTTATTTTCTGTTTCTTCTTGAGTCAGTCCTGATGAGTTCTATGTTTTATAGAATTTGTATACTTTATTTAAATCATTAGCTGTGTTGCAGCAGGCTGTTTATAGTATTCTGTTATAATCTTTTTTAGTACCTACAGGCTCTGTAGTGATCCTTTGTTCATTTGTGGTAATGATAATTTCTCTTTTCTTCTTTTTTGTTTTGAGTCTATTGTTGAGAGAGAGAGCAAGCATGAGCAGGAGAGGGTCAGAGAGAGAGGGAGACCGAGAATCCCAAGCAGGCTCCGAGTCGTCAGCACAGAGCCCGACGTGGGGCTCAAACTCTTGAACTGTGAGATCATGACCTGAGACGAAATCAAGAGTTGGGCACTTAACTGACTATGTTACCCAGGTGCCCTTCTCTTTTTTTCTTCTCAATCAGTCTTATTAAGGGTAATTTTATTAAAAATGTTAAATAGCTGGGGCGCCTGGGTGGCTCAGTGGGTTAAGCATCCTGCTTCAGCTCAGGTCATGATCTCACAGTTTGTGGGTTCGAGACCCATGTGGGGCTCCATGCTGACAGCTCAGAGCCTGGAGCCTGGTTTGGATTCTGTGTCTCCCTCTCTCTCTCTGACCCTCCCTCTCTCAAGCTCTCTCTCTCTCTCAAAAATAAACAAACAGTAAAAGAATTTTAAAAATGTTAAATAGCCAACTTCCAGCTTTGTTGACCTTTTGTATTTTATATTTGTTATAAATTTTATTTCTGCTGTCATTTATATTATTTCCCCACTGCTAGTTTGAATTCGATTTGCTTTAACATCTTTCTGAGATGGAAACTTACATAACTGATTTTTATCTTAAAAAATTTTCTGATATAGACATGTATGGCTATAAATTTCTCTCTAAGTTTGTTTGTTACACTATTTTAAAAATTGTGGTAGGGGCACCTGGGTGGCTTAGTCGGTTAAGTGTCTGACCTCAGCTCAGGCCATGACTTCACGGTTTGTAAGTTCAAGCCCTGCATTGGGCTCTGTGCTGTTAGCACGGAGACTGCTTTGAATCCTCTGCCTCCCTTGCTCTCTGCCCCTCCCCCATTTGTGCACACTCTCTCTCTCTCTCTCTCAAAATAAATAAACTTTAAAAACTAAAAAAAGATAAAAATTGTGGCAAATGATATAAAAAAGATAAAAATTGTGGTAAATGATATAAAACAAAAGTTGCCCCTTAGGAGTTACACAAATTCAGCAAAGGTGTCAGATACAAAACCAACACACAAAAATCAGTTGTATTTCTATATACTAGCAATGAACACTTTGAAAAGAAAATTAAGAATATAACTTCATTTTTAATAGTATCAAAAAGAATAAAATTCCTAGGAGTAAATTTAACCAAAGGATTTGTAAGGGATATTAATCTATAGTTTTCTTTCCTTGTAATGTCTTTGTCTGATTACAGTATCAGGCTAATGCTGGTCTTATAGAATAAGTTAGGAAGTAGTATGTTCTCTTCATTTTGGGGGAAGAGTTTAAGAAGGATTGGTATTAATTCTTCTTTAAATGTTTGGTAGAAATCACCACTGAAGCCATTTGGTCCTGGGATTTCTTTGTTGAGAGGATTTTTTTTTTAAATTATATATTCAGTTTCCTTACTTGTTATAAGTCTATTCAGATTTTCTATTTCTCTATGAGTCATTTTAGTAGATTGTGTATTTCTAGGAATTTGTCCATTTCATGTAGGTTATCCAATTTGTTGGAGTACATTTGTTATAGTATTCTCTTGCAATTCTTTTAATTTCCATGAAGTTGATATTAATGCCTACTCTTTCATTTCTGATCTGAATCTTTTCTCCTTTTTCCCTTAGTGAATTTAACTAAAGATTATTGGTCAACTGTGTTGATCTTCTCAAAGAGCCGAGTTTGGGTTTTGTTGATTTTCTCTACTCTTTTCTACTCTCTATTTAATTTACCTTCACTCTAATCTTTTATTTCCTTCTTCCAGCTATCTTTGGGTTTAGCTTGGTCTTCTTTTTCTAGTTCCTTAAGGTATACAATTATATTATTGATTTGAGATCTTTCTCCTTTTCTGAAAAATATTTTTAATGTTCACTTATTTTTGAGAGAAGGAGAGAGACAGTGTGAGCAGGGGAGGGGCAGAGAGAGAGGGAGGCACAGAATCCAAAGCAGGCTCCAGGCTCTGAGCGGTCAGCACAGAGCCTGATGCAGGACTCGAACTCAAGAACTGAGAGATCGTGACCTGAGCGGAAGTCAGACACTTAACTGACTGAGCCACCTAGGTGCCCCTCTCCTTTTTTAAATGTAGGCCTTTACAGCTATAAATTCCCTCTGAGTATTACTCTCATTGCATTTTAGAAGCTGTGTTTTGTTTACATTTTTCACAATGTATTTTTTTATTTCTCTTGTGGCTTTTTTCTTTGATCCATTGGCTATTTACAGTTGTATTGTTTACTATCCATATATTTTTACCTTTTCCAGTTTCCTTCAGTTATTAATTTCTAGTTTCATTCCATTGTGCTTGGAGAAGATATTTTGTATGATTTCAATATTTTTGAGTTTATTATGACTTGTTTTGTGGCCTAACATATAGTCTGTCCTGAAGAATGTTTCATGTGCACTTCCTTCATATATTTTGGGGCTCTGTCAATATGTACATATATGTTTATATGTGTTATGTCTTCTTTATGTATTAAATCTTTCTCAATATAAAAGTAAATGGATTAGACTCTCCAATTAAAAGACAGATTGTCAGTATGAATTAAAAAAAACTTTTATCGATATATAATGTCCTTCTATGTCTTTTTTTGTTCTTCTATGTCTCTTATATCCATTTTTAATTTAAAATCTATTTTGTCTGATAATAAGATAACCACTTTCCTTTGGTTACTATTTGCATGGAATATTTTTTCCTTGTCTTTTTTACTTTCAATCTATTTGTGCTTTTGTATCTAAAAGGTGTCTCTTGTAGCGTATAAACGGATCATATTTCTAACTTGTTCTGAAAATATCTCTCTGTTAATTCAAGAGAGTTTAATCTGTTTTCATTTAAGGTAATTACTGGTAAGAAAGGACTTCTTTCTGCCACTTAACTATTTATTTTATTGATTTACTTTTAAGCAGGCTCCACACCCAGCGTGAAGCCCAATGAGGGGCTTGAACTCACGACCGTGAGATCATGACCTGAGCTGAAATCAGGTCCGATGTTTAACCAACTGAGCCATGCAGACACCCTAAGATTTACATATTTTTTATTGCGCAGTTCCCCCATTACCATCTTTTTTTGTATCTGGTTGATTTTTTTTTTGGTCACGTTCTGATTTAGTTCTTAACTTTTCTGTACATATATTAGTGATTTTGAATAGTACCAACTAAATTTCAATAATATCCAAGTGCTCTGCTCTCATACATTTCTGTTCCTCCCCTTTTATGGTCACAGATTGCACCTTTATACATTATGCGCCCATTAACATAGACTTAGAGTTATTATTTTGTGCACTTGTATTTTAAATCATATGGAAAAAAAGAGGGAGAGTTACAAACCAAAGGACAATAATACTGGAGCACCTGGCTGGGTTGGTCCATGGGGTATGTAGCTCTTGATCTTGGGGTTATGAGTTCAAACCCACGTTGGGCATAGAGTTTACTTAATAAAAATATGAAAATAAATAAAAAGTACAATTATACTGACACTTATTTACCTATGTAGTTACCTTTACCAATGTTCTTTATTTCCTCACATGGCTTTGAATTACTGTTCACTGTCCTTTCCTTTTAACCTAAAAGATTCCCTTTAGCATTACTTCTACGGCAGGTTTATTAGCAATAAACTCTCTTAGCTTTTATTTATCTTAGAATGTCTTATATTCTCCATTTTTGAAGGACAGATTTGCTGGATACAGAATTCTTATTTAACAGGGTTTCTTTCTTTCAGCACTTTATTTTTTAAAACTTTTATTATATTTTCGAGAGCAAGAGAGACAGGGAATGAGCAGGGGAGGGCAGAGAGAGAGAGAGGGAGACAGAGAATCCAAAGCAGACTCCAGGCTCTGACTTTTTCTGCACAGAGCCCGATGTGGGGCTCGAGCCCACAAACTGGGAAATCACAACCCGAGCTAAAATCGGAGGCTCAACCGATTGAACCACCCAGATGCCCCATTCTTTCAGCACTTTAAATATGGCATCCCATTGTTCTCTAGCCTCTATTGTTTCTGATGAGAAATTGGCTTTTAGTCTGATTGAGAATACTTGTATGTGATACTTATTTTATTCCTCCTGCTTTCAAGATGTCCCCTGCTTTCCTCTGACTGCTTAAATATGTTCTTAAGCACCGCTAGTGAATTTTTCATTTGAGTTATTGTACTTTTCAGCGTCAGAAGCTCTACTTTATTCCTTTTAGTAATTTCTATCTCTTTATTGATAGTTTCATTTTGTTCATACATTTATTTACCTAGTTTCCTTTAGACTTTTGAGAGTATTTAAGATAGCGGCTTTAAATGTTTTTAAAAAAATGTGAGAGAAAGAGAGTGCGAGTCAGGAGTCAGGGAGGGCAGAGAGAGAGGTGGGGGGCTAGACACAGAATCAAAACTACTGGACTGGGCCATATTTTCTGGTTTCTTATTATGTTTTGTATTTTTTTGTTGACATAAAAAAAAAAACCCTGAGCATTTGTGTATTATAATGGGATATCTCTGGGAATCAAATGCTCTCCCTTCCCCAGAATTTGCTGTTCTTGATTGTTGAAGCCTCAGCTTGCGTTCAGCCAGTGTTTTTACTGAGATTTCCTTCAATACTGGGAACCTAAACAAACAAACAAAACACCTCTCCCAATCATTGTGGTTTGCGTCTGTGTGGGGTTATTTCTTTAACACATAACGAGACCATTTGAAATTCTTCCTCAATCTCCCTTTCTGGTTACACTGAGCTATACCTCAGCCAACGGTGGAATCTGAGGGCTTTCTTCGGTCTTTCCTGAGATGCATCTTGTCTCAGACACATGGGTGGCTTTCTAAGCACCCCTGTGTTCTTGAGCACTTTCTAATTAGAATGACCTAGTTTCCCGGTAAATTTCTCTCCCCAGTTTCTACCCCCCGGCTTTAGGGGGTCTGTTCAGGTACCAACTGTAATCTTTGGCTCCAGGCAGCTTCAGGTTGCTTGTTCACAGGACAGTGCTTTCCAACAACACCTGCAGCTTTCCTGTGGCGGGTTCCAGGTTAAACATAACCGAGATAGGCCTTGAATTAGGCCTTCAGCAGGCCCCCAGGAAGATTAGAACAGACGAGTGATTTCCAGGGACCAAGGCTCCCTCCCTGGAAGGTGGGCTGTTGTGGAGACTCCTACCAAGTCAGGGAGGGAATAGGGCAGATGTGACTGAAAGTCTCATAAAATTTAAAGTTTTCTTTTTTGTAGGCTAAGCATTTGTTTGGTTGCTATAAACCTTTGACTGTTTTTGCAGAGTTCTGACAAAGTTAGTCTGACAGTTGCTGTGTTTTTAAATAAATTTCTTTAACGTTTATTTATTTTTGAGAGAGAAGAGAGCAAGCAGGGGAGAGGGGGCAGAGAGAAAGGGAGACACAGAATCCGAAGCAGGCTCCAGAAGCTGTCAACGCAGAGCCTGACACGGGGTTTGAACTCACGGACTGGGAGATCATGACCTGAGCCGGAAGTTGTTTGCTTAACTGACTGAGCCACCCAGGTGCCCCAAGTTGCTGTTCTTTTTTTTTTTAAGTTTATATGGAGGTATGGGAGTTTGGAGTTTCCATACTCTGCCACTTTGATCGTGTCCTTCTCCCCACATTGAAGATACAGTGTATCTTCAATATTTATATACACATATGTATACTTTTCAGATATACATATTCATATACATCTGGAAAAAATGTGTACTTTTATTTTGAAGTAATTGTAGAGTCACAGGAGATTGCAAAGAAATGTACAGGGAAGTCTCATGCATCCTCCTCCCAGTCTCCACAAAGTTAACATTTTATGGAACTAGAGTGTCATATCAAAATCAAGAAATTGAGATTGGTAAGAACCAATGCCCCCGCCCCCTCCCTAACTCCCTGGCAACCACTAGTGTATTCTCCATCTCTGTAATTATGTTATTTCATTCATGTTACAGAAATAGAATCAGGCAAGAAGCATCCTTTGGGGATTGTTTTTGTTTTTTGTTTTCCAGTCAGTATAATTTCCATGAGGTTTATCCAACTTGTGTGAATCAATAGTTTTTTTGGTTTTGTTTTTAGCCTGCTAAGTAGTATTCTACAGTATCACAGTTGGTTTAGTCATTTACCCATTAAAGGAAATTTGGATTAGTTTCTAGTTTGGGGCTCTTATAAATAAAGCTGCTATTGGGGCCTGGGTAGCTCAGTGGACAGTTAAGTGTCTGACTCTTGATTTCGGCTCAGGTTATGATCTTATGGTTGGTGAGGTTGGACTCCATGCTGTCAGTGGTGATTGGGATTCTCAGTTTCTTGCCCTCTGCTCCTTTCCCGCTTATGCGCCTGTTCTCTCTCTCTCTCTCTCAAAATAAATAAGTAAACTTTAAATCAGTCAATCTGCTCTGAACATTCTTGTACAACTCCTGCATGATAAGAAGTCTTTGTTTCTCTGGGATAAATGTCCAGAAATGGTTGAGTTGCACGGTGAATACATTTCTAGTTTTCAAAGAACTGCAAAACTATTATCAAAATGGCCATACCATTCCTACCAATAATGTATGTGTGATCCATATGTCAGAAAGCTGCATCTCACTCAAGGTTATAGAGATTTGCCCTTAAGAGTTTTATAGTTTTAACTCATATTTAGGTCTTTGATTAATTTTGAGTTAATTTCTATGTGTTGGATGGGAGCACAATAATTTTAGGGTCCACAAAAATATTTTAAATCTTTATTCTCAGAAGAAAGAATAAGTATACTCTGCTTGGATTGCATTAGTCTTTATACCAATGCAAATGTAAAATGTAGCTTTTGTAAATGTAATTTTTGATATTTTTTTAATGGAAGAAAGGGCCTCTGAGGTTCTTTCTGATGCCAAATATGTGATATCTTTCCACACTAATTCTCCGACACCATCTAAGCATCCAAGAGTTCAGTTCTGGGACATCAACTCCAGGGGTAAACTCAGACCCCATAGGTTTAGGGCTGAGTCCCGCAAGCCTGCCCCCACTTGAGATGCTAGTTGCCAGTCCTATGGGCCGCTTGTAGTTCTGTCTGACCAAATTTGAGGATTCCTAGAATTCCTCCTCAGGTTTGATAATTCGTTAGAATGGACTCACGAATGAGAAAACTCATGAAAACACTTTACTTACATTTTACCAGTTTATTATAAAGGAAACAACTCAGGAACAGCCAAATGGAAGAGATGCATAGGGCAATGCATGAAGGAAGGGATGCAGAGATTCCCTGCCCTCTCTGGTCACCCACTTCCTAGGACTTCCATGTATTTACTAACTTCCCTTTAACCGTGTATTGAGTCTTTCTAGAGACCGGCTCCCATCCTAAAGCTCCCTAGGAGCCACGCCCTCTCATCTTATTAGTATAAACTCAGGGTGCGGTGGAAAGGGGCTCATTTTGAATAACAAAAGACAGTCCTATCTCCGGAAATTTCTAAGGTTTAGGAGCTCTGTGATGGGAACCAGGGAAAAAGTCAAACGGTATTTTTTTTTTATTATACCACACACAGTTCCTAGAAGGCAAAAGTGTGTAGGGCCACAAAAGTCATAATGTAGTCCTGTCAGTTGAATAGCCTTCCTAGAATCCACTTGTGAAATTATGGCATCTTGGAACAGGGTGATGGTAACGGACAGCCAGTGAAATGGATAGGCTTGGGATATGGTCTAGAGGCAAAGTCAGTTGGACTGGCTGATGGGGATGTGAGAGATGAATGAGAGAAAGTAAGGATGATTTCCAGGTTTTTGGTTTGTACAGTTGGGTGGATGATGGTGCCATCCACTGAGAATGCTGGGAAAGGAATGGGATTGGGGGTAAAATCACAGCTCTATTTGACATGGTAAGCTTGAGATGACTAGGAGTCCTGAAGCCGAGATATTAACTAGCCATTTGGATTTGTGAACCTGGATTTGGGTGGGGAGGTCTGGGCTGGGCAGAAATTTGAATGTCAAAGAGTTGGATGAGTTCACCTGGGGAGAGTTAAGCGGAGATGACAGGTAAGGCCTGAGCCCTGGAGCACTAAAACATTTAAAGCCGAAGAGGAGAAATCAGCAGAAGAGTCTGAAAAGGAGGCTCAGTGAAGGGACAGGAAAATCAGGACTGTGAGATGCTGAGGAAAGTTCAGGGGGAAAAGTGTTGCAAGGGAAAGGAGTCTTGTCAACTGTTTGCAATTTAGCTGAGAGGTCATTGTAGATAAGAATAGAGAATTGACAATTGGTTTTGGAAACACAGAGGTCGTTAATAATCTTGATAATGATCTTGATGAGAGGAGTCAAAGCTGGATCAGAGGGGCTGAGAAGGGAATGTGACATGAGGAAGTGGGAACAAGCACAGTAGAGAGATCTTGAAAAACCTCTCGGAGAATTTATGGAGAGAGAAATAGAGCAGTTTTGGAGGAGATTTTGGAGCCAACGGAGGTTTGTTTTAGATGGGAGGAATTTCAGTGTGTTTATATGCTGATAGGAGTAATCTAATAGGGGAAAAAGTAATGGTGTTGGAGGGCGAGGTGACTGTAGGAGTAAAATTCTTAGGAATGTGGGAGGGAAAGGAATCCAAGTCACGGGTAGAGGGACTGGCCTTCATAGGCACAGGGACACTTCATTCATAGTAACCCAAATGTAACTATGTCTGTAAGAATAGTTCGGGTGGGGAGAAGACAAGAGAGTTCATGCCTGTCATCTTTTAAGTTTTTCCTTGAGGTATGAAGCAAAATTGTGAGGAAAAAGTGGGGATTGGGGAGGAGGTATCGGAGGCCTCTAGTAGGGAGGAAAAGGTGTGAAATAATTCTTTCATCACATCTACTTAAATGTCAGTTGATTGGAGAAAGCCCTCCTTGTATTAAGTACATCTCCTTCCAATCCCTATTCTCTCACTGGACCCTTTGCTCTTTTCTGGTAATCATCACCATTTGTAATTGTATCTTTATTGGTTCACTTGTTGATTCCTCCATTAGAGAACTACAGGAGGGCAGGGACTTTGCTGCATTTAATTTTCCTATGTATGTATAAAGAAACAGGACTGGTACATAATCACTAAATAATTATTTGTTGAGACAAAGAGTTAATGAAGCAACGTCTTCAGAATTTTGTCTTAGGTCACTCCCGTCAAGTGTTTGAGCAAGTCACTTTCCCTCTCTGAGCTTTCATTTCTGAAGATATATAGATATCTTGTGAAGATATCTATCTATCTAAACATATCTATCTATCTATCTATACATACACCACGGGAATTGTAACCTCTGCGCTGTCATGAAGAGGATCTGAGCTAATAAATCAGGAAATGCTTCATCAAGTGATCCTCAAAAGTAACGGATTGTAGTAGCCTCGCAGGTAGCAGGTGCGGGAAAGGACTCGCGGGTTGGGGGAGGGGGCCATTATAGTTTCTGTGACTGTAATCACCGAAGCTTGGCAGCAAGGTTCTGCAGGCCGCGGAGGGGCGGGGCTCAGGCCGGCAGCCCACTCGCTCTGGCCTTTCTCTGGAAGAGCCAGCCAGGCGAGGATGGGGGGCGGGGAGGCCGAGGGGGGGAGTAACTGTCAAACCTCCCCGCTTGGCGCCATTATTTAAATGGTACGTGCCCGTCTCCCTGCCGTACGTGCCTGGGGCGGGGCTCCGAGCGCCCGGAGNTACCTCTCTCTTCTTTTCCTGCTCTTCCTCTGGCTGGTGTGGAGGGGGAGAGGAGCCTTTGGGGGTCTCTGCACACACCATGATGGCGATACTATAGCTGATGGAGGTGAATGGTTCGTGTTTATATCCCCCCGTTGCCTTTTGTTTGTAGGGACATCTTGCTGGCCATGTTGATTTGAATGAAATTCTCCCATCATCCGACTTCAGCCCCCAATAAATAGAACGTTCCTCCGTTCCTCTCAACTGTACCAATTACTCACGCCTCGCGAAATCGGATGAAAGGGTGCCCCCTGTTCCCCGCTTTTTCTCCCACCCCAATCTTCTTTACCTGATGATGGCTTCTTTACCGAAGCAGATATACGAACCACTACACAAGCTGTTGGGGGAGGGGGGTGGAACCCTTATGATTGGATTGTGACAAATGGGGCTCCGCTTGAATAATTTTGGTTTAGTAGCAGGCAGTTTTAACTAACGCGTATTATTTCGAGGCTCTGAACGCGATATTCCCCTCTCTGGCTTCCTGTGTGTGAGCCAAGCAGCTGGTTTTATCTTGACCCAGAGAACTGACATCTCTGTCAGAGTGGAGATGGGGATATTCACTTATAAACCTTTGGGGAGGTTCCTCTTCCTATAATTAATAAAAATTATTTAAAATATTGTTCCTGTGTTACCCTGAAACGACAGCTTCTAGAACAACCAAACGCCAGGTTTGTTCAGGAGAGTTTTTCTGTGGAGAGCTTCGCTGAAAGATCGGTTTCCCCAATAATTTTGCAATTGTTAACATTCCCAAATCTGTGTATTAAGGCACTGGCTTTGAATGTCATTCTTTTTAAATTGACTTCTAATTACACATTAATTTAAGAAAGAGCAGATTTGGAATGGTTTGTTTCGTC
>NW_027527920.1:6248294-6259495 GCF_008692635.1 Crocuta crocuta | reverse complement strand
CCTCAGGAATTTGAATATTTTGAGGTCATTAACTCTTGAAATGAAAAGCACACAAGTTTAATAAGATACAGGTCTTCTGTAGTTTTAGGATGTAATCACTATGTTACTATGATCTTTACCTTCTAATATTTATTTTGTTGGGAATTCTTTTGAGTGCTAGCTAATCAGTTGTGTTGTACAGGGGCCACAGAATAAAGCTGAAAAGCTTGTTGCTGGCTATATTGTCACTCTTAAGAAACTGGTATGGAAAGCACATGCTGGGAGATTTCCTCCTTTGTTCTTTCTCATTTTAAGAAAGTGCCTTTGGGGATAGATCAGATCCCTGGTGTGAGTCTTGTTAGGTAAAGTTNCTCCCGTTTTGCCCTTTCAAAAATCTACTTGAATTTTTCCCCCCAGAGGAAAAACTAGTCTTAGGTTCCTGAAGTACAATTTTTTCAAATTATAATAACTGTTTTGACATACTGGTTTGTCATTGTGTGTGCCCAGTACTTTGAGAAGCTGTGATAAATTGCTTAGCTGGTGATAGCTGTGTTAAAAATTTCAGTACTTGATTGTGGTTAGATTTGCTTTCTTTCTTTTTTTCTTTTTTTTGGAGGAGGTAGATGATCTTAGGAATGCCTACCATAGTTATTTGAGAATGTGTGTATATAATTTTCTGTGCAGCAAGCTTTGGAAGATACTCCTTTTGGAAATTATATTTTCTGGTGATTTTTTTTTTTTGTTTTGGATGTAAATAGCATTCCTAATAAGGTAGGAAAAAGTCAGAATAAGATTTAAGGGAAAAAAACAGATTTTTTCCAAAGTTTTAGGTGAAAATACAGTACTTACAGTGGATTTCCAACTATGAGGCTTTGAGTAAATACAGTGACTTTTATGTTATCTTAATTCACAACCCACATTTCATTTTGCTGTGGATTGTATTCATGATTATTTTCCTCACGGCCCATTTTAGTGAGTCCTTTTAAATCTATAACAAATCTACAAGGATCAGATGGGAAGACGGATAGATCTGTATTTCCTGTAGGAATAGTGCGAGCTGCAACACTTGAAGATACTGCCAATAAAAATTAGATTGTGAGTCATACATATCAAAAAGAATTCTCTGTGCACATTTGTTTATGAAAGATTTAATTTTTCATTAGGGGAATACCCATAAATGACATTTGTAAGAATGTAGAGAGTGAGCATTTTATTAATCTTTAGGAACTTAAAAAGGAAGAGGGTGTGATGGCCAGATGATCTTGGAAATTAATAATCTGACAGCTTCATGCAGTTCCTCTTAGAGTACTTTTTTTAATTACTTTTTTTTTGCACTAGAGCTCAAGTCAAGTTACATTGCCATTTTAACTCATGGGAGGAACTGTGGAATGGAAGTTCATTTTAGTGGAGTAAAATAAATGGAATTTATTGGGAAGAGAAGTCATTCTTTTATTATTTATTTTAGTTTAGAGCTGAGCAGGGGAGAGGGATGGTGGGGGGGGGGGCTGTGTGTGTGTGGAGGGAGAGAATCCCAAGCAGGCCCCATGCTCAGCACAGAGCCAGTTGTGGGGCTCGATCCCACAGCCCTGGGATCATGACCTGAGCCAAACTCAAGAGTTGGACAGATTGAGCCACCCAGGCACCCTGAAGCCATGTTTTTAAAAGTATCTATAAACATGTCAGTAAATTGTGTTGTCAGTGTCTGCCACTTTATTTTCAAGAAATAGCTGCTTAATTTTGATCTTTGTGGTATGAATTATCTGCCATTCTTTCAGATAGAAGCACATAAATCTGACAATTTATTCATGGATTTGACTTGAATCTCCCTAGCTTGGTTTTGTGTCAAGTGCCACATTTAGATGACTTTTGTTTTGTCACCGTTTTTATGAACAGTATTTAAAAACAGTTTATAAAACACTTTAGTTTTTAAGTATTTCATAGAATTATGTTGAAATACTGCTTTTTCAGCCACAGTTTTCTCCTGGGTCATTGTATTGTCTTTCTCTTCAAAGAGTCTCTTGTCACCGCTGTGGATTGGAATAGTGCTTAGTGGTGAGTCCACAGCTGATTAACCTTGGGTTTCTCCTGGTGAACTCCATCAACATGTTGCTCCAGGGTTCTTGCTGAGGCTTTTTGAGTTCAATATAATTTGTACCCTTTCTTGGTGGTAACTAGGGATAAGAAAATGAAATGGCTCACGGTTGTAGTGGAAACTGGGAAGAAGTATCTGAGTTTCTGGAAAATTGGCTGTTTATAAAGAGAGGTAGCCTTTAACAGCAAGACCCCTGGTTCATTGTAGGATTGATTGCACTGTTTTCTGAAGTAATTTGCTCTGGCATTATACACTTTTTTTTTTTTTAATGTTTGAATGAATTATATCTTATTTTATATAATACTTTGCAGCTCATAATATATCACATTATCTCATCTGATCTTTCTAACAGTTCTTTGAGGTAGGAAGACAGGTAATCTCTCTCTTTCATTGATAAAGTGAGACTAGAAAGAGTAAGCGACTAGCCCAAGGTCATAGAAATAAAAGTGGCAGGGACTTGAACCTAGGTCTTGCTATTTCAAACCTGTAGTCTATAGGCTGTTGTAAAGGTGCCATGTCGGTTCTGGAGCCTTCCAGGGTGCCTGGCTCACAAAGAATTTTAGTTATGTTGTTGCTAATACTTTCCCTCTTGCTCTATGTGCTCTATGCCAGGGTATTTTTGGATATTCCTTGGGCTTTTTGCAAGGAAGATTTTGGAGTTTGTTAGTTGGAATGATAGATGTTTTAATTCTTGCAAATGTCATTTTACTTTGAAAATTTCAGAGAATACTGAAAAGTGAGCAGAAGAATAAACACCTGTAATCCCAGCACTTAGAAATATCATGATTAACATCTGGGTATCTATCCGTTTAGACTCTCTGTGTGAGCATATGCATATGTATATTCATCGCAAAAAGAGGTCACAGTTCTCTTTATTTGTAATCTGCTATTTTCATGGCTATCTTTCCAGGTTAGTAAATAGAGATCTGTGTCATCATTTGAAAGCTAACATTGTTATTTTATTCAGTTAGTACCTTATCATTGAACAATTAGATTATTTCCAACTTTTTGCTATTTTAAACAGTGTCTAAAACAGCCTGATCTAAAAGTTGGCAAGTTTTTTTTTTTTTAATAACAATATACATTGATAATGACAACCTTTTCTGTGCTGTAGGCAGCACTGCAAATGGTATTTTGATCAGATGAAGTATTGTGAGTGAAATAAGTAATTCTTGATTTGTTCGTTGTCTATTCTTTTGTTTCTATTTCTGTAAACCTATCAGCTAAGATTATTAAATGATGGCAGAGATATATTCTATAAAATGTAAGTAAACATTACTTCTCAACCAGAACTTTTGATAAAGTATGAAATAGAGTATCAAACAGCATTTATCATTTATTTCAAGTATGTTTGATTTTTTGAAATTGTATCACAGTAATCAAATATTGGAAGTTTATGTTCCTTGTTTAGATTTGCATCTGTTTTTAACTGACATTTTAGGAAAAGCAATGCTGAGCGTTAATATAGATGAAGTGGAATGAGAACTTGTCTTACTCATATTTTTAATCTTATAACTAAGTGTTGCCTTAGTATTAGATTGGTAGGTAACATTGTTTTGAGGAGGCTGTTCTAGAAAAGAAATTACATAGGCAATGAAAATATTTTTCTGTTATAAGGAGAAACTTGTGTATGGGTTAAATCAATAAATGCACATGTCACTTGAGTTAATATAATTTGTGCAGGGCGCCTGGGTGGCTCAGTCCATTAAGCGTCCAACTTCAGGTCATTATCTAGGCTGGTGAGTTCGAGCCCCCTGTCTGGTTCCCTGGAGCTTGCCTCGGATTCTGTCTTCCTCTCATTCTGCCCTTCCCCTACTCATGCTCTGTCTCCAAAAATAAACAAACATTAAATTTTATATATATGTGCAATTATATATATATATATATGTATATAATTTGTGCAATATCTGAAAAGTACTGTAGTGTAGAAGGCAGAGTTGATGAGGTTAAGGGTATGAAATAGACCAAACTCAAAAATTGATCACCTAAACTTGAATTGGTAACAAGTTTTACCATGAGGATTTTTAAAAATAGGTGACAAAGAAATATTAAGTACTTAGTTATATTTTATTACCAGTTTCATACTTGTCATGCACTTTTTACTACTCTTATTACAAATTGGTTCTGATTATACTTCCCCTTCCATGTTAAAAATTATGGAACTTCCATTTCTTTTGATTCCCTTTACTTTTGGTTTAAGTGGTATCACATGAAATGATAGCCAACCTCTGCCCTCCACCCCTTCCTCCCTTCAGCATTTTCTGGTAAAACTTCATTCTTTGTAATGAATATCCAAAACTCAGCATAATGAAGAAACTGCCTTTTTTTCCTTTTCTGTTTTACCTTAGATCAAGCAAACATAATACATCTAAACCATTTGAACACCAACTGGTAACTGAAATATCACTAACTCTCACAGGATTGTTGCAAATGTTCCTATGTTTTTTAATGTTTATTTTATTTTTTTGGGGGGGGAGGAGCAGAAAGAGAAGGGGACGGAGGATCCCAAGCTCTGCTCCCACAGCAGTGAGCCCCATGCGGGGCTCGAACTCATGCCATGAGATCATGACCTGAGCCCAATTGGTCGCTCAACCTCCTGAGCCTCCTAGGTGCCCCAGCAAATGTTCCTGTTTTTTTAAAACTTCATCTCCTTCTTACCTTTCCTGCTATTTGCTTTCTTTCAGTTTTCCCCCTTTGGTTGCCAGGTTAATTTTCCCAAAACATTCTTTTCCTGTCACTCCAATAGCTTTCCATCGAAAACAGGATTAAGTTTTAGCTCTCAGGTATTCAGGATTTTCTATACTCTGATCCCAGCCCACTTTGTGTGTGTTTTGTCTCCTCCATGCTATGGCAAAAGTCCTTAACTTAAAGTCAGAGCTGTTAGTTTGTTTCTTTTTGTTGACTAGCGTTGTGCTTTGTACACCACTTCCATTTTCCTCAATCCCTACCCTGTGGCCACAGTGCCTGCTTAAGATATATTTGTGAAATGAACAAATTATGTTCACCATTTGTTTCTGTTAGTAAGGGGCCTGATGCACATATCTGTATGATGGTCTAAATATTTACAATTTACATCTTCACTTTTTTTCATGGCTGCTTTATAGATGAACTTGAATAACATTATATCTAGAATAATTTTTGAGACTGTTTCAGGTTTGTCTTTTATGTTTCTTTAACTTATATAGGTAATAAGTGAATACATTTCTTATTGTAATGGTATAGGAGTAACTAGAGTACATTTTTAAACAACTTCATTATCTTCAAATTCCCCTCTCCCCCCAGAGGTAATCACTTTGGTACTATTCTTTTTTGGGAGTGGGGAGCATAACAGCTTTTTGAGATATAATTCACATACCATACAGTTAATCTGTTTAAGGTATACAGTTACATGGTTTTTAATACATATACAAAGTTGTGCAACCATCACCATAGTCCATTTTAGAATATTTTCCTTATCCCCAAAAGAAATCCTACACCTTTCAGCTATTTCCCCCATTGCCCACAACTCATTTCACCCTGAGGCAGCTGCTAATCGTTTTGTCTCTGTAGATTTTATGTCTTTGTAAATTTATATGAAATGTCCCACATAGGCAAATCGACAGAGACAGAAAGCAGATTAGCCTATGTGGGACATTTCATATAAATGAAATCATATATAGCTTTTTGTGTCCGACCTATTCATTTTTCTTTGAGCATGTGTGTGTGCTTGTATAATATTTGTGATTTTTTATATGTCTGTATGTCTAGATTCAGAACAGAGTAGGCACAGAGAAGGAACTTAGTATTAATAAATGTACATGTACATAACTATATTTTCTAAAGACATAAATAGGGTTATACTATACCTACCATACTTTGACTTGCTCCCCTTTTTTTAATTTAATAATATTTTTTGAAGATCTTTTCATGCCATATCCCAAAGTGAGATGGTCTCATTCTTTTTAACAGTGCACATACTTTGTTTATCAAACAAAATCAGCCTATATGTCTAAAAGTTCTTCACCTGTTTTGGTGGTTTTGTTATATTGTTGCTTTTTAAAAAAAATTGCCACATTTAATGTAACATCTCTGGTATTAGCTTTGGAGTTTCACTGAAAAATACTAACAAAAACTAAAACAGGTAAGGGGTGTTTGGCTTGAGGGGAAATGGAATGTAAGCTCTTTATGGGATTCTGGCAGTGCACAGCCAAAGCAGTTCATTTTGTATTTGGGTTTCTGAATGTGAGCAAGCCTGTTTTTAGCTTCATGGCATAGTGCTTAAAATAGAATTTAACATGCTATCTTGTGCTTTATGGTGAATCTTAAGACTTCTTCTTGCAGGCATGTAGGTCTAATCTTAAAAAAAGATCTGAAAGATTTCAGGATAAACATTTTTCTTATACATTAAAATCATCATCCTAGTTTCTAAGGTTCTGTAAGTTACCCAAGAATGGGAATGGAATATAGAGGCACCCAGCTTATGGTAGGTACTTGGCAGTCATTTGTTATTTATTCAAGAAATATCTACCACATTCTGTCATTCATTCTGTTTGAGTTCCCACTGTGTTTGAGTACCACTGTGAGGTACCAGGCTATCAGTGATTTGAGTATATCTATATGCATATGTGTGTGCTTTTAAACATTCTTGTTATAACGGAATATTTAGTTAAAAATCATCTTTTTAAAAAATGATGTAAGTAATACATTAGCTATTACAGTGGTTCTCAGAGTCCATTTTCCAGACTTCTGGTGGTTCACCAGGCTCTTTCTGGGGGTCCTCCAGGTCAAAACGATTTCTCTAATAATAGTGAGGTGCTTGCAGATTCAGTGGTGGGTTAAACTGCTGGTGTTTTAGCATGAATTAAGGGAGTGGTACTAAAACTATACTAGTTGACTACATCACCATGCATTTGGAATTAAAAAACAAATGCCAGTTACAGTTAGTGTCCTAAATAAACCTCCCTCCTAAAATGTATTGATTTGATTATGTCTCATTCCCTGAGTACATTTTAAAATACATGTTGTATGATGAAATGGCAAGTACCTGTAAAAGCACTTTTACTAAGTACCAAACCTGATACCAAACCTGATGGTTAACTCAAAGAAAAGATCTTGTGCAGTTGTTTGAATTATGGGCTGAACTAGCTGCCTTTTTAATGGAATACCATTTTACTTGAAAAAATGGCTGACCAAGTATGGTAATACAGACTTGGATATTCAGCAGACATTTTCTCTACAAGAAAAACAACTGACAATATTTGTTGCTGATGATAAAATTCAAGCTTTCCAGTGAAAATGGAATTTTGGGAGACTTTTATTTGCTACTGTGTTTGACAGTTTCCCAGTACTTTTTGATAAGAGCAGTGGTGGTATTAATGAATGTGATATACTGAAGTTTTGTAGTGAAAGTGTCAACATTTAGAAGAGCTGTGTAACCTAGTGAAGCAATGCTTTCTAAATAATGCATAGTATTACAAAATCACGCATGGGTTAAAAGATCCATTGGAAATGGAAGATAGACCAGTGGATTTCAGTAAATCAGAGTGGGAAGTGTTCACTGATCTAGTTTCAGATTCCATAATGCAACAGCCTATAAGAAACTGCCATGCACTGAGTTTTGGTGAAGGATCAAAGAATATCCATAGTTACTTGAAAAGGCTGTTGAAATACTATCTTTTTCCAACTGCATACTTGTGTGAAGCTGAATTTTCTTTGTGTACTTAAGTCAAAACAACCTCATGCAGCAGATTAAATGCAAAAGCGGATATGAGAATCAGGCTGTCTTTATTAAGCCAGACGTTAAAGAGGTTTGCAAAAATATAAAACGATGACAGTTTTCTTGCTCATATATTTTTGTCTTGGAATTTAGTTCTTAAAATGTATATGTAATTTATGTTAATAGTGAATTTATTATTATTATTATTTTAACATTTATTTATTTTTGAGAGACAGAGAGAGATAGAGCATGAGTCGGGGAGGAGCAGAGAGAGAGGGAGACACAGAATCTGAAGCAGGCTCCAGGCTCTGAGCTGTCAGCACAGAGCCCGACGCGGGGCTCAAACTCACGGACCACGAGATCATGGCCTGAGCTGAAGTTGAATGCTTAATCTACTGAGCCACCAAGGTGCCCTGTGAATTTATTTTTAAATGAGAAATCTTTAAAAAATTTGTTTTAATTTCTAATAAAGTAAATATGGATACATTTAATCAACAAAGATTTTGGGGTGTCCTCCATTTTCTAGACTGTAAAAGAGTCCAGAGAGCAAAACCTTTGAGAACCTGAACACTGTATAAGATTCACAGTACGAGAGTCTGTAGCTTAAAATGAGACTTTCCCTTTTACCTTCTCGCCCGTAGTATTTTTTTATTATTTAAAAGAAAAAATAGCTTGTTTATAGATAATAGTGATCCCATTCACAAAGCAAGTTTTTTGCAACCAGAAACTGTTGAATTTATCCTGCGTTTCTGTAGTAAAAATACTAATGCATTGCATTGAATGACACAGCTCTCAAGTGTTTTAAATCAGTAATGGTGAGGGAATTGTATAACTTTTTATTTTCTCAAGGTTATGTCTCAACCCTTGATTGGCTTTTTTCTGTTGTAGAGGATATAAATGGCTTGGATAAATGAAAAATCCATACAGATGTCCCCTAACCTATTTTAGCCAATAATTTCCTCTTCGGCAGATCCTCTTAGCTCTTACCAGATATCTAAGATGATTGGTTTGCATTCGACCTATTTCATTTTCTTACTTTGCCTCTTATGGGATTGAAGTGGAACCTCAAGATTATAAAACTCTGAATGCTTTTCTAGTTTCTTTCTACCTTCTTTAGAGTTGTATTTGAAAAGCTTCAGCCTCTGTATTCCTCAAGCGTCTTTCCCCAGGATGTCAAAGTCAGACTGGAAAACGAAGATTTAAAAAAAAAAAATTTTTTTTAATGTTTATTTCTGAGAGGGGAGTGCAGAGAGAGAGAGCGCACGAGTGAGTGAGCGACACAGATTTCGAAGCAGGCTTCAGGCTCTGTGCTGTCATCACAGAGCCCAACCTGGGGCTAGAACTCACAAACTGTGAGAACATGACCTGAGTAGAAGTTTCATGTTTAACGAACTGAGCCACCCAGGCACCCATGGAAAATGAATTTTGTACAAAAGTTATTGGAATCAGTGATTTCAAACTCAGGTGACACCTTAAAGGTGAAAGTTTTTTTTTAAGTATGCTATTCTTTGTGTAATTGAACTAATTAGGGAAAATAACATGAATTTTAGGATTGCAATTATTTTTCACTCCTAAATTTAAATAGTAATCCCGGGAATATTTTAGACTAATGAGAAGGGGGGAACAGTTAAAGTTAATAACCCTTAATTCCAGACTAGTTTAAAAAATTTTTTTAATTAAAAAATTTGTCTAATGTCTATTTAGTTTTGAGAGAGAAACAGAGAGCAAGAGTCTGTGTGTGTGTAAGCAGGGGAAGGGCAGAGAGAGGGAGACGGAGAATCCAAAGCAGGCTCCATGCTGACAGCAGAGAGCCCAATGGGCTTAAACTCCCAGAACCACAAGATCATGACCTCAGCCAAAGTCAGATGCTTAAATGACTGAACCTCCCAGGAGCCCCACAGTTTTTCCAAGTGGCAACCCTCCTATGCCCAATAGAAAGAATATCAGATAATACTCATTTGTAGTTAGCAGCATTATTTGCATATAAAAATGTGTTGTAACTCTGGAATAGTTTAGTTGAGTGTGTTCAACTTTGCTACTTTATGGGTTGGTTGATGATTGTTTAGAACATATTTTCTTGTAGGTAAACACTTCATACTGTACTGAGGTATATTCTGGAATCTACTGATCTTAACAGGTGATTCTGTTGAGTGTAGAGGGTGATACTGAACATTTTCTTTTGCAAACATTCCAGTTTTATCTGTAGCTTTAGTAAAAGTGGCTCATTTTTTGATGTTCAAATGTCTTGTCATCATAAGTGCATAATCCGTTTGAAGGACTGGATTCTGAGGGTGATGTGTGTGTTGTATGGTGGGGTGGGATGGTGAGAATGCTGTGAACGCTGCTGGGATTCAGGAGGTTTGTCCTCCATTGAATGTAATCTGTACCTAAAGTCAATCAAGGGAAAAAGTGATATTGATGTGAAGTGCAAATAGTTAAGTGCTTATTAATTAGCTATGGGTTTAGGGTATTTTTTTTTTAGATGTTTTTTTCCCAAGTAATCTGTACACCCAGTGTGGGACTCAGACAGTCCTGAGATCAAGAGTTGTGTGCTCTACCAACTGAATCAGCCAGGTGCCCTGGTTTAGGGTATTTGATTGAAGTAATATCTTATGAATACAAAAATAATTTTTTCATTTGATTTAAAAATTACTTGATCCTTTAATGTTTTCCCTTTTACAGTCTACATAGCTCATTAAAAACACGGATTTTGAAGATAACTTATTTTACTTCCTATATATAGTTAGGCCTTTTTAGATAGTCATTTATTCAGTAAATATTTGAGTGTATTCTGTGTGCCTGGTATTGTGTTAGTCATCATTATATAGAGATCATTAGAACAATTCCTGATGGAAAAGAATTCAGTCTGGTGGAGAGGTGGACACATATTATCTTGCATCATAATTATCTGCTTGGCCTTATTCAGGCCAGTAATAGAGCCGTGCATGGTTGATCTGTATGTTTTACTTAACTTTGAATCTCTACATTTTTGAGTTATTATATTTAAGATCTTTTTTCCTCAACTTTTACATAAGAATACTATAGGTGAGTAAAAAAAAAAAATCAGTTACCTTAATTTAACTCTTTTGGAAAACTTACTGTAGTCTTTTGTTCTGAGATTGTTGTATCCCTCCTGTCTAGCTGCCTGCCCCCTGCCTACCTCCCTTCCTGTCTGCCCCCTTTTAAAAAGGTTTTAAAAAAGGATCATTCAGGGTGCCTGGGTGGCTCAGTTGGTTAAGCATCCAACTTTTGATTTTGGCTCAGGTCAATGATCTCACCATCATGAGATCGAACCCTGTGACAGGCTCTATGCTGGGCATGGAGCCTGTTTAGGATTCTCTCCCTCTTTCTGTCTCTCTGTCTCTCTCCCCCTCCCCCAGTTGTGCACACATGCTCTCTTTCTTCCCCTCAAAAAAAAAAAAAAAAAAAAAGGAT
>NW_027527920.1:6216934-6248218 GCF_008692635.1 Crocuta crocuta | reverse complement strand
ATTTTAGGCTAGTATTTTGCCAAGCCATATTAACCAAAATCTATTAGTAGGAAAGGACCTTAAGTAAACATTGAACTTTAATAATGATCTTATTGAAAGTTAGTGTACTATTAAATCTTTGACAAATCTTAGCTTTTCAGAAAACTTCCTCTAAGGGCTAATTTTATCTGTTGAATGAAACTAGACAATTTGAAGTGTGGTAGAATTTTGAACAGTTAGAACAGACATTTTCTGTTATGTATCTTTGCCTCCTGTAACATAAAATCAAGGTTATTTACACATTATACATGGTACAGAGTACCATTTCACTTTTGAACCTTTACATATGACCTGTCTGGAGGTTTTAGGATCTTTATGTCAAACTTCATGATAAAATGCCTTGGATGGGTGTTTTTCAGTCATCGTACTGAGGTGCTTGGTGGCACAGTCTGGAGACATATGTCCTTTGCTTCTAGGAAATTTCCTTGTATGAATTCTTTAGTAATTTTCTCCCTTTCATTTTCTATTTTATCTTCTCAGAGGACTGAAATCTGTACTTTTACTTTTTTTTTATTTTTTATTTCTAGGAGAGAGAGAGAGAGACAGCGTGAGCAGGGAAGGGTCAGAGAGAGAGGGAGATACAGACTCTGAAATAGGCTCCAGGCTCTGAGCTGGCAGTCAGCACAGAGCCCGACACGGGGCTTGAACCCACGAACCGCGAGATCATGACCTAAGTGAAAGTCGGATGCTTAACCGACTAAGCCACCCAGGCGCCCCAGTACTCTTTTTAAAAAATTTTTGTTTTAAACCAGTTGAATATTCTCTTTTGCTCTGTGCTTGTGACTTAATTTTTCTTTTTTCTTCCTTTACTGTCTTTTTGTTTCCTTTTAGGGAGGAAATATGGTAGGTGTTTGTATTTGTGTTCAGTTTGTTTTCAGTGTGTATTTAACTGGTGGACATTGTAAACCTTGTGAAGCTCATAGTATGAACCATATTAATATATGATAACCATTCTTAAATAGTTGCCAATGTTGAATTAAGATTTATGAGTGACAATAGAAATTGTGTTCTTTCCTGAGAGGAAGGTTGGGTGCTTTAAAAAATATATATATAGGGGCGTCTGGGTGGCTCAGTTGGTTACACAGCCGACTTCGGCTCAGGTCATGATCACAGCCCACATCAGGCTCTGTGCTGACAGCTCAGAGCCTGGAGCCTGCTTCAGATTCTGTGTCTCCCTCTCTCTCTGCCCATCCCCACTTGCACTCTATCTCTCTGTGTCTCTCTCAAAAATAAATAAACATTAAAAAATAAAAATGCATATACAAAATAATATGTATAATTTTGTAGAGGATTGTATAACTTAATAGAGAACTAGTAAAACATCAAACTTAATAGAATATTCCAAAACTTGGAGGCCTTTTTTTGGTGTACCCTTGCCCTGTCTCATCCCTAGTTCCTTTTAGGTAATTTGTATTAATAAGTTGCTTTAAAAAAAAAAAAGTGGTAGTGAAATATTAGTTATATATACTGTTTACTTGTAAGGGTGTATTTAAGTTGCTGCTTCTGATTAAATTATCTATATCGTAGTCTTATAAATTTCCAAATATAATACAGCGTTCTTTGAAGAGGAGGATTCCATAGTTAGAGGTGGAGAGGGAAGTTTTGGAGACCTAATTTTGAAAACATGCAAAACTGTGGTAAATATATGTGCCCATAGAATCTTGCAGTTATGCCTGAAGGTGTTTGGGGAAGACAAAGGGACTAAAGTTCATTGCCACAGTGATTGACACTTGGTTAAATCTTGAAAAGTGCTTAGATTTATATGTGTCCATGCTGCCCATGAGGAAGTTGAGTTGAAGTGGTGAGAAAAGTCTAGCTTTTTGGTTGGTGGAAGCATAAACCATTAAAGTCTGTGTTATACATCATATATATTTTTTTCCATTATTTTGTTTGATACATTTTTAAAAGCTTTATGTGAAGTAAACATAATTATTCCTTTACTGGGGTCTATGTATTCTGTGCTAAATCTTGAAAGCAAGTATTCTCCCCTACTTTTCCTTTTCCTTTCCTTTTCAAGTTTGGCCTGCTGCTTAGGGCAAGGATCTCATTCCATCACTAAAAATGAGGGCTGATTTATGTACCAGATACTGTGTTTGGGAGTGAAACAGATTCTTAGCCCTTGTGAAATATACATTCTAGTGTTCCAGTTAAGTATGTGAAAAATAGCCTAGTTCTCTTGCACTTTTCTGTATCTGAATTTTTATAAAGAACACGTTTTCATAATTAGCAAAAAAAAAATGCTGCTTTTAAATTTTGGGTTTTTTTTTTTGAATAACATAATAGCATTGAATGCTTTGTTATAGAAAGCTGAATAGTTATTTGTTTAACCTATACTTATCAAAGGTAGTTTTTGGAGGAAGGAGATATGGGAGGAAAAAAGGAAAAGATTGAGATAATTATCATGGGAAGTTCGATTGCTGGCTTACTGGAAAATTTGTGGGATGCCTGTGTCCATTGCAGTTGATGATTATGGATGTATAGTAATATCTATTTGCCTATGTGCATGCTTTCTTTCTGCCTGAGTTGTAAAGTTGGAGCCAGTTTAGTGTGCCAGGCCTAGAAGGGGAAGGGAATTTTGCAAAGGAAAGTTTGATGAGGGATCAATGAAATCGTTCCAAGCTGGACCTGAAGAGGGCTGATGGATAGACAGTGATAACATCAGTGAATTGGAGATATGTATGATGTTGAATTGTTGTAGTGGAGGTACTTAAGTATGAATAGGAGGTGGTAGTTGGAGGACTTAGTGTTTGAATTAGTGATTTTGGAGGTGGTATAAGTTCTCGTAGAAAGGTCCAAGATGTGGCTACCAGAGTGAGTGGCTGTGGGTGGAGAGTAATGATAGAAAGTTAAGAAATACAGCTGAGGGTATTGGGTTGGAGTCTGGATAGTTTAGGCAGGTGCTAAAACCTTCAGTGAATGACAGGGATCTGTTCTAGAGCTATACTGTCCATAACTATAGCCACTAGTCATATGTGGCTATTGAGCATTTAAAATGTGGCTGGTATGAATTGAGATGTGCTGGAGGTGCAAATATATAATGGATTATGAAGACATAGTGTGAGAAGGGGGATGGAAGATATCTCAATAATATTTTTAAAGTTGATTTTATGTTGGAATGATAATATTTTGGATATTTGGGGTTAAGTTAAATATTAATTTGACCTGTTTCTTTTACTTTTTAAAAATATAGTTTGCAGAAAATTTAAAATTACGTGATAGAGGCGCCTGAGTGGCTCAGTCGGTTAAGTGTCCGACCTCAGCTCAGGTCCTGATCTCACGGTTCGTGGGTTCAAGCCCCGCGTCGGGCTCTGTGCTGACAGCTAGCTCAGAGCCTGGAGCCTATTTTGTATTCTGTGTCTCCCTCTCTCTCTGACCTTCCCCTGCTCATGCTGTTTCTATCTCTCTCTCAAAAATAAATAAAAAACATTAAAAAAGTTAAAAAAAATAAAATTACATGTGTAGCTTGAATTTTGAGCTTGCATCATATTTCTTTCGGGCAGTGATTTTCTGAAGTATTATCACCAATAAGTAGTATGAGGACTAGAAGGGAAGGCATCTGTAGGGGTCTGTAGAACCCAGTATAAGAATCCTTTGGTAGGGGCGCTTGGGTGGTTCAGTCTGTCAAGTGTCTGATTTCAGTTCAGGTCATAATCTCATGGCTCGTGAATTCGACCCCTGAGTCGGGCTCTGTGCTGACAGTTCAGAGCCTGGAGCCTGTTACAGATTCTGTGTCTCCCTTTCTCTCTGCCCCTCACCCACCCAAACTCGGTTTCCTTCTCCTTCAAAAATAAACAAACATTAAAAAAAAAAAAAAAGAATCTTTTGGGAGAAGTAGTGAATATTTCTTTTCTTTTTTTTTTTTTCTTTAAGTTTGTTTATTTATTTTGAGAGAGAGATCAAGGGAGGGGCAAGGAGAGAGAGAATCCCAAGCAGGCTCCATGCTGTCAGCACAGAGCCTGATGTGGGGTTCAATCTCACAAGTGTGATGAGATCATGACCTGAGCCGAAATCAGGAGTTGGACGCTTAACTGACTGAACCACCCAGGCGCCCCAGGAGTGGATATTTCTTAGACTTATTTTCACTGGTTCTCTGATGCTTTCTCTTCTGCTGTTTTTGTGCTTCGAATTCTCTTCTATTCAGCCTCTCCACATCTACCTCTGCTCCCTTTGCCCCATACCTGACCTCAAGGAGTTTGCCTGATTCATGTGGGGGAGAGAAATGTCTAGAACAACTATAATGGAAAGCAACATAAAAGAGTAGCCGTATGAATAGTTAACAACGTGTTCATAAGAGGAAGAGGTCACTTCTGCCTAAGCTTGTTTCAGACTGGGCCTTAGAAGACCTTTGATAGTTGGTGATCACAGGGAGGCTATTTCAAGTAGAGGGATCAGCATGAACAAAGGTGGTGAGAGAAAACACTGAGGTATGTTTTACGGAGCACCCAGTAGATTCGTGTGTGGGGAAGGACGTAAGAGAGTAATGCCGATTCTGGGAAGTTGGGGGGCAGATTGCTGTCAGAGCTTTTCACGTTAAAATTCTGAGTTTGAAACTGTACTAAGTTCTATAAAGGAAAAGGACAGAATTCTGTACGTACCTGTAACAAGAAGACCTGACCTACTTTAGGTGCTCAAGGAAGGCTTCCCTGTTTCTGATCCTCTGAACTACAGAATCCCTCCCCTTCCAGGTCTTGTCACATCTTTCTTAATGTGTGATGCCTTTCTTTCCTTCCCAACTACTACCCTTATTATTTTGCTTTCATGGTATCATATTGATGTTAATCAACCTCTAAATTGGTCTTATATCTTAATTTCCCTTTTCAGTTCACTTACTCTACAGTCAGATTGACTTTTTGATTATATGCCAGTCTCTTCTCCACCCCCTCTATTTCCTGCAGTTTGAGCATTTTTTTTTAATATTTATTTTTGAGAGAGAGAGAGAGCATGAGCGAGTATGGGGGAGGGCAGAGAGAGGGGAAGACAGAGGATCCAAAGCAGGCTCTGCATTGACAGCAGAGAGCCCAGTGAGAGGCTCAAACTCAGTAACTGTGAGATCATGACCTGAGCCGAAGTCTGACACTTAACCAACCGAGCTACACAGGTGCCCCAACAATTTGAACAGTTTTTATAACTTCTTATTCTTTGTAGGACTAGGACCAATATTCTTCAACCATCCAAACTAAGTAATTTATTGTTTGGATACTAGTAATCTGTTGACTAGGCATTGGGAAGAATTATATAGTGTCTTTATTTTAGGGAGATAATGTGTATAATTTCTAATAAGTTTGCATTACCAAAATGCTTCATAATACTTAAGATAGATGCCAGACCATCATTACTCATATATTTATTGACAAGGAACAAGACACGGTCTGTATAGACAACTTATAGTTTGATAGAGAATAGACAAGTAAATGGGATTTCTCTACATATAATATAAAGGCTGTCAGGTTATACTGTGGAGCACATGGGAAGGTAAATTTCCTAATGTTGAGGGTGGCCTGAATGTCCCAAAGGTAATGACGTCTAATTTGACACCTGAATGAGTTGAAGTTAGCTAGGAAAAGGCTGGAGAGGGGCAATAATGACTTGCTGAAAGAACAGCATGTATATACAAATCCTGGATGATGGAGAGCTGGTTTAAGGGGGTTAGTGGCATTGGCTGAGACTGGATCATCAAGTGTATCTTAGGCCATGCTAGGAAGTTTGGCCTCTGGCTTGAGTGCACCGGGTAATCATTGCGAGGTTGAAGCATGAGAATGACCTGATCAGACATGTTTTAGAAAGATCACAAGTGTGGAGAATGACTTGAAGGGGATAATATTGGAGATAGGGAGAACAGCTAAGTCTTCTGCAGACATCTAGGAAGAGATTATGGTAGTCTGAATAAAAGTGGTAATACTTAGACATTTTAAGGTGATAGGATTGACATGACTTGGTAAGTAGATATGAGTGAAGGAGAAGGTATTAAAGAAGTTTTTGGCTTGGACAGCTGGTTAGGCGGATGGAAGGTTTGAGAGAAATTTGATATTAATTAGGTTTGGACATGCTGAGTTGAATACCTGTGGGACATATAGGTGTTTAGCAGAAGTGGACTTGGAAATTACTGACTTAGAGATTTTAAAGTCGTGAGATGGATGAGGTCACCCAGGAAGACTGGTCTGGGTGAAAATAGAATCGAGAGTACAGAGGAATTCTCACAATTAAGACTTGGAATAGTTCTTTAAAAATATCTTTTAAAACTTTAAACATCTTTTATGGACTGCTTTAATGTTTTTAGGAATTTTTCTTTCCTGGGGTGCTTGGGTGGCTCAGTTGCTTGAGCATCTGACTCTTTGATCTTGGCTCAGGTCATGATCTTAATGGTTTGTGGGATCAAGTCCCACATCCGGCTCTGTGCTGACAGCATGGACTCTGCTTGGGATTCTCTCTTTCCCCCTCTCTCTGCCCCTCCCCTTCTTGCTCACGCTCTCTCTCTCTCTCTCTCTTTCTCCCCCTCTCCTCCGTCTCTCCCTCTCTCTCCCTTGTGCTCTCTCCTTCTCCCTCTCTCTCTCTCTCCCTCCCTCCCTGTCTCTCTGTCTCTCTCTCTCTCTCAAAACAAATAACTTATAGCAGCGCTTTCAGCAATAGCCAGATTTTGGAAAGAGCCTAAATGTCCATCAACTGATGAATGGATAAAGAAGATGTTTATATATTCAGTGGAGTAATACTACTTGGCAATGAGAAAGAATAAAGTCATGGCATTTGCAGCAGTGTAGATGGAACTGGAAGGTATTATGCTGAGTGAAATAAATCAGAGAGGAACAGATATCCTATGTTTTCACTCATATGGGGATCTTGAGAAACTGAACACAAGGCCATGGGGGAAGGAAAGGGGAAAAAAAAAAAGCTGCAAACAGAAAGGGAGGGAGACAAACCATAAGAGACTGTTAAATACAGAGAACAAACTAAGGATGGATGGAGAGTGGGGGAGAGGGAAGATGGGTGATTTGCATCTATTGAGGAGGGCTCAATGGCATGAGCCCTCAGTTGGGATGAGCACTGGGTATTGTATGTAAGCCAGTTTGACAATAAATTATATTACTAAAAAAATAGTTAAGAAAAAAATTTTTCTTTCCTTAGAATTTGATATAATGGACTTTTTAAAACTGCGCAATTGAAGGTATCTTTTGCTGTCTAAATCTGTTTGGTTTGTGAGTTTAGTTAGCAAGAGTTCATTAGTCCAGAGTATTTTGAAAATATATGTAAGATTGCAAGCACAGAATTTTTTAAGAAGTTTGGGAAAAGGTTTAGAGATCAGTCATCATCTATTTAACATTTTAACTGCATGTAGTATCATTGCCATGTTGCTTTGACATTTGGTAAAGGTAGTTCACATATTTTATAACTCATGTTTAGTTTTAGAGTATTAATTCTACCGTGACCATATAATTTATCATCCATACTGGGGCACTTTTAAGAGTGGAAGGGGATGCTTTCAATAATTTTGTTAGAGCAACAGGCATAAACGGGAACTCCTGGAAAATCTGAAGATCTTGTAATTTGTTCTAGAATTTTCTTCTGTGAAGTGCTAAGAAGTGAGATGATAACAGATTAAGATATAATAATAAAGAAAGCTTTGTGAATAAGCAAATTTGCAGAATGTTAGATGCAACGTTAACATTTCTGCTGGCCTTCTTAGGACAACCTTTTATGTGTTCAAATATGACTTGAGAAAGCAGGACACAGAGGGGAATTACAGAGTCTTGAATTTCTTGAACTTGTTTTGCCATAGAACCCTATCTCTCTGAATAATCTATTAATACTATGAGCCTAATTTGGAAAAGTCTGATGTAGAGTATCCTGTTATTTAAATTAAAGCTCTTTTTAAAAATATTATTATTATTATTTTTATTTACTTTTTAGAGAGCATGTGAGCAGGGGAGGGGCAGAGGGAGAGGGAGACAGAGAATATTAAGCAGGCTCCATACCCAGCCTGTAGCCCCACACAAAGTTCCATCTCAGGACTGTGAGCTCATGACCCAGGCCAAAATCAAGAGTTGGACGCTTAGTTGACTGAGCAACCCAGGCACCCCTTAAATTGAAGTTCTTTAATATGAAGCTTGGTCAGGTTGCATCTTAATTATATGTTTTATTTTGGGATTTTGATTGGTGATGTCTTGGCAGCTAACTGTATTAAAATAAGTACATTTTGAAATATAAAAAAATATATACTTAATTATGTTTTCCTGAAAAATACTCTAGTTTTGTTATTAGTGGAAATTTGAGGATTGAATACTGATTTATTAAAAGGCCTTTTCCATGTTAACTTCTTCCAAACTAGGCATTAGCCTGCATTCATTTCTTCCTTTTTATTGTTTTAGACTTAGGATGCACTGATACGTATTGTTTCTCCTCTGTCTCAGAAGGTACTGCTACGTTTTTGATCTCAAGTGGAAAATTATGTCTTCTAGATTTAGGAAATAAAGAATTGAACTTGTACTGTTAAGAATGGTAGTTGCATTTTCAGTATTTGGAGAAAGGCTCTGGAACTTGATTACTTAGATGTTTAAAGAATGGTATTAAGAATGCATTTCTCCTTATTCTTTCTGATTATGGTAAACACATTTTATTTCACTTTGTAATGGCAGCAGAAGCTAACATACTCTTTTTAGAATAACTGTAGTATATTTATTTGTTGCCTAGTTTATATATTGTCCTTTAGACATAACAGTTAAACATTTTTCCTCCTATTTTTGTATTTAAAAAAATTACTGCTTCCTTGTCAGTAACTCTAACATGTTGTTGTGTTGTTGTTGTTGTTAGTATTCTGGATATGTTAAAATGGATACTTGTTAGAGTTTTTGACAGCAGAGGTTTAGGAGTAGTTCACCTTCCCTCTCCTCCATAAATTTAAGGAAGAGTGCGTAGTGTTTTTTCATGGTCCTCATCTTGAAATGTATTTTTATGTACATAATGGAATTTCTCAAAAGAGAATATGAGCAGTTTCTTAAACTTGATGTCACTTCTGCATATAAATATGAATTATAATCTGTTCTGAAGAATGATCTGTGTAAGTTTTGCAATAGGTAGCAATTTTATTGTTTATTTTATTGTTGTGAAGTTGTTTCTTTTATCTATAACCAGTGAAATAATCAGGTGAAAGTGTTTTATTTTGTGTAGAAAAGGAAGGTAAAGATTTTATTTTATCCAATGTGGGGCTTGAAGTTACAACCCAGAGATCCAGAGTCACACACTCCACTGAGTGAGCCACCTGGGCACCCCTGATGGGATTTTAAAAATATGTAGGCAGGCTGTGATTGTGAGACCTGAACAACATTCTTCTGCAACATATTTTTTCTTTTTCTTTTTTTAATGTTTTTTTTTTTTAATTTATTTTTGAGAGAGTACAAGTGGGGAGGGGCAGAGAGACGGGGACAGAGGCTCTGAGTGAACTCTGCACTGACAGCAGCAAGCCTGATGTGGGGCTTGAACTCCTGAACCTTGAGATAGTGACCTGGGCCGAAGTTGGACATTGAACTGACTGAGCCACCGAGGTGCCCCCATAGTTTTTCTTTTTAATATTTTACTGTAGTTTTTGAGAAATCATTTACTAGGGCTTTTATTTTTATTATTTTTAAAGTTAGTTATAGCTTATTTGTTTATTTAAGTAATCTCTGCATCTAACATGGGGCTTGAACCGCAAGATCAAGAGCCTCATGCTCTTCTGACTGAGCCAGCCAGACGCCTCATTGCCAGGCTTTTAGAATATTTGTGTACATCTTTTTATAAGCTTATTTTTCTCTGAAAAGCAAGTCCGTAGATCAAGACTGAAATGCAGAGTGTATTGAATAATAACCTTAAGATTGAGGCATCCTGGGGAAAAATAGTCATCTGCATCCAAAGTAGTTGAGCAATGTTGTTTGAACCTTATTGTTATCTGAAGGGGACTTTCTTAGGATGTACCACAGGGCTCTGTACTTGATCCTGTTATATCCCAAGTTTTAAGGATGACCTATATGAATATTTAAGAGGCAAAACTCTGATTTTGTGGGTGGCACTGGGAAGAATATGTTAGATGACAGAATCAAAGGGAGTTGGTTCACCATCATACCCTGGGCACTTACCAAGTATCATGTACTATACTTAGCCTAGGTGATATGGAGTGAAGTGCTTGTCCTTGAAAAGCTCAAAGTCTAGGGGAGGACATAGGCCAGGAAAATCAACAGTTTTTACCACCATGTATGTACTGCAATAGAGGGAGAAGAATGCATTTCTTCAGAGGGATTTTGAAAGGCTGGAATGATGAACTGGAAAAAAAAAATGAAGTTAAATAGCACCTAATATAAAGTTCTACTTTTAAATTAAAAAATTTTGTATTAAAGCATAAGAAGGTTTAACCTAAAAGCAGTTCATACAAAAAAAATTAAATGAAGTTTTTAGTTAACTTGAAGCTTAGTATGAAACAATTTGATGTGGATGCAAGTCCCTCTCACTGCTGAAACAAAAACATAACACCACATCCTTCCCCTTGCCCAGATAAAACAAACCAGTCTGTGTACAAAGCAAATGCCTTATTAGGTTACGTTGGTAGAAATACAGTCTTCAAAGTAAGAGAGGTAGTAACACTGCTGTATTTAAGATTAGGCCGTTATCTGGATAGTTTCAGTCACTTCAGAGTGCACACAGGAACAATGGGCTGCTTAAGTGCTCCAGAGAACAGTGATCATGGTAGAAAGAGGTCTAGAAACCAAGCCAGTTGAAGGAAAAGAGCCCTCTCAACACATTTAAAGAATAGACTGAGACATCAGTAAGACAAAATTTTAGAACCATTGGATGGAGTTAAAGGAAAGTTTTGATTTGTAAAGCTTTTCTGTAAGTAGATCACTTTAAAGTTAGATTGTGAAGTCTTAGAAGAGTTTGAGCAGAGGCTGGGAGGCCATCATTTAAGGAGGTTAGAGTAAAACTTGATATAATGGAGAGTTGGACAAGAAGATTTCTAAAATTTTATTTGATGTTACTATCTTAGGATTCTATTTCCAAGAACAACATTTTCAAATTATCAAATAGTGCATGTCATTGTCAGTACTCTGCAGCATTGTGTGGACTTTGGCATCTGTCTTTTGAGTTGGGTTCCAGCTGGCTCAGTTGGAAGAACATGCAACTCTTGATTTTGGGGTTGTGAGTTCAAGCCCCACGTTGGGTGCAGAGATTACTTAAAAATAAAATCTTAAAAAAAGCAGCAACAATAAAAGTGAATGATGATTGTTCTCATGATTATGTAAAGTTCTAATTGTTAAAAGACGTAACTGTAGTTAGA
Organism: Crocuta crocuta; assembly: GCF_008692635.1. NCBI lineage: Eukaryota > Metazoa > Chordata > Mammalia > Carnivora > Hyaenidae > Crocuta > Crocuta crocuta. The sequence continues at coordinate 6,236,883 of NW_027527920.1, read as the reverse complement.
ATATTGTGTGTGACCTGCAGTTTTTCTTTGCATTATTTCTTGGTCCAATCTCCTCTGTGTTGTTGACTGTCGCATCTCCTTATTACCTTAGTATAGATAAATAATTCTTGTTACCATATATTTTAGCTAGAAATCTTATTTCTTAGTCTTTTTTGTTTCATCTATCCAGTAGGTGGTTATGTGGATAGCTTTAAGCTACTTTTATCACATTTTGCTGCCTCCAAATATGATTGTTTACTCTGTGTAGTCTAAGTTCTTTATGTCATTTAGTGCCCCTGTCTCAGTGTAACACACAGTCTGCCCTGGCTGAGCTTTGCGGTAGGACACTTGCATTGATTAGTGGTTCTGAGCTTGGCTCTGGAGTCGGGTCAGGTTTAAGCTCTGTGTCCGTTACTTATTTACTGTTTGAATTCAGGTTTAGTCTCAGGTTTTTTATCCATGCAATACGAATGATAATGGTCTGTCTCTTGGGTTCATGTGAGGGTTAATAAGTTAATCATATTTACTATAATTAGTACGTGATTGGCATATTGTAAGCATTTAACACATAATAGGTTTATCATTTTTATTCTGCCAGCCCATGTAAATGACGCTTAAAAAGTTTGATTGGAAACGTTACTAACCTAGATTCACTGACTATACAGATTGTTTATGTTTCCTTAACTATGAAGAGTGGAAGAATGAGAAGAAAGATTTCCTTTAATAGAGTTATACAGTTATAGAATTTTGATATTTTAAGAAACTTTTGAGACCCTCTAGTTAATCTCTCAGGTTTTGAAGCGAGAAAACCCTGTGAAAGATTGCATTTCAGTAAATTAGTGGTCAAGTTGGTACTGGAATCTAGGCTTTGTATATACTATTGCCATATTACACATGTACCCAGCACACATTAGGTGTGCAGTAACTTTTGAGAATCAGATTAATATGATTATGTGTGTCTGTTTCTGAAGACTAGTTTATCGCTATGTATTCATTGTTCCTGTATTCCCTTTTTCTTCATACTCATTTAGGGGCTGTGCATTGATCCCAAAAGCATTTCTTGAACATCTGTGGGCAGAACAGCCTTTGACTTAAATAAAAGTCATGTTTTCCTACCTCTGCATAAGAAGTTTGGCAGTGTGTTAGAATTTTACACTCTAAACTTTACTTTTTATTAGAGAAAATATTTCATCCAAATTTTAAAATGTTCGGAGTTAAGTTTGTTATTTTTAATATCCAAGTTATCATCTGGAAGGAGCCTTTTGAAGGACACATCCATACGTTTCATGAAATATGATAGTACATAAATGAGGATAATGTTTAAATTATCTATCAAAAATCAAAGCCACGGTTATATCAGTTTAACAGTGCTAGGTTTGTACTTAAAGGAGAATGGGATCTCCATATTCTGTCATTATGTGGGACTAAATGCAGCCTGTATGATGGAATAGAGACCAGGAGAAGAGGAAGATCAACTGGAGGAGTAGGCCCTAGAGGTTACTTTTTAGTTATCTTATACTGAGAAATAAATACAATATGAGAAATTGGGTGGAACAGGATTATGGAGATAACTAGCCTGATTTGTTTCTTTAGTAGAAACCGTCTAACTGGGCTTTCTGGTTGAACTGGGCATTGCTGGCCAATTACTAATATAACAGCTGCATATTAACTATTTCACATGGAGAGGGCTAGAAATGATGTAGATCATTTTCAGTAGATGAAGTATCCGACTTTAAAAATAATGAATAAAATATTTTTGTTGTATTGTACAGGCTTTTTAATGTATACAGTTATAGAATTGTTGATGATTGCTGTTGTGGATAGAAAGCAAAAGTGTGGGGCGGGGAAAGAAAACAATAGCAAAAATGAAATATTATGACACTGTTAAATGCCTAATTTGTCTGTGTTCAGAATTCAGTTTGGTTTACTGTTGGTTATTATTTGATGCCAGATAAAGATTGGTAGTATAGTTTGCTTTATTATGATTAATCCTCTAGACTACTTGCAGTGGGATGTGTGAATGAAAGTAATTATGTTGTTCAACAGGAAGTACCTAATTCTTATTCACAATTTAGGTATGACCTTTAATAATGTAAGGTCTTAACTAATGAGGCAATAATACTGGCACTTTTTATTTAACAGCAAAAAGCAGTCCTTATTGATATTGCTTGAATATTATCCTATATTTGTCTTTCTCAGAATATGGTCCCTGCCTTTTGTAGTTGGCATAGTGTTCTCTCTCTCTCTCTCTCTCACGTACGTGTGTGTGTGTGTGTGTGTGTATAATTTTTTACATAGATGAAAGAGGTTTCAGTTGAAATGTCTTCTTTTTGAAAGATGAGGACCTCCCTGTCCTCTCTCTCCATTGTCCTGAGAGCCCTGGAAGCCAACTTACACTGCCAAAGCAGAACACTGGAGGCTTCCTCTCTGTCAAAAGTGGTCAGATACAAGGAAAAAAGGAATCCTCAAAATAGCCAAGTTCCTGCCTAATCATCCTAGAATCAGGCATCCCCGTCTGCTCACTCAGATCATCTGATCATGTTTTTGGTTTCTTATTCTCGGATACAAATGTAAACCAGTGATCCTCTGTCATTTGAGGAGAACAAAGCAGATAGCAAAAAAGAACCCAGAGGGTACAGAGACCATGCACACAGCAGAAGAAAACAACAACAATGTCAAATATCCAATTTGTTTATATTGTCAGAGAGAAAACAAGATACTACATTCATGAAAACTAAAAACAAACGTAGGGGAAAAAGAAAAGAAAAAAGGCATGCAACAGAGCAGAGCTCATGGGAATGAAAATTTTAATAGGAGTGTCAGAAGATCCAGTTGAGGAAACCTCTCAGGAAATAGAGCTAAATGCAAGAAATGTAAAATGCAGGAGAAAAAAGAAAATAAGGACAAATTAGAGAATTGGTCTAGGAAGACTGGTACCTAAATAATAGGTATACAAGAAAGAGACTACAAAAAAGACTAAGAAAACCTCCCAGAATGGAAGGACGTGTCTATCTAAATTTAAAATACTCAGCAATTACGAGTTCATACAATTAGAGCAAAAACAAAAACCCCACCAAAAAAACCGAACCCAACTCCAAGACAATGTAAACATGACACGGCAAAGCATGTAGAAAGAAGCTTCTATAAGCTTCCTGAGGGGGATATACAGGTGACTTTGAAGGATTAGAGATCAAGATGATGCCAGGCTTCTTAACAGCAACGCTCAAGCCAGAAGATAATGAGGAGAGGCTGTTAAATTCTGACAGGACCTGCTTTCCTGTCTAGAATTCTATACTGAGTCAGACTCAATGATTAATTATGGGTAAATGAAGATATTTTTGGACAATGCAAAGAATAAAAAACTGTAGCTTCCAGTTCCTTTTTGGAAGCTAATGGAGGAAATACTCTACTAAAAAAAGAAAACGAAGAGGAAAAAGTGAGATCAAGGAAATGGGATCCAATATGGAAGGGAGACAAGGGAAATTCCCAAGATATGTTGAAGGGAAATTCTGTGACCATAGTTGTGTACCAGGTCAGGAGAGTAAGCAGGCCAAGTTGGAACCTGACGCAGGGCTACAGAAAGTGTATTTTTAAGAAGGAAATTAAAACAGATTTACCTGATACATTTGAATACGATGCTAGGAAAGTTCTACTTTTAGCGGTTTGCAAATGAATTAGCAGTAATTACACAGAAAACTAACCAAATGCAAAAATGGTGCAGTTATTAACTAAGGAACGCCAAGGCCATGCAAAAAAGGAAGAGTAATCATGATGTACTTTGGCTCAGCTGTGAATATTATTTACACCCATAGTGTAATGTAAACAACAGTTGATTCAACCAAAAATTATGATGGGAACTTGGGGATAGAGATGTCACAGAGCTAAACCATTATTGTTTATAATAAGTCAATTTTTTTTTCTTGAAGGAAAAAATTTAAGAGCACCTAAACCTGTTGTATAGAATATAGTGAAAAATGCCAGAAGAAATAGCCAAAAAGCCTTGAAAGAGGGTGCTTCAGGGATGTGAAAAATAGGAGTGGACGAAGGGACATCTGTTTTCTTGTTGCACTATTTGACTTTTTAAACTGTGTGTATATGTGTATTTAATTAAAAAATTAATTTTTTAAAATTTAAAAATGAAAAAAGNACCCACGAACCGCGAGATCATGACCTAAGCGAAAGTTGGACGCTTAACCGACTAAGCCACCCAGGCGCTCCTAAAAGTTTAGTTATTTTAGAGAGAGGGCAAGCAGGGGAGGGGCAGAGAGAGAGGGAGACACAGAATCTGAAGCAGGCTCTGGACTCTGAGCTGTCAACAAAGAGCCTGATGTGGGGCTCGAACTCACAAACCTCAAGATCATGACCTGACCTGAAGTAGGACACTTGACTGACTGAGCCACCCAGGCACCCCAAAAATTAATTTTAAAAAGGTGTTCCTCACAGAATGCTTTCTGTTGGAGAGTATGTACATTTCTCAGGCATTCTGAATTCCCCAGGGTTCTGACAATTTTATCATTTGGGGAGGTGGTGTCCGCAGAATGCCATTTGAGGAGGTAAACATTTCTAGTAGTAGCAGTGGTTGCTGTTATCCTTAGTTATAAATATTCATTGTGTTGTAGTGCTAACAAATGGAGATTCTTAAACACATGACAGATTAAAATATATTGCATTTCAACATCTCAGATGTAAGTGTTTAGTTTTCCTCTGTGTTGTCAACACTTTACATTGTGAATTGACTGCTCCATGCTTCTCTGAAGCTTTTCGGTTGAGTGATGCTTCAGATGTTTGTGTTTCTTGCCCCTTTTATTTAATTTTTAAAAACTCTGCATGCTGGGGCACCTGGGCGGCTCAGTCAGTTAAGTGTCTGACTTCAGCTCAGGTCATGGTCTTGCGGTTTGTGAGTTTGAGCCCCATGTTGGGCTCTGTGCTGACAACTCAGAGCCTGGAGCCTGCTTCCAATTCTCTTTCTCTCTCTCTCTCTCTCTCTCTCTCTGCTCCTCTCCCAACTAGTGCACTCTCTCTCTCTCAAAAATAAATATTAAGAAAAACCCTGTATGCCTATTCACAGTCCTTAACAGTATGCAGCAGCTGTTCTAATAATAGCAATGGAAGCACATCTTTCATTAAACTTGATTTTAAGGTGCAGTGGTTAATTTGAATCCAGATGCTTTCTTTTCTTACCTGAACCACCATTCTTTTAAACCAAACATTGATGCTTGAAATGGAGATTAGATGTTAAATCATTTAGTCTTTTAAAAGGTTTTTCTCTTTCCTGATTGAAAAGCGTGTGGTTTGTTTCCTCTAAAATATGGTATTGTAGTGTAAGAGCAGGGTATTTGGAGTAGTTGTATAATGTATTTAGCAATTTTCTTGACCTGCCTAGGTCTCAGTTTTCTTTTTTCTTTTTCTTTTCTTTTCTTTCTTTTTTAATGTTTATTTACTTATTTTGAGAGAGTCGGGGAGGGTCATAGAGAGAGGGAGAGAGAGAATCCCAAGCAGGCTCGGCACTCTCAGCACAGATCCTGAGGCCAGGCTTGAACCCACGAAACATGAGATCATGACCTGAGCTGACACCAAGAGTCAGACATTTACCAACTGAACCATGCAGTCGCCCCACAGTTTTAAGTTTGTAAAATAAGGACAAATACCTCATAATTGTGATGATTATTACACAAACCATAAAAACAAAAAAAAAATTATACTTCTGTCATCAGCCTTTTTTAATTTGGACTGTCAAGCAAGAGATTTTATTTTATGCGAATTGTCAATATGTTCTTCCATATAAATAAACTGATAGTACATCTGTGGTGCCTTTAAATCCTTATACCCAAAGAGTAAAGACAAAAACAGCCCTCAGTGAAAACTTTGTGATTGTCACTGAATTTCAGGTCTGTTTGTGTTTGACCTAGGAGAATGGATTTGAAGTTGAAAGACATTTTCTCTTCCTAAAATTTTTACTACTGTTTCTGTAAAATGAGGTGTACATTTGACTAATGCCAACCTAAATTTATTTTTAACTGCTCATCTTTGAAGCCTAATTTCTGCTATTTCTCTAAAAGCAGAAGTTTACTTATTAATATAGTGCTTTTTGGTTGAAGTCCCAGTTCCTTTTAAAATAAGTCATAAAAATCATTAAAACTATTTTGTACTCTGGACATTTTGGATAGTAGAAATTGATATCTTGCTGACGTTATACTTAGTAATTATTTAAATTCTGATCATATCTAAAAAAGAGGAACATTTATAGGATTTGGGGTAGAATTTGTTTTTAAGGTCTGTAGTATTTCTTTGCATGCCTTATATAGAATATGAGAGTTTGGGAGTTTATTTGCATTAATATTATAGTTATATGTATAACTTATTATTGTAGATCCCACTCCTACTCTTTCTTTTGGTGTGACTTTCTTGTTTATTTTGTTCTTTCTTTCATTCATTCATTCATTCATTCATTCGTTGCCCAGGCATTTGATGAGTTTCTACTGTTGTCAGGCCCAGGTGACATTGGCTTCTGCCCTGGAGGACCTCAAACTGGTCATGGAACCAGTTTGTACAAATAGAAAATTATAACAGAGCAAGGCAAGTGGTCATAAAAATATGAAAAATGGCCAATAAAAGTAGTGAGAAAAGAATCACTAATAATATTGCCAGGCCTAATGGACCCTGGCTGACAAAAGCTAGGATTTGAAGAAACAGTATTTTTCAGGCCAGAGAAGTAGGGGAAGGACTCATATATGTTTGATTACCATCTATATTGCATTTAAAGGTCTTGATAATGTTTCTCACTGTTTGACTTTTTACTTAATTATTTTGCACTCTCTAAACAGCTTCCAGAGGCTTGGCTGGGATAGAGTGTCCTCTCAGAGTGGCAGTGAATTAGGAAAGGCAGGTTATCTTTTGTGTATTGGTGTTGGGTATGGGGTGAGGGGATAAACAGTTGGGGAAAATAGCCAGTGATAAGCTTACTTGTGTCTTCCCCCCAACACCTCCCTGTCAGTGGTAAAGTCAGGATTTTGCTGTTAATACTATATGGTCTTGGGCAAGCCATTTCTTCTTCTCTGGATTCCTTTTTTTTTTTTTCCCCCCACTTTAGAACGAGAGGTTTGGTATAAATGGGCATTTCCTGTTGGTGGTCTTCTAGTAATTGGAGAAAAAGAAGAAATACTGACCAAACTATTTTGGAAACCAAGGGTTAAACAATGTTATGTAGATTTCTTTATTATAGCCTTACACATTATGGCATGTGGATTGAATTCCTAGACTTCTTAGCCTGGCCTTGCCAGTGGTGTGAGGCAATATTACGTTTCCAGCTCTGTCCTTTTCCCAGTGGATTAGTGGAAAGAGCAAGGGCTTAGAATCATACATATCTGGGTTTGACTCCTGACTGCTACTTAGTGGCTATATGGCCTTAGGTAAGTTATTTAACCTTTTTTAACTACATTGTTTCCTCATGTGTAAAGCAGGAAGGGGATAACACCTTGTGGAGATGATAAAAATTTAGTGACAACCCATATGAAAATACCAAATATATCTGGTAAATAATTGGTCAGAAAGGGTATATAGTTTTTAAGTCGTACACATTCCAAGGTCTACATAGAAGGTAATGCCTGATAGTATGTTATTTATACCCTGCTGCTTGCATCTGGTGTTGGAGGTGGACTGTTTGTGTTTCATATTTAGTTATATATTTTTCCCCCAAGAAAATAAATGTTCTTGAGGGCTCATCATTATATTTTGCCATCCACATAGCACTCAGCACTCTCCTGGAGACTCAGTAAGTACTTGATGAATAGCTGACAGTTGCATCAACACAGTGGACTGAGGTGAGATGTGGTTCTACCTGGTGTATACTTCGTCTTACATCTTTCATAACCCTGGGTAGAAGTTAGTAAATTAATAAGTATTAATTTAAAATTTTTTTGATTACTTATTTTTAGTTTGAAGTAACTAGAATTGACTGTAAATGAGCTGGCCTTTACAAGCCATAAGGAGAAAGCATTATAATAAAGTATTGTTTAATATTGTAAATTATACTATTGGAACACTAACATTCACATTTTGTTTTGTCTCGAAGCAAATGGTTATGAGCCTTAGAGTTTCTGAACTCCAAGTACTGTTGGGCTACGCTGGGAGAAACAAGCACGGACGCAAACACGAACTTCTCACAAAAGCCCTGCATTTGCTCAAGGCTGGCTGCAGTCCTGCTGTACAAATGAAAATTAAAGAACTCTACAGGCGGAGGTTCCCCCAGAAAATCATGACGCCCGCGGACTTGTCCATCCCCAGTGTCCATTCAAGTCCTATGCCAGCAACTTTGTCTCCATCTACCATTCCACAGCTCACTTATGATGGTCACCCTGCATCCTCACCGTTACTCCCTGTTTCTCTTCTGGGACCTAAACATGAACTGGAACTCCCACATCTTACGTCAGCTCTTCACCCAGTCCATCCGGATATAAAACTTCAGAAATTACCGTTTTATGATTTACTGGATGAACTGATAAAACCCACCAGTCTAGGTAAGTTTATTTTGTAATGGTTATTTGGTTACTTGGGACAGAGGTGGGGAGATACATTTTCATTTTAGACTGTTAATTTGACCTAGTTTATTTTTATTTATTTATTTTTTTTTAAAGGCCAGTTGTTTTTTTTTAATGTTTTATTTATTTCTAGGAGAGAGAGAGAGAGAGACAGCGTGAGCAGGGGAGGGTCAGAGAGAGGGAGTCACAGACTGAAACAGGCTCCAGGCTCTGAGCTGGCAGTCAGCACAGAGCCCGATGCGGGGCTCGAACCCACGAACCGCGAGATCATGACCTAAGCGAAAGTCGGACGTTTAACCGACTAAGCCACCCAGGCGCCCCTGACCCAGTTTATTATTCATCATGATATTTTCCTTTGGTAGTACCATTCAGATTACAATAAGGATCTTTCAGTTTTAGCAGACAGACACTTTCAGGCAAGGAAAGAAAGTATAGGCAAGTTTCCAGGGATGGTTCTTGACAGTTTCCAAGAATATAAACTTTAAAGTGTAATATTTTAGATTGTTGATTAATACTTTACAATAACCCTTACAAATTAAAAAATTAAAACCTAATAATTACTACCAGCCTCTAAATTCAGCTCTTAATTTTCAGGGTTGATGACATCTAAAACAAGTGACTGACTAGTTTTGATTATTTAAATGAGTAAATGGTTTTAATTACTATAAAAGGAGATTTGAGCTTTGATGTGTAGTATTTCATTTTCAACTGACTTTTTCAAGTGGACATGTGTGCTTTGCAGGTGCGCACATGATCCTGCTTTTATAATATGAATACTTGAAATTTTATTTACTGTGTTTTACCATCATTTGATTAATGTCTAGCCTTTTAATAGAATTCAGTGTATTAGTCAATTTGTAATTTTAATTGCTCCAATACTACCTTACTTTTTTTTAATGTAGAATAAAACTGACTCTTACTTAATGTAGATTTAGTGTAGAATAAAACTGTGATCTCTGATACCTTTGTCATTATATTTAAAATATCAGATGTTCAGGTGCTGGTTTATTGTTATAAATTAGTGGTTGACAAGCTGTGACCAGCAAGACAAATCCAGCCTGCGACCTGTTTTTTGTGGCTCTAATAAGCTAACAGTGGTGTGTGTGTGTGTGTGTGTGAGATTCTCAAAGGCTTGTAAAAAACAAAAACAAAAACAAAGAATAGTACGCAACAGAGACCATGTTTGTCTGCAAAACCTAAAATATTTACTGTCTGACCTTTACAGAAAAAGTCTGCTGACCCCTGTTACAAATCATTAAACATTTCAATTGGGGGACTGGTTAGTATTGAATTTTGAGACCATACTGAAATCCATTGAATTGGGAAATGTTTGTTTTTAATTATATTTAGCAGAATTTATCTGCATAAATTCAGGTTATATAGGAGTCATTTTCAAACAACATGCATTTTATATCACATTATTTTTTAAAAATAGCTATTGTAAGGCTATCTAACACTTTCAAGAACATACTGCATGCTTATAAAACCTATACATGCTCATTATAAAAAATGAAAGTGCCAGAGTCCCTTCTTCATTAGTAGTTTGCGTATGCATATATAAACAAATTACATTTCTTGTTTATCAAGAAGGAATCCTATTATACATTGTACTCTGTGACTTGCTTTTTCCCCCCTAATATAGACATTTCTCCTTGTCTGTCTTGTTTCACATTTTTAGTTGAAATATACACGGAGACACACAGACACAATACGTGAGCCTGTACAGACACACACACACACACACACACACACACATTCTAGCTCATTTCTTATTAAAAAACCATATACTATTCCATGATTTAAATGAGTCCTCTATTAAAAGACAAATTTTTCAGTTTTTTTGCTGCCAAAAACTGTGCTGCATTGAACATCATCTGAAATTTAAAAGAAAAAACTGTTGGTGGCTTTGATTTGATTTGATTCCCAGTTCCCAAATTCTCGTCTGGTCTTAATTACTGTATCTTGCTGTTTTTATTTTCAGTAATATACATTTCAACCAATGTGAATAGATGTTATTTACATATGTATCTAAAATTTGTTATAAAGAGTAGAAATGCAAACTGGACACATTATACTGGATAATAGTTTAAATCAATTAAATCAATTAAATTAGAATTGAGAGAATTAAGTTAATTATTTTTATTTTCCTGAAGTACTTTGCTTGAATATATTTCTTAAGTATTAGTTTCTAATTGTCCACACTGATGGCTTTTTCATGCCTTTTTAGCTTCTTAAATGTCATAATTTACATTTTGTATCTTACTGCTCTAGTACTTTATGACACTTTTATCCGTATGAACTTTTCAATGTACCTGATTTTCCTCTAAATAATATTAGAAACAGATAGTTTATAAGACACTATGTTCTTAAGAGCTGCAGTTTTCAATGTCTTTCTGTAGTGCTTTCCCCCCAATAACTGTTTTTAAAGAATAGGCAGTAAATTTTAAATAATTTTTCCTTCTTTACTCTTTATACGAAAACTTATAGACTGTTTCAGTGGGGGTGTCTTGTGTGATAATTTCAAAACAATTCCATAGAAATTTTCCCATCTTGATAACCAATAAGTAAACCCTTGCATTTATAAAATTGACTAGACTGAAATACTAAAGTATTTCCCATGCGACTTATTAATTGGGCTTTTTTTGTATTGTCATTTCTCATTATTTGTACATTCTATATTTGTGAATGTCTACTATCTCAAATTTATTTGTAATTCCAAAATCATAAAATAATTTCATGGTCACTTTAGACATGTGTAGAGTGGTTAAAAAAAAAAATTGAATCTTATGACTCGTACTTTCCCACCTGTGGTTGAATAAGGTGACTCTCGAGGCCTTCATGTTTTCAGCTTTCATACTTTGAATGTCCTCTTCTCTGCTCTATTTAGTGCTGTGGTTTTTGCATTTTTGTGCTTTTTGTTGGTGATTTCAGTTTTTTTTTTTTTTAATGTTTTATTTATTTCTAGGAGAGAGAGAGAGAGACAGCGTGAGCAGGGGAGGATCAGAGAGAGAGGGAGTCACAGAGTGAAACAGGCTCCAGGCTCTGAGCTGGCAGTCAGCACAGAGCCTGACGTGGGGCTCGAACCCACGAACCACGAGATCATGACCTAAGCGAAAGTCGGACGCTTAACCGACTAAGCCACCCAGGCGCCCCTGTGATTTCAGTTTTAAATTGTCTCCCAACTATAGTGCTGAAGCTCTGTCTAGTGTTCCTGAATGCAAGAAGGCTGTGATATGCCTTGTGGAGAAAAAAAAAAATATATGCATTCAGTTTTGTTCAAGCATGAGTTAGTGCTGTTGGCTGTGAAGTCAATGTTAATCACCAATGTATATTAAATAAGGTGTCCTTAAACAGAAACACAACCTAAAACAAGGTTATATAGTGATCAGTTGATGAAAATGTGATCAGAGGCTTGCAGGAACTTAGTTCTTTGTATTCCCTAGGAGCAGTGGTTCCGTATTCACTAATTCATTGTTTGTGGTAACTCTATAGAACAATTACTGCAAGTAATAAAAATTGATTTTATATTTAAAGTATAATTTAATTTGAATACTCGTTTTTATTGAATAAATCCATTGTTTATGGTGTACACACAAAATGAATAGGTGTTATAGAGTTGCTTGGTGGTGTATAAATAGATTTCTAATTTCTCATTGCTATCACAGAATTAAAATAAAAGCCATTATTTTTGTTATGCATAAAAATAATCTCACCAGAAAATAATTTGTGGAGATTTATTGATTCAGTAAATATTCGAGGGAGGGAATGCTCAGTGAATCTGAAAAAGATTGATTAAAAAAGATTCTGAGTAATTTGTAGAGTTTAGGATGAATGTATTTGAAAGCTTTATTTTGTAAAAAAAAAAAAAAAATAGAATAGAAGAGGGGCACCTGGGTGGTTCAGGCAGTTGAGCTTCCAGCTCTTAATTTCAGCTCAGGTCATGAACCCATGGTTCGTGGGATTGAGCCCCATATTGGGCTCTAGGCTGACAACGTGGAGCCTGCTTCGGATTCTTTCTCTCTTTGCCCCTCCTCAGCTTGAACTCTCTGGCTTGCTCTCAAAATAAATAAATATGGGGTGCCTGGGTGGCTCAGTCGGTTAAGTATCCAACTTTGGCTCAGGTCATGATCTCGTGTTTGGTGAATTTGAGCCCTGCATTGGGCTCTGTGCTGGTGGTGCAGAGACTGCTTAGGATTCTGTCTTCTTCTCTTTCTCTGCCCCTTTCCTACTTACATTCTCTCTGTCTCAAATAAATAAACAAATAATTAATAAACATAAACAAATAAATAAATTTAAGGGGAAAACCTTCAAAAAAATTTAACAGCCCCAAAAACAGAATAAAAGAAAAGAATCTAGAGATTCTTCAATGTTGTTAAAAACTGTTTCTTCATTAAATGAAGTAATCACACAGAATTTAGTTCTTCTCTTCTCTTCTCTTCTCTTCTCTTCTCTTCCTCTTCCTCTTCCTCTTCCTCTTCCTCTTCCTCTTCCTCTTCTCGTACATTCCATGCCTAGTGTGGAGCCCAACACAGGGCTTGACTTCATGTGACCCTGAGATCAAGAATCAGATGCTTAACCAACTGAGCCACCCATGTGCCTCACAGAATTCAGTTTTCTCAAGGAATCTTTTTGCCAGTAGGTCATTTGTTTTGAATCTAGAAAAACAGTGTTTTCTGAAAAGTTAGATGGCTCTGGTGTTCTCTTTGTTTCTAAACATATACACATTTAAAATCATAGGCTTATAAGAGTTTAGTTTTTACCTGTAGCCAGCCAGTTCATAGTAATTATCACTTGAGTCCACAGTGTGATAAGTAAATTTAATTTTTCATTTTTCCCCTTCCTTTTGGCCTTAGCCCTTAGATTTAAACAGATTTTAATCTGTTTTAAACCTGTTTTAAAACTTGAATGGTTTTCTGTATGGTTTATGTTTCTAGCTAAAATCACAACAATAGTTTTGGTATCCCCAATTTTATTAGATGATTGTTATCCATTCTTAAACTCATTTTGTTATTATTTAACAATGAGGAATTTTATTCAGTTTGGATCCACACATTAAAGAGAAATTCTTTTCATTGTCCATAGTTAACTAGAAGAATTGGGAGATGAAGTAAAGATGGTTGATTTATTATTTTTGCATATCATATTAAAATCTTGTGTGTTCTATGAGGCCTATTTTACATGCTTTTTTTTTTAATTTTTTTTTTTATAGTTTATTTACTTTTGAGACAGAGAGAGACAGAGGATGAGTGGGGGAGGGCCAGAGAGAGAGGGAGACACAGAATCTGAAGCAGGCTCCAGCCTCTGAGCGGTCAGCACAGAGCCCGATGCGGGGCTTGAACCCACGAACTGCGAGATCATGACCTGAACTGAAGTCAGACACTTAACCGACTGAGCCACCCAGGCGCCCCTTTACATGCTTTTTAAAACCTTTTTCATTAATCTTTTTTCCTATATATATCTATTCCTTCCTCCATCCAGAATTGATTTCACTTTCTTTCATGTTCTTGTAACATTTTGTTGTTAGTTTCTCAAAACGGTAAGGGTTCTGCTGTATTCATCTGTATATTCTTATAATAGCTATCTATGACTGTTACATGATAGTTCACTAAACATTTATTAGCTCTCCAGTTTACTTAAATACATTAGATAGAGCCTTTTACTTCACTCTGATTCAATGAATTTTAATTATTTTACCATCCAGATACAACTGAGGCATACCACAGTATCATAAACAGTGGCTTATGAGAACGATGGGAAATAGAGTAGGGAGAAAAGAGGTGTCCCACTCTGATCTCTTGTGGTTAATTGATGATTTGGATATTTAATATACCCTATACATTTCCCTTCCCAATTATAAAAGATATAACATGTTTAATGGAGAATCCATAGATACCACTTACTTTAGAGAGAAATTTAAAAATATTTCTATTGTGTTCTGGCCAGTTGTTGTCTTGTATGTGTTTGTGTTTCTTTCTTTTTTTTTTTTTAGAGTTTATTTTATTTTATTTTATTTATTTTTTTTTTTTATTTTATTTCTAGGATAGAGAGAGACAGCGTGAACAGGGGAGGGTCAGAGAGAGAGGGAGACACAGACTCCGAAACAGGCTCCAGGCTCTGAGCCGGCAGTCAGCACAGAGCCCGATGCGGGGCTCGAACCCACGAACCGCGAGATCATGACCTAAGCGAAAGTCAGACGCTTAACCGACTAAGCCACCCAGGCGCCCCAGAGTTTATTTTTTTGAGAGAGACAGATGGAAAAAGTGAAAGCTGGGGAGGGGCAGAGAGAAAGGGTAATAGGGGATCCCAAGCAGGCTCCATAGTGTCAGTGCAGAACCCAGTGCGGGGCTCAAACTTATGAACCAAACCACGAGATCATGATCTGAGCCCAAATCAAGAGTTGGACACTTACCGAACTGAGCCACCCAGGTGCCCCCTTTCTTTCTTTCTAAGTTTTATTTTTTTTAATTTAATTTAATTTTTATTTATNAGACACTGAAATAGGCTCCAGGCTCTGAGCTGGCAGTCAGCACAGAGCCTGATGCAGGGCTCGAACCCACGAACCGTGAGATCATGACCTCACGATTAAGCGAAAGTCGGACGCTTAATCAACTAAGCCACCCAGGTGCCCCTTTTTAAGTTTTATTTATTTAAGTAATCTATGGGTCTTAAACTCATTACCCCAACATCAAAAGTCACACGTTCTTACAACTTAGCCAGACAAGGCACCCCTTGTTTGTGTTAATTTCTGATTTTCTTTTAATGAAGAGGAAGAACAAATACTGACTTAACCCAGCATGTTCTTAGCTGCATATATTATTGATTAATATAAATAAATGGGCACAGAAAATTTTAATCTTTATAGTATATGGAACACCATGTGTTAGAAGTGTACAGTACTTTGTTTGAAATATCTTATTTGTATAGAGTGCCTCCATTGTGTTGCTCAGCTATGAAATATACACAATTATAAAAGTCAGAAGGACAAATAATTTTGTATTAAAATATCTTGTTATGTTCATTCAGAGGCAAGATATTTTCCCTCAATTCTTTAATATTAACTGTTTAGAGTGTTGTTGTTTATGTTTTTGTATGTTTATGTATGTGTTTTTAAAAAAACACAAAATATTTTTACAGTCTTTGAAAGAGTATTTGATTTGATTCAGACATGAATAAACATCCATTAATACTTAGATTTTTGTTTGTTGGTGATTTAGTTATTTCTCTTTTCCTTGACTCAGGTAAATTTTCAAAGAGAAGCTATGTTTTTTAAAATGATGCCTTTACCTATTTTTAATAGTTTTAATTCAGAGGCTAACATAGAGAACAAACAGCTTTGCATTCATTTGAAGTACTCATGTAAACATTTGTTATCTCAAGTTGTGCTTTATATCAAATTTAAGCCAAATTATATCTTAAGGTTTTTTTTTATGTTTATTTATTCTTAGAGAGAGAGGGAGAGAGAGTGGTGGAAGAGGGGCAGAGAGAGGGAGAGACATAGAATCCCAGGCAGGCTCCAGGGCTGTCAGTGCAGAGCCAAATGTGGGGCTTGAACTGGCAAGCAGTGAGATCATGCATGACCTGAGCCGAAGTCGGATGCTTAACTGACTGAGCCATCCAGGTGCTCCTAAATTGTATCTTCTCAAGAGATGTCTTCCTTCCTGACATGGTGCTTGAACTCATGAACTGTGTGATCATGATCTGTGCCAAAGTCAGACACTCAACCGACTGAGCCACCCAGGCGCCCCACTCATTGCGTTTTTTTTTTTAAGCAACTTAGCTTTTGTTGGGTCTTTGCAGAGCATTTGACTTAAGTTTTTATAAAAACAGCAACTCTTTCTTTCTTCACTTAAATTTCATCATTTTTATAATATTTAAGATTTGTAACTGCAAGTGCAGTAGCAGATAAACAGGTTTGAGAATAAACCCCTCTGGCTCTGGAGCACTTCTGCACTGGAGAGAGGTCTGTTGGTACAGCAGGATGCGGAGAAGCTTTGGAGCAGAGCAGTGGGGAGCAGGTCAGCTAAGAGGAGTTTCTGTTGCAACCATTCTGAAAATATTTAACTCTCCAAAGACCACGAAATTAGAAGTTTATTTGTTCTCTTGCCTCAGAATAATTTAAGTGGTTTCTTCTTTGGAGGAACAGCATAGATCATAATTTTTATGGTTGAGGTGTTTTGTTGTTTGTTTTTAAGGAAACCTACTTTTATCTCCCTGCCACGTCTTTGGGAGGCTTTGATGGGAGGAGGTTTAGGACAAATAGGGAGGTAATAAGTGAATGTGGTTTTTTTTTATCATACAGTTTTATATCTGTAGTCTTTCTTTAGAATTCATTACACTTTGATTCTTTTCTGATTGAGGGCAGTGACCATAAAGAACAAGGACAAAATGAAACAATTTCACAGGCATTTTCTCTTAAATCTGCTTCTTTTAAAAAATTGGAAATTGTCTGTGAAGATGGTCTCCTCTTAGTCCTCCTCAGTTCTTAAAAGTGTAACATTTTTTAGAAAACATTCAGATGCTACAGATGGAAATATCTGGAACACTAAGACATTGTGTCATTCTTCAGTTTGTGATTAAACGAGTCACTTGTTTATGTTTTATTTTTCTTTTTTTTTTAATTAAGATTTAATTTTTAAGTAATGTTTGCACTCAGTGGGCTTGAACTTAATACCCTGACATCAAGAGTCACATATTCTACCGACTAAGCCAGCCTGGCTCCCCTATCTTTCTCTTTTAAATCTTGGAAGGTGGCTTCTATTTAAGTTTTAATGTTTGTTAATCTTTTCCATTGAACACCATTAATATCTGTTATCTGGGTTCTATTTATTTGGATTTTCCTGAGCTTTGTCACACCTAGTTCTAACTTGATGTGAGACAATATACTGATACTTCCTAGGGAAAACTGACAACCTAGGTGTACCAGGTTTATAGTCTCAGTATTTTAGAAAGCTAGGTTGATCTCTTTCCTTTTTAAAGCAGAACACTTCCTATATAGAAAATTATAATTATTTTAGGCTTGGGAAGATGTATGAATAATTTATAGAAAAGGTTTGAATTTTATATATGTGTATGTAGTATGTGTGTACAAATTTGGGCTTTGCCTTAGAAAGGCAGCAGATGCTTCTGCACTTCTAAATAGTTAAAATGATCCATCTTGTTTTGTGCAACATGGGTAAGGTTTCTGCTATATCTTAATAACGTTGGTTACCAGTGTTTTCTGCCAAGGGCTCCTCTAGCATTGGATTAGATTTCACAGTTCCCTTCTCTTCTCATTTTTTTATAATTGAGTTTGCCTTCCTCCACATGCCTGATAGCCACTGCCTAGAGATCAGGTGATACAAATTCAAGGACGCAGGCTCTGATAAGTATTGGAAAGGGCATTCAGAGGTTTTGTGAGTCACTCTTTTCTGCTTTTAGAAAATTTGCCTTCTAACAATTCAGTACAAGCTGTGCTCTTCTGTACTTGAATTTTGGGAAGTCAGAGCACCAATTTTTTCTGTAGGTGGGGTTTGTTTTTCCTAGAAACTTTTCTTCCTAATTTGGCAGCACTGGTTTCTGATTTCAGAATAAAATCTAAGATTTACCTTCTAACTCTATATTCCTTTGTAGATAATTTAATATTTTGATTATTGTTTTTATAGTGGCCCAGAAGCCCAAAGGCATCTAATGTGTTTTTAATTAATGGGTATCTGTGTTCTCAAGGGTCGTCTTGGGAACTAAGAATGATAGGCTTTTTTAGGTTGGAAAGGAATCTTGGCAATCAGAATCAGTAAATCAGAATCAGTAAAGAAACCCTCTGTGTAATTGTAAATATGAAATTAAAAATCTTAAATTGTGACATTAATGAGCCAGCCATTTTGGTTCAGAAGCAAGTTAAGTACAGTTTAACAAGGAAATGAACAGATAAGATTTTGCTGGGATGGAATTTAAAGATCAAACATGTAGTGTATATAGTGTTTGAAATGCAGCGTTTTAGATTTCTCAGTGGGTTCTACACTACTTCGGCCCAGTCTCCCCAGCATAAATTGAGGTCTATATGAGTTGCCTCAGCCAGCTAGAGGACCTGGGTCTGGTAGTCATGGGCCAGGTAGGATGGTGCAACAAAGGGAGAACCCAATTTTGACCATCAGTTTCTTTCCTTTTTTTATTATCTTATTAAGTAAAAAAAAATTTTAACGTTTACTTATTTTTGAGAGACAGAGTGCGTGAACAAGGGAGGGGCACAGAGAGAGGGAGGCACAGAATCTGAAGCAGGCTCCAGGCTCAGAGCTGTCAGCCCAGAGTGGGTCAAGGGGCTCAAACCCACTAACTGTGAGATTGTGACTTGAGCCAAAGTCAGACGCTTAACGGACTGAGCCACTTAGGTACCTACCCCTCTTTTCTTTTTTTAAAAGAAATGTTGTTGATAGATATCTGGATGACTGGGAGATAGTTTGCAGCTATTCCCTTTCTTGAGCCATCCTACTTTAAGTGTGGGCACTAGTTGCAGATAGATGAACTCAGTAGTTGTGAGCAGAGATTAGTTCTAATTCTTTGGTGCTACTGCTCCTAAATTTATTAAAGCTAAAATGTAAATAAGCTTTAGATGTGCCAAATATGAGGATATTGCAGTTCAAAAGAAGCTGGATGTTGAATGTAGTTGAGAATTAAATCACTTTAAGGTAGGTAAAAATATCAAGGCTGAATTATTTCTACATGTAACTACAGAGATGTAGTTCCTACAATTTTGTTTCACAGTTTATTTTAGAGCTATGTTTCTGACTATTTTATTTCTGCTCATAAATTTTGTTTTAATTAAAAAATTGTTTTTAATGTTTATTCATTTTTTGAGAGACAGAGCATGAGAAAGGGAGGGGTGGAGAGCGAGGGAGACACAGAATCCAAAGTCCGAGCTGTCAGCACAGAGCCCAATTCAAGGCTTGAAGCCACCAACTGTGAGATCATGACCTGGGCCAAAGNCGAGATCATGACCCAAGTGAAAGTCGGACGCTTAACCGACTAAGCCACCCAGGCGCCCCAAGGCACCCCTTATTTTAATTTTAAAATTAAAGATCTTAATAGATAAGATGGATCAGAAGGGAAACCACTTGTGTATAATGTAAATATTCATAACATTTTATGCTTTTCACCACCTCCCCACATAAACTTTAAATGTATACTTAGCAATTTATGTTTATATACAATTTAGGAAATGACAAAGAAAATGATGGATAAAGTTGATTACATAATAATGTTAAACCTGTGTGCATCATGGTTTTTTCTTTTTAAAAGCTTAAAAGTAAATACCAAATAGAAAATATTTCAAACATAAGACTAAAGGAAGGAACTCAAAAATCAATATGGGGGAGGCTACGAAGACTCTCTTAGGTAAAATATATGAATAGGTAAGTTATACAAGGGAAAATACAGCTAGGAGACATGAAAAGATTTTTA
>NW_027527920.1:6162143-6216920 GCF_008692635.1 Crocuta crocuta | reverse complement strand
TTTTCTTTCTTCTTTTTTTTTTTTTTTTTTTTTAAGTTTATTTATTTTGGGGGAGAGAGAGAGAGCGACCACAAGCAGGGGAGGGGCAGGAGGAGGAGAGACAGAATCCCAACCAGGCTCCATACCATCAGTGCAGAACCTGACGTGGGGTTTGAACTCACGAACTGTGGGATCATGACCTAAGCCAAGAGATCAAGAGTTGGACGCTTAACCAACTGTGCCATCAAGGCACCCCTCACTGTTACTAGTTCTTAAAGAAAATTCAAAATAAGTCAGTGAGGTTTTAATCTTGTTTGTAGTACTAGATTTAAAAATACATACATTGTTATCCAGTATTGATGAGATTTGTTAAAATGAATGTTCACTGCTGGTAATTAGAATACAACTGTTTGAGAGTAGAGTTTGGCAGTATGTAGCAAGAGCTTAAAAATAAATTTTGAGCTGTTAATTCCACTTTTGGGAATCCAAAGCCTAGGAATATTCACTGTAACATTATTTCTAACATTAAAAATTAGAAATAATCTAAATAACCAATAATAGAAAATACTTGTGATATATCTACTATGTAGAATATTTTAAGGTGGAGTTAAAAATGATTATCATGAAGTCTTTAATATAGGAGGTGGAGAAAGAAATGGGATACATAAATAAAAACTATTGGCCACCTACCTGACAAGCATTACGCTAGAGATTTATACCTGTTATCTCTTTTAAGCTTCTGAACAACTTTGGAAGTTTAGACCAATAGCCTAAATATTACGAAAGAGGTAGCTGAGATCTGCAGAAGGTAATTCACAAAACGTAAGCAGTGGGGCCAGGATTTGAATCCAAGTTTGCTTCCAAAGCCAGTGTTTTTCCTATTATATAATATAACATACTAAAAATAAAAAGATTTTTTACGGGCACCTGGGTGACTCAGTCAGTTAAGCGTCTGACTTTGGCTCAGGTCACGATCTCATGGTTTGTGGGTTTGAGCCCTGTGTCGGGCTCTGTGCTGACAGCTCAGAGTCTGGAGTCTGCTTCAGATTCTAGGTGTCTCTCTCTCTCTCTCTCTCTGCTCCTCCTCCGCTCACGCTCTATCGAAAATAAAATAAAACATTAAAAAAATTTTTTAATTAAAAAGATTTTTAAATTGTTCCTTGAAGTAATTTATCAGTTTTAGAACATCTTTTGCTCTCAGTTTTATTTAGAAAAATCTTCTTGAATTTTTTTTTTTTTTTTTTTTAGTAGAATTTCTTGGATCCAAAAATGGGAGCAGTCTTTTGAAATTTATTTTTGGAGTACTGCTGAAGGTGTTTTTGTATTCCATAAACATACATTGATGGAGGGTTTGAGAGATTTTAATTTTACATGATAATCTTTACCAGAACACAGTGTAAATGAAATGGAGTTTTATTTCAACAGATCATTTTGGACCTGTATGAAATTCATAGCATCATTGAGGAATTCTGATTTATCACCTCTAGATGTTAATCCCTATATTAAAAAAAAAAAAAGTATGTTAAAATTATAGACCCTTCATAACTCAGTACCTAAATATTTCAAAGCAAACTCAACTTTTTTGCAGTGCTGTGTAGATTTTAGTTTTTTGCTAACATTTATTCTCTTAAAATATGACATATATGTATATAGTTCATTTCAAAATCTTTTTGATGATTTTAGTATTTTGGAGGAGGAAATCCTCTTTTGCCCTAAAGAAAAGAACTTACACTGTTTTCTAAGAACTGGAGAGAGACCTTAAAAATAAGATGAATATTATAAAGCTCCTCAAAAACAGTAGAGAAAAAAGGAATTTTTAAAAAGTTCTTCTAAAATTACTTGAATAAAAGACATAAAATGGAGTTATAGAAGGCTCACTTATTTTGGTTGTTTTTTTTTTTGTTGAATGTTATCCTTTTCTTAAGGATCATGCCACTGTAAAACATTCCAAAAGAACAAAGATCTTAATAATGCATATTTTCATTTTTATGTGAATACCCCTGGTCGTGGAAGTAGAATCTTCTCCATCCCTTCCTGCCAAGAAATTTGCCACATAAATAAAAAATAACTTATTTTTAATTTTAAAGATTTATTCATTCAGCTAATACTTATTAGGTGCGTTTTGTGCCACGCACCATTCTAATTGCTGGGAAAAAATAAGACGTGGTTCTTCAAGGAATTCATGATCTGGTGGCGGAATCAAAAATCCATTAGTTCACCTTAGAAATACAAGACCAGGTGAACTAAAAAGGATAACCCAGGGATAAAAGTTAAAAGGATTTTATTCACCAGGGATCATGAATTTAACATTCTTGTTTTGTGTAATAGTGGAATCAGAATTACTGATTTCTATTATATATAGAAATCTTCCATAGCCCAGATCTTCTGAATTGTATTTAATATCATAGTACAGTCGACCCTTGAACAACATAGTTTAAACTGGATGGGTCCACTTATGTGCAGATATATTTTTTTACACTAAAATAGTACTGTACTGTAAACGTAATGTGTTTTTCTTATCATTTTCTTAACATTTTCTTTTCCCTTTATTGTAAGAATACAGCATATAACACATATAACATATAAGATATGTGCTGTTTATGTTATTGGTAAGGCTTCTAGTTAACTGTGGTAAAATTTTGGGGGAATCAGGTTACATACAGATTTTCAGCTGCATGAGGGTCAGTGTCCCAAACCCCCTTTTGCTGGTCAAGGGTCAGTATACATACATGCGTGTCCATAAACGTCATCTTATTTCTTTGAACTCCTTCAGGATGTGTCATAGTATGATCATAAACCTGAGCTTTCTCCTTTCCATGAACATTCAGGTTGTTTCCAGTTTTTTGTTAGGTTTTTTTTTTTTTTTTTAGGTGCTATTTATACCAGTGAACATCCTTGTGTTTGTGTGTGTGAGTGTGTGTGTGTGTGATCCTTATATACAAGAATATATATTTTCGTATATATGTATTTCTTTCAATCTTAAGTAGTTTTACTAGGTGAAAGGATATGCGTACTTGTAATTTGCTACTGTCAGTTGCTTCCCTGACCCTAAACTCGTTACACTCCTATGAACATTCTTATGAGTGCCTGTTACCCACAGTTTTATCAGTAATTTAAGAAATTTTTGAACTGACAAAATGAAAATAATACTTTGTTATAATTTGTACACCTTTGCTTACCACCAAGATTGAATGTTTTTATGATCGTTAACCATTTGTAGTTCCAGAATTGCTTGTTGATATTCTTGCTCATTTGCCTAGTATTTTTTTTTTCTTATTGGTTTGTATTTTGTGAGTAATGCCTACTAGTCAGTTCTCTATTATATGTTGTAAATATTTTATCTCAGTCTGTCACTTACCTTAGGTAATTTATAAAATCTTTCATTACACAGAAGTTGAAAACAATTAAGTTGTCAGGTTGGTTATTACTTTTATGGTGTTTGGATTTTTAAAATAATAGGTTCATTGAGATATAGTTCACATACTTTAAATTTCACCCTGTTAAAAGTGTACAATTCAGTGGTTCTTTAGTATATTCATGGAGTTATGCATCCATCACCACAGTTTAATTTTAAAAAATTCATCTCTCTGAAAAGAAACACTGTACTGATTAGCAGTTATTCCCCTCTCTTTCCAGTCCTTGAAAACCACTAATCATCTTTCTGTCTCTGGTTTTGCCTGTTCAGCATGTTTCTTACAAATGGAGTCATATAATAGATGGCCTTTTGTAACTGGCTTCTTTGACTTAGCATGATGATTTTAGGGTTCATCAATGTTATATAGCATGCATCAATAGTACTTCATTCTTAGAATTTTTTAAATACAGTTTATTTATATTAAAAGAGAGACTGAGTGGGGGAGGTGCAGAGAGAAGGGGGAGAGAGAATCCCAAGCAGGTTCCATGTCAGCAGCACAGAGCCTGACACAGGGCTCAGTCTCACGAACCATGAGATCATGACTTGAGCCAAATCAGGAGTCAGATGCTTAATTGACGGAGTTACCCAGGCACCCCATATCCTTTAATGAGATATGTCTAATTTCCTTTTTAAATTTTAAAAATTGTGGTAACATATTTACCCTCGTACATTTTTAAGTGTATAATTCAGTACTGTTAAGTATATTCATATCGTTGTGCAGAAGACTGCTAGAACTTTTTATCTTGCAAACTGAAACTATACCCATTAAACAATTCCTGTTTACTCCTACCCTCAGCCCTTTGGTAACCATTATTGTATTTTTTGTTTCTAAAAATAGGACTAGTTTAGATACCTCATGTAAGTGGAATCACTCAATATTTGTCTTTGTGACTGACTTATTTCACTTAACACAGCGCCCTCAGGGTTCGTCATATTGTAGCATGTGATAGGATTCCTTCCTTTTTAAGGCCAATAAATATTCCATTATATGCATATACTACATTTGCTAAACCATTCATCTGCAGCTGGACATTTAGGTTGTTTCCACCTCTTGGCTATTGTGAATAATGCTGCTATGAACATGGGTGTGCAAGTGTCACTTTGAGATTCTTTCAGTTCTTTGGGATATACCAAAATGTGGATCATACGGTAATTCAGTTTTTTTGAGTAGCCACCATACCATTTTCCACCGTGGCCGTACCATTTTATGTTCCCACCAACAGTGCCCAGGGATTCCAGTTTCCCGGTATCCCCAGTAACAGTTATTTTCTCTCTCTCTCTCTCTCTCTCTCTCTCTCTCTCTCTCTTTAGTAGCTATCTTTATGGGTGTGAAGTGGTTTCTCATTGTGGTTTTGATTTGCATTTGTCCAGGGATTCATAAGGGTGAATATTCATGTGGGTGTGGCCATTTGTGCATCTTATTTGGAAAATGGTGTGTTCAAATCCTCTCCTTATTGGTAATTGGGTTTTTCTTGTTGAGTTGTTGGAGTTCTTTATTTTGGATATTAACCCATGGCCAGATAAATGATTTCCAGATATTTTCTGCTATTCTGTAGGTTGCCTTTCACTCTATTGGTTGTTTCCTTTGATGAGTAGAAGATTTTAAGTTTGGCGTAGTCCCAAGTGTCTGTTGTCTGTGCTTTTGGTGTCATATTCAAAACATCATTGCCACATGTATTATCATGAAGTGTTTTCCTGTGTCTTCCTAGAAGTTTTATAGTTTCAGGTCTTTCATCCATTTTTAGTTAATTTTTGTATATATTGTAAGGGAAGGGGCCAGCTTCATTATTTCACACCTGGGTATTTAGTTTCCCCAACACCATTTGTGGAAGATACCGTTCTTTCCCCATCGTGTGGTCCTGGCACCTTTGTTGAAGATCATTTGATCTAATGTGTGAGGCTTTATTTCTAGGCTTATTCCTGTTCCATTGATCTCTATGGCTGTCTTTATACCAGTACCACACTGTTTTGATTACTGTAGCTTTGTTGAATGTTTTGACATCAGGAAATATGAAACTTCAGATTTTGTTGTTTTTCAAGATTGCCTTGGCTGCTCAGAATCCCCTGAGATTTCATATGAATTTTAAGGTAAATTTTTTGTTTCCTTCTCCAGAAAATGCCACTGGGATTTTGATAGGGATTGCATTGAATCTGTAGATCACTGTGTATTACGGACATTTTAAAAATATTAAGTCTTCTAATCCATGAGCATTGGATGCATTTCCATCTACTGTACTTTGTGATTTTCTCCCATACAAGTCTTTCACCTCTTTGGTTAGGTTTATTCCTAAGGATTTCATCCATTTTGATGCTATAGGAAATAGGATTGTTTTTTAAATTTCCTTTTCAGGGGCGCCTGGGTGGCTTAGTTGGTTAAGCGTCCGACTTTCACTCAGGTCATGATCTCGCGGTTCGTGGGTTCGAGCCCCGTGTCGGGCTCTGTGCTGACTGCCAGCTCAGAGCCTGGAGCCTGTTTCAGTCTGTGACTCCCTCTCTCTCTGACCCTCCCCCTGCTCACGCTGTCTCTCTCTCTCTCTCTCCTAGAAATAAATTAAAAAAAAAAAAAAATTTCCTTTTCAGATTGATCATTGTTAGTGGTAGAAACACAACTGATTTTGTGTTGATTTTGTATTCTACAACTTAATGAATTTGTTTATTCTAATAGTTTTTTTTTTTGAGGAATTTTTAGGGTTTTCTACATTTAAGTCATATCGTGTATGAAGAGATGATTTTACTGTCTTTCAAATTAGGATGCCTTTTATTTCTTTTCTTATTTACATAATGGCTAGGACTTCTAGTCTGATGTTGAATAGAGAGTTGCCTTGTTCTAATCTTAGAAGAAAAGCTTTCAGTCTTTTACTGTTGAGTATGATATTAGCTGTGAATTTTTCATATATGGCCTCTATGATGGTCTCCTTATATTCCTAGTTTGTTGAGTGGTTTTTTTTTTTGTAATCATGAAAGGTGTTGAATTTTGTCAGATGCTTTCCCTCAGTTGGAATGATTGTCTTTTTCTCTTATTCTGTTAATGTGGTATATTACATTGATTAATTTTCATATTTTGAACCATCCTCGCATTCCACAAATAAACCCCACTTGCTTATGGTATATAATCCTTTTCATATGCTGTTGAATTTGAAGAGTAGACATTGTTATCTTGCTCTTTAGAGGGAAAGTATCTAGTTTTTCATCACTGAGTATGTTAGCTATACATTTTTTCATAAACACCTTTGTTAAATTTTTTAAATCGTGAAAATGTATTGGAATTTGTTTAAATGCTTTTTCTCCATTTATTCAGGATGATCCTGTGGTCTTTGTTCTTTAGTCTATTAAAATGATCTGTGATTGCTTTTCATAAATGTTAAATAGTGGCTTTTGCATTTTGTCTGCTTTTTGGTGACCCATCCTACCTCTAAGATGAGTATATTAAAAGTGTCATGCATTTTCCATTTCTGACATTGAAGTGTTTTTTTTTTTTAATCAACTCTAGATTTTATTTTAACTTACAGAGTAAAGCTCTTATTTTCTCCAAAAACTTCTTTTGAATGAATATTTTTTGGACTATGTTTGCTGATTTGTTTGTATATTTCTCCACTAACATGAATTACTGTGTTTAATATTTTTTGATTGTTTTAAAACTTTGAAATTGGTAATATATTCACTTGATATAAAAATCAAAAGTTATAAAAGACTTTATAATGAAAAAGAAGTTCCTCTCCTACCTTTATCTCAACCACAGGTGTTGCTTTCAGTTCCTTTTTTGTCTTTCCAGAGAGTTCGCTGCATATGCAAACATTTGCCACATTCTTTTTTAAATATCTAGTTACTATGTGATTGATTGGACTGTGCTTTATGTAATATTCTCCTACTGATTGACATTTAGGTAGTTTCTTGCTTTTAAAAAACAGCACTACAGAGAATGTTTTGTAATATATATCACTGTGCAGGTGTCTTAAGTGTATAAAAAATTTTTTAAGATAAATTCCTAGAAGTAGAATGTGTATTTAAAGTTTTGATAGTTGTTGCCAAATTTCCCTCTGTAGAACGTTTGTGCTAATTCATAATCCTACTGGCTATGCAGAGTTTTTTGTCCTGAGCCTTCAATAAAACCATGTGTTTTAAAACTTTTTGGTTAAAAATATTAGGTGAACGTTTGTAACTCATTATTTATAGTTTTTTGGGTTTTTTTTTTAGTTTATTTTTGAGAGAGAGAGAAAGAGAGAGAGAGAGTGGGAGAGGGGGAGGGAGCGAGAGAGACACAGAATCTGAAGCAGGCTCCAGGCTCTGAGCTGTCAGCACAGAGCCCAACATGAGGCTTGAACCCATGAACTGTGAGATCATGACCTGAGATGAAGTCAGATGCTTAACCAGCTGAGTGACCCAGGCACCTCTTAACTCATTATATGTAGTTTTAACTTTCATTTCTTTTTAGAGTGAGAGTGAAGGGTTTTTTAGTATGTATATTATATTGCTTTTTGTTTGAATTGTTCATGAACTTTTTCCATTTAAAAATTAGCTTGTTGGACATTCTTCTCCGATTTGTAGAATTAAAGAATTTAGCACCTTGTTATATAAATTGCAGCCATTTTTTGCTCCAGTGTGATACCTTTTGCCTTTATTTATGATTGGCGTTAGAAATATGCCATCCATGCCTTTTAATTGTTTAAGTAATATTTCATGGTATGGTTATATCATTCTTTTTCTACCTTTTCACCTTTTTGCATTTTGGTTGTTTCCAATTTTTGTGTGTCACGAATAATGATATTACAGGTATTCATCATGAACAGGTTTTTGTATACATAAGTTTCCCCCTTATTTGGCCAAATGCTCAGGAGTGCGATTGCTGGGTCATGTGTGTGTTTATTTAGTTTTGTAAGAAAAACACCAAACCAGTTTCCAGAGTTGATACCATTTTACACTTCAGTGGCAATATCTGAGATACAGTTTTTCTGCATCCTTACCAGCATATTTGATTTTGTCACTTTCTAGTTTTAGGTGATTAAATACAGGTAGGTAGTGAGAGTTGCTTTATGTATTCTAGATACTGGTTCTTAGGTATGTGGTTTGCAAATATTTCTTCCAGTCTGTAACTTATGTTTCTTTTTTTTTTTGAACTTTTGATTTTGAAATAATTATAGATTTATAAGAAGTTGTGAAGAAGTGTACAAGAAGGAATGTCCTGTGTATTCTTCACTCAGCCTTCCCCATTGTCAGCACCTTTCCTAAGTATAGTGCAGGCTCAAAATCAGGAAGTTGACATTCACAGAGCTTATTCAAATTTTACTAGTTACTTACGCACTCATTTCTGTGTGTGTATATGTCTATGCAGTTTTATCCCATGTGTAGTTTCATGTAACTACCACCACAATCAAGACACCACAAGACTCCTTCTTGCTGCCTTCTTGTTTTATAGCCTCACTCACCCCATTCCCCCATCCCCAGTCCTGGCAGCCACCAATCAGTTCTCTATTTGTAAATTATGTTGTCCCACCAATGTTATATAAAAGGAATCATTTCTTATGTATTCTTTAAAGGTTGGCTTTTTTTCATTCAGCATTATTTCTTCAGGTTTATCCAAGTTGTGGTGTACATCAGCAGCTTTTTTTTTATCGCTAGCAATTATTTCATAGTGTGGTATACTACCATTTGTTTAACCATCTTACCCAACTGAAGGACTTTAAAATAGTTTTCAGTGTTTGACTATCATGAATAAAGTTGCTGTGACCATTTATATACAAGTTTCTGTGTGGAAATAGGTTTTCATTTCTCTGTGATAAATGCCCAGTAGTTCAATTGCTGGGCCATGTGGTAAGTTCATTTTTAGTTTTAAAAGGAACTATAGGGGCAGGGCGCCTGGGTGGCTTAGTCGGTTAAGCGTCCGACTTTCGCTTAGGTCATGATCTCGCGGTTCTTGGGTTCGAGCCCCACGTTGGGCTCTGTGCTGACTGCCAGCTCAGAGCCTGGAGTCTGTTTCAGTCTGTGACTCCCTCTCTCTCTGACCTTCCCCTGCTCACGCTGTCTCTCTCTCTCTCGCCTAGAAATAAATAAAACCTTTAAAAAAAAAAAAAAAAGGAACTGTAGGGGCATCTGGGTGGCTCAGTCGGTTTAAGCGTCTGACTCTTTGATTTCGGCTCAGGTCATGATCTCAGGTTCGTGAGACTGAGCCCTGCATTGCGCTCTGCAATGACAGTGCGGAGCCTGCTTGGAATTCATTCTCTGTCTCTGTCTCTCTCTCTGTCTCTGTCTCTCTCACACATCTCCTGTCATGCTCATGCCCGGTCTCTCAAAATAAGTAAACTTTAAATAAATTAAAGGAACTGCAAAATTATTTTCCACAGTTACTGTACCATTTTACATTGGTACCAGACAGTTCTAAGTTGATCCAGTTTCTCTGCATCCTTGCCAGCATTTGATGCTAGCACTATTTGCTATTTTAGCCATATTGATAGCTGTGTAGTGATACCTCACTGGGGTTTAATTTTCATTACCTTAATGGTTCATAATGTTAAACATCTTTTTATTTGCTTATTTGCCATGTGACTGTACTCTTCAGTGAAATTTCTCTTTATCTTTTGTCCATTTTCTAATTGGAGTGTTTTTTTTAACTAAACTAATGAGTTTTCAGAATTCTTTTTTTTAAATTTTTTTATTTAAAAAAATTTTTTAATGTTTTTTTAATTTATTTATTTCTAGGAGAGAGAGAGAGAGAGACAGCGTGAGCAGGGGAGGGTCAGAGAGAGAGGGAGTCACAGACTCTGAAACAGGCTCCAGGCTCTGAGCTGGCAGCACAGAGCCCGACACGGGGCTCGAACCCACAAACCGCGAGATCATGACCTAAGCGAAAGTCGGACGCTTACCTGACTAAGCCACCCAGGCGCCCCAAGTTTTCAGAATTCTTAATATATTCTACATACTGTTCCTTTGTTGAGTTTGTGGCTTGCAGCTGTTTTCTCCTACTTGTTTAATCTTCTTAATAAGGTCTTGTGCAGAACCAAGTTAAAAAAAATTCTTTTTCTTTCATAGATTGTACTTTTGGTGTCAAGTCCACATAGTCTTTGCCTAACCCTAGATCTGAAACATTTTCTCTTATGCTTTTTCCTAAAAGTTTTATAATTTTATGTTTTACATTTGAATTTGTGACTCACTTGTTGTTAAAGTGAGGTTTAGCTTGAGGTTCTTTTATGGCTGGCTGATTGCTCCAGTACCATTTGCTGAAAATTATATCCTTTCTGCAGTGTATTGCTATTGTACCTTTTCAGGTACCTGTACTTGCACTTGTAGGAGTCTGTTTCTGGGTCCTTTGTCCTTTTCCACTGATCTCTGTGTCTGTTTCCCATCAATATCACTTGTTCTTGATTACTGTAGTTATCTAAGAAGTCATAAAAATCAGGTAGAGTGATTTCTTTACCTTTATTTTGTTTAAAAATTCTTTAAGTTAGGGCACCTGGGTGGCTCAGTCGGTTAAGCGTCTGACTTTGGCTCAGGCCATGATTCTCACGGTTCTCTTAAGTTCGAATCCCATATTCTGCTCTCTCCTGTCCGCACGTAGCCTGCTTTGTATATTCTCCCTCTCCACCCTGTCCCTCCCCCTACTGGGCACGATTATGTGCACACTTGTGTACTCTCTCTCAAAAATAAGCATTAAAAACATTAGCTCTCGTTTTTAAAAGAAAAATTCTTTTAGGTATTCTATTGTTTTTGCCTTTACGTACAGATTTTTGAGTTATCTATCTCTATAAAAAAATCTTACTGGGAGTTTGATTGGAATTGCATTAAGCCTTAATATCAATTTAGTGATAGTTTTTCTATGTTGATTGTTCCAATATGTGAACATCGTATATCTCTGCTATTTATTTAGATCTTTGATTTTGTTGATTACCATTTTGTGGTTTTCAGTATACAAGTCCTGCACTTGTTTGTTAGAGCTGTACCTCAGTATTTTATTTTTTGGAGTGATTACAGATGTTATTATATTAAAATTTTTTTTTTAATAGTTTATTGTCAAATTAGTTTCCACATAATACTCATATTATATTAAAATTTTTTATTTTTGTGTGTTCATTGCTAGTGTATAGATATACAGTTGATTTTTGTTGCTGTTGTTGATTTTCTATCTTGTGACCTTGCTAAAAAGTCACTCAGTCTTAGGAAGTATTTTGTAAAATTTTGGGGATTTTCTAAAAAGATAGACTATTGTGTCGTCTACAAACAGGGACTTTTCTTCTTTTGCTATTTATGTACCTTTTTTTATTTGCTTACTTTGCCTTATAGCACTGTTTGGGATTCCAATACAGTATTAATACTGATGAGAATGAAAATCCTTTCTTAGTGTTCAGTCTTAGGGGGAAAGCCTCAAGATAAACTGATTTTTTTTCCCCTTCTGTTTTTGGACTTTTTCTCTTGAAATCTACGTGTTTTTTTTTTGTCATTATTCTTGGTTAAGTTTTATTAACATTTGCCTAATAGAAACTTTTATTCTTTGTTTTTTCAACCTTTTGTGGCATTTTGTTTTAGAGCGCTTTATGTTTTTTAAATAACAGTTTTATTGAGCCGTAATTCACGTACTATAAAATTCACCTTTTTAAAGGGTACATGATTCATTGGTTTTAGTATCCTCACAGAGTTGTGCAGCCAGTTTTAGATTTTCATTACCCCAAAAAGAGACCCTGTACCCATTATCAGTCACTCCCTGTCCCCATCTCCCTCTACCCCCTGGAACTACTGATGTCATTTCTGTCTCTGGATTTGCCTGCTCTGGACAGGTCATATAAGTAGTGTCATACAATATGTGATCTTTTGTGACTGGCTTCTCCTACTTAACATAATGTTTTCAAGGTTCATTCATGTTGTAGCTCCTTTCAGTACTTTATTCCTTTTTTATGGCAAAATAACATTTTATTGTATGGATATGCCACATGTTTTTTTGTTTTGTTTTGTTTTTTTTTCCCCTAGGAGAGAGAGACAGCGTGAGGAGGGGAGGGTCAGAGAGAGAGGGAGTCACAGACTGAAACAGGCTCCAGGCTCTGAGCTGGCAGTCAGCACAGAGCCCGACGCGGGGCCTGAACCCACGAACCGCGAGATCATGACCCAAGCGAAAGTCGGATGCTTAACCGACTAAGCCACCCAGGCGCCCCGATATGCCACATGTTTTAATCCGCTCATCAGTTGATGGACATTTGAGTTGTTTTTGCTTTGTGGAAATTATGAATACTGCTGCTGTGACTATTTCATGTACATGATTTTGTATGGATGTACATTTTTAATTCTCTTCATTATACACCTAGGAATGGAGTTACTGGGTCATATGGTAACTCTGTGTTTAATCTTTGAGTTACTGCCAGATGTTTCTAAAGCAGTGGCACCATTTTACATTCTCACCGATAATGTGTGAGATGACTCCTGATTTTCCACATCCTTGTCAAAACTTGTTATTGTATGTCTTTGTGATTATAGCCAATCTAGTGGGTATGAAGTGGTAGGTATCTGATTGGGGCAAGTTTCCTTCTTTTAAATAGTAAGCCTGTGACTGGGTTTTAAAAAACTCAGTCTAAAAATGTAACTTATTCTCATTTTTATGTTATCACTGTTATATGTGGTCTTTGTTTTGCCATCTTTGTTTTCTTTGTGGTCATTTATTTTTCATTCTTGACCTCTGTGAGATCATTTACATATGCTCTTTGTTTCCCTTTCATTTTCTAGTGTTTTGGCAATTCTCCCTGCTATTTCTATTTTACAAGTGGTTACTATTTGAAATTTATCAAACATCAAATCAATACCAAAATACCAGAATTTAAACTTGGGTTTCCCTACGTACATAGTAAAATTTCAGTGTAATCGGTATGTCTTGTTTCTCTTTTCCCCTTCGTTAATTTATTCATTGGTTTGTTTTACTAGAAATGTGTTAATGGCTTATTCCTCAAGTTTTCTATTAACAAAGCTTACATTAGGAGTCATTGATAGAAGAAGCATTTTCCCTCATTGCATAAGAGTCAAAATCTTAATAGACTGAATAATTATGGTCATGAAAGAATTGCTGCCAAATGGAGAAATATAAATTCATCTGTAGTGCTTTACTTCAGATTATTTTAGAGGACTCTATAGAATCCAAAGCTAAGAAGTAGTCATTCAATCAGGGAAGGGGGTGAGGGGATAAGAAAGCCTAATGAGTACATTGAGGAATTGAGTTAAAGTTCAACAAAGAGAGTGGAGCTCTAGCAATATTTAACATGTCAGATTGTAGTTGTATCCATCTAGCAGATGAGGAAATTCAGATTTTCACATTCACTCAGGATGTGAATCTTTAACTCTGTATTTAATATAAATAACACATTATTGTTAGTCTTGATACTATTACTTGTATTTTTATTTAAGGTTGTAGTTTCTCCAAAATTCATCCATGCTTACTTTTAGGTAAAGTCAATCAGGCCATATGTTTGTATTTATCGTTTGTGTATATGTGTCATTTGCTTATGCTTGTATGCATCATGGGGTACTTTTGGAGTCAGTTTTAAGATAAGATTATATTATGTATGTGGTGGTTTTTTTCATATTAATTCTCCCCTTCCTACCATAAGATCTAGATTTGCTAAATCAGAATATTTGGAGAAGAATGACGCTTTACTTAGTGTGACTAGAATTAAAATACTGGAGCTTTTTGCTACCTCATGAATAGTCTATGTTAGCCTTTCTAAATCTGCAGCTTCCTTTTACTTTGCTCTCTGACATAACATGTCACCTCTAGTTTTACCCCTGTTGTGCTTTTAACTTAACCTCTGAAATGTGTTTTAACTCTATATGAAATGAAATTACAGTTTTTAATGATAGTGGTTTGTTACAGCTCTCACTGCCTTACGTAGGTCAGCTTTTCTTAGAGGAGAGACACTAATTTTTTTTTGATACCCAAGGAATCAACTCACATAAGTTAAACATTTTACTATTTTGAGAAAATGATAATTATGAGTCTAATTCAGTTCTTTAGCTGAGGGTCATTGCATGGCATACTTTTGCTGTATGGGAAACTACAATTTAGATGCTGATTCAGTTAAAGGTGATAATTTCCTTTTTCAGTTGAGTTTTTGTACTCTAGTTTGTGAATATATGCATTGCAATGACTGTGTGTAAGAGACACAGTGCATTTCTTCGCACCCAGAGTTGGAGAAAAGAAAAGAAAGAAATGCGAATGTACATAATTGGAGTTATTAAACTCTTTGTACTCCCCTTCCTCCACCGTCAAAGCCAAAAGTGATGGTTAAGCATCTATCTCTGCTCACGAGGAAAGTAACTTTTGCTTCTCTAAACCTTCTGTATTACAGTGGTGGAGGATTTGTGGTACAGGAAGGTGAATTCTAGGAGCAAGAAGAAAGCACTTCTTATCTGGCTCAGGCCAAATTTCAATGGAAAGTTGTCTTTGACATCTTCCTGTTTGTTTCTTTGTGCTTCCCCCACCTCTTTCTGCCCCCTTTTTAGGTGTCCAGTGTCTCTAGCTCCTCCCAGTGGCATTTGCCCTAGGCCTGCACTTGTATCTCTTATTAAGCCCCACAGAATCCTTCCATTTTCCTTCTAATAGTATCTGTAAAATGGAAGAAGTCAGTCTGATTTATAGAGTGAACTGAGTGATTCTAACAGTCAGTGTAAGAGCCTGTCCACTGAAAATCCCTGAACATGTTCATCAGTTGCAGTAGTGTGTCATCTCCAAATACTGTAAGCTTTCATCCAACCTTGGGTCAGATTACTGTTTCTTTAGTTGAACACAGATAAAGTTGGCTTATGTTTACGGGCACATTGTGTGAAAAATCATTACTGGATTTTTAAAAGATGTAACACATTCTCCTGATGAGATATTCTCCTTGGGAAGAAGATACAGAGAAACAGACTGAGGTAA
Organism: Crocuta crocuta; assembly: GCF_008692635.1. Classification (NCBI taxonomy): domain Eukaryota; kingdom Metazoa; phylum Chordata; class Mammalia; order Carnivora; family Hyaenidae; genus Crocuta; species Crocuta crocuta. The sequence goes on along the minus strand of NW_027527920.1, from coordinate 6,201,645 downwards.
CTACATTTTTCTTCTCACCTGGGAACTGTGGTTACATAGAATGCCTGGCATTATTTATGATTATTTGGCACCATAGGGGAAAGATAGTTTTGAGCTAGGAGCTAAATCTAAGAAACCTACACTTGCTTGAGCATTCTTCTGGTCCAGCTTCATTAAGATAATCTTGATATTCATAATATTTCTACATTTGAACCTATAGGCTTGCTACTCAGGGATGGGAGTCCAGGAGAGTAGCAGCTATTTGCACATGTTTGCTTATTTGTAACTTAGGTGTTTGTCAGGGATTTTCCATTAACTTTGAGCTATTTTTCCTCTGATCACTATTCGTAGCAAGTGTGCTTAGGTTTGGGTTCACCTGCCACCACCTTCATGTCATGAGTTCTCTTAATCCTTATTGGAAGGAAATTCGTTTCTTTGTAGAGGAAAGTAAACATAGTAGTTTCTAAGACTGAGTTTTCAGAAGCAATATATTTTAGGGGACATAAACCAGTATTTACCCAAATGCCTAGAATTTCTAGCCTGTCTTTTATAAATATAAAATTAGTTATGGGTAAATGTTATTAAATGCCTAGTGTTTACAGTACATAATTCTACTCTTCGGAACCTTTTCTGGGTTCGTGAATTTAGGCTGTCCTCAAATTTTAATATTTTACCCTTTATACTTTTTTTTTCTTTTTTAAAGAAAGAAAGGATAGGGTAGAATGAATTTGAAAATGGCTGTTAAACTATAACTGCAGTTATACAGTTAATAGTAATGTATGATGAAAAATAAAGTGGCCAACATTTATCTATTTATTCATCCATTCATTCCTTTTAAAAATTTTTTTTTAATGTTTTACTTATTTCTGAGAGAGAGAAAGGGAGAGACGGCGTGAGCAGGGGAGGGTCAGAGAGAGAGGGAGATACAGAATCTGAAACAGGCTCCAGGCTCTGAGCTGTCAGCACAGAGCCCGATGCGGGCCTTGAATCTATGAACCACGAGCTCATGACCTGAGCTGAAGTCAGACGCCCAACCTACTGAGCCACTCAGGTGCCTCTCATTCATTCCTTTAAAAAATGTTTATTTATTCATTTTAAAGAGAGAGAAAGTGAGTATGTGGGGGAAAAGGGCAGAGAAAGAGAGAGAAAATCCCAGGCAGGCTCCATGCTGTCAGCACAGAGTATGATGCAGGACTCGATTTCCTGCACTGTTAGATCTTGACCTGAGCCGAAATCAAGAGTTGGATGCTTAGCTGCCCAGGCGCCCAAAGTGCCAACATTTATAAACAGGAAAAAATTTGAAAGTAAATACTTAATGCTTAAACTTAGCTAAAGACAGTACACATCTAAGAAAAAAACTTAAGCATAGCTATTTTGTTTCAGTTTGTACTAGGTAGATTGTGAAACATTATTTAAAATAATTTCCCTTTCTCGTCTAGAGTTTTAGTGTTCCAGAATCTTCTAGATGCTTTTATACAAGAACTCATGTACAGGAAAACTACTAGAAAATCAACAGTGAGGATGTGTTAGAACTAATTAGAAGTTCAGTCTGAGAGCCGATTCAAACTTAATGTGAAAACAATCAGGATTCTTTTTATTGCAAATGATAGAAAATCCACCTAAATCCGGCATTAACATAAAAGCTAAGCTGTTGGTTCATATGACCAAAGAGTAAGGGGCTTGATGCAGAGTTCAGCGAACACCAAGATCCTTTTCTTGACTTTCCTCTTCCTCTGCCAGCTTCCACCCCCATTGTTTGCTCCTCACTATGGCACAGTTCCATGAACAAGTCTTCTCTAGTGTGTCTCCAGTTCCTCGCCTTCCATTCACCTGTAAGTCCACTCCAGCCAGGTCTTTGCTCCAGTCACCCCCCTGGAACTTCCCTTGTCAAGAAAACTGTAATGTCAAAGCCCAAGGTCCCTTCTCGGACTCCGCCTATTTGATCTGTTGGCCGCATTTGACGCAGTTCATCAGGTTCTGCTGCTTGCAGTTCTTGGCCACTTGTCTTCCAGGATCCTACCCTCTCTCTCCATTTTTCTTTTATCTCACCGGTCATTTCTTTTGTTTCTCTCCTTCTCCCAGTCTCTTTTCTGTTTATACTTCCTTGGTGATTTAAATCTAGCCTCAAGCCTTTAAATAGTAATTAAACATTGGTGACCCTACATTTGTATCTTTAGCCAAGATCTCTTTCATGAGTTCTAGAATCTCATCTACTGCCTATAGAAAAATCATGATTCAGATGTCCGTCTCAAACTTACTTTGTCCAGGAGTGAATTTTTGTTCTTTTGTCCCAAACAGACACTCCCCAGAGCCTTCTCTTTCTTAGTTAAGGGAATCTCCATCCTTCTAGTTGCTCATGCTGAAATATTTAGAGTCTTTCTGGATTTTTGCCTTTTATTATGTCCCAGTCTAATTAGCTGGGAAGTCCTGCTGGCTCTACCTTTAAAATATATCCAGAATTTTACCATTTCTCATAACCTTTGCTGCTACCCTGATGTGAGCCACCATCATCTCTCACTTGGATGATTACATTAATCCTCATTTCTACCGCTGTTCCCTTTACAGTGTTCTCAATTTAGCTGCCAGAGTCATACTTTTAAATGTAAGCAAATCATGTTACTTCTCTGTTTAAAACTCTTTTTTGGCCTCCCATGTGACTCAGTAAAATCCAAAATCCTTATGATGTAGCCTTCTCTTTGTTACCCATCTGAGAGCATCATCTGCTAGTATTTATTCTCTTTGTTAACTTGGCTCTAACTATGCTGGCTTTCTGGCTGTTGCTCAATTATACTTTGTGCTCTTGTCTTAGAGCCTTGGCATGGGTGTTTTCTTTACCTGGAATGCTGATTCCACACGGCTCTGTCCTTCACCTCCTTCAAGTCAAGGTGTTACTATTTTTTAAAATGTTTATTTGTTTATTTTGAGAGAGAAAGCACAAGTGTGAGCAGGGGAGGGTCAGAAAGACAGAGAGAGAATCCCAGCTAGGCTCCATGCTTAGCAGAGAGCCCAGTGATGTGGAGCTTGATCTCAACCGTGAGACCACAAACCTGAGCTGATACCAAGAATCAATGCTTAACTGATTGAACCACCCAGGTGCCCCAGGGTATTACTATTTTTATGAGACTTACCCAGACTCCCTGTTTAAAATTGCACCTCATTCCTTCTAATCCCCATTACTTTGTCCAATTTTTACATAATGTTTATCACCTTCTACTGTATCTTATTATGATATTATTTATTTTTCTTTGCCCATTAGAATGTAAGTGTTATAAGAGCAGAGGTTTTGATCTCTTGTTCACTGATTATTTCAAGCACCTCGAATGGTATCTTAAAACAACATACTAGGTGATCAATAGTTATTTGTTGAATGAATGTTTGTGTAACCATCAGATTCATGTTCTTCATTTCGTGGCTCTGCTTCCTTGATGTCGGTCCCAGTTTTTAAGGCATTTATGTGGTTCCCAGGAGTTCCTTTCAGATTCACATCTGCCTGAAGAGAGGAAAAGTCTTTGTCTCAACATTCCCAAGGGAAGTCCTGAGGCTCACTATGACTGAACTATTTTAAATGCCTTGTTCAGCCCTTGGTCAGTCAACCCTGGCAGGGGAATGTGAAGTACTTTTTGGCCTAGACTTTGGTCATATGCTCCATTCTGAGACTGGAAGCAAAGCCACAAACAAAAATGTTTACTGGGGGAATAGAAGCTGCTGAACAAGTATACAAAAAGTGTCTACTCACTTATATGCCACTGTTTTACAAAATGTGATCCTTGGATGCTGGTTCCATGGGATGTCAGTAGGCCTTCTTTGACCATGTCCCATTGAGTTTGGAAACTTAAATAAGTTTCGTTACAGCAGAATTTCTTAGGGCTTTAAATATAATTATGTGCTCCAGGAATCTCTAAGTGGGAGATGTTATATGCAGCAACTTCCCGAAAGTCTTTGAACATGTAACCCTTTCCCTTTTTAGAACATCTTTTCCTTTTCAGTGCCCTTCTAGAGAATCTCAAGGTATATTCTTGTGGACCACAGTATGAGAAATTTTGATATACTTGATAAGAACTAGTTACAAAATTGAAGAAAAAACTTGTGCGACAGTTAAAAAAATACAAAAGAATATTCCTCAAATATACTGGACTTATTTGAAGAAAAAAATGTTTACAGACCCCTAAAGACTTTAATATATAAAAAGACACAGGTTTTTGAAAGATGTGTATTCTCAGTAGTTTAGTGGAGTTGTAATGAAAAATCCAACTTAATAGAGAGGGAGGAGGTGACGGGAAAAGGAAGAGAGCTTTATCAAATGACTCTAAACTTCCTTTGTGTTGTAGTCTTTTTTGATTGCAAGGAAGGTCGCCTAAGAAAAGTTTAATGTAAGGATATATATTAATTAAAACCAGAATCAGAAAGTTATGATTCTGTACTTCCTCTGTTATGGTTATGCCTTCTTTTCCTCTCTGGCACCTCTGTATCTCTTTAAGCATCTAATTTGTTTTCCACTGGCTACAGAGAGCTCTCAGGAGACTCTGCATCTTCCACCCTCCAAATCCTGGATGAAGCTTGTGTGAGATGATCTTAAGTAATATGTTGATAATGGATGGCTTCCTTCAAGCCTAGTCATTTTGTGGGTTGCCCAGAAGTCAGCAGATAGGTCATGCATGGGAAAATTTTGCTCCCTGGTCCTATCGATGTTCAATACAGAAAACAGCCCAGAGCTGTTTCCCTGATAGGAGATGTGAGCTGGGAAGATGGAGCTAGAAGGAGGAATTGGATGTGGTGTAGGTACCATGACTAAAGTGTCCAGTATAATTGAGAAGAAAAAATAAGACTAGATGGAAGGTACATGCCATACCACATATAGAATATATTGTCTTTATATGTGCAAAGGTACAGGGAGTGAAACTGTGGAGCTGGTGCCTGAATAAGCAGTTAATGAAGTAGGAATACAATTTAAAAATAAGACGAAAGTGAAATTTCTAATTAGTTGCATGAATTAGATATTAAATTGTTCAGGAGTTCTTAATTAACCACTAAAAAGTAAGATTCCAACCTTGCAACTTACCAGCTTAATGTCAGAATGGTTTAAAGATTAAAATGCTTAGAAGTGAAACTAAAATAATGTCAGAGGGAAATACAGGTTGCATTTAAATAAATGCATTAGGGTGCCTGAGTGGCTCAGTTGGTTGAGTGTCTGACTTTGCCTCATGTCATGATCTCACAGTTCATGGGTTCAAGCCCTGCATTGGGCTTACTGCTGTCAGCACAGAGCCTGCTTCAGATCCTCTGTCCCCCACCTTTTTTGCCCCTCCCCCACTTACGCTCTCTTCCTTTCTCTAAAATATATTTTTAAAAATTACAAAAATAAATAAATTCATTAAAGTACATAAATAATACTTAAATAACATTGGAGTAAGGAAAGAATTTTCCCTAAAGAAAGAAAAGATTTCATGGTGAAGACTCAAACTCCAAAAAGACTTTATCACATGAAGTGGCGCAAACCAGGGAAACTATTTACAGTATCTGACCATATCATATATCTTTAATATGTGAAAGGCTATTGGAAATAATTTGTGTGTGGATAGTAGTACTTAATCATACGCAGCCATCAGACGGTGTTACTGTAGTCCATATACTCTCCCACTTTACTAGAGGACTATTTCATTCTTATTCTTTCACAACTATTCTTCCACTCTGTTTGCTGATGCCTTTTGCTTTTCTCTCTCCTTCACTGAGATGACAGGACTAATCAGAACTTAACTTTTCTAACTATCATAAGTACCAAATGCCTACCTACCTGTATCTCTGCCTATATATGTTCTTTACGTATATATGTTTTTTCTCTGACCCTGGACTAATTCTTTGGCTAAGGCTAATCCTTAATACTTTGTGCATCATCAGTTTTTTGCCTCTTTACTAGATCATTACTGTTAATATACAACTTTATGCTAATGTTCCCATCTTAAAACAGACTACTTTTCTCCTGATTTTGCTGTGGTTATACCCCCATTTTCTTTTCCTTCATCACAGAATTCCTTGCCAGGGGTGTCTCAATTTACTGTCTTCTATTTCTTTTCTCCCTTTCTCTCATGAACCGTTTCCAAGTAGGTTTTCATCTACCCCATGCCAAAGAAACTGTTGTTATCTAGGTCATCAGTGACTATAATGTCACCTAAAGCAATGGTCATTTCTCAGTTTTGAAGCATCAAGAGAAAAAATTAAAAGATGACCAACACAGCAGAATAGTGTCATTCACAATACAAAGAAAGCCAATAAAGGATATGAAAAGTAAACAACTTACAGAGTAGCCGAAAAAAGGCAAATTTAAGACAATAAGATGATTTTCACCTACTGCCCAGTGTTGGCGAGTAAATCTAGCAGTCTCACATACCACTTAACTTATGCAAGTGAACATTTTTGGAAGCAAATTCGCACCTTGTACAAAAGCTTAAAAGTGTGTCTGTCTTTTGACCCACCCATTCCTTTTCTAAGAGGATGTCCTAAGGGAATAAAGATCATATAGATACACACATGGACACACACCCAGGGAGAAAGGAAAGGCACTGATTGTGGAAGGAAAAAAATTAATAATTATATAAATGTCTGTCAGAGATTGGTTAAATTATGACACATCTGTATAATAGATTACGATGTCGCCATTTAAAATGATGACAAAGATGTTTATTGACATGGAAAGATTTTTATTACATGTTTTTAAGTGAGAAATATTCATTGCAGTTTCTGTGGGAAGCTGTATCTTACACTCATTGGTGTACAAATGTACATATGTGTGTATATATATGGGAAAATGCCTGGAAGAGTATGTACAAAATGTTTTTTTTTTAATTTTTAAAAAAATTTTAAATGTTTTAATTTATTTTTGAGAGAGAGAGAGACAGAGAGAGACAGAGCATGAAAAGGAGAGCGGCAGAGAGAGAGGGAGGACACAGAAGCCAAAGCAGGCTCCAGGCTCTGAGCTGTCAGTACAGAGCCCAACATAGGGCTCAAACTCATGAACCACGAGATCATGACCTCAGCCAAAGTCGGACACTTAACTGACTGAGCCACCTGGGTGCCCCCGAAAGTAACTTTTTAATTTGCTATCATCAAGTAGCAGACTTTCAGATTTTTTTCCCCCTAACTTGGAATGGTTGGTTGTATTACCAGTAGTTTAAAAAAAAAAAAAGAAGAAGAAAATGAAATTTTTGTGAAAGAAAGAGAAAACTAACTTCTTAATTATATTATGTTTCCCTTTTCTATTTTTGGATTTAAACATTGATCATCAGACATCATTCATAGCTGGCTGGCTCAATTTGACATAGTCCTGTTTCTTAACGCACTGGACTTAAAATAGCCTGATGGCCTGCTGTGAGAGAATAGATGGGCCAGATAAAATATTTACTATACTTTTAGCTTTAAAGTTGCCCAGGAGTCTATAGGCTCATTCAATTAAGTCTGTCAGGAAACCAGCTACTAACTCAGTATAACTATCAAAAAATAATAGAAAGACTAAATAGGAGTTAAACTCTAGAGGAGAAAGATCATGAAAAGCACAGGCAAGTATATTTTATTACGAACCTGCAGTTAGGGTATGATAAAATGAAATCAAAGGGTTTTATAGAGCTGAAGTCTAATAGTATTGCATGTTAACAATTGTTTCCTGTTTCTTAGTATTGGTAATTTTTGTTCTGTCTGGGTGGGAAAAATTCATGTATAACTTTTGTTGTACCCCAAAGAACTTTTAAGCCAAAGTTTACCGTGAAATATTTGTTATCATGAAGATTCTTAAAATCTAGCAGTAGATTTAATGTGTGTGGTATTACATTGGTTTTTGTACAAGATAGGTAAAATTATTATAAGAGCAATACATAATGCAGTCTGAAGAATTCTAAAGATAAAGTTACAAAGGAATCAACTCTTGCTTCCTCATTTGGTCTTTCAATAGTGAATATATTGGGGCACCTACGTGGCTCAGTCAGTTAAGCATCTTTTTCCACTCATGTCATGATCTGGTGGTTCGAGCCCTGGATCAGGCTCTGCACTGACACTGTGGAGCCTGCTCGGAGTTCTTTCTCTCCTCCTCCTCTCTGCCCTCCCCCCCATCTCAAAATGAATAAGTAAGCAGTAAAAAAAAATAGTGCATATATATATTTATTTTTTTGCTTATGCTATATAGTTCTGTGTCTTTTCTCTTAATATTTTATGACTGTGTTGTCATGTCATTAAATATTGTTTACTTAAAAAACCTCCCATTTTAAAGATAAAGCAGTCAGTCAAAGTCACGTTTGTTGATGATTCAGTGTATGTGCCTTTACTGGAGGAAATAAATTTTCTGCAACCTTCTGTCTTAGCAGCCTAATGCTGAAAATATATCATTTCAGCTCCATTTTTAAAAATGACATAGTGGCCCAGGTTTTTATTTGTTTGTTTGAATAAACTAGAGATCTTATTAAAGATTTCTAAGGCTGACATTTGTAGATAGGTACTTTAGTTTCACTTTCCTCAAGACAGCAAGAAATATTCTATAACAGAAAGATGACTATTTTTAGCTTTTCTTTCTGCTGGTGAGGTGGAAATAGTGAATATTTTTAGAGCAGTTGAAAGTACAGCCACTTAGATTAGCTCAGTGTTTCTATCATCAGAATCTCAATAACCTTGTTTATTTTATGTATCTAGGTTTTACCTTCCAGTGTTTTGAGTTTATGTAAATTGCAACATGATTCATCTTTCTCTTTTTAGTCTAGTTCATCTCTCTGTGGAACAATATATTAAAAAAAGGTGAAATTTTAAAGCCTTAACTTTCTCTTTGCACATTTTGTGTATTTTGAATTATAATTATATCCTGGTTATTGTGGGCAATGTTTGTCTTTCTTACAGATGAAATGTTAGTAATTAATACTTACAGGGAAAGGTTGTTGAAAATCTCCCATGAGTACATTAAGCTCTTAATATTCATAAGAGATATTCCCCCATAACCTTTGTAAGTATCCTTAATTACGAACACCACTAGAACATTTCATCTTTTCTCTATCCCCCAAACAGCCAACATTCAAATTCTGGACTTAGCAAAATTTCAAAAATTTCAAATTACAATACATTCTAGAACTTCGAAGGCCTTCAAGATTAGTTACTGTGACTCAAAATAGTATAGTCATTAATGCAAAAACCCAAGACATTAACATAATTTCCTATTGCAGATATGAAAACAATTGAAGATCTCATACTTAAGTGTTAAAATCAGTGATTTAACAAACCATTCACACCTGAACCCATTGCACCCTGGCTTTTGCTCCTCCCATTCCACTGAAACACAGCCAGCCAGGATCACTTATGATTTGATGATATGATATGAGTTGTTAAATCCATTTCTCACCTCTCATCTTACCTGACCTCTGAGCCTTTAACACTATCCACACTTGCTTTGAAATTCTTTCTTGGTATCAAGGACCCCATTTTCCCCTGCTTTCCTTTTTGAATTCTGGCTATTTCTTCCTTGACATGAGCCTTTAATGTTGGTAGTTCTTCAGGGTTCTTTTGTTTATCCTCATCCCCATCTCTACTTCCTCCCCCCCCACCATTTTTGCTTTAGTCACTTTTAAAACAACTTTATTGAAATATGCTTGTCGTTTCATAAGCTGTACATATTTAAAATGTACAGTTTAATGCATTTTTACTATGAAATCATCATCATTATTAAAATAATGAACATATCCATCACTCCCCAAATTTCCTCATCCCATTAGTATTTCTTGCCTGCTACCCCTTCAGTTTCCACCCTGCCCCTACATTGGATATGCTTTCTGTCACATTATGAATATCACATCTATAGATCAATTTGCATTTCTAAAATTTTATGTCATGGAATCATGATTATATGCTTGGAGGGAGAGGTCGGTCTTCTACTCAGGATTGTATTCTAAGACTTAACCATCTTGTTGTGTGTTATCAGTATTTTATTCCTTTTTATTGCTGGGTAGTATTTCATTATATGGATGTAACACTTCATTCACCCATTAATTGACATTTGGGTTGTTTCCAGTTTGGGGTTGTTGAAAACAAACTGTAAAAACTGTAAAAAAAAAAACAAACAGGCTGTAAAAATTGAGGCCCAAACTTTTGTAGGTTTATATGCTTTTATTTTTCTTGGGTAAATTGCTTACGAATGGAATAAATGGGTCATATGATAGATGAAGGTTTAACTTTTTAAGCAGCTCCCAAGCTGTTTTTGAAAGTGTTGTGGGCCATTTTACATTTCTGCCATCAGGGTCTGAGCTTTCCATTTGCTCTTTGTCTTTGTCAATACTTGGTGTTGTCTTTTCTAAAAATTTAGGCGTTCCACTAGTTGTAGATCTCGTGATTTTAATTTGCATTTCCTAGACTAAAGATGTTGAGCATCTTTTCATGTGCCTCTTTGCCTTTTGTGTATATTCTTTAGAGAGGTATCTATTCAAATTCTTTGCTCATTTTTTAAATTGGGGTTTTTTTGTTCTTTAGGAATTCTTCATATAGTCTAGATATTAAACCTTTATCAGATATATGATTGCTGATATTTTCTTCCATTCTCTTTGTTGTCTTTTCACTCTTTATGTCCTTTGATGCACATTTTTAATTTTAAAGGAGTGCAGTTTATTTTTTCTTTTGCCTTTCTTTATTCTTTGCCTTTTGTTGTCTTATTTAAAGAAACCGTTGCAAAATCCAAGGTCATGAAGATTGTTTCCTTCTAAAATTTTTATATTTTAGCTCTTTAAAGATAATAAATCTATATTCATGCAGTAAACATTTATTAAATAAATTTATTACATTTATATAACAATTACTAAATCTATTTCATTAAAATATAATAAACAACAAATATACATTTATTACATAAATATGTATTTTATTATATAATGTATTATAAATATTCTAAGTGCATAGTGAATATATTAAAAATAAATATATAATCTTTGATCCAATTTGAGTTAAATTTTGTATATGATGTAAAGTAAGGATTTAACATAATTTCCCTGTGGATAACCAGTTTTCCTACCATTTTTGAAGAGACTCTTCTTTCTCCATTCAATATTCTTAGCATGCTTGTAGAAAATCAGTTGACCATAGATGTGAGGGTTTGTTTCTGGGCTTTCCATTATATGCAGTTATTCTCTATGTCTATCCTTGCAGTTTTTTTGTGGAGAACTAGCTGTTTTGAGTATTTTAATATGCTAACTGGAAATCAGATTCTCCCTCTCCTCAGTGACTGCCTTTGTTACTTGTTGAGGAGTGCAGCTGTCTGTTTTGTATAGTGACTTCTCTACACTATTTCTGTAAAGTCTCTATTCCTTGTTGTGTATGGTTGGTGAATTTTCTGTTCCATTGTGTCTTTAGTCAGCCTGTTATCTGACGGAGATTTCTCCAGATGTCTGGTTCTAAAAAAATCCAAAGTGTGTACATCACTTTCAGTCTTCTGCTAGATGCTGGTGGGGAAGCTGCTGCTGAAACTAGAGTAGGTCTTGGAACAAAGAGAAATATCTACTCTGGTCCTTCAGGGAACCATCAGACCACACAAGATGCACAACCCCAAATTTTGGGGAGAGCTACGTTCTTACTGTCCATATGAGCCCAGCCAGTCTCTCTTAAGGACTCAGGCCGTGGTCCCCACAGCCACAGTGGGTCTCAGAAATGGTGGGAGATAGTTGCTAGATCACTCACAGAGTTCCTTTAACAAATTTCAGCCGTTTTGTTTCATCAAACACTCCCCTGGTGGCTGAAAGTGTCTGATCAAGTTCCAGAGTTCTGAAATCATTGATTTCGATAGGGCTCTTTTATCCAGCTTAATGGTTATATTAGAGAAGGAACTAACCCCTGGAGCTTCCTCCATGATGTCACTTAAGACCTATTTTGAATTAATTTTTATATGTGGTGTGCTGTATGGTTGAAGCTCCTGTTTCTCCTTCTCCTTCAGTTGTTCCAGCATCGTTCATTGAGAAGACTGTTCTTTTTCAACTAAATTACCTTTGTACCTTTGTCAAAAATTAGTTCTTTATATATATGTGGGTGTGTTTTGAGACTCTGTTCTGTTCCATAGATCTATTTTTATGCTGTCTGGACACCAACATCATATTGTCTTCTTTACTGTAGTTTTATAATGTCTTGAAATCAACTAGTGTTAGCCTTTCAGCCTTTCTTTACAAAGTGGTTTTGTCCTTCTAGGTCCTTTGTATTTCCAAGTGAGTTTTAGAAGCACCTTGTCAGTTACTATCCCCCCCCCAACCCCTAACTAGTTAGGATTTTAACTGCATTATATTGAATCTGCTGATCAGTTTGGTAACAACTGATAGCTTAATAGCACTGAATCTTCTGATCCACAAACATTGTATCTCTCTTCATTTATTCAGGTTCTTAATTTCTCTGAGCAGTGGTTGGCATTTTTAAAGGCCTTGTACCCCTTTGAGATATTTCTCCCTAAATATTTCATTTTGAAGGGATGCTATTATAAATATGTTTTTAAGATTTCAATTCCTAGTATATGGAATACAACAGATTTTTGTGTATCATCTTTACTCACTAAATTCACTTTTCTAATAGCTTTTGGTAGATTCTGTAACATTTTCTACATAGGTTATCATATATTGTCTGTGGTAGACCATTTTACTTATTTTCCAATCTTGATTTTTTCCCCCCAATCTTGATTTTTTAAAATTTCTTTTTCTCACCTTGTTGCCCTAGCAAGAACCTCTAGTACATTGTTCAATGGAAATGGTGAGTGGTTATCATTACCTTGTTTCTAATTTTTTAGGGATAGTATTTAGTTTTTCACTTTTAAGTATAATGTTAGCTGTTAAGTTTCTCATAAGAATCCTTTATTAGGTTGAGGAAGTTCACTGCTATGCCTGGTTTGCTGAGAGTTTGTTTTTTAATCCAGAATGGATGTTGAATTTTTGTCAAATGCATTTTCTGTCTATTGAAATGACAATATGGCATTTCTTATTTAGTTAATGTAGTGACTTGAATGTTGAGCATTAGTTCCTGCATTCCTAGGAGAAATCTTACTTGGTTGCAATGTACTATCCTTTTTTAATATATAGTTGGATTTGATTTGCTAAAGTTATGCTAAGAATATTTGTGTTTATGCTTATGGGAGGTATTGGTCGGTAATTTTCTTTGGCTTGTTTTGGTGCTGTAGTAATACTGACCTCATAGAATGATTTGAGATGTACTCCCTTCTTTTAATTTTTTTTGGGGAGGAGAGTTTTTTAGAGCTTGTATTCTTTTTTATTGATCTTCAAAAAGAAACTACCTTTGGTTTTACTGATTTCTCGCTTTCTCTTTTTGGTTGCAGAGTATTTTATTATATGAATATTCATTCATTCTCCTGTTGATTGACATTTGGCATAATAATAGTCTTAATGGGAACTGTGACTATGTCATGAAAATGACAAAACCTTGAGGGTATGAATAAATGGACACAGGTTTAGTACTCCAAAATGGCAAGATTAAAGATGTAAAGATGTAAAGATATCAGCTATCAAAATAATTTGTAGGTTTATTGTAATTCTATTCAGAATGCCGTTAGGTTTTAAAAATCATAGCAAAACAATTCAAAAGTTCATATAGATGAATAAATACTTAAGTTGGTCTTAATGTTCTGAAAAAAAGAATGGATAGAGAGAAACCTAACTATGAGATATCAAAACATAATGAATCTATAATAATTAAAAAATAGAGTTCCAGCACCAGGATAAAAAAGACCACTGGGAAAATAGCCCAGAAATGGAACATATTGTATATAAAGATTTAATATATGAGAAAGGAAACACACTTATCCGTAGGGAAGGGAAGGATTATTTGACACATGGTGTTAGTATAAGTGTAAGCATTTGGAGTAACAGAAATTTAGATTTTTAAAAATATCACATACTAAAATAAATTCCAGATGGATTAATAATTACATAGAAACAAAAAGCCAAATAATTGAATTGTGTTGATTGAAACTTAGAAGGGGAATAATTAGAATTTGCAAAGGATAGGGTTGACAGATTAGACTACATAAAAGTTCAACTTTTATATCATCCAGAAATGTAGCCAGAGGTGGGGAAAATATAGCAGACTGGGGGAAATATTTGTAGCAACTTTCCCAAAGATTAATGTTCTTATATATGAAACCCCTACGCAGATATAAAAATGGGTGCAAGACAAGATTGGACAATAAGCTAAACAGGAAGTGAAGCAAAAACAAAGAGAGAAAAACTCTTCAATGCAAATTAAACTACTGAAGAGTTACTATGATCCACCCATTGAATTTGCACAACTCCCCTGCAGGCCAGGGTAGGGTGTGATTAGTAGATGCATAAATTGTTGGTGGTCTTATATATAATGTTATAACCACTTGAAAACCACTTTCACAGTATGTCAAGATTCATAAACATCTCTATACTTTTTGACCCAGAAATGCCACATCTGGAAATTGATCCAAAGAAGGTAATAACTACCCTGTCTTTCAGAAAACAAATGTATGAGCCCAGAGATGTTCACAGAGTTGTTTCAAATAATGAAAAATTAGAAACAACCTAAATAGCTAATCAAGGGAGTAATTAAACTTTTCATTATACCCCATAGACAGAATACAATGCAATAATTAAAATATGGTAATAGAGATTATAATTGAAAAATGTGAATTTTTTAAAAGTGAGCTTTCAAATTGTGTATACAGTCTGATATGAAAATGACTAGAAGGAAATATGTAAAAATGATAAGCAGTTAAGGTGAAGGGATAGTGGGTCATTCTTTTCCTATTTTCTATGATCCGATATAATGCTAGGCTGCATTAAGAGAATTATACCACCTAGAGCAGGGGAGCTGATGGACCTGTATTATGAGAAGAGCATGGGCTTTGGAGATGTTTAGATCTGAGTTCCAACTCTGCTGCTTCTTACCTAGTATGAGGCCTTGACATAACTACTCTGAACCTTACTTTCAAAATCTGAAAAAGGAGTTGGATACCTTATCTTCATGATTATTGTATAGATTAACAATAGTAGATGGTAGTAGTTGATAAAAATACTTTTCTAGGCACGTCTCACTTGGAACACTGTATGAGTCAGCTTACAAGCAACCATAAATCTCCGTGGCAAATGAGTAAGGTTTATATCCTCCTTATGTTACTTATTAGCTGCAGATTGGCTGTAGCTCTCCTTTATGCTCATCTCACTCTAGAATCAGGGTGAACCTGAAAGAGAAATGGTGAAACTGAAGGATAACCTTTAAAAGTCTGCCCAGAAGTGGTACACTTCCACTCACATTTCATTGGCCAAGGCTAATGTCAGTGGTGCTGGGATAATTCTCCCGTGGGATGGGCCAGTACAGAGGAGCAGCAGATAGTGTGAATAAATAATGCATACTGTGACAGTGTGTCCAGTTCTTGCTGTTGCTTTAAGGGTGTGACAATCTGGAGTATGGCCAGAGGATCAGGATGGTGAGTAATTCTGTAATCTCCCCTGAAGTACGGTGGGAAGAATTGAGAAAGAGGGGCTCATTAATGCCATCTAAAATATTTGAAGATTGCCTGCCCCCGGATATGGTGTATGACACCAATGGGTGGAAATTAATAAAGCATTATGTATTTTGACTCTATAAGGGCATAAGGAGGAAAGCAGATCGAAAAGGACATTGTTGGTTGTTTTAAATACCTTACCTTGTTTATATTCTTCAAAATAACCCTATGAGGTTCTGTGTGTAGGTGTGTGTTTATGTTTAAATATTGGAGGAAGAAATAGTCGCAGAGTATTGGATAAGAACCGAAGGTTATGTGGCAGGTAAGGGGCAAAACCAGTTTGGAATCCAAATCTGTGTCATCTCCTCTTTTTCCACTAAATTTTGCTACTTTCGATAGGGCTGTACACTCTCCTACAATTAAACTGTTAATACCAGCTGTCTTCTGTCTGACAAGGTAATGGCCACTCTTCCCCCACCTCTAAAAGGATGCAAACAGAATGTGAGGAAGGGTTGAAAAGAAGGTTGAACTCTAGACTGGTGGACTGCAAACTTACATGATCATATGCACCCCCAATAAAATAATTTAGTATGTACATATGTTATATCTGTTAAACTATTGTATTGATATTGTACTTGTTATAAAACAAAAATACAAGTAAAAAAGGTAAGATTTTACATACAATTTTAGATATTTTTGTAAACTAGATTTGAGATTTCTTACAAAATCTCAACTTTTTAAAAGTTATATTTTATAGGTAGGTAGATACTTTTTCTTATATCTTTGTGGATTGTCTTATGTACCTTTTGAGATGTGTACCCCCAACATTGGAGGTCATTGCTTTGGAAGATATGTTGGACTCCTTTTTCAGGATGAAGATTCTGTGATTCTGTGTAACCTAAGCATTTCTAAAAGGGATAATAATAGCTTAATTGACTTCAGGAAAGTTTTTAAGGTAATCTCTTACCCAAGACCAAAACTGTAAATTCTTCACTGGCTTTCATTGTAAAAATTAAGCTTGAAAACCACATAGCTTAAAGATGCTTTTCTAGATAAATAGTAATATAACCTCATGAGTATTACAGTCTAAAAAGAGTTTGTAAACAGAGGTTATCACTAAGTATTAAGCCTCATGTGTGGCACAAGAAACTGCCTCTTATTTTTGGTCATGCCTTCTCTATCTAAATCTGCATGTGTGTGTCCAAAACTTACTGTACTCATTTATTCTAAAATGAATCTGAAATTTTGCCTAAAGAGAACTATGAATTTTTGTACTTGGGAAATTATTTTAGTGCTGTTTTAGAATGGAGCCAGAAATCTAAATTAGGCTAAGCCTACTGGACTAAAGTCTGCAGAGAGATATATCCTTTAAGAAGCAAAGGAGTTACGTGCATTGTTTGACAGAGGAAACTGTCTGCTTTTCTGCATTCTCATCCTTGGTTATCAGCCATTTGCCAGGTTGGTACCTCAGTCAAGATAACTTTCTGGTTAATAACTCTTTCTTGGGGATAGATTATATAAGAAAAAATCTTCCCGGATCACAGAAAGCAGAAATGCAAATCTGGCCTTCAAAAGATACTTCTGTGTTGAGATGAAATTATAGATCAACAGTGATCTTTTCCATTTTTTTCTCATCTTGGTGTATTTTACAGACTTTTCAGTGTGACATACTGCGGTTTCGTGGTAATTGTAGAGGAAGTGTTGCTTGCAAGTAGGATCAAACCCAGTTTAAACAAGAGATGGCCAAGTTCAGCTCCTTTTTCTGCGTGGTTTTAAGTGGCCCACAGGTCATGATTTCCTTGGTAATAACTTTTAGTGATCCTTTTGTACTAGAAAATTACGCTTCAAAGTATAGTTTAAATAGTTCAATCGATTACATTAAAAATTTTTCATATTCTTTTATTCATTCAGCAGTCATTCATTGCTTCTTTGTGCCAAGCACTGAGGAAACATTAGTGCTGATTTTTAAACTCTATCTACGACTGGTCTACGCCAGTAGAAGTCTTGTTGCTCACAGCAGCGTACTGTAGGAATCTCTGCTCTCACACAGACTGTGCTTTGCTTTCCTGCTCTTCTTCTCTTTTCTCTCCCCACTTCCCTTCCCTCCCTCCCCTCTTTTTGTAATTCTTTCTGTCTTTGAGATAGTGACCACAGGCAAAGTTTGAAGTTAGGTCATCTAAGCTTAGAAGAAACTGCCTGTGGTATGTACTGTATAGCACTTGTATGGTACAGTTAGGCAGGAGACGATAAAATTCTTACTTGGCCTTAAAGACCAATGTCACCTCACCTGTGCAGGTATGTATATTTGTTACTTAGCTCAGAAACTGTGTATCTTTAAATGGGTTTATACTTTTCTATTTTATNAATCCAGGCTCCGAGCTGGCAGTCAGCACAGAGCCCGACGCGGGGCTCGAACCCACGAACCGCGAGATCATGACCTGAGCGAAAGTCGGACGCTTAACCGACTAAGCCACCCGGGCGCCCCATATACTTTTCTATTTTAAATAAAACTAATACCAGCATGTTTTTATACAGGTGTGCCTTTCAGATGCACACGTTTATATGATTAGGTACTTTTCAATTAGTGTTTCTTTGATTATGTATTTTCTGAATTTGAATCCTGATACAGCTTTTGGAATTAGCCATTTTGGGGCCCATTTCCGTTATGTTACAACTTGCATATTTCTTATTTTTCAGTGGTTTAATTGCCTCGTTATCCAGACTCTAGAATACATTCCAATTAATGAAAATCATATGAATGATTGGGATTGTTTTTGTTTTTTCTGGATGTTGTGTTATTTGTTGAAGAATTTGTAGGTGATTAAAAGTATGATTCTTTTCTTCTTTAGCATCAGACAACAGCCAGCGCTTTCGAGAAACCTGTTTTGCATTTGCATTGACGCCACAACAAGTGCAGCAGATCAGTAGTTCCATGTAAGTTCTCTCCACGTGTCACCTGCAGCTGGCCTTTGAAACCAGTAATGACTATAATAAGTGAATTTTAAAAACAGTGTATTGGGTATTAGTGTCATGCAAATACTGGTATTGAAAATACTATAATAGTGTTAGTTATCCTAAAAGCAGTTATAGCTCCGATAATTTGAGAAATTTTCTGGAGTAACAGTATCTTTGAATCAGCTTTCATATGCGTATTTAGAAAATAATTGTAGTTCTTACCCTGTCTTTTCTAGGGATATTTCTGGGACCAAATGTGACTTCACAGTGCAGGTCCAGTTAAGGTACAGTATTGACTACAGTGTATATCCAACATTTAAAAGATACTATTCCGTAAAGGTTTTTTTGTTTGTTTGTTTGTTTGTTTGTTTTTTAACTGTGTTACTTTCAGTAAGTATATTGACAGTATTGGGGTTAGATGTTTGGATGAGGCAAGACCTTCTCCTGTTATGAAATATCCTAATTTTTGTCCAACTTAGGTTTTAATATAGCAAGTCATGTGCTATATATCTCACCACATTTCTCCATTTTGGGTGCCTTCAGTTGGTTGAGAAGCTCTAGCTCATGATACCTTTAAATGATATGATAGTGTCAGCTCTTTAGAACTACACTGTTATGAAAGTGCAAAGGCCTTACCTTAATCGATGGCAAACTGTTGTCACTAAAGAACTAGTACTGGGGGTGCCTGGGTGGCTCAGGTGGTCAAGCATTCTACTTTGGCTCAGGTCATGATCTCGTGGTTTGTCAGTTCGAGCCCTGCACTGGGCTCTGTGCTGACAGCTTGGAGCCTGGAGCCTGCTTCAGATTCTCTGTCTCCCTCTCTCTCTCTGCCCCTTCCTTCCCTCCCCACCCCTCTCTAAAATAAATTAAAAAACAAACAAACAAAAAAAAACTAGTACTTAGGTTAAGTGTACAGTGTCTCGTGGACTAACAAAAACCAAAACAGTCTAATTTGCTTTATCCTGTATTTTAAATCATTAATTTAAAAGCAATCTATTCTAGACATCTCTTGATAGTTTTGCAAAGAGGAATGGAAAATTTTCCAATATGGATTCACAGATCCCCTTATTCAGCTTCTTTTCTTAGCTCATTTCTTCCAGGACTGTCTAAGAATTCTTCTATGTTAATGTCTCTCTGTCTTATGTAAACTGTCTTCTGGTACTCTTTTTATTTTATGTGAGAACCTAACTGCCCCAAACTGTTCTTGTTGCAGTAGAAGAGGGAAATACTGGGCAGTTGTTTTCCCGGAAGTGAGAAGGACAAGTCAGACAGATAGCCTCATCTCAATAATTGGATCCTAAGTTGTGTGTGCAAATTATAGATACATTAGGAGGTCAGAAAAGGGGTTAAAGCACATTCCCAGTGCTTCATGGAACAATATGAAAATTTCTGATCTTGGCTTAAAAATAGGGTGATGAAAACAGTGAGAAAGCAGAAGAGAGATTGAAGTCTTGATTTTAGAAGGCACTGACAAAGATATTCCTGTGTAAAAGGTACTTTAACCTCTCTTAGGAGCAGAACATAGTAATGTTACTATTACTATGTGAATAGTAATGACTACTAATGAATAAATTGAAGGACTGAAATATGATGCCTTCATAATTCTATATTGCTGTTATCTTTCTTACTTCTTGTATCGACAGTTTCTGTTTTGTTCATACCGGTATGTGACGTTATCGTTGAAAACATTGGTCTTTAAACTGTGCTTGGAGTCACCCTTAGGGGTCTATACTATGACTGCCCCCACCCCACACATACTGTGAACTGAAGTAGTGCTGTTTTGAGCTTTGATCTGTTTTGCATGTTTGATGTGTGGATTGGTTTTCATTTGGAGAAAGAGTCCTGAGACTAAAATAAAGTTTGAAAACCATAGCTCTAGAACAAAAGATCTAGTTCCTGTCCTCAGTATTGTATGTTAGTATACATGCATTCTTTAGTGCAGCAGCTGCTGTGGTTCACCTAACAAAGGAAGGTTTTCTGTCTAAAGTAGATCAACTCTCTATTTCAGAGATTCCAAGGGAATCTTGATGGTTCAAAACTGGTTTAGCCATTTTCAATTCAAATATATCTCCAGAACTTAATGAAAAAAAAAAAAGGGGGGGTGGGGGGAAGGAACCATTTTGTATTATATTTGGTAATTGTTCTTTGTGTCTTGATAAAATGGTTATTTTTCATCCTAATTCCCATACCCTTGTTACTAGGTCTAAAATCCCAGTATACTATTTAAGTTGGAGTGGATATCTATCTGCCATTCTAATTATAAATTTTTATCTAAAGCATGAAAATAATTTGGTGAGAATTAAGGTATTTTCTCTATTAGATTCCTAGTTTGTTTTCATTTAGTCTGTTTTCCCTCTCTTCCCCCATGAACTTCATAGAAATTTTCTGCTATTCCCCCTTTTATCTTCTTTTCCCTTTGGCTTGTTAGGGTGGCTTAGATTTTCACCTTTTACTTAAATGAATAGTAGGAGTCAACTTGTCATAAATCTTTCTTTTCCTATAGCTTCAGGCAGCCAGGGTCCATGTTTTAAATTTATCACTGCATTGAAATAATTTATTAAAAACTTTGTGGCATACTCTTACTGTTGCAGTATAAAGAACTGGCCTGTAATAGGTTTTCTTGGGGTTAGAGATTGATCATGTGAGCTTTGACATCTATAGTTTTCAGCTGTGTGGCTGTGTATATTTCAAGAAAATCTTTGTAGATCAGTAATTCTTTCTTTTTTTTTTTTTTATATTTTTTATTTATTTCTAGGAGAGAGAGAGAGGGACAGCGTGAGCAGGGGAGGGTCAGAGAGAGAGGGAGTCATAGACTGAAACAGGCTCCAGGCTCTGAGCTGGCAGTCAGCACAGAGCCCGACGTGGGGCTCGAACCCACGAACCGCGAGATCATGACCTAAGCGAAAGTCGGACGCTTAACCGACTAAGCCACCCAGGCGCCCCTGTAGATCAGTAATTCTTAACCCTTTTATGGATCCCCTGTCTCTCTGAGAATCTGATGGAAGCTCTAGATTGTTTCCCCGTGAAGATGAACATAGATATGTACACAGAAAATTGTCCCAATTTGTGGATCTTCCTACACACAGACTCTATAGCCAGCAGGTCAAGACCCTACACCACAGATGTTGAGGGAAGATAATTGGTGCAGGATGAATATGTCACAGAATTCAGATAGGGTTCTCCTTGACATATAACTCACAGATGCTGTGAACATTCTGTAAAGGTGGGGTGAGCCTCAGCTGTATATATTGGGAATAAGGAAGCTATTGAGATGTCTTAAATAGCAAATTAATAATTTATTTCTTTTCTGTATAAGCATGAACAGAATGGGAATTTACAAATTATGTAGCCCTCTATAGTTTTGCCAAAATATTATGCATTTAATTTAGAAACAAATGTGTTCTTGAGTGTCTAAAATAGTATTTTAAATGATAATGTTATTTTTCAACATCATCAGTTCTCAGGGAATAATCGAATACCTTGGCTGGATAGAATTTGGTCCTGAGATGGACTTACAGCCTTTTCAGTAACTGCTAAGAACCAAAACAAAAAGTTTTATGAGCAGATAAATTTGGGAAATAGTGTGTGTTGTATCTCCCTCATAGAAAGTTACAATGCATGTTACCCTAGCTCTGAGAAGTTCTGTATTAAGGAAACTTAATTTAATTTTTTGATTCAGAATATCTTAAATTTATTCCACTACCGAGCTCTTTTTTTCCCCTCTCTTTAGAACATGCTTAAGCAAGTGATTGGAAATATTATGACGACAACTACAGGTTGATAGTCGTGATCACTGAAACTCTACATTGACAGAATTATTTATTTTCAGTTTGTTGAAATATGTGAAATGTCTAGCGTTAAGTAGTTTTTGTTGTTGTTAAGTTTGACAACCTTTTAGATTAGCTCTGGAACAGAAATACTGAGGTCATCCTTTAATCATGGAAGTTACACTTGTGCTTTATTGTTTAGGTTTTGTTTATCAGAAACCAGTTGTCCACAAGAAGATCACTTCCCACCCAATCTTTGTGTGAAAGTGAATACAAAACCTTGCAGCCTTCCAGTAAGTCCTAAAAGCTATTTTTTAAATGCATTGCCAGCATAGCACGCATAAGTCATGACAGCTGTCGTTGATCATAATTTTTCATTAAGAAAACATCTTTAGTTTGGATAGAGATTCATGTGACTGAGTGAAACACTTGTACCAACTATGTACAATTAACAGCTGTGACATTATCTGTGGAGACAAAGTCAAGGAGTTGGGTGTGGTAGCTTTAGTGTCGTTCTTTGGTGGGGGACAAGAAATTGTATCTATCCACAAAACCTCAGCAGCACTCATGTGAAAGGAAGAATGCTATGGGGGATGCTATTGGTTACCTTTAAGATGTTCCATATACATTTATCCAAGCCCTTATTGAATTCATCTGGATTCTTAAGTTTTAGACATTTGTAAGTTCTATCACCAACATTTTTCTCAGGCTTCCTATAGAATGAGAGGGTAGGGTTATTTAGAGAAACAGCCTTGAAAACGCTTGTAAATGTTTGCTTCTCTACTCTTTAATGGAAATATTCATATTTTCTAATATGTAGTTTGTTAGGGGAGGGTTCGCTTGTTTTAGGAATAGAAGTTGAAATGATTGTGGAAATAAGTAGAAATAAATTACATTTCATCCTTAGGGTTATCTTCCACCTACAAAAAATGGTGTGGAACCAAAGCGACCCAGCCGACCAATTAATATCACCTCACTTGTCCGATTGTCCACAACAGTACCAAACACCATTGTTGTTTCTTGGACTGCAGAAATTGGAAGAGTAAGTAAACTTTTATTTCTACTAGATCTTAGTATTACGAGGAAGGGTTAATCTCCATGGCTACCTGAGCTTATATGTAAATGATATTATAAAATGAGTTGCAAAAGGATTTATTTTTGTCTCACAATGAATTTTCAACATGTTCCCATTTGAAAAATGGGATCATGCAGTATTCAGTGTTTTATAACCTGATCCAGTTACACTCAGCAATTTATCATGAATGTCTTTTTATGTCATTACATTTGCATCTGCATGATTTTAAATGGCTAGATCATATTCCAATATGAGTATGCCACAATTTAGTCTGTTCCCTATTCTTGAGCAGTTAGTTGATTTATTGATCGATTGATTCATTACTATTTCACCGACCATCCTAGTCGCTATAGCTTTGCATACGTACATGGTAATTTCCTTAAATTCCCAGAAGTGGAATTTCTGAGTCAAAGAGCATGCAGAATTTTAAGAAATGTGTACATTGACAGACTGCCTTACCAGAAGATGTACAAATTTATTCTCCTTCAGTGTTTATTTGTGTGCCTGTTGACCCATACCCTAACAATACTTCTTTAAAAAGAAATCTTTAAAATCTACCTATTAGTAGATAAGTAATGGCACCATATTGTTTTGATTAGTGGCTCCTTTTATTATTACTGAGATTGAACATATCTGTGTTTGTTTTTTTTTTTAAGTTTTTAATGTTTATTTATCGTTGAGAGAATGAGAGAGACAGAGAATGAGCAGGGAAGGAGCAGAGCGAGAGAGGGACACAGAATCTGAAACAGGCTCAAGGCTCCAAGCTGTCAGGCTCTGTGCTGACACAGAGGCTCGAACCCGTGAACCGTGAGATCATGACCTGAGCCGAAGTCGGACGCTCAACCGACTGAGCCACCCAGGCGCCCCGTTTTGATTTACATTTTAAAATTATATCCATATTTTTTTCTCTGTTGCTCTTTTTCTTATTATTTATCAGTTCTTTATATATTAAGATGTAAACTGTTTCACATATTAGAAATATTTGTTTCTAGTGTATTTTCCTTTTCTTTTCATTCATGTAATTATTTAGTGTTGAGAAGATTTAAATCATCATAGAGGCAGTTTTTAACTAGTTTTTTCACTAGTCTTTCCCCCTTAGTCCCCATCACACTTAAGTCTGTCAGCCTTTCCCAAGCTTCCATAAATATTTGTTTATATTTTCTCCTAGGCTTCTGAGTTTTCTTGTTTTACCTTTAAATATTTAATGCATTACAAGTTACGTGTGGTGTGAAATAAAAACTTACTTTCAGTTTTAAATAGCCATTTGGTCTAAAACTGTTAACTAAACAAATGCTGATGCAGAAGCCAGCATTACTATATATTTGATTTTTATTTATCCTATATGTGATTCTGAACTTTTTCTATATTGTTTCTTCTTCTTGCATTCTTTTTCCAGGACAATTTCAGAATGTCGTTGATTATTTCAGTTTTATCATGTGAGCTCGTATCTATTCATTAATTCATTTGAAATTTATTGAATGCTCCCTGTACGCCATGCACTGTACTGAAAACTGGCAGTACCATAGCAGGAAAAGGAAGTCCTTATTCTTTTAGAGCCTGATATCTGGGGGTCAGGTGGTCACAAACAAAAAGGTGAACATTTTTTGGAAGGATTATGAAGGAAAGGTGTGTAGTGATTTTAGAATATATTAAAGGGCACTTTGAAATAGAGAGAGGTCGGGTGGGGCTTCCCTGAGGAAGTAGTGACTGAACCAAGACAAGGTTAGCAGGAAGCAATTTGGGTGAAAGATTCGGAGGAAACAACCTGCACAAGAGCCCAGTGGCAGGGGTCAGCTTGGTTCTTTCCAGGAGGCTGAGAAGGAGCCTCTGGGGCTAGAGTGCAGAGAGTGGGGAAGAGCCATGTGCAAGATGAGGCTGCAGAGGTAAGGAAGCGCCAAGCCCTGCAGGGCCTTTGAGGTACTATTAATGTTAAGGCTATTCTCTTTTTTAGGTTTTTCTCTTCTTCTTCTTTTTTTTAATGTTTATTTACTTTTGAGAGAGAGAGAGAGGAAGAGAGACAAACTGCAAGTTGGGGAGGGGCAGAGAGAGAGGGAGACACAGAATCCAAAGCAGGCTTCAGGCTCTGCCTGCACGGAACCCAAAGCAGGGCTCAAACTCATAACTAACTGGGAGATCAAGACCTGAGCCAAAGTTGGACAGTCAACCAGCTGAGCCACCCAGGTGCCCCAAGGGTATTATTCTCTTTTTAAATGAAAATTTTATAGGAAGATTCTTTTTTTTTTTTTTTTAATTTTTTTTTTCACGTTTATTTTTGAGAGAGTGAGACAGAGTTTGAGCAGGGAGGAGCAGAGAGAGAAGAAGACACAGAATCTGAAGCAGGCTCCAGGCTCTGAACAAGCATTCAGCACAGAACCCATGAACTATGAGATCATGGCCTGAGCTGAAGTCTGACTCATAGCTGACTGAGCCACCCAGGCACCCCTGCCCCTGGAGTATTCTCTTTTTATTGTTTTTACTTTTTATTTATTTATTTTTTTAATGTTTTTATTTATTTCTAGGAGAGAGAGAGAGACAGCGTGAGCAGGGGAGGGTCAGAGAGAGAGGGAGTCACAGACTGAAACAGGCTCCAGGCTCTGAGCTGGCAGTCAGCACAGAGCCCGACGCGGGGCTCGAACCCACGAACTGCGAGATCATGACCTAAGCGAAAGTCGGACGTTTAACCGACTAAGCCACCCAGGCGCTTCAAGGAGTATTCTCTTTTTAAATGAACATTTTACAGGAGTATATTTCTGTTTACACAAGGTCATTCTTCAGAGTGGTAAACAGTTTGGTGCCTAGAAGCATGCAGAGCGGTCCTGAGCATGCTGTTGCTGCGGTGTCAGTGAAAGAGGGCGGAGGAGGCTGGTATCAGCCTGAGTGTGCAGGAGGCTCTGAGGAGAGTGGGGGTGTTGGAAAAGAAATTATGGGGAGGGAGCCATGTTTTCCTGCATTTCTCCTACAAATCTTTCTGGGAATGAGGGTGCTTTAAATTAGTATATTAAGTTAGGGTTAATTTATTTATACTATTTAATATTTCCATTCTAGGAACTATATGTTTCTCCATTTATTCAAGTCCTCTTTTATGTTTCTCAGTAATTTAACAGGTTTCTTATAAATCTTCCATCTTTTAAAATGATTCTGTGTTGTTTATTGTTATTTTTTCTACTGTAAGTGGATCATGTTTCTATTATATTTTCTAAAGAATTTATTGTTGGTTTATTGAAAAGCTAGTTATCGTTGAATATTTGCTTAATACTTGAATTTTCATATACTGGTTCCAACAGCTTTTTAAGTAGTTTCTTGGTATTCCCAGGTAGGCAGTTTGGAGTTTGAGAGGTATCGTGTGAATGATGATCATAATTTCTTGCTTTTGTTCAGTTTTGCTGACCAGAACCTTCAGAACAATGTTAAATAATGGGTGTGCCAGTGGCATGCTCAGTTTGTTCCATATGGTTATGAGGGTACTACTCGTGTCCTCAAGATTAAGTTCTGATAGAACTTATTTTTATCAGCAGTCTACTCCTATATTGCTCTTTTACTGGTTATCTTTGTGAGACACGGATTGTGAATTTTATCAGCATCCCTTTTTGACAACTATCCAGATTATATTTTTTCCTTCGTCAAATTAGTATGTCACCAGTGGTTTTTTAATTCCTTTTAAATGTTTTACTTCTAGTGTCCCTTGGGGTTCCCCTTTTGGTCTCCCTTTTTGAAGAGGGTATTGAAAATGTTCTTTGTTGTTTTTTGTTTTTTTTTTTGCCCATATGTGAAAAGTATAGCCTACTGGGGTGTTTGCAGTGACCTCTGTCAGAAGTCTCAGACTGTGGGAGGGCAGGGAGATGTGCTGGTGTATGGCATTAGAGGAGAGAGGAAAGCCTTTCCAACCTCAGAGAGAAGACAGGATCTTCAGTGTTTTGAAGGTGGTCTAGTCTTACCTAGTAGGTAAGATCTTTGTGTAGACCCCAGTCTACAAGTTGGAGACCTTTTTGAAGTAAAACATTGAAAGACAATTCTTCTTCATCTTCTTTTTTTTTTTTTTTTAATGAAGGAAAATTATTCTTTATGAAAGCCCAGAAGATAACTTATTAGATTGTTTTTCTGTCACTAGTTTTAATTCAACTTGTAAAGATACTCTGATTAGTATGGGATCTCTTATTGTTTGGGGGATTAATTTGAGTTACTAGTTGCCACCGAGAAACGTTGGAAGTGTATCTCCAAAGGATTAGAAGAGTTAAATGTCAGCTAAAGCTAAGGTGGTAATCCTTTTACAATATAGAAGTGTATCAAATCAACATGTTGTGTACCTTAAATTTATACAATGTTTTATGTCAATTATATTAAATTTTTTTTTTAATTTTTAAATTTTATTTTCTTTTTTGAGGGAGCAGGGGAGGGGCAGAGAGAGAAAGAGAGAGATTGTGAGTCTCAAGCATGTTCCACACTGTCAGTGCAGAGCTGATGTGGGGCTCGAACTCATGAACTGTGAGATTATGACCTGAGCAAAAATCAAGAGTCAGACACTTAACCGACTGAGCCACCCAAGCACCCCTACGTCTCAATTTTAAAAAGACAGTATTTTTTTAAAACAGAATAGCTAGTACAGTGCTTGAAGTAAATAAGTGAGCCATATTGTAACTTCTTATCCTATCAGGGTAATCACTATATTCAGTGTTTATTAAACTCTCATTGTTTAGAGAAAAGTTATTTAGATACTGGTATAAAGGGCACTTAATGAGGAGATTATATCTTAATTATGGAGAAAATGTCCTTTGAACTTGATAGACAATTTTGAAGACTTTCAAAATTGACAAAAACCTCAGTGTAATGCAATCTTTATGAGTAATTTGAAAGGTTAGCAGAAACAACGCATTATCATTTACCTGAACAAGATATCATACCACCGTAAAGTTTGGGGATTTTTTGCTGCTGAATCTCTTTCAAGTGCTATAGAATTAAATTCCATATTATCAATACAAGTGGCTTTTGTTAATACTCAAATTCTTCTTGCTGCTGCTTTTTTTAATTTGTTACATGTTTCAGCTAGAGTGAACATACCTTTTCACTAAACTTGTAGTTGTGGTTTCTACTTGATCTCTCCTTAAAAAATCATATAAAGCCTGAGGGTAATTTCTAGTACTGAAGACTCAAGCTGTCAGTACATAATTTCATAGTGTTAATTAGCATTTCTCTAGTTTCTATCATACTCGAAACATTAATCAAATAAATAATAAAGGTGAATAAGGTTTTTTTTCCCCCCAGAAGAAGCCTTTCAGTTTTAAATTAGATTGATATGTATGCTCTAAAAGTTAGGCAGGTTTTAAGATTACTTGTAAATTAGCCCTTTCAACCTTTCATTTTGTTTTCCCAGAAAAATACATAACATGTGATAGGTTTCTGAACTCCGGATGAAAATTTGGCGAGCCAGAGGATATTTTCTCTTGTTGTTAAAAGAGGGGAATGCATTTTTAAAAGTCTGAAAGTTGGACTATACATTGGGCTAGGTTAGGAGGGTCGAAGCAAACAAGGTGGGTGAAAGCAGGAATGATAGAGAGCTACGGTAGCCTTGGCCATTAAGTCCATTGTCCTGCCATCCGTACTCTTTCTTCCTGGTTTCTAGTGCCAGCTATTACCAGAAAGATGTATGATTATGAGCAGATGACATATCTTTTTGTGGCTCCATTCCATGAGTCCTTTACTTAGAAAAATACTTATTCTTCTTGTCTCTTATAGGCCTTCTGTGAGGTTTAAACGAAGTAGATAGTATATGTTAAGAGTGCTTCAGAAACTATGTAGTTATAATCTAAAAGGTGGCAGTAAGTATTTTTCCTTTTGCTTCTTTCCAGATCTCTTGATCTTTCTCTTGATCCCAACAGCAAATGGAAAGTGGGCCTTCTCAGTTGGATCTCTCTTCTCCCCTTAATAAGCTTCAGCTCTTTTCTTCCTCTTATCCAGTCATGTACCCTTCACTCTGCCTTGGTTTATGATTAACTATTTTCTTTGTTACTTTCTCCTTCTACCATCTCCTCTACTGGTCCTCTACTGGTAATGGATATTCATCTATTCATCTACCTAACCAGTAGCTTCTCTTTGAGAATCTTTAATAGTCCCTCTGTCTGTGATAATGGCCCACATAGGGTCTTTTCAAAACTAGTTAGAGACATAAAGAGAGATGCAGTGGTATAGATAAGGAAGCCAATCTAATTTGTAATTTTTTAATAGGTACTATTATTTAGGTATATCTGTTACCTACTAAATGTGGTTTGTAGTGACTTTGACATCTTATTGGCCTTGGCTTAGATTTAATTTTAATAGTTGTTTGGTTTTTTTTTTTAAATATAGGGTGCCAAAAATTGATTAGCTTCAAGCATAGGTAGTCAGGTAATATGGAAGCATGACAGACTTGGCTTTATTGCTTGAGAGTTGCAAAATTCTTTTACTTCTCTACATTCGACTTCCTCGTCCATAAAAGTAGGTTTATGACAACCTCAGGAGCTTTTTGGTTAGGACTCAATTAATTACTGTTCATAAAAACACCTAAGATAGTACCTGGCCACGCAGTAGGTGTTTTAAGAAGTGTTAGTTTTCTCTCCCTATCATTGTGAGATTAAAATAGATGTACTAAATACTTACATATGTTGTTTGTTTTCTACATCTTTTTTTTTTTTTCCAGAACTATTCCATGGCAGTATATCTTGTAAAACAGTTGTCCTCAACAGTTCTTCTTCAGAGGTTACGAGCAAAGGGAATAAGGAATCCGGATCATTCTAGAGCTTTAAGTACGTATAATAAACTTATTTCATTTATGTAGCTGAACTATTTTTGTAAAGATTAGAATAGTGTGCTTTCTACTCAATAACTTTTCGACAAATTTCTTTTTTCACTAGAGCTTGTCATAGAGGGTTCAAAACACTGAAAACTTGTTTTCTGAGCAGAGTAAATCAAGACTTAAAAGTAGTTTTTATATCTTTATTATGACCTATGTTTTATAATCTGCATTTTACTGATCTTAAAATTAATTTTGGAAAGCCAATAAATGCATATGGAAGAATATTTTACTAAAATTCCATAAAATAAATAAATGTTTAAGGAATTCAATGAGACAGGAAGGAAATTTTGGCGTGTATTTCATGAGAATTATTTTATACTTAAGGCTTATCCAGAAAAAATGTGCCGGGATATGTGAGGACAGTATCCCTGCATTAATAAAGAGAGAGTTTGTGGGATGGTAAAAGCAATAGTTACATGGGTTCTGCTAGTCAGTTATATAACCTTGGACAAGTCCCTCTACTCCTCGGAGTCTTGTATTCCTCATCTGTAAGAAGAGGTTGTGACCACATGATTTCTAAAGCTCCTCCAAAGTCTGGGTTTATAGTCATAAATAACTAGATGGTTCATTTTGTCGTGTTGGATTTGAGATGCAGTAAGGTCTGCAAATGGACTGTTCTGGCCTAAGGTTTTGAGGGTTAAGGCCAGAGGTTGACAGCTTTTCCAAAGAGGTGAACTGAGTTCTTCTTTTATGCTTTTCTTTGTGAGAGAGAGAGATTCTTCATGGATGGATTCAGGGATGGGGCTGGACACTTAGGGAACAAAACTTTACAGGCAGGGGTTAGATAGCTACTCTTTAAGGATTCTTGATGTGAGTTGACTAATGAACCCCACTCTCAGATTTGTAGTTAGGCACATTCTGGTGGAAAGAACTAATAAAGTAGTGAAGACCGGCTTTCCCCTCACTTTTTTTGTGGCTTAGCTTTTATCTTTTCTAACTGGTATCTGTGCCAGATTGAAAGATCCCACTACCTCTGAATAGCAGTATACCCTCAATAATAGTTCATTGAAGCATTTTTCTGCATTACAAGGACCCTTTTTTAAAATGCAAGGAATCCTGAGTCCAGACCAGCATACTTTTGGCTAATGCCTCTGTAGACATTCCTCCAAAGACCGTAGGGAGCTACAGTGACAGCACTGGTTCCGGGTCTAAGGGAGAGGAAGCCCTGGCCGGCCAGGACAAAGTGAAGAGGGACAGACATCTGCTTTGAAGGAGAATGTAGGAGAAGAACTTTTCACACTCACTGAAGTCCATTTCCAGTCATTCTACTGAGAATCTTCATATCTGCCACACAGTGCTAGAATCTCATCTAGTCAGCCCTGTGTAATTATGTGAGCTTGTGTGGAGAAAGTAATACCAACAGATGGAGGCAGATGCGCCTGTTCTATTTAATAATGGTGGTGGTGGTGGTGGTGGTAGTAGGGCAAGCTGTTTTTGCTCAGGCTGTTAACTCTTCTCCACTTGTATTTGTAGCACCATCTGGAGGGGGAGTGGGAAGGTGAGCCTAGAATTATTTTATTTTCTGGAAGGTACCACTGTCAGCCACTGTGAAGTAATAAAAACTTTCTTAATTCAGAGGCTATTTATTTCATCTCTGATACAGTGCTGGGAGCAGAGCGTAGTTGCAGATGGGGTGGGATTTTTGTGGCAGTTTTTTCTTATCTTGCTTACTGGCCTGGAGAACCAGTAAAACATTAATTTGGATCCTACCAGTAAGACATTCGTTGTAATTGTCTAAGCAACAGATTGTTTGCCTTTATGCTATCTATAAAGAAATAACTTTCCCAACAAATTAATTGTGTAATTAAAAGATTGTATAAAACAACTTGACAGAAGAAAGTGTTGACAGATTTCTCAGCTATTTTTGAAGAATCAAATTACCTAAAAATATATGCACTGTAAGTCATTCTTAGTCTTATCAGTAAATTCTGCTGGCAAAGTCGTATTCGTCAAATCAGGCACTGTTATGTTCTTGAAAGAATAAAGTCCATAATATTGAGACTTTTCACAGAGAAATCTACTCTGATTCATTTGCTTTAGTAGATTTTTGTCTTGTGGTTTCCACCTTTGTGTAGTGTTGTCCCCTCAATCACAAAAGATAGCCCTTATTTTTTATCATGTTCCTGTCTCCCTCTTCCCTGCAGCTGTCACTTCAAACCTTGGCCACACTTTACTCAAACACTGTTACCCCCTCTTATTAGCACACTACCGTTGCAGGGACATTGGGGCTACAAGGTATTAATTCTCTCAGCTGCCCACTGCTTCCTTAATGTTAGTGCCACCGTAACTGCTCTACATTTGTAACTACCCTTACTTCTTCTCTTCAGTCTCAGGGGGAAATGTCCCTTTTTCTGCTCAAAGTTAATCTTATATTCATTTATTCTTCTCACTCAAGAAATTATATTAAGAGTCTACAGTGTTCCAGGCACAGGAGAATATAGCATTAAACAAGACACACACCGTCTCTGCATCCCTTAGAAGTTTGCAGTCTGGTGGGAAAGACAGAATTAAATGATTGAACAAGTCATTAATGAATTACAGTTGTGACATGTGCCTTGAAGAAGAAAGACAGGGAGCTCTGGAGGTAACAACAGAACATAGCCCTGTCTGGTGCTGTGATGTTTAAAGACAAGATTATAAAGATGAGGCAGAGTTAAGGCCACGAGGAGAGGGGAATATGCCAAGAGACAAGGCCAGTGGAGCTGGAGAAGAGAGAACCAAGGAGGACAGTGGGCAGAGAGACAGCCACGGGGTGAGTTCATACAGATGACATAAAGGTGTAGAGGATGACATAAAGGTGGTTGAGCGTCTGACTTCAGTTCAGGTCATGATCTAACAGTTCATGAGTTCAAGCCCCGCATCAGGCTTGCTTGCAGAGCCCGCTTTGGATCCTCTGTGTCCCATCTCTCTGCCCCGCCCCTGCTCGCTCTCGCTCGCTCGCTCTCTCTCTCTCTCTCTCTGTCTCTCTCAAAAATAAGTAAACATTAGAAAAAAAAGAAAAGAAGAAGCTCGCTCTCGCTCTGATGACTGAACTGGAGAGGGGCTGGGCTGAGGTGGTGGGGCCAGTTAGGAACCTGTTGTCCAGGTACGAGGTGATTGTGTCTAGACCGTAGGTAATGTTGATGGCGTAGAAGTTGACGGTTCGAGAAGTATTGAAGGGTAGCAATGGTGACGGATTGCATGTGGGGAGGGAAGAAAAAGAAGAGGTCAAGGAGGAATTCTAGGCCTCTTAAACTGGTTACACGGTAGTGCCATTTACTGAAATGGCAAACAACGTGGGGAGGGTTGGAGGGGTCAGAGTGCATGCTTACACTGTCTTTATCTCTGTGAGACATCTGGGTGGAGATGCCCGGAAGCAGTATTCTGAGACCTCGTCCCCCCATTTATCTGTTCTTTGTCCTGTATTTTGGTTCCTCCCTCTCTATAAGCGCTTCCTGTCAGCCGCCTTTCTCATCCTTTAAAAGATATAAAAACAAGCAGTTCTGTACTCGAGGTAGAGCTCTGTCTTCTTCCTGTGTGTTGTCCTCCTACTTTTTTTCAGAGTCGCCTACATTTGCTGTCTTGCTCCTCACTGCAGCCCATTGTGCCCTTTTACCTCCTGTCGTTCCACTGAGACTTCTCTTGCAGGCCTCACAATTTAAAGTTTCTCTTTTCAGTTTTCATCTTCATTTTTTTGCTGCATTTCATACCAACCACTTTATCCTTGAAATTCTCTTGTTTCTTCTCAATCACTTGCCCTCAGCAGATTCTCTTAAGGGAAGCATCCTAAACCTTCGTTCTCCCTGGCGTGTCCTCCTGGGCCCACTTCTCTGCATACTTTGTCGAGACCGTCACATCTGATCTTGCGGTTTAAATGAGCACATGTCTTATCCTGGACCTTCCCCTGAATTTCATATATAGATATGTATAGTTAGTTAACCACCTTCACTGAAACATTCTTTTGGGTCCTCAAATTCAAGTATTTAAAATTTTTTTAATGCTTATTTATTTTCGAGAAAGAGCACAAGCAAGGGACGGGCAGAGAGAGGGGGAGACACAGAATCTGAAGCAGGCTGCAGGCTCTGAGCTGTCAGCACAGAGCCCGACATGGGGGCCTGAACTCAGGGACCGCGAGATCCTGATCTGAGCTGAAGTCGGACACTTCACTGCCTGAGCCACCCATGTGCCCCCAAATTCAAGTATTAAAACTGAAGTCCCTGAATCCTGTCAGACTTCCAGCCTAAATGTTTTCCAAATCTGTCTTCTCTCTCTACTGTCATTACCCTCATTTAAGCTCTCATATTTATTTTAAAAAACTATATTTAAAAAACCTATTCTTGGGGTGCCTGCGTGGCTCAGTTGGCTAAATGTCTGACTTCGGCTCCGGTCATGATCTCACGGATCGTGAGTTCGAGCCCCGTGTCGGGCTCTGTGCTGACAGCCAGCTCAGAGCCTGTTTCCAATTCTGTTTCCCTCTCTCTCTGACCCTCCCCTGCTCACGCTCTCTCTCTCTCTCTCTCTCTCTCAGAAATAAATAAAAGACATTAAAAAATATGTAAGAAAACAAAAAGACCCCATATTCTTAAGTATCCCTCTTCTTCCTTGGTCCCTCTTCATAGTTCTCTCCTGTTAGCAACCTAAGTGATTAGTACAGACCGAATCTTACCACTTCCTTGCAATCTGTGGCTTTGTAACATCGTTAGAGTAAAAACTCCCAACTTTGTTAACATGACAGATGCAGCTTTCTATGTCGTGGCCCCTGCTCACTGCTTCCCAGTGTCCTTTGTGTTCACCCTTGTACTTTATATTCCAAAAATACTGGATTCTTTTCCTTTCTGCACTGCTTTTGCCAGCCTTGTTCTCTGTGCCTCCACACTTCCCTGTTCTTTGCCTAACTCCAGTTATCCTTCCTGTTTCCAGGGAGGCATCTCAGAACCTCTGGAGGAGAGGAGTTCACTTTCGACTTGCTTCCTGAACACATTTCTTTTAGAGCACATTAGGGATGACCCCACTTTGCAGCTAAACCCTCAACTAGACTCTTGAGTTTCTCTGGGCAGGAATTTAATCTTATTTGTCTTCCTCATGCACAGTTCCTGGCACATAGAAGATCCTCAGATTTTTGTTGAGGTATATCTACTGCCTTAAGGAAATCCAGAATAAGAATTTGGTCTCTGTGCCTGTTTCTTTGCCTATAAAATAAAGTATTGAACTTAACATATTCAGTTGTTCACAGCCTTAAAATTCTAAAAGGTTGACTATAAAATAATCTGATATTGAAGAATGATAGAATTTATATATTTAAAAAACCCCTAGAGCAACAGAAATAGAAAGATCTGTGATGATGGAAATGTACATCTGCACTGTCCCGTGTGGTAGCTGCCAGCAACATGTGCCTGTTGAGCTCTGAAATGTGACTAGTGCAACCAAAGAACTGAATTTTAAATTATACTTAAATTAAACTCAAATATAGGCACATGTGACTGATTAGTTGCTAACTCTCATAGGTCATGACAACAGAGGTTTTTAAAAAGATTAATTTTAAATGTGGCTAATACAACTTCATTTATGGGTCATATAATAAGACACTCTTACCCCACTGCACTCACAGTGACACAGGAAAACTTTAATTCCCAGAAGACTTACCACATGTTGTTTGATATTGCAGGGTAAATATTATGACCAGTCTTTATTTTTTACTTCCTTGCCCATACATTCTAAGGAGTTTGCTTACTTTATTTATTTTTCCTTACTTGCTGTGACTAAATTTAAAGTGATTTCCCCCCCCCCCTTTCTCTCTCTCTTTTTTCTTCTGGTTATGTTTATTGAAGTATAGTTTACAAAAGGAAAAATTCACCTTTTGAATTGTACAGTTGGATGAATTTTACGGTTGTATGCAATCATGAACCACTGCCACAATCAAAATACAGAATGTCCTTCATCCCAGGAAGTTCCCCTGTGGCCCCTTGCAGTTCATCTCAGCCCCTTATCCCCAGTCCCTGTAACCATGGATGTGACTTCTGTCTCTGTGGTTTTGTGTTTTCTAAAATGTCAGCTATTTCAAGGTCTGCAGCTTGTAGCTTTTTACGTCTGGCTTCTTTAACTTAGTATAATGCTTTTGAGATTCATCCATGTAGGTTTTTTTTCCCTCTTTGTTACTGAGTAGTATTCCATTTACCCAAACTACCATTTGTTTATCCATTTATCAGTTGATGGACATTTAGGTTGTTTCTAGTTTTGCACTATCATAAATAAAGCTGCTTAAATATTTATATTCTGCATATGGATATCCCACTCTTGTAGACATATGTTTTTGTTTCTCTTGGGTAAATATTTAGGACTCAGATTGCAGTCACATGCTACAACTGGCAGTTTCTTATAAAATGAATATTTTTGCATTCCCACCAACAATTATGTGATTTTGAGTTTTTCGGCATCTTCACTAGCATTTGGCATTGTCATGTTGCTTTGAGTTTTAGCTGTTCTGGTCAGTATGTAGTAGTATCTCGTGATTTTAATTTGCATTTTCCTAATGACTAATGATGCCCTCTGCTATTTGTTATCCTTATAGCTTCTTTGATGCAATGTCAGTTCAAATCTTTTCCCCATTTCTTCTTGTAGTTTGTGCTTTTTGCATACTGTGAAGGCTTTGCCTAACCTGAGCTCACAGATA
Source organism: Crocuta crocuta (assembly GCF_008692635.1). Classification (NCBI taxonomy): domain Eukaryota; kingdom Metazoa; phylum Chordata; class Mammalia; order Carnivora; family Hyaenidae; genus Crocuta; species Crocuta crocuta. The sequence goes on along the minus strand of NW_027527920.1, from coordinate 6,164,928 downwards.
TTTTTTTCTGAAGTTAATTTTTGTATATGATGCAAGGTATAGTTAGAGGTTCATTTTCCTCATATAGATACCCAGTTACAACAACATTTTTGAAAAGACTATCTTTTTCTGTATTTAATTACCTTTCAAAAACCCAGTTGACCATAGATATAGACTCTTTCTGGACTCTGTTATTCTCCCTTGACCTTTATGTCTGTTCTTATGCCAATACAACAGTAATGGTTACTGTACCTTGATTGTAAGTATTGAAGTCAAAGAGAGTCTTCCAACTTTTTTTTTTTTTCAGAATTGTTGGCTAAGTCAATTCTAAGTCGATATGTGAAAAGATTATGATACAGTATGTCAGCTATACTTCAATTAAAATTAAAAAGACATAATCTATTAACCAAGTAGAGTTTATCCCAGGAATATTAGGTTCATACAGTATATGTGAAAATCAGTCAGTATAATTCACCTCAGCAAACTTAAAAAGAAGAAAAAATTATATGATCATCTCCATTGATGCAGGAGAAACATCTGGTCAAAACTCAGGATCTATTCATGGTAACATTCTCAGCAAAATAGAAGAGAGGGGAGCTGCCTCAGTGTAATAAAATGATATTTACAGAAAGCCTTTAGCTAATATTAGAGTTAGTGGTGAGAAACTAGAATGCTTTACTCCCAAGTTGGGATAAAGACCAGAGTATCAGCTCTTAATATTTCTGTTCAGCGCTGCCTTTGAGATCTAGCTAGCACAGTAAAGCAAGAAAAAAGGCTAGCGCAATAAAGCAACAGATTAGAAATGAATAAATAATCATTGTCTTTATTTGAAGATGACTTCATTGTGTATGTAGAAAACAACTTAAAGAATTTATTAAAAAGCAACTAGAACTAATACATGAATTTAAGCAAGGTTGCAGAATACACAGTCAATTTATAAATCAGTTGTATTTCTGTTAGCACTGAATGAATAGTGAAATTTAAAAAAACAAAGAATTTACTATAACATCCAGAAATATGAAATACTTAGGAATATGTCACATAAAATATGTGCAATATTTGTATGCTGAAAACTTTAAAACAGTGCTGAGAAAAATTAAAATGAGACCTGAATAATGGTGAGATATAGCATGTTAATGGATCGGAACATTCAGTATTGTTATTGTAGAGATGTCAGTTCTCTTCAAATTGACCTATAGATTAAATTCAGTCCAATTAAGATCCTAGTAAGATCTTTTTTTAAAAAATTTTTTAATGTTTTATTTATTTCTGAGAGAGAGAGAGGGAGAGAGAGAGAGACATCATGAGCAGGGGAGGGTCAGAGAGAGAGGGAGACACAGAATCTGTATCTCCAGTCTCCAGGCTCTGAGCTAGCTGTCAGCACAGAGCCGCACGTGGGGCTTGAACTGACTAACCGCGAGCTGAAGTTGGACGCTTAACTGACTGAGCCACACAGGCGCCCTCCCCAGTAGGATCTTTAAAAGTATCTTTACATGAAAGGATTGACTAAGATTGAGTCTGTAATGGCAAAGGCAAAAGGCATTGCTTTTTTTTTTAAAATAGAAGTTGACAAGCTGATTCTAAAATAATTTCATAAAATTCTGCCATCTCCAAGAGAAAGTGAACGTATAAATGACATTTTTTAAAAGTAGCAGTAGCTAATATTTACTGAGGATAATATTAGGTTATTTTAAAGCATTTTGTGTGTATTAACTCATTTAATGCTTAGAACATTGCTATAAAGTGCTGCAGTTACCATTTACAAGGTGATAAAACTGAGGCACAGAAAGGTTAAATGACCAGGCTGAAGTCTGAATTCTCAGTTGGGCTGTATTCNTTTATTTTCTGTGTGTGGTTTTTTTTTTTTTTTTTTTTTTTTTTCTTTTAAAGATCCTGTATTCTTAACCACTACTTCAGTTCGCCTCTCCTGTTTGAATTTCTTTGGGAAGTACTAACCACTGAACTCCGTTTTGCATAGGTTGATATTCTGGTCTGTGGTATTGCTTCATTTTAGTGGAAGTTTAAATAGATCAACTCCATACTGTTCTCAGTGCCGTGTATAGGGTGGTGATAGGGTGCTGCAGGTATGCAGAATGGTTAGTAATCACATTACAATTCTGTTTACATGTTTATATTATATGGCAATTATTTGTTATCTTTAAAAAGATATTATTAAATGTATCTTTGTAAGAAAGGATTGAGTAAGATTGGGTCTATAACCATATAGGTATACTTTCCGTAATTTACATATGTTATTGTATAGCATAAGTGATGTGATAACCTTATTTCCCAAACTAAAACCCAGGGATTTTATGCCTTTTCAGGTGTGAGATGCAGACTATGAGTTATATAGATTTCAAACCCTTGGAATTTCCAGGCCAAATGGAAATGACCTTTAAGTTTGGCATCAGAATCACATCTGGAGCTTTTAAAAAACAAGCCATTGGTGTCCCTCTTCCGATTCTGACTCAGTGAGCAATTATAAGTTACAAAACTCTGCAGGTAGTTCTAATATGCATCGTAGTTGAGATTCACTAATTTATGGAGACAGAATATCTAAAATGTAGATCATCTCAAAAACAAAATCCAGGTTGTAAAGATCACCATGTTTAATAAAGGCAGGACTCTTAATTCTCATAAATGGGTATCAGCACAACAGACATCTACTCTGAAATCATTCTTCCTTATCTGAGTACTTTCCTGCTCCCCATTTTCTTAATTCTACCGTATGTTAACTCTCTTGTCACACTTTGTTGTGCCACAGCTCTGAACTTCTGTGATTGACTATGCACACAACCACTCCATT
>NW_027527920.1:6140874-6162117 GCF_008692635.1 Crocuta crocuta | reverse complement strand
AGAGTCCTTGTGGAGCAATTTCTAAAAATTTTGGAGTACTACATTTAGGCGTCCCCAGTCTCAGGGTTGAAGTTTAAAGTTCCAAATTGAAGTTTTCAGAAGAAAAATATGTCTCAGGATTCCAGATGAGAAGTGTAAAGGTGCTTGTTATGTAAGACTGACAGAAAGTAACAGAATAGCCATTATTACTAGTGCCTTGGCTGTTAAGGACCATAGGAAGTTTGAGCTGAAAAGACCTAGAGATTATCTAGTGGGAGTTCTAAAATAAGAACTAGCAAAATAGCTAGAAGCAAAATTAAGCTCAGAGAGGAGAATTGACTTGCCTAAAATAGCATAATTAGTTTATGGATAAATAAATGTAAAACTCAAATAATTATGTGGAAGAAAAGCAATTGAACTTTTTTAATAATTTAAAAATAGAACTAATATATTTTCATAATTTAAAAATAGAATTAATGAAAAATAGAATAATTAATATATAAAATATATTAGTGTATTTTATTATCTGAGCTTTGGGAAATTTATAAATGCTGGTAATTCTATTATCTATACTATTGATTAATTTCTTAAAATACAATGTTGGTCATAATTTAAAAAAATACCTTTATTCAGTTTCTTAGTTATAAAAGGAAAAGATTCTGCCATCAGTTGAATATGTCAATTTACTATACAAATTTCCTTTATGTTAATGCAGTGCAGTTTTTGTTCCGTAGATGAGAAGAAATTATAAACCATGTAATTGTTTTTATCTTTCCATTCTGTTAATTGAAAATAATTGAAGGGATTATTTTTGAGTTCTTTTTTTTTAAGCTTCCACATTTTAAGTTCCTTGTTCTTTTTCTTATGTTGCATCACTGATGTGTCTTTAATCAACGTGTTCTATTTGTTTGTTTTCTCTTCATCGAATGTCAGTTAAAGAGAAATTGACTGCGGATCCAGACAGTGAAATAGCTACAACCAGCCTGAGGGTTTCTCTACTATGTCCAGTAAGTGTTAACTAATGTTTGCTTGTCAGAAGATTCAACATACATTTTTCTCCTTTTATGAAGTATTCCCAGTATTCACAATATTATGTTTACTTTTGAAATATGCCCACCTTTGTCACAGTTTCTGAAAAGTAGAAAGACATTATTATTTAGCCATAGGATTTGGAGTCTAACCAAATTTTTAAGTCTCTAAAAATTTTCTGCTCTTAGTAAGATATATTTAAGTATTACTTGTGACTAATGATTATCTCTCAGACTCAAGTGTTAAGTGTTCAAATAAGGAATATGTATTAGCTAGGTGTATTTATTAAAATTGCACCTTTTAATGTTTAATTTATTTTGAGAAAGTGAGTGAACAACCCGAAAAGGGGCAGAGAGAGAGGGAGAGAGAGAATCCCAAGCAGGTTCTGTGCTGTTAGCAAGGAGCCTGATGTGGGGCTTGAACTCACAAACAGTGAGATCATGTCCTAAGTTGAAATTAGAAGTTGGACGCTCAACTGACTGAGCGTCAGTTTTTGAATAAAAAATCTAGCCATGATTTACCCACACATTCAGTTTAACCATTTTGCCAACAATGTCTACATTGTAAGAATTCACCAATTAAAAGCTATTCTATTTAGCCTGAATAACTGAATTGGTTATGCACATAAAAATAACTTAGAATTATTTTTAAACCAGAAAACGAGGTCAAAATCAATCATTTGTACAAGATGAATATAAGGCCCAAAGCATACCAGATGATTAAACTTATAGTGAAAATGTTTCCCCAAAATATGTGTTGTTAAGATGTATTTCTTGGGGGCACCTGGGTGGTTTAGTCTGTTAAGTGTCCAACTCTTGATTTTGGCTCAGGTCATGATCTCACAGTTCATGAGATTGAGACCCATGTTGGGCTCTGCGCTGATAGCATGGAACCTGCCTGGGACTGACTCTCTCTCTCTCTCTCTCTCAACCTCCCCCCTCCTCCTCCATTTGCACACACTATTTCTCTCTTGAAATAAATAAACATTTTTCAAAAAGTTTTTATTGCTTAACTAGTTTGATGTGAGGCCCACCAGTTGTAGGAGTGGTAATTGAATGTGGTTTTCATACAAAAATATATGAAAAACTACGAGTAAATTGCTTTGACATTATAATGACCTTTTCTATAATTAATAAAATTAATCATATCTAAATTGGGGAGAAAGTATGAAGACTGAGAGGACACAGCTGTTTCCTGATTTGCCTGGATTGTTCAGGCAGGCCTGATACTGAAAGCTTTGAATATTGAAATCCTGCTAATCTAAGATGAAGATGAAGTTATCACATCCTTAAAGAAACAAAGACTTAAAACAGAAATTAAGGGGCACCTGGGTGGCTCAGTTGGTTAAAGCATCTGACTTCAGCTCGGGTCATGATCTCACGGCTTGTGAGTTTGAGCCCCGTGTCGGGTTCTGTGTTGACGGCTTTGAGCCTGGAGTCTGCTTCAGATTCTGTGTCTCCCTCTCTCGCTCTACCCCTCCCTTGCTCATGCACTCGCTCTCTCTCTCTCAAGAATAAAAAACACTTAAAAAATAAACAAATTAAAAGTTATTTGTCCTACTTCTTAGTCTTTTATAATTTATAAAATCTCAGACACAAGATGAAAAAGTCATTAGCTCATAAATTAGTTTATAATACTGTATTTGATGTAGCTCTTAAAAAACTTTTTTGTTTTATAATTATAGCTAAGGGAACCCCTATTCATTATTAAGCTTTTGTTAAATTACAAAAATAGAATGGAGTTAATAAAACCCACCAAATCCTATTATTTTTGTATCTATCCTTCTGTCTTTTTATTCCTTATTATATTCAGTCTTTTTCTTAGGGAAAATATTTTGACTTCAGCCTCTTTGTATTATTACTAAAATTCCTTCCCAAATATATGAGGTAATCGCTGACAGAACTGAAGGGAGAACTAGAAAGCAACATAATAATAGTAGAAGACTTGATATCCCACTTTCAGTTGTAAATAAAGTAACCAGCCAGAAAGTCACTAAGGAAGCAGAGGACTTAAAACATTATAGACCAATTGGACCTTCCAAAGTATATAATACTCCACCCAACAATAGTAGCTTACATAATCTTCTCAAGTGCACGTGGAACGTTCTTCAAGGTAGATCCCGTGTTAGGCCACAAAACAAGCCTTAACAAGTTTAAGTCATACAAAGTATCTTCTCTGACCACAGTGAAATGAACCTAGAAATCAATAGCAGAAGGAAAACAGGAAAATCCACAAATAGGTGGGAATTAAACATTAACACACTTTTAAACAACAATGGGCCAAAGAGTCACAGGGAATTTAGAAAATAATCAGGAGACAAATGAGAATGAAAACACAATATACCAAAACTTATGAGATGCAGCAAAAGCAGTAGGAAAGGGAAGTTTATAGTAGTTAATACTTACATTAAAAAGAAGAAAGATCTCAAATCAACAACCTAACATTATGCCTCAAGATACTAGAAAAAGAAAAAAAGAAAACCTGAACCCAAAGTTAGCAGAAGGAAGGAAATTACCAAGATTAGCAGAGAGATAAATGAAACAGAGAATTGAAAAACAATAGAAAAAAACCATTGAGACTGAGAGTTGGTATTTCAAAAAGATCAACAAAATTGTCAGACCCTTAGCTAGACTAATAAGCAAAAAGAAGGGATACTCTAAGAGCTAAAATTAGAAATGAAAGAGAAGATATTACCTCTGATGAACTAATAAGACAGAAATAAAAAAGGATTATAACAAACTATGAACAATTATATTTCAACAGACTGGGTAACTTAAATAGATAAATTCCTAGAAACATACAACCTACCAAGACTGAATCATGAAGACCTAAGAAACCTGAACAGACCGATACCCAGTGAAGCAACTGAAGCACCAAAAATCTCCCAGCAGAGAAAAAAGCATAGTACCTCAATGCTTTCACCAGAGAATCCTACCAAACACAAGTCCTTTTTATATTTTTCCCAAAGAATTGAAGAGGAGGGGATACTCCCAAACCCATTCTCTGAAGCCGGCATTACCCTGATCCCAAAACCAGACAGACCCATTAAAAAGAAAAAAAAAAAAACAAAACAAAACACACACCATGACCAAGTAGGATCTGTAGCTGGAATGTAAAAATGGTTCTGATTAAGAAAATGAAGGACAGAAACCACATGATTATCTCAGTTGATGCAGAAAAGCATTTCAAAACCCTTTTGTCCTAAAAACCCTCAACTACCTAGGAATAGAAGGAAACCTTTGCAACATAATCAAAGCCATACCTGAAAAGCCCACAGCAAACATGACACTCAGCATAGAATTACTGAGAGGTCTTCCCCTAAGATCAGGAGCAAGAAAGCTCACCCTCACCACTGCTCTTCAACACAGTATTGGAGACTGTAGCCAGAGCAATTACATAAGAAAAAGAAATAAAACAGATAAATTGGAAAGGAAGTAAAAGCATCTCTGTTCATAGGTGACATGATCTTTTATAGAGGAAACCCTAAAGATTCCACCAAAAAACTGGTAGAACTGATAAATTCAGCAGAGTTGCAGGCTACAAAATCTTAGTTGTGCTTCTAAATACCAACAGTGAACAATCCCATATGGAAGTTAAGAAAACAGTCCCATTTATGATTACTTTAAAAATAATAAAATACTCAGGAAGAACCTTAACCAAGGAAAGAGAAGACTTGTACACTGAAAACTATTAAACATTGCTGAAAGAAACTAAAGAAAACATAAATGGAAAGACATCGCAGGTCCGTAGATTGGAAGGCTGAACATTGTTAAAATAACCATTCTACCCAAAGCGATTTACAGATTCAGTGCAAGCCTATCAAAATCCCAATAGAGGGGTGTCTAGGTGGTTCAGTTGGTTAACCATCTGACTCTTGATTTTGACTCAAGTTATGATCTCACAGTTTGTGAGTGCAAGCGCCATATCAGGCTCTGTGCTGATAGTTTTGGGATTCTGTCTCCTTCTGTTTTTCTGACCCTCCCCTGCTCATTTGCTCTCTCTCAAAACTAAATAAACATTTAAAAAATCCCAATGACATTTTTTGCAGAAAATGAAAATCTTAAAATTCCTGTGGAATCTCAAAGGACCACAGGGAGCCTAAGCAGTATCTTAATGAGAACAGAGTTTGAACCCTCACATTCCCTGATCTCACAACATACAACAAAGCAACAGTAATTAAGATGGTATGGCATGGACATAAAGAAAGATAATGTAGACTAATGGAACAGAATAGAGAACTCAGAAACAAACTCTTGCATTTATGGGCCAAGTTCCTTTTCAAGAAGAGTGCCAGGACTACACAAGGGGGAAATGACAGTCTCTTCAACAAATGGTGTTGAGAAAACTGGATATTCATATGAAAAATAAGGACCCTTACTTTATACCGTATGCAAAAAATAACTTGAATTAAAGACCTATAATCTAAGAGCTTAAACTTTTAAATTCCTAGAAGAAAACGTAAAGGAAAAGCTTCATTGAATTTCACAGTTATTTCTTGGATATATCACCAAAAGCACGGGCAACAAAAGCAAACATAGACAGGTCGACTACCCCAAATTTTAAAAACATCTGCATGTCATATAAAACAAAACAAAACAAAAAACAGAGTGAAAAGACAACCTATGGAATGGAAGATCATTGCAAATCATGTATCTGATAAGGGGTTAACATCTGGAATATAGAAGAAACTTTTACAACTCAATAGCAACAGTAACAAAACCACCTGTTATAAAAATGGGCAAAGGACTTGAGTAGAGATTTCTGCAAAGGCTTACAAATGGCCAACAAACACATAGAAAGGTGTTCTACATCTAATCACTGAGGAATTGCAAATCAAAACCACATGAGTTATCACTTCATACCATCAGGATGGCCACTGTTAAAAGAAGATAGCAAGTGTTGGTGAGGATGCAGAGGCACTTGGACTCTTATGTACTCTTGGTGGGAATGTAAGATGCTGTAGCCATTATGGAAAGAAGTATGGAAGTTTCTCAAAAAAAAATTAAAAATAAGTTTACCCTATGGTCCAGCAATTCCTTTTCTAGGTATATATCTAAAAGTATTCAAAGTAAGTTCTAAAAGAGATAATTTGCACACCCATGTTTATTACAACATTATTCACAATAGCGAAGAGGTTATTATAATCCAAATGTATATTGAGAGATGAATGGATAAAGAAAATGTGGTATGTACAGACAATGGAATATTAGCATTTGAAAAGAAGAAAACTATGTCATACATTACAACATGGATGAAACTCTAAATCATTCTGATAAGCATATAAGCCCATCATAGAAAAAGGAATACTCTGTGATTCCACTGATATGAAGTATCTAAAACCACCAAAATCATAGAAACGGGGGCGCCTGGGTGGCTCAGTTGGTGAGCGTCGGACTTCACCTCAGGTCATGATCTCACGGGTTTGTGAGTTCAGGCCCTGCGTCAAGCTCTGTGCAGACAGCTTGCTCAGAGCCTGGAGCCTGCTTCAGATTCTGTGTCTCCTTCGCTCTCTGCCCCTCCCCCATTCATGCTCTGTCTCTCTCTGTCTCTCCATAATAAATAAATGTAAAAAAAAATATTTTTTTTGAAATCATAGAAATATGAAATAGGGTGGTTACCAAGGGCTGAGAGGAGGAGGAATTAGTGTTAGTGGGTATAGAATTTCAGTGTGGCAAGGTGAAAAAGTTCTAAAACATCTCTTGCATAGCGCTGTGAATATACTTAATACTACTGAATTGCATGCTTATAAATGGTTAAAGTGTTAAATATAATGTTACATGCTTTTACCACAAAAATATATAGGCCGCAGGGTCATGGGGTAGGTTTTTAAGTAACTAGGTAAATGTTATAACAGACTGTAGTGTAAAGGAAACTGGCATTTTTTAACATTTAGGAAAATGGCTCACAGACCAAGTAAGTGGAAAGTAGGAAGAAGACAAAGTTTAAAAAAAAAAAAAAAGACACCTACTTATTCTCCCTTCCTTCTCCCAAGCCCCAATTTATCTATTTCCCCCTCCATGTGTTTTCTTGCCATCCCTTTTCATTACAAAATGCCAGTTTAGAGACTATGAGAGATTTAGAAAAATGCAGGAGCTTCATTTCCCATTTAAATCACTGGAAGAAGTCTTGTTTTTCTGCAGTCTCCTTTCTAAAAGTGTTGATAGTTGTTCTAATATAAATGATGTTTACATCATTAGATGCAGCATTTATTCACATAACTGAGCACTGTCATATAAATCTTGATGTTTTTACATATAGAACTAGTTCTTAATTTTATAGTTCAGGTGATCTCTATAGTATTAGAAAATGTTACTCACGTTTTGCCTCTTGCACCTCTGCATTTAGTGTACCAGCTTTTAATTTTTCTCTCCATGTCACCACCGTTTCCTCCCTTTTTAGTTTCAGCAGTTTTAGCAGTTCATTTTAAATTGACATTTGCTTTTAAAATTCAGAATATAGAAAAAAACTATGTGTATGTAATCCATAATTGTAATACTTTTATGATCTCTCTTTGGCTAAAGGGAAAAATCCCTTTACAATTATTCTGGAACATTAAGGCAGTATATTTTAGGTATGCTTTGAATCTAAAAAGTAAAACTTAGTAATGACAACTCTTCTATATATCAAATTTATAGAATAATAAAAGAGATTTGTTCCCTGTGAAATATGTAAATATGATGTCTGACTGTGCATTTGAATTGGCCTTGTTGTGATATACAGAGCTCAAAATAAATGAGTTTCTGTTGTTTGTGCACCATTTAGCTAAAGGCAATGAAAATAATTAGAAATGTTTTTGTTCTTTGGGAATTTTTTAGTTCTGATTTATTAAAAATACAGCTGGAAGAATGTTTGAGAATCTACTTTGTGAGATATTCCCCAGACCTGTAAACTTCAATACAAATGACTTGGAGTTGATAGAAGAAAAAAATAAACTCCTTGGAAATTTATTTATGAAATATCAGTGATGATGATGATGACGACTGCAAGATGATAAGGATGAAGAAAAAGTGAAATTATTCTTGATATCACTGTTCCTTTCTTTTTACCAGATTTAAAAAGTCATCTTACTGACTTTCTGAGGTCCTTTGAACACTGGCTAGCTTAAACATCTCTAGGGTAGGGTATTTTCTCTTGCAGCGCCATCAAGTTACTAAGTAGTACCATTATATGTTATAGTAAAGTAGTAAAGCTAGTGCATTGGAAAACTTGTTTGGGGGTTGTTTACAGAGTGTTTATTTGCAGATGATACAAAATATCCAGTGTCCTGTGAAGGAAAAAGGGGAATTTGTAATTATGAGATGGAGATGTTGCTTAAAGCTCTCCTTTTCTCCTGATAACACGTTAGAAAAGTCAGTGGTCATTTTTGATAAATATTTAGGATTTAGAGATTGTTTTTAAAATCAGAAGTATGGGGAGCATTCTCACATAATAGTTATTTCGTGATTCTTTGAAGTAAAACGACATCTAATAAACATTTAGGTGGAAACTTTTCCTTTTCTATACCCATTTATAAATGTGATTCCTGCAGCATTCACTTAGCAGTATTCCTTAAAAATCCTGTGGGCAGGTTTGTCAGTGTGGCTGATCATAAGGGCTTGAGAGTTACTCTCTCACCAAAAAGATGAGCTGACCAAGTGAGGATTATGAGAGGGGAGGGAGGCATGTGAGATGATTGTTTAGAGAGTAAACTGCTTTTCAGAGCATAAGTTCTGTGGTGTGCGTCTTACCTTCTGCGTCTACCTTACCGTCTTCCCTTGTCTTCATATAAACTGTCAGAAGCGGCTCACTAGTTCTGTACTACATGGACTATATCCACAATTAACTTTATTTGTGTAGGACTTTCAAGTCTGTGATTTCTCTGCTTAGTATTTAAGTGGTAGCAAAAATACTTACTCAGTAGAAATTTGTACTTCACAGGTAAGTTAAGGTCTGCTTTAAGATACAAAATTTAATTCAACATCGCCATCCAGACCGTTCTTTAGAAAATGTTTCTGGACTAATGCAGCATGTCTTAGCTGTCAGCAAATGGATGATTCTTCTCTTATAAGAACCAGTTTGTACTTTTTGGCCTTTTCATTAGGTGCTTGTGTAAATCAAATCATAAAAATTGAATAGAAGAGTAGAAAGGAGTAATGAGTTGCCTAATTTTATGTGAGCACAGAATGGAAGAATGACTGAGCTGAAATAATTTGAAGCAAATAATGTTTCTGTACTTTTATTATAATGGGGAACATACACTGAGCACTTCCTGTTTGTCAGGCAGTATACAGTAAATATAACTTACATCCCACAGTCTTATGATATAGATGGTATTTTTATCCCCATTTTACAATGCTGAGGCTCAGGGAGACTAAATAACATTCAGTATTCACACTGTATGTAGTGGGGCTGGGATTCAAACCTAGGTAGGCTAACTCCAGAATTCATACTCCGGACTGCCTTGTAAAGCGCTGTGTGCAGCCCTCACACTCTCCGTGAGTGCTCCCTCCTAGCGCTGCTCAGTGAGCACAGTCAGAGCCTTGTGTGCCCACACACAGGACCATCTTCCTCCGTATGGCACATATGTTTGCAAGTGCCAGGGTGCAGAATTGAGTTGGTTGTATTTCCAGTAGGAGGAGGCAGGTACATAAACAAATAGTAGATAATCATGCACAGGGTGAGGTTGGGCACACAGAGAAGGGAGCTGTCAGTTTTCGCTGTGTCTCTCTGGTGCATACCTTTGACACTGAGCTGGCACTACTCCCTTCTCACAAGTTTATGGCACATTTTGGGTCCTGTTTTATTTTTCATCACTACATCCTGTTGAAGTAAGGAGGAAACAGTGTTACTTTGGAGATAGAAAAAGACGCCCAGAAAGGTTAAGTGCCTTTCCTAGAGCCACAGTAAATCATTGGTACCAGAACAATAATTTAGGACCGCAAATGACAGTTAATTTCCTTGGCAGACGAGGAAATTGCACATTTTCCTGAAATTCTTCTGAGCCAAACTCTTTTCCTCTTTTTTTCCCCCCTCATTTAACTCCTACCCTTTTCAAGCCTTTGTATTTTTCAGGCTTGCAGATAATGTCCAAAATCTCTTCCTGGTTAGCAAACAGTGTGGTTATTGAAAGTAGATAACTTTCGGGGTACCTGGGTGGCTCAGTCGGTTAAGCGTCCGACTTCGGCTCAGGTCATGATCTCACGGTTCGTGGGTTCGAACCTCGCGTGGGGCTCTGTGCTGACTGCCAGCTCAGAGCCTGGAGCCTGTTTCAGATTCTGTGTCTCCCTCTCTCTCTTACCCTCTCTTGCTCACGCTCTCACTCTCTCTGTCTCTCTCTCAGAAATAAATAACTTAAAAAAAAAAAAAAAGAAAGTAGATAACTTTCATACCGAATGGCCATTGTAGCCTCTGGGCAGGGGGCGGGGCATGGTGGCCTCCACCAAAGAACTGGTGATGCAGCAGCTCGCAGTGCAGCTTCTGTGCCTGGGGCCCAGGCCAGCATCTCGGGGACTGGATGAAGTCAGTTTCATTTTTCATCGGGCAGACTACTTAACCTCCGCTTAAGGCGAGAAGAGGAAGTCTCATAACATGGTGGAGATGCTGGGTCTAGGGATGTTTACGGAATCACATGTGATAAAGGGAGGGAAGAAATACAGAGAGTGCACACACTTGCCTTCCTTCTCAGAGCTGCCATTTGGCAGACACCCGGGGATCTCATTCAGAGATCAGGTTGGATGTTATCTTGCAGTATTTAATGAGATGTTCTTTTTTCATTTCCCCAAATCCCTAGTAAAGTGGTTCGTAACTTTTGGATCAGGAACTACTCTGAGAATTTGGTGAAAGCCACTGTTTTTGGAAAATGCACGCACTTACAGAATTTTGCATATAATTTTAAGGAGTTCGTTGTTCTTTCCCCCAAAAGCTAATGCGTGAGCTATGGATGCAGGGCAGAATAACCAACCCTTGATGTAGACTTTCTTTATTTTTAAAAATTTTTTCTAATGTTTATTTATTTTTGAGAGAGAGAGAGAGACAGAGCGTGAGCAGGGGAGGGTCAGAGAGAGAGGGAGAATNTCCCCACAAGTGCCCCCCTCCATGCCCATCTCCCCCCTTCCCCCCCACATCCATCAGTCCTCAGTTTGTTCTCAGCATTCAAGAGTCTCTCATGGTTTGCTTCTCTTCCTCTTCCCCACCATTTCCCCTTCTTCTCCCCCATGGTCCTCCGTTAAGTTCCTCCTAATCCTCCTATACGTGCAGACATACGGTATTTGTCCTTCTCTGCCTGACTTACTTCGCTCAGCGTAACACCGTCAAGGTCCATCCATGTTGCTACACATGGCCAGATTTCATTCTTTCTCGTTGCCATGTAGTATTCCATGGTATAGATAAACCACATCTTCTTGATCCATTCGTCCGTTGATAGACACTTAGGCTCTTTCCATGTTTTAGCTATTGTTGAGAGTGCTGCTATGAACAGTTGAGTAGATTCTTACTGATCGTTATGAAAACCCTGCTGGAGCTCCGTCCAGCAGAACTTTCTGCAGTGAGGGAAATGTAACTTACGGTGGCCACTAGCCACATCTGGTTACGGAGCATTTGAAACATGGCAGTTGTGACTGAAGAAGAAGTTCTTCTTTTGACTTCATGAAATTAGGCACCTGTGTCATGGGGTTAGTGGCTGCTCTGTGAGACAGGGCGGCCCCGTTTCTCACTGAGGCCACTGCCAGCTTTCCCGATCAGGAACCACGGGGCTGTACATTTTGCAGATCCTCATGTTATAATCTGTTCTAGTGTAGACAGTGGATGAATCCTCAGAGTATTTGTGTTGTCATACTTTTATCTACATCTGCTTGTTATCCTTTCCCCCAAGCTTAGATACCATAATGAGGCCTTTTATTCACACGGGTTTCTTGTTCTCCACACTACACATTGCATGATGTGGACAAGAGTGGGAATTAGAATGGGCAGCCTGCATGGACTCTGTGGCAGCCAAGGAGCAGGGATGGTCCTTCCGGGACACAGCACCCCGGCAGTCACACCCCTCCATCTCTCCCACCCTCGTGCCACTAGAGGGCCTCTGAGTTGGAATCTGGTACAGATAGTGGCGAGTGAGCAAATTTGAGGAAAAAAAAGAAAATCTGTGCTATGGCTTCCTTCTCCGTAAAACTTTCTCAACCATAGAATGAGCCCAAACATAATGACATGCCTCGTAGGAGGAGTCCATTAGAGGAGTTTGAAATGTTAAGAGAAATCAAGGAGAACAGTTGGTGAAAAGCACTCCATCAGTGTGAGGGATCATGTCGGACCCCGCAGGGCGGCAATGACCCAAATCCCCGGATTGGAGCTGCAAGGAGGGCAGACCATGGCTAAAGCTTGGGACTTCAGCCTCGGTAATCTAGAGATGGGAGAGGCCACAGTCAGCTCCACTCTTCTTGTTTAAGTTCTAAATGAACTTAGAATTCACATTTAACGTTTGCATTGGTTTCTGGAGTACTCGGGCATCAGGGGAGGGTGTTTTGTTTTATTTTTCAAAACTAAAATAATTTTTTTTCTCACAGGATTAGATTTCTTTCCTTTCTTATCAGGAGACAATCAGGTATGTTATATGAAAAAAAATGCTGTTGTCTTAATTGTGCATTAAGATATTTGTAAGTATATTATGTAGCTGCGAGAGAAGATACATTTCTTAGAAAATTCAGAGTAGTCCTACTCATTATTGTTAAGGTTTTAAGCATTTAAATAAAAATCCCCTTGTTTCAGCTGTGCCCGAGTATATAGTCACAACAGTATCTATTTGTTGGTTTCCAGTACTTTTTAATATAAAAAACAGTGCAGTAAAGTCCATTGATAAATCCTTGGCCAGATACCTCTGTAAGAGAAAGAGGGTAGACTGTCTTCTTTCCTGCTGCTCCTGAGCATATTCCTCTTTGGAAATAGAATTTTGAGAACTGTTTGCATTACCAATTAAAACAAAACACAGCACACGTTTTATTTTGGTTCTTTCCCCCTCTGCACCGCCCTGTCCCACCTCCCCCAGTTTCAAATACAAAAATGTTCTCAAGATCAAGGCTGTGATCACTGTCTATGGCCATTTGACTTCTGTGAAGTGTTTTAGTAGATGTTTCAGACAAGGCAGATATGTAGTATATATTGAGGACTTTGTTCTGCTGAGAAGAAGGTTTATGAATTTAGAATTGACGGGTCTTCTGTCTTCTGTCTTCCCTCCCCAGCATTATAACACCTCCCTCCTCGCTGCCGCCGCAGCAGCGGTTTCCGATGATCAAGACCTCTTACACTCGTCTCGGTTTTTTCCGTATGCCTCCTCACAGATGTTTCTCGATCAGTTAAGTGCAGGAGGCAGTACTTCTCTGCCAACCACCAATGGGAGCAGTAGTGGCAGTAACAGCAGCCTCGTGTCCTCCAACAGCCTGCGGGAGAGCCACAGCCACACCGTCGCAAACCGGAGCAGCGCGGACACGGCGTCCATCTTCGGCATCATCCCAGACATCATTTCGTTGGACTGATTCCCTCGCCCCCGCTGCTCCCACCCCCACCCCAGATTAAATGAACTTGGCAGAAAGAAGAGAACTTTGTGCTATGTTTTACCTTATTCTGTTTAGAAAAGTACACAAGCGTGTTTTTTTTCCTTTTTTTAGGGAAAAAATTAAAAGAAATGTACAGAGAACAAAACTATATTTTCAGTTTTACTTTTGTATATAAATCTAAGACTGCCTGTCTGATAAAACACTTGTAAAAAAAAAAACAAAAAAAAGGAAAGAAAAGAAAAAAAGAAAAAAAACAAGTACCCACAGACCACCTTCAGTTCATTTTTTCCTGGATTCTGAAGATTTTTTTTCCCATCATTTGTCCTATGGTTTTGGTTTTATTTTACTTCAATGGCATTATTTTATTTGCAATAACAGAAAAGGAATTGCATGTATGAAGTTTTAAATTGTGGGCTTTTCTTTGTTGTGGGAGGGGGTTGGGGGGGGATAGTTTTAATTTCCATTTTCTAAAAAGGACAGACTTGGGTTCTGTTTGTGCGTGTGCATATTTTATTCAGCCTTAAGTTATAAATCTCATCTGTCCCACTGCATTCCCTGTGTATTTTCAGGACATAGCTCGTAGGTGTGTGTGTTCGGTGTGTGTGTGTCTGTGTATATTTTTCTGTCGTTACCTCCTCCCAAGTTTTCTGCATTGAGTTGATAAATCAGTTGCCTGCTTCTCTCAAAGTGCTTTGAAGGTCTTGAACTCCCGTATGAGCATCTTTATTGCTATCCCAATTGCATGTTTCTCCATCACATATTCTCTCTTATTTGCTAGATACCCCCCTGAGAATATGTTCTAGAGATCTGGAGTAAAGCTGTCTGGATAAAGGAGTAGGCTTGGCAGACCTGTGAATAATACACTTCAGTCTAGTTCTTTCTTCTAAATGTGGATCGTCAGTATTACGTATTTAAACCAAGTCTGTGAGCACCTGCCTTTTTGGCCACAGGGTAACAAGTTTTCATGTGAGATCTTCATGCCAAAGTGGGAAGTAAAAATAGCTTCGAGAGCCCTGTCGGGTGTCTTGTGCAGCTGACAGAGGTAAGGTTACATCACTTCGAAAAAGAAAGCAAGACAGTCAGTTATCCTAAAAGTACATTCTCTTTGGAAAATACAGTGCACCACACACATCCGTCTAGAAATCCACGATCTGATAAACAGTTAAAATGCAAAATAGGCTTGATTCTTAGTCATTTTACTCCCTGGTTCTGAGTGAACTTCTTTTCTTAGCCTGTAGCAGTCTTGTTTGTTTTTTTCTTCATCTTTTAAAGACAAGCATGACATAGGAAAGTCCATTTTTTTCTTTTTTCTTTTTGGATTCATGGGTCAATCTAATCTTATTAATAACGGAACATGTAAATATAGTGAGAACTGTTTTTCAGGAGATGAGTGTGGGGTGGAGAGAAGGAAGGTGGTCCTACTTGTGTCCCCAAATCCTCCACACCTGCAGGTGCGGAGGGGTTCAGCCGGTGTAACAGAAAAGATGAAGGAAGGGGCGTAACGCTTACCAGTTTCCCAGCCTGGATTTTTATATCACGACTGTTCATGTCCTCAGAGTTGGTAAAGGACCACCTTTGTGTATAAAAGTGTCGCTTCAACCTTGCAGTGGTAACAAAATGACCTACTCTATCCGGGTAGAATTCAAGATGGCTGTATCTTCAGTTGTATGATAAAAAGTTAACGGTTCACCTGACTGTGTGGCATCTAAAAATAATACCTGTTTTTACAGCATCTCTCTGCCACTAAATTGTTGACTTGAATTTTGAAAAACAAGTTGGTGTTGATATGTATATGTGTGTGTGTATATATGTATTTATAGACAAGTGTGTGTGAGTGACATGTGAGTTAATATAGTCTTCCCCTACGCATGTGTATTCCACACATACATGGCTGAGTTCTAGTCACTAAACAACTTGCAATAAAAACAAAAGATTCATTGTCGGTGAAAACAGGAATTAGTTTTTTAATGAGTCTGCTATTCTGGTGAGTAAACTCTTTAAGAACGCTCGTTGCCATATTAACTTAGGCTAAGATTTAATAGTACCATAATTTGTGTCTAAATTCAGATTGAGATAGAAATCACTCAAGTTGTGGGGTGGTGCTTCTTATTTCACACTGCAATAGGAAACCATTTCTATTCGTTCAGCTTCCTAAACTGGTTTTCTGTATCCTTTTTTATTCGTTTGTTTTTCTGTCATTGTTGTTAGTGGTCTCAAAATTCTGATCAATAACTGTGTGTGTGATGCTGAGTCACAAACTCTTTGAATGATCGAGTTGAAAACCCATCCCCATCCTTTCTTCAGCCGAGGTTTGGGGATGGCGAGTTTCCCTAAGGGAAGAACAGGTAATAGGGAGAAAGAAATGTTGCTTTGGTCACGTCTCCACAGGAGGAACGAACCATTTGACTGTCTTTCGATTTTAGTTTATTCCGCTCTAAGGAGTTTGTTTCTTTCAGTCGTTGGCTTGCCGGAGTGTCGCATTAGCGGTAGCTGTCCCCCCGCCCGTCTCATGGTCCATACTAGTCAGTTGGACTGTTGTGATGTGTAGCTTTTATTGGTAGAGTCATGCCCTGCACCGTTACCTTCGGAGTTAAAAAAAGAAGTGCATAGGCATTTCATCTGGTTTTTTTTCCTTAGCCCAGTCTCATCCACGCCGACAATGACATGCTGTCCGTGGACGAAGAGCGATTCCCAGAATCTTTGGGCAAGCTGCCACCGTCCCCTTGCCGTGGCCTTTCCCAGTAGGTGTGCGTATGTTTATGTTTCTGCACAGTGCTCTGTACTCTGATAAAATAGCTGTTTGACTTAGCAGGGTTGAAGTGGCTTGTAATTATTTTGTGGGCATTATTGGACACATCTTTTTTAAAAACAACCTGACCGTAACCATGCCACACTTGACTAATTTATTTTGAGCATTAAAGTTTTTCTTCTGTTAATTTAGACATTATCACAATTCTGTATCATTACTGACTTAGGAAGGATTGCACTTAAGCTTCTGTTAAATGCGATTTCTTGGCAGAGTTTCCTTTAAGTCAGATGTCTGAAACAATGAAAATATATCCCAATTTTAAGTTAACTGATTGTGGAAAGAACGTTTCTAAACAATTCCAAGTTTAAATACATAAGACACTTCAAGATCTTCAGGACTTTAAAGCACATTTAAAATTATTTTAGTAAGAATTTTGTTTTATCAATACATGTTGAATTCTGTTTTTTTTATTAAAACAAAACAAAAAAAACCACAAAGCTTAGATTTCAGAAAGAGGGAGGGAGACTAGCTGGTGGTCCCAGAGTGTGCTGCTGTTAATTGTTTAATTAACAAAGGGGAGATGTATATAAACAGATAGAAAAGTTACCATAAATTCCATGAACTTAAATCTGTGATTCATTGCCTTAAAACTTTCTCTTAGGATTTCCATACCGCATGCCAAACCAGTAAAATGGCTTTTAAAAATGTATAGTAGACCAATGTCAGTTTGTATAAAAGTACCAAGTGAAAATATTTATTACATGCATTGGAAAAAAAAATTGTTTACCTATTGAATGTTACCTGTTTATGTAGAGCTCTTTAGATGTAATAAAAGAAAAGCCTTCAGTTAACTTGTCTGCTGTAAGATATACCGTGGGTACGCGAGGGACCGTCCCTCTAAGAGCAATGATCATGCTTGGTGCTTCCAGACCACCTTTCATCAGAGGTTTCAAAGCATGGCAGTTATGGTCTCGCAGCATGCTTTGAGGTAAGTAAGACACACGGCCACCATTCCCCCTTCTTCCTGAAATACGGCAAGCTTTGCAAGCTTTGTACAGAGACCACGGAATCTCTTCAGATTTAAATCTATTTGATAAATCGGCAGTTTGAGTGCTGAGAGAGGTGTGGCCTTTTTCTGGGTAAACAACCTAGGTGCTAGGTAGACCAACTGGAATTTCAGGAATGAACAAGAAACCTGGACTCGGGGTAGTAATAAAAAGCCTTTCCTGGGGCAGAGGTTTCAGTGAGAACATGTCCCAGGATCTTGGAGTCCTAGCCACCGACCACCCCGTAGTGAGGAGCCCGGAGTCGGTGGAGAGGAGCACTTGCTTTAAACCCATCCTGGGACCATTCGGTGACAGACACTTAAAAAGCGTTGAGGGAAAGTCCCTTGTTTATTATTCTAGCCCAGAACTTCCTTTGCCTGTCCCATCTGACCCCTAGGTGTCTGCTCTCATCCATGGTATTCCAGATTGGCTGTGGAGGACTTGCTTCCTAATGTCTGTGATGAGCCAAACAGAGATGTGAGGCCAGGACCCCTGAGCCTTGGCTGAAAGTGAAATGTAGCAGTTCTCTGTGGGGAACCGAAGAGAAGCCTTCAGGTAATGAAATTTGAGTACCAGCACATATACCACCCCCTCGCCTCACTTACTTTGGCCCCTAAGAGGGTCCTGGAAGCCGCCCTAGCAATTCTGTATATCTCTTCATGTATTTTTTTAAATGTTAATTTACATTTAAGAGGGAGAGAAATAGTGTGAGCGGGGGAGGGGCAGAGACTGACAGAATCCGAAGCAGGCTTCTGGCTCTGAGCTTAGACCAGAGCCACCCAGGCACCTCTCTCTTCTTGTATTCTTAAAAGAAGGCCATCAAATCATATAAGCCTCAGGGCCCGAAAAACGTGGGTGTGCCCCTGCACCATGTGAACCTGGGCTCCCCAGCCCGATGGTCACAACTTCACCTACTTGAGTGTTGGGGCCATTTACTGCCTGCCCCCAAGACTGCTCGGGAAAGGACGTTGGTTAGGGCTGAAGCCACAGCTTCGCGAGATGGTGGCAGTAAGACTGGGACTGATCTGTCCCCTGCAGTTTCCCTTGTGCCTAGCCCTTAGGTTTGTGTTTTGTGTAGCCTCCCAAAAGACACACCTCCCTCTTAATTTGGTTTTCTTTTGCTTTAGCCACTGAGGTGCCATTAAAAAGCCACAGCCCATAGAACCCAATTTTGATATGTATAAGGATGAACATCTCTGTACTTAGAGCCCTGCCCCGACTTAACATGCTGGTGTGTGACTCCCGCCCTTGTTAGAGCCCTGCTGACACGGAACAATGGATCCACACATTTGTGGAGCACACAGGCAGCACCAGCCTGGCACCCCCCGGCTACCTAAGTCACTTAAAAATCGGCTCTGGCTATGTCCTGGCTGTGGCCTGTTGCACCCCCTTATTACTTCCCATTAGTCTTGGGGGAGGGGGGAAGGGCTTGCAGCCATGATCAGTTTGGCCCACAGGAGCCGTGACCCTCTCTGGTAACCGTAGAGCTCCTCTCGAGCTCTGTGGGGCCCTGATGAACACACTGTGTCACATCTGCTGTCCTGTGGTGTGGGCGGGCTGTAAGGCCAGTTCACTCTCCCTGCTGTTTAGCTGACGCCGCCCCGTTTTAACACAACAGCTTTCACTCTGTGGTTATGAATGAATACCCCGACCTATGTCACTATGTGCTGAGCTGAATATAAGAATTTGTAAGTGGCCCTGTGGAGCCACAAGAAATGTTAATCGCGGCCTTTTTCGGCTCGTTTTAGCTCTTTGATTGACGTTAGTTCTCAGCTAGCATTGGCTTGGTCTTGGAAAGGTGAGAGAGGGTTCCCGCCCCACAAAACAGAATAGTGTCTTGTGGTAGACTGTGCTTCTTGGGAGACGCACCTGCCTGGGAGCTCAGGGCCGCACTGTGCTCTCCAGTTGGCAATGGAGTTTTCAAGCCACTATTCAGACCATTCTCAGGGCGCTCTTTGAGGTAAGAAGTAGGAATCTAGGAATCCAGCTGAGGCTTTGAGGGTGAAATGACTTACCCAGAGTCCCATAGCTTGGCAAATGGCAGAGTCAGAACTGGAACCCAGGCCCAACTCCAACCCCTGGGCTCTTACGAGGCTATAAAGGGCTGGACAAATGGTAGTTGTTCAAATCAATACAAATCTTTTTATTAAAGACTTGCTAATGCCATGGCTGAAGTCATTCATGTCCACCCTTTCCCCGGAGGGACAGGAACACTTTTCTTTTAGAAAACTCATCAGTCAGCACTTCCCGGGCCTGGGGGAGGCCGTCTCGCATCCTCTGCCTTCAGTAGTCCCGCACAGGGATGGTGATCTTGTTGATAAAGTCATCGTACTTCACTTTGCCATCTGGTTCGATATTTGTTTCCCTGAAAAGATCATCCACTGCAACAAATCAAATTAATGTTTCAGGTTGGTCATAGTGTTACATTATAGGACATGGAGTTAATTACTGGGGGTTGAGGCTCCCCTGAGGTCTTCCCTTGTGGCCAATGGACTGTTCCTGTAGACCAAGAACAAAACCGGTGAACAGAACAGTACACCCGCCCCCCAGCCTGGTCCCTGAAGGCCATTGATTCCATTTGAGCTCATCAGGCTTTCTGCTGGGGTGAGGATAGAGGGTAAGGAGGTGTACTCGGTGAGGATGAAGTCCCTGAAGCTGCTTTGTGCTTGCTTTGTTTTGTTTTTGTTTTTTTAAAGAAAAATATCTAACCTCTGTGCCTGCATTTCCAGAAACATTTGGTGTGGATTCTACCTTCTATAGTACCCCCTCCCCCCAGGCCACCCTGTCCCTGGCTTTTGGCCTGCCTGCTGTCCCTTCCGAATTGGCATCTCCCCCCACAAGGGACTTGGTGACAAGTGGTGCCTGCCAACATCACCTCTCTTTTAAAATGTGTTCGTTTAGGGGCGGGGGTAGTATGAGAAAATAAGCTCAAAGTGTACAAAACTGTCATTGTTCTCTGACATTGCTAAAAACAAAAAAACATCATTTACTTTTTTCTTCTGGGTCTGGATTCCTCGGACAAAATGCTAGCTTGTCCCAGATGTTGGCAAGAAAGGCCATTTCGGCTTCCATTTCTCCACAGTGTAGCCTCGTGGGGCCAGCCCACCTTTGGCTCTTTGGGCCGCCCTCCTCCTTTTTGCAAAAATGGTTTCACTGCCCGATGTCAGCTTCCCTGACCCAAGATGTCCCCAGCACAGAATTCTGGGCAGTTGGAAGATCTCCTGTGATTCTCTGCTCAACCATCCACCCTCCTCTAGAATAGAATTACGATGTTGTGTGCCTCAGCCGATGGGGACGCTGAGGGCATTTAGAATGACGAGGAGACTAGAACTTTTAGCTCTTCTCATGAAGAGGCTTGTGCCCAGCAGCCGTTTGGTTCAAACCTTCCCAGCGGACAGGTCCAACCCCAGCTGGCGGCGTCCCCTGCTGCGGCCTCCTCCTGTCCAGGAAAAGGGCCGCACTTCGTATCCAAGTGCTGATGCTGCCTTCCGGGTAGAGCAGTGGGTCCCTCGGAACCCAAAACACACCAGGGTGCTCACATCAGCCTGTCCCAGGCTTGGGGTGGGGGCCTCCCTGGCACCCTTCTCCCTCCAGCTATTCGGAGGATGCTCCTTAATAAAATTGAAGATTTTCTTTCACTCACCGAGGGGAAGAGAGTCCTACTTCTAGTATCATCTTTCCTCTCTCCCACAGCGAGAGGAAGGGAACTCGGTCTTCCCGCTTGGCTGGAACAAATTACCAGTGTGTTTGAAATGTCTCTTCACCCGTTAAACAAACAAGAGATGCGTGTGAGTCTGGGGGCCCTGGTGTTGCTTTAGACTGAGATCGTTAACTGTGAGAATTAAGGTCCCAGCCAGCCCCCTCTGCCAACATGCAGCCTGGAACATAAAAGGCCGAGCGGTGTCCTTGGAGCCGG
>NW_027527920.1:6138880-6140188 GCF_008692635.1 Crocuta crocuta | reverse complement strand
CACAGCCGCCGTGAAGGAGGAGATCGTGATCGCTCCCAGCCTGAGAAAGCGGGCGAAAGCCAAACCTGCCGTAGCGCTGTTTTTAAACGCGCTGTGCCTTAGTGGCTGCAGATANAGGAAGCAGGGGAGGGTGAGAGAGGCTGAGGAACTCATCTGAGGTCCCACAAAGAGGGGGAGCCAGGAGCCCCAGCTAATTCCAGCCACAACCCTGCGACCCCTCTGCTGGCCTGCCGTGATTTGACCAAAGGCCAAAGGGCCGCCGGGACCGAAGACGAGTCCTCCGCCCGCCTGTGTCCCAGCCCCGCCCTGTGGGCCCCACCGCAGGCACGGCCGGCAGCGGGCCGGGATGGCAGCTGGGGCAGGGCCGAGGGGCTGGGCCAGGAGAGTGCCAGCTGACGGCCCGGCACCCGGGGCACCCCCTCTAGCGCCCGAAGGGCTTTCCCAGAAGACCCCGGCCCCTCGCCCTGCTCTGAGGCAGGAAGGCACCCTGAGCCACCGAAAGGTGGCAGAGACCGCCAGGGACGCTCCTGCTGGAGGAGCTCTCCGAGCTGGCTGGGTCGTGAGGGAGGGAGCATAGGAGCATCTCCGTTTGGAGACGCTGGTCATTAGCAACAACTTCAGAAGCCAGCGGTGGCGAAGGGGAAAGAGCCTAACGTGTCTAACAGACCCGCATTCAACACGTTGCTCCGATACCTGCCAG
This sequence comes from Crocuta crocuta, assembly GCF_008692635.1. Taxonomy (NCBI): domain Eukaryota; kingdom Metazoa; phylum Chordata; class Mammalia; order Carnivora; family Hyaenidae; genus Crocuta; species Crocuta crocuta. The sequence goes on along the minus strand of NW_027527920.1, from coordinate 6,139,488 downwards.
TCACTCGCGTCACCTGCGTAGCAGTGTGAGGGGCACTAATGTCCCCCTGGGTGTCATGAGCACTAAATGAAGGCCCATGGTGAGGCCCAAGTAGATGCCTGCTGGCTTCCCCCAGGCCGACTTCCTCCGTCCCTCTTGGGCTCCCTAGTTCTTCCCCTGGGCTCCAGGCCGGAGTTCACCGGGCAGGCGTCAAATGCGGCGTCTGCACGGTCCTGCCGGCATGGCGTCCTTCCCCCACCTCCCTAACCCTCCCCCGCTGTCGGGAAGGAGGGACCCAGGCCTTTACCTTCCTTGTGGGTGAGCTTCTCCCCCAGTGTCATGAGTTTTGACCGCAGCTCCGCCGCCATGATGTAGCCTTTCTTCTCCTTGTCCGTCATCAGCATGGCCAAAAGGATTTCTTTCTTTGGATCCTCCTGCTTTATCTGCGTGTGCATGACGGCCAGGAAGGTGGAGAAATCCAGCTCGCCGTTTCTGTCTAGGAAAGCCCCCAACACAGCAGGGTGAGCAGGGAGGGAAGAGCTAGCCGGCCCCCTGCCCAGTCTTTATGGCCAGTTCAAGGGCCCCCTGCTTTGGGAAGTGCGGCGATGGAGCTGGTGTTCAAGTGCAGA
>NW_027527920.1:6058898-6138853 GCF_008692635.1 Crocuta crocuta | reverse complement strand
GAGGGTGCAGCCGAGCTCCCGCCACGCACCCGCCTCACTTAACCCTCCCAGCCATCCTCGGGGACATGGCTACCGTTGCCCCACTCTCCTCACCAAGGACACAGAGGCCCCAGAGCATGGAGTCACCTCACTGCAGTGGCAGGACCCGGATGGAGCACACTTCCTCTGCTCCCTTCCAGATGCTTCCCTCCTGCCCTGAACTGAAGGACCCCGGACGTCCGCGCTGCCAGCCACTGCAGCACACCCACAAGGACGCACAGGTCGCCCCGCCAGGAACCCCAGGCCCCAGTCCCACCCGCTCCCCTGCTTTCCCTCGCTGCAGCCTCTGGCCCAGTCTCCCCAGCCTGCGCCCCTCAGCCCAGACCCTGGCCGGCTGCAAGTGCAGGAAATCAGAACTTCCCCTGACCACAAGTTCCTGTTTGGAGGAGACAGAAGCCAAAGGAAACCACCACCCCTTCAGAGCTGGAAACGGGAGCTCGGTCACCAAGCACCCCAGCTCCGGGCTCCAGATTCCAGAGGCCCGCCTTCAGGATGGGCTCCTAGCGCTGCCACAGGCACGCTCAGATGGGGCCCCAGGGTAACCCCAGCTGGCGGTGTGAACCCATCAGGAAGATGAGCCACGAGGTCCAGACACTGAGGCCTTTGGATCCCACGTCAAGTGCTCTTTCCAGTTCACCTCCTGCCTCTGGGCCAGTCTTTCCTTCCTGTGTGTCCAGTTACCAATGCAACACCCACCCTGGCCTCTGACACCTCTCTGGTTTTTCGTATTTTTGTTTTCTAAACAATAAATTAAAAAAAAATTTAACGTTTATTTTTGAGAGAGAGCACGTGTGCACATGAGCAGGGGAGGGACAAAGACGGAGACACAGAATCCGAAGCAGGCTCCAGGCTCTGAGCTGTCAGCACAGAGCTCGACACGGGGCTCGAACTCACGAACTGTGAGATCATGACCTGAGCCGAAGTCGGGCACTGAACTGACTGAGTCACCCAGGCGCCCCTAAAAAAGAAAACTTTTAAATTATTTTTAAAATTTAATTTCATTTTAGAGAGCGTGTGTGAGTGGGGGAGGGGGCAGAGAGAGAGACTCTTAAGCAGGCTCCATGCTCAGTGCAGAGCCTGATGGCCGGCCCAATTCCACAACCCTGAGATCATGACCCCAGACAAAATCAAGAGTCAGATGCTCAACTGAGCTACCCAGGTGCCCCTAAAAAAACAAAAACTTGTTTCTAGTTATAAAAGTCCTATATGTTCCCATTGTCAAATATATAAGAAACAGCAATAAAGGGTATAAAAATCCTCCCTAATCCCATCTCCAGAGTGGACAATTTGGTAGCACCTTAGGTGGGTTTTCTTCTCTTTTTTTCTCTCGGAGCACTGCATCGTTTTTAGGAGGTCAGTCTTTGAAAGAAGAATCAGGTCCCAACCCTGATTCCACCATTGGCTTTTAAGAACTAGGGCGAGTTACCTAATGGCCCTGACCCTGACTTTTACCCGTAAAACAGTAGGTTGATGCCTACTCCACAGAGTTGTTCGAGCTAAACATGTGACAAGGATTCAGTGAAGGGCAACACATGGGTCGCTGCTAGCCCTGTCTTTCCAGCAGGTGTGTGATAACCTAGTTGGAATGTCTAGATCCCATGGTCCTCCGTGCAAGACATTGGGGGGAGGGGGACAGTGGGGGTCACCGGTCGCTATAAGGATTCAAGGCAGCCTGAGTGATAGCACCGTACACCTGGCCATCTGTCTCCACGGCTAGCTCTGGTGAGTTCTGACGCCCACCTGCCCCTCCACGGTCTGAGCTGTTCACGCCACCCCCTGCTGGGCCCCTCCCCAGGACCCCAGCTGCCGGGCTCAGGGCCCACCCACCAGCCCAGATGGTGCATTCCCCTCCCACAAGCCATTCGGACCCAGCCCACTCACCGATCCCGTGAGTCAGCAGGTGCCGCTGTACCTCTCCAGGTGTCGGGCTGGCCCCCAGGCACCTCATCACCACCATGAGGTCGGTGGCTTTAATCTTCCCCCGCTGCTGCTTGTCATACAGGGAGAAGCATTCCTTGTACTCTGTGCACAGCCCAGAAGGGAGAGTCAATGGCACATACTTGCTCTCCTACCCCCATGCCCTCTCTCCCTTCCCCTTCTGCTGACTCCCTCTCCTCCTCCCCTCTTAGAGTTGCCAGACACAGCAAATAAAAACACAGCACTGCCAAGTCAAACTGAACTTCAGATAAAACCGTGAAAACAATTTTAGTATAAGTATATCCCACATTTTGCATGGGATATACTTCTACTGAAACGTTGTTGCTTATCTGAAATCCAAATGTAACTGGGTGTCCTGTATTTTATCTGGCAACCCTATCGCCCTCCCTCTCCTGACTTCCCTTCTGTCTCCCCCCTCTCTCCCACTTCCTGCCTCTCCCTCCCCTCCCTTCCTTCTCTTTTCTCCCCTACCCTAACTGAATAAAACCAGAGGAAAGCACTCCGAGCCTGCAGGGCCAGCCGCTGTGGGCACTGCTGTGTCCACTCTCCAGGCCGCCGCACCCCCGAGCTGTCCCCTGACACAGGCGCTGGTCCTGCTCTCAAAGACTTCAAGGGGTGCTGCGGGCACGGGTCCCAGGCCCTGCCTAAATCTGGCTTGCTGCTCTCCTCACCCCTTCCTCCCAGGCAGAGACGCAATGGCTGCCAGAGCTGAGGCGTCTCGAGATCCAGTCTCAAGGCTGCCCTCAGATTTGGTCTAAAGCTGCGGGCGGGGGACACGCTCGCCAGTCCCTAAGCCCCAGGGAGTGGAGCCGCCGCTTGCGCCCCCATCAGGGCCTCTCAGCACCCAGCTCCCCTTTTCCTCACAGCACCCCGCGCTGCCGGAGAGGCCGGGGGCCAAGCTCCCCAGCTGCAATGCGAGCAACAAAACGGCGGCTCACACTCCTGAGCACTTCACCTGGGGCCCCTGCTTCATCCTGCAGGGACCCTGTGACGCACCCTTCCCAGCGTGTACAGGGGGCCCTGAAGGCTGCGCGGCTGAGGGTCTGACTCCTGGAGTCGAGCTCCACCCTCGAGGCCGCTCTGGACACCGGATTCCCAGGCAGAGGCCACCCCAGGGCAGAGGCGATGAAGGAGAGGGATGGAAGGCCCCCAGTTGGGCCCCTTCAGTTCCCCAAATAAGGCCTCTCCTTGCAGCTTAGGATTTCAGCGGAGCTGCTGATAAAAGGCAGCCTCCAGAATGGGGTTTAGACACAATTAGCTGCCTCTGTGCCTGTGGAGAGGTTGAAGGGGAAGACCTAGCCCTTTCAGAACTTTCCAGAGCCTGGCCTTGGAGAGGGCCAGAACACCGATGTGACCAGGGGGGCAGAAAGTGTCCTCTTCTCCAAAGAGGACATCCAGATNAAAAAAAAACTATTTTTCTCTGATGTAAAAAAAAAAAAAAAAAAAAAGGAAAGAAACTGAAATGTGCCAGGGAAGCAGCGCCAGAGCCTGGCCTAAGACCCCACCTTCGGTTCCTGCAAAGCCTAATTCCCTCCAGGAGGGCCCAGGGCCGTCACCTCATATGGGACAAAGGATTCTGTCTATTGTGTTTGCTGCCCATAGCGTAGTGCCTAGGACTGGGCTGGCACAATGCAAGGACTCATGGTGAATTCGGTGAAGGAAAGAAGTGGGGTTGAAAAATCCCCCTTAGGACTTCAAAGGCCAATGTCCTGGGGCTGCAAAGAACCCTCCCTAGGTCTTAGGATGACACAGGTGTGTGCTCGTGGATGTTTAATAACCGCTCGATGATAGATGTATAGAAGTTTATCACGACTTTCAGGCAGCATGCCACTTATAAGGAATAATAAAACAGGCAGTGTGCTTTGTAAGTTCCATTCTCGCCAACTGATGGCCACAAGTGAGTTTTGCCAACGCCTGTACCTGCTGCCAACCTACAGTTTCCGTTCAACCCTGGTTTGCCAAGGGGGGGTTGCAGGCCAAGGAAGGGAACGCTTTTCCCCGTAAGCGCAGTGTCGCTAAATCTGAGAAGTGAGCTACTGTTACACTATTTCTCACCCTTGGACCAATTACGTTCATGAAACTGAACGCTCTTTCAAACCCTTAGCATTACTGATTGCCATGTGGCTGTTTGAAAACATCTGCCCCAGAGATGCAAGGACCGGAAAGTGGTTTGATTGGCCCCGGCCATTACTCAATAATGGCTGATCTTAACGACCGGCTCAGAGTATTCCTAAAATTCTACCACCTGGCTCGTGCTAGTTAGAGCAAGTCTGGGTGACACCTGGCCCGGGGTCACGTGTATGACTGACATCCTCTCCCTTGCTCACAGCCGCCTGGGGAGGCAGCGTCATTATCCCTACTTCACAGATGGGAACACTGAGGCTCAGGCGTGATGGGACCCCAGGCCGCTTCCTCCCAGGCCCCTGCCCTTCCCACTCCAGCTGGCCACGTCTGTCCAGTCTCTCATTCATTAAACATTAGCGGCCACTTTCTTGGTGTCAGGTATGGGATACAAAGGGAAGATGATCTTCCCTTCTGGGAGCTTCACAGGTCACTGGGCCTCGGAACCAGGCGTGGGGTGGTGGAGGGGGGTCCTGAGGCGGACAGCTGGACTCCAGCCTGGAGTCAACATTCAGTGTGCCCTTCAGACTTGGGCGAAGAGAGGCCCCTGCCCTGGCTCTCCCCCTGGGGTGAGGATGTGAGCCATCTAAGACGAGCCTGCAACCCACCCACCCACTCTAGACTGAGCTCCGGGGTCCCGGAACTCTGAAATCCTCGCCCAAGGAACCGTAAGCACACGTCCAGCACCTGCAGGCCGCTAGCTGGGCGCTGCGGGCCACCCCCTGGCTCAGGTCCGGGCAAGTTCTGTGTAACGGAGATCTCCCCTCCGGCCTTGAGGAAAGACCACACGGCGCTGTGCCGAGCCCACACGGAGGCGGGCTGGGGGGCGGGGGAGCTACAGGACTAGAGGAGTAAATTCTCCAAAACTAGGCTGGCTGTCGGCACAGGTGACCTCAGAGGCCACCTCAGCTGATCCCCATTTCACAGATGGGGAGACTGAGGCCCAGAGAGCAACCGTGCCTGCCCAAGAGGGCAGACCAAGGCTCTTTTGGCTCTCTGCTCCTTTTGTTTGACCCTCAGCCACAGGCAGGGAATGCCAGCGCTCTCCAGCTCCTCTCCCTCCTCCCAAATCCAGCCACCAGGTCCCGGAGAAAAACCTCTAGAGCGCCCGCTCCTGTCTCCCTAACTTGTAAGTCACACTGACAAAGCAGTAGCAACGCTCCCCGCCCCCAAGCCCTTACCCCCACCTCCAGGACAGCATCCTGGCGGCAGCCAGCCGCTTCTTGCCTGTGGGTGGGCCCGGCTCTCCCACCAGCCGCTTGCCTTCCCACCGACAAGGAAAAAGGAAAAAAAAAAAAAAGCAGAGCAAATTGCCTAATGAGACCCATATTTTGCTGTGAGTTGCTAATTAAAGAGCAAGGCCAACCTACCATTAATTTGGTCCTGGGAAAGAAACTTGGCCTGTAGCGGAGAGAGGAGAACAGTCAGGAAGGGGACTCCAGGAAAGCGCCTCCCGCCCCCCAGCCCGGGGAAGGGGTGGGCAGCCCGGCTGGACGACACGGGCCCCCTACTCACCATCGCGGGGCCTCAGGCTGCCGCCCCCGGGCNGGGGGGGGGGGGGTGTCTCTTCCCTCCCCTGGGATTAAAGCTGGAGACTCACAACTCCCACACGGTGTCTGTCGGTCACTTTGCACACGTCTTACTTCAGGCCATCACACGCCATCCCGGAGGCAGGCGGGAGGCCGGCCACAATGGTGCAGGCCACTGCCAAGGCCTCGCGATAAAGACGGTGGGGGCGACACAGGCTCTGGGCTCTTGGGTTGGATTCAAACCCTTCCCTCGGGTTCATTTGCTGAGTGACCCCAGGGCATCATCTGGCTGCTCTGGGCCTCAGTTTCTGCACCTGGCACCGTCATCGCAGGGCTGTTGAGAAAATAAATGGCCAGCGCGCAACCGGTTCCCTTCCCTCCTTCTGGGGACCCCGAGAACAGGGGNCAGGGAGGTGGGCGGGGGGGTGGGGTGCGGCGCTTAGAGGGAGGTCTACTTCGGTGATTTCCAAGGCCAGGGAGACTGCTCGTCTCTCCCCTGCTCTGCCGCCTAGAGCTCGCCCCCCTCTAGCAGAGCTGCTAACCCTCCCTGGTTTGTGCCGCACTCCCCCCACCCCCGGAAGGGGAGTGGCTCCCCAGGGCCACACACTTCCTGTCGGTGGGGCGCCAACTCCAGGGTGGCGTGGGTGGCCGCACAGGCTGTGCTCTGCACCGGGGCCCCCAGCCCGGGGGATGAGTGGGGCCTGGTGAGGGGCTGCAAGTGCCTGGAGGAAGGGGGGTGACTTACTAATGGGTACCAGGAGGGTGGACAGGGGGCCTGCCCCAGGTCCGCCCTCCCTCCCTCCTCGCTTAACTGCCTCCACCTGGAAGGTTCTCTTCCCCCAAACGCTGTCTCCAGAGTCACATTCTTCACACCTGTTTCTAGACCCAGAGGTTGCAGGAGGCGGGAGGCGGGAGCTCCTGCTCACAGCCTTGTGGGGAGAAGTTAGGTGGGGCCTTGGAGGCCCGGGGGGGGCGCCCGCACAGAGCCGAGGCTGAGGCTGGCGGGGAGGCTTGCAGGGACCAGGCCCAAGCCCTCGCTCCTAATCACCCCATGTTTGGGAAGGGGCGCATCGGGGAGACCAGACCTTTTCCATCCGGGAAGCTCTATACTCAACAGGAGAAATAGGAACCCCATCCAGCACCACGCGGGGGCTGAGGTTTTGTTCACCTGAAGGGCCCCATCACCCGTTTTGGATTCAGCACGCAGAATGGGACACTTTGTATTTCCCTCTGCCATTCTCAGGCTGCCAGTCAGGGCCACACTTTGAGAACTACTGGCCTACAGTTAGCTAGAGGGAGTGAAGCCAGGTTGTACTTAAGTATTTCTGTCGGGGTGATTCCGACGGTTAAGCATCTGACTGTTGATACCAGCTCGGGTTGTGATCTCACAGTTCATGAGATCGAGCCCTGTGTCGGGCTCTGAGCTGATGGTGCCGAGACTGCTTGGGATTCTCTCTCCCTCTCTCTGCCTCCCCCCATAATAAAAACTTAAAAGGAAAAAAGTTATTTTTAGGGAAACATTTCCAGGAAACTGCCCAAAGAGATCTCTGTCAAGAGAGACCCAAAATTTCCAAGACTAATCATTTGCTGTGATTTCTTTTCCATTCTGAACATTCACTTTCATACCTAATTTTTTACTCATTTTTTGTTGTTTTAGTTTTTTTTAACATTTATTCATTTTTGAGAGAGAGAGTGCGAGTGGGGAAGGGGAAGAGAGAGAGGGAGACACGAGATCCAAAGCAGGCTCCAGGCTCTGAGCTGTCAGCACAGAGCCCAACACGGGGCTCGAACCCACTAGCGGTGAGATCATGACCTGAGCTGAAGTCGGACGCTCAACCACCCAGGCGCCCCTGTTGTTTTTTTTAAATCAAGGGCTCCCCAAGTGGTAGAAGCTTGAGGCCCCGCACGACCAGGCCTGTGCCTGCTCACGAGGCCTCCGGCAAGCCCCGCTGTGGAGAAGAGGCCAGGGACAGGGCTGGAAGGGACAGCGTCCTCGAGGCGCGGAAGGAACCAAATGTGATTGCTGGGTAAGCGGGGGTGCGGCCCACCATGGCGCACGCCTCTCCCGCCCGGCGCCACGCTTCCAGTACTTGGAGACAGTCGCCCCAGCCAGTCCCTGGTGGCTGTGTGCTGTGAGACCCCGAGGGAGTAAGTGACCTGCCCAAGGCCAGTGCCAGCCTCCGACAAGCCAGCTTCCCCACCTTCCCCCAAAGAGCACCCTCTGCTTCAGCCTCTGCACCAGCCGGGAGGCTGGCTGGGAGGCAGGCCTGGAGATGCCCTACTCTGGCACCCCACCCCCCGCAGCCCCCATTCTCCTCTGCAGAGAGCCAGGACTGATTGGGAGGAGGCCCTTCTTGCCCCCCACCCCCAGGATCCCACTGAGTGACACAGAAGGCCAACGCAAAGCGGCAGCGCCTGCCCTGAGCCAGACGGGGCCGCTGGCCGGCCAGTCCCTCCCCGCTCCAGGGGACTCCCCCCTGCCCTCGCAAAGCAAGCAGCAGCCACCCGCCAGGCTTGGCGCCACACTGGCCTTTATTAATCCCTCTCTCCACCCACCCGCCCAGGGACCGGGGGACCTCTAAGGGGGCTGCAGAGGGACCCCAACCTGAAAGGCAAATCGGAGGCACAGGGCTCCCTGAGGATACAGGAGAGGAGGCAGGGCCTGGGGAGAGACTCACTCGCTCACCGAGCCCGTGCTGGCTGCGAAATGGGGCTGTGGGGCCGCGTGGGCAGACCCGGCCCCAGTGCCTGGGGGAAGGTTGGGGGGGGGCTTCCTGCTGGGGAAGAAGCCTCCCTTTTCTGGGAGCAGGGCCACCAGCAGGAGACGCAGGCTGAGAGGAGGCCTCCAGGAGAGAGCCTCCAGCTCCCCGCGACCTCTCCCAAATGCCCCTCTAATGGGGCTCAGGGAATATTGCAAGTGTTTGAGAACTCAGCCTCCAGCTGCAGTTCAAATGCCCTGGTCAGGCTGACGGGAAGGGGCGCTGCAGTTCTGCTGGGGGGCAGGGATGGGCTTCTGGCAGAGGGAAATGGCTGCAGAGACCCCAGGATCAGGCTGGGGGGAGGCGAGAGGGCTGGCCTCCTGTTCTCCGGGAGTAGGGGGTGGGGGGCGCTCAACACTGTGTGAGCTGGGGTTGGGTGCGGTGTGCGGTGCGGGCGCCCTTCCTAGGGCAGCGGCGGGCAGCGACAGGGGAGAACCGCTCACAGGCCAGGGCTGCCCCCCGAGGGGCCTGCGGCCAGCCGCTGACACACTTGGGCCCGCGCTCCCGGCCGGCGCACGCGAGGCCCAGGGGACGGGTGTGCTTTCTCAACAGCACCCGGAAAGTGAACCAGCGGAACCTCTGCGAGCTGACCTTCGGGGTCAGGGCAGGTCTGAGGGGTGAGCCAGGAGGCAGGTGCCGAGCCCCGTCCCCTCCCTGCTGCTGCCCTACGCACTGGGGCTCTCCAGGACGGCGACCAGAAGACACCCCGGGAAGAGTCCGCTCGGGTGCGCAGGAAGGCGGGGCCCAGATTTCGGCCTGGACACTCTGCCTACAACTGCGTCCCGTTCTGAAAAGATCGAGGCCAGAGACACACCGGGTCCAAACAATCGGGTAGTGCAGCGACGCACTCTGCGCAAACCGACGCCCGTCCGTGCGCACGTGTGCAGGCAACCCTCCCCCCACACTCAGACGCTCGCTGCGGCCCATCTCACCCCCCACCCCCAGGCAGAGCACCGGTGGCTGGTGCCAGGGACTCAGTGTCGGCTGCTGACGTGGAGGGTGTAGAAGGCCCAGGGCTCGGGGACGTAGATGACGCCAGGGTACTTCTTCCTGAGGACGGGGTCATTCCACAGCCAGGCGACCCACAGGGCCACCAGCAGGAGGGTGAGCGCAAAGGAGCAGAAGAGGAAGAGCCCGTTGCTGTCCAGGAAGAGGCGCTTACGCTTCTGGTGCAGGACAAGGGCCAGCATGGCGAAGAAGGTGAAGATGAAGAGGATGAAGATCTGGCCCTCGGTGACCAGGTACCTGAGGAGGTCGGTGGGGATGGGGGGGAGAGTAAGGAGGGGCGAGAGGAGGCAGGCTGCAGCCCCCCCTGGATCCACATCTCAGGCTGCCCTCCCATTTGCTATTCTGAGCACAGCCCACCAGCGGCATATGTTGTTTTTTTTTAAATGTTGAGTTTGTTACCAAGGTTTAAATAACAGATTAGCTGCAAACGTGGATTTCGGGCCTATATTCCCGCGGGACAACCAGCGATCGGAGGATAAAGCCGCTATGCCCTTTGGAAAGTGCAGCTTCTGCAGTCTACACAGTCCCCGCCACTCACTGTTGCCCCGCTTGATGCCTGCTCCATGCAGTTCTGCTACCAGCTTGGTCCCTAGAGGCGTCTGAGTTTGGGGATGCAGTTGTAATCTACGGGCGTTGTCCTCACAGGCCCTGGGGGCTAGGACAGTCTCAGACCTCTCAGGGTTCTCTGCGGCTCCGGAGGCAGTACCGAGCACAGGGCCAGGGACTCAGGAACAGTTTGGGGGGGCTTCTGAGAGGCGGTGTGCTCCGCTCCCCTGCCTCAGGACAGAACCACAGCGCGGACCCACTCCACTCAAGGAATCACACAGCTCTGCGGCTCTGGGGCTACGTGGCCTTGGGGGGATTTACATGACATCCTGGGGCTCCTGTTTCCTTCCTTAGAAAGGGGGCATAAATGGCCCGTCTCCCGAGAGGTAAGAGAGCTGTGCATGTCTCTGGCTGCTCCCACAGGGGCTGGCTCGGCACTAACACAGCTGTGGGTGAGGACTGAGCAGGAAGCCCTCCCTGAGTTAAGCCACTCTCCCTCTTGCTGTGGTTGCCACCCATTTTTTAAAAAGCCTGTCCTCGGGGTGCCTGGGTGGCTCAGTCGGTTGAGCGCCCGACTTCGTCTCAGGTCATGATCTCACGGTTTGTGGGTTCAAGCCCCGCGTCGGGCTCTGTGCTGACAGCTCAGAGCCTGGAGCCTGTTTCAGATTCTGTGTCTCCCTCTCTCTCTGACCCTCCCCTGCTCACGCTGTCTCTCTCTGACTCTCAAAAATAAATAAAAAACATAAAAGCCTCAGGGGGCACCCTCTCGAAGGGGCGAGGACACACCCTGTGAGTGGCCTGCAGCTGGCCCTAGGGAAAAGCGGCTCTTTTCATTCTGACGCAAGCTTCCCATCAGGGAAGGGTCCTGTCCTTCCTACTACACCCACCCCACGATCCTCGATCCAGATCCGGTGGAACCTGTCCTTGGGGCAGAAGCGAGAGGAGGGGGAGGAGCCTGGCTGTGGCCTGAGTTCCCTGAAATGGGACTGGGGAGCTGCAAGGCACGAAGACACCAGGCAAGGAGCTCCTGAGGGATTGGACTCCCCCCGCCCCTTATCTGTCCTTGTCCCCTTCATCGTGCTTTATAGTTTATGAAGCCCCTTTCTAGATCCTCACCATCCCCTGAGAGGGAGACAAGCAGGTATTGTCCCCATTTCACAGAGGAGGAAACTTGAGGCCCACAGGGCTCTATGGGCTTGGTGTTAGAGGCAGATTCTGTCGGGTCCACGGTGGCATGGGGTTCTGGGAGGTAGGGTGGAGGGGCATGGGGTTCTGGGAGGTGGGGTGGAGGGGCATGGGGTTCTGGGAGGTAGGGTGGAGGGGCATGGGGTTCTGGGAGGTAGGGTGGAGGGGCATGGGGTTCTGGGAGGTAGGGTGGAGGGGCGTGAGGACGGAGAGGCCACACTCGGGCCTGGCTTCCTGGTAATCGAGAGGCGACTACAAAGCACGGTCACAGTCCCCTCTAGACAGAAGAGGAAGCAGGACCCCAGGAGAGTCACAGAGCAGGGCTGNCCCCCCCTCCCTGGTCCACTCACCAATAGTACAGGCCGCTGGGCACCACGAGGAGCAGGGCCGCCCCTGGGGCTGAACTCTGGGCTTTGGTGGGAGTGAAGCAACCGCTGAAGTACATGAAGATGATGAGGAAGAAGGGGACGTACCTGCGGGAGGGAGGCCGGTGCCTGTTTTAGTAAACAAGCTGGTTCTCTTGGCTGGGAGTCCGGCCTGTTCTAAACGGGCCCTGGAAACACGAGGGGCCTGGTGTGACAGGAGCCAGCCACGCCACTCAGGAGGGAGGCCACCGGGCCCCAGGCTTGCTGGCCGCCCCCCACTCCCCGCCAGACCCCTCGCCCTGGCCCTGGCCCCTCCTGTAAGGCCAGGGAGAACTGACGGCCGACTGGGGAAGGTGCGGACTCTCCCGCAGCTGCGCGCATCTTGGAGGTTTCCGCTGCCTTTGGGGTGAAGGCGGCCCTCCCAGGGGTTCGGGGGTTCGAGGAGCAGGACACAGACACCCCTCCGCCATCAGGTCCAGCCGGCCCTCCTCGGCTTCGTCCGACCTCCATTCCCAAAGACCGCGTCCTGACACGGTGGGGGTCCCCCTCGGTGCCCACCCGCACCCCAGCGCGGCGAGGGGGGAAGGGTTGGTCCGCGCCGCGCCCCTCCCCCCAGGCTCCGGCAGGGCCGGGCCGGGCAGGAACAGCCCCTCGCTGCCCTCTAGTGGCCGCCGCGGGCACTGCCGCGCTGGGACAGGGAGGGCCCAGAGTCCCGCGCCGCAGGCCTTTCCGGTCACCCTGCCTCACATCCAGAGGCTCGTCCAGTGTCCCTGAGGCCCCTGGCAGAGCAGGCCGGGCCCAGGGCCCCTGGGGGGACAGCTGGGCTGTTGCTGTCCTCCAGGCTGAGACAGCCCCATCACTTACCACATGGAGTGGCCCAGGTACTCGTCGTAGTAGTAGAGCAGCTCAAAGGAGTCGATCTGAGGAGAGCAGGGCACGGCAGGTGAGAGCGGCAGGGGCCTCCGGAAGGGTGCTGGGGCCCCCGCAGCCCACCCTTCCCCAGGCCTCCCCCGGAAGCCCTCTACTCCAAGGGGGCCTAGGTGGGAGCCAGTGAATGTGCCACTTCCTAAAGTGTCACGAGCATCCCAGCTTGGCGGGTACGGTGCCCTCACCGAGCAGAATGCCTTTAGCAGGTCGGGCACAGTGATGGGTGGGGGCGATCTCTTTGGCCTCCAGGAGAGCCTGTGGCCACAGGGCTTTACATGCACGGGGCCGGGGAAAGGGAGGCGGCCTCACCAGTGTCTCCGGCTTGAGATTCTTGATGATGGGGTTCTCACGGACAGACAGGTGGTGCTGGTAGCCGCTGAAGAGCAAGCGGTGGTTCACGGAGTCGCCCACCAGGTGGATGCTGGCACCCATGACAAAGGTGATGATGCTGACGTAGATCATGGAGCGCGGCAGGGTGCGGGGGGACCGCTCGATGAGCTGAAGTCAGAGGGGAGGCCTGACTCGGCCTCCACCGCAATAGGCCACACCCCTCCGGGCCCTCCCTCACCCTTCGGGTGGGATGGATACGGCCAGCTAGCTGAAAAGTCACTTAGAAAGTGACATCAGCAGGCCAGCCCAGCCTCCATTGTCTCATATGATCCCTGTTAGCCCAGCATGAGCTGGGAAACTGCACCTCCTTTTCCCAGAGAGGAAACAGACTCAGAGGGACTAGCTCAGTGCCCAAGGTCACACACTAACCATGTGCTGGAGGCAACAGCTAGGCCTTCAACACAGGCATCCAGGCTCCAGGCCCTGGCCCTCTCCTGGGCCCTGGGTGTGTGCCTGGCTGGCTGGACTGGCTCAGCGGCCTGATCCTCTGATTTCGGAGCCACTGGTCCATGGCAAACACAAAGAAAATGTGAGGGATTGGGAGGGAGGGAGGACATTTTGAAACTAAATTATTTAACTTAAGAGTCCTCTGAATTCTGAGATTATACCCTTCGTACTTTTGGAGGTTAGAAACATCTTTCTCGAAACAAAATGATGGGGACAGTAGACGGCAATAATTGTTTTAAGAGTCCTTACTTGGACATGCAAAGCTAGCTCTGTGCTCCCAGTGACATCTCAAGGTCAGGGATCTCCAGGCTAGAGTACAGGTCACCTCCATTGCTGCCATTCCTGCCACCTGGACCCTGCCTGCCTGCCCAACTGTCCTTGACTTCACCAAAGGCAGCCACCTCAGTCGCGCCTTCTGCCTCAGTCTCCCCAAATGGATTTGGTTTCCCAAGCATGGCCGTGTCTTCAGGCCTTATGGCCCGACCTCTGCTTCCACATCACCCCCTGACACACGAGGCTGAGGCCCAAATCAAACACCCCTCCTTGGGGAGGCCTTCTCCATCCTTCCAGCACAGCCTTCATCCCCCCAGACTCAGGCAGGGTAGGCCTGCTTCCATGACTCCTGGGGCTTGGCCCCAGCTCCCTGCTAGGGGAGGAAGAAATGAGGGGGGGAAGGCAGGGCGGGGGGCCTGGGACCGCACCTTGAGCAGGAGGAAGGGCGTGATGATGTTGTAGGCCATGTGGAAGTAGTCCCCCACGCTGGGCTTGTTGAGCGGAAACCATTCGAGAGGGAACACCAGCTGGGGGAGCAAGGGGAGACTGGTGTTCACACAGGCAGAGCACCACTGGCCCTCGGGGAGTCAGCCCCCACCTCCTCCACACACCCCTAACTCTTTCTGCGAAGAGAAACTGAGTCCCAGAGGAGGTAAATGGACTTGTTCCCGGGTACACAAGCAGATGCAAACCCAGGGCCTGACTCTGCGCCCCTCTCCCAGTGGGTACTAAATAAATGTCCCCGGGGACTGGTCTGGGAGCTGGAGGCTACTTTGGGACTTGGTGGTGCCTCAAACCTTCTGGGGGCCCTGGGCTTGGTTTCCCCGCGTGCAACACGAGAGATGTGGCCCAGGGAGAACCATCTTAGGGGTCTGGCACTTTTCTGGCTGATGAAAAGATCTCTGGGCCACTAGGCCCCACGCTCTATGCACTGAGCAGATGGACTGCGGACAGACTGCTTCCAGATTAGGTCAGAAGTTTATGTTAGGAAACAAAGGAGAAAATACGTGAGTTCTACCAAGAAAAAGAAACTTCAGTTCTTTCTTCCCTCTGTTCCCTGAGACAGGAGGCAGGCTCCTCCGCCTGCCGTGCCCTGTGTCCTGCTGGTCTACCCCAGTGAGGCCTGGCCTTGTCAGGGTCCGTGAAAACCCCTGGGGGAGGTCGAAACATGACACGACCCCCCAGATTGTCCTTCCAGCATCTGTCGATTGAGAATAAAGGCAGTGACCACAAATGTCAATCAAAAACTTAAATGTTTTATCTCTGTTAATTCAGCAGTGCCATGTTGGTTAAAACTAGCCTGCACATATAAAACCCCAGGAGACAGGTCTCTCTGTTCCTCTCTTTCTCTCTCATTCAGTGTGCATCTCTAGATCTTCATTTATATCAAGATGTACATGCTGGATATATGTACCACGTCTTCTTTATCCATTTATTTCTTTAGTCATTTATTGATGGATACTTGGGCTGCTTCCATACTTTGGCTGCTGAAAATAATGCTGCCATGCACATGGGGTGCATGTATCTCTTTGAATTGGTGTTTTCATTTTCTTTGGGTAAATACCCAGTAAGGGAATTATTGGGTCATATGGTAGTTTCTATTTTTAATTTTTTGAGGAACCTCCATACCGGTTTCCACAGTGGCTGCACCAATTTGCCTTCCCACCAACACCGCACGAGGGTTAGGTTTTCACCACCAACACATTACTCAGCCATAAAAAGAATCTTCCCATTTGCAACATGGATGGACCTAGAGGGTATTATGCTAAGTGAAATAAGCCAGAGAAAGATAAATGCCATATGGTTTCACTTATATGTGAAATCTAAAAAACAAACGAACCAACAAACACGGAAACAGAATCATAAACACAGAGAACAAACAGGTGACTGCCAGAGGGGAGGATGTTAAGGGATGAGCAAACTAGGTGGAGGGGATTAGGAGGTACAAACTTCCAGTTACGGAGTGAATAAGTCATGGGGATGAAAAGTACAGCATAAGGAGTATAGTCAATAATACTGTAAAAATGTGGTATGGTGACTACCTTCAGAGTGGTGAGCATGGCATAACATATAGAATTGTCAAATCACTATGTTGTACACCTTAAACTAACGTAAAATTGTACTTCAACTATACTTCAGTTTCTTATTCTTTTAATATTTTATTTTTTAGAGATGAGGAGGGGCAGAGAACAAGAGGGAGACAGAGGACTCAAAGCCAGCTCTGCACTAAGAGTGAAGAGCCCAGTGTGGGCTCATGGACCGTGAGATTGTGACTGGAGCCAAAGTGAGACGCTTAACTGACTGAGCCACGCAGGCACCCCTATACTTCAGTTTCTTAAAAAAAGATCCATAGCATGGCTGAAATACTCTGTGATAGCAAAACAGCAGAATTGGGCCGACTCTTCAACTAAATAGGATGAGCTGAATACATTATAACATCTTTACTATGGCAGGTGAAGTAGTGAAGTAGCCGTTATCAGAAATGATACCTTGTGGGGCGCCTGGGTGGCTTAGTCGGTTAAGCGTCCGACTTTCGCTTGGGTCATGATCTCGCGGTTCGTGGGTTCAAGCCCCGCGTCGGGCTCTGTGCTGACTGCCAGATCAGAGCCTGGAGCCTGTTTCAGTCTGTGACTCCCTCTCTCTCTGACCCTCCCCTGCTCACGCTGTCTCTCTCTCTCTCTCTCTCTCTCCTAGAAATAAATAAAACATTAAAAAAAAAAATCTTTAAAAAAAAAAAAAGAAATGATACCTTGTATGTGCTGACACAGCCATGATAGATTCTAAGGTAAAGCAAGCAAGCTGTAGAACAAGGCATAAAGTAAAATCTCATTTGGGTTAGAGAGGGGGAAAAAGAGCATATATACATTTGCATGAGCAAAGAAAGGAGTAGGTGGCTGTGTCCCAAACCATCAGGGGTGGGATTGGAAAGGGAGAATCCAGCACTTCTTCATATGCCTGGGTAGTAGTCGACTTGTTACAACTACTACATACTACTTTTATAACTTGTACGAGTTTGTTTTTTGTTAGTAGAAATTTGGGACTGTCATACCTACATTTCAAAAGCTCTAGCATATATACGAGCTTTTCAAATATCTACTCTCCTAACAAGCCCACTTAGGTTGCCGGGCAGGCTGGGGAAGTGGTTTGCCCTGCGGGAGACCCTCATGGCCTGTTGTGGCCAAGTCCTAATGAGCGAGGAGAGCCATGAGCCTGTTCCTGGCCTCTTTCCCCCTCCCCCAAATCGGCCCCCGATATGTGGGGCCTTCTTTCCGGAAGGGGGATCAGAGCAGCCAGGCCAGCCATCCTTCTTACAAATGAGACCATCAAAGCCCAAAAGACAATGACTTGCCTAAGGTCACCCACAAACCTGATCAGGAACCCTGACTCAGTCTCTTTTCTTTCTCCCACACTTCAAAAACCACATGTAAGCCCTACAGTGAGTCTGCCCAAAGGAGGGACAGCCTCCACCACCAACCCGCTCCAAAAGTGCTGCCAGAATAGCTTTTCTTACTCCCATTCAGGTCTCTGATCCCATGTGTATGAGATGTTAAGACTGTCACTGACTTGCGTATCACTTCTACACCAGCACGCTCCTTCAAAGTCCCAGGTGGCTCTCAAGTATCCACGATTCTTATTCAATGGCCAGATAACGTTCTCTGCCGGATACAGAGAGTTGATTTACCCGGTCCCTATGCTGGACACTAAAGTCACGTCCAAGGTAAGCAACACTGCAGGGAACACCTTGGGGTAGAGAGGCTGTTGGCTTCTTGCGGATTGCATCTTCAGGGCAGATTCTTGGGAGGGGTCTTACTGGGTCAGGAGGGAAGAGCACATTAGGGTCCTGGATATACACAAGACAGGAAGGGGGTGGGCCCTGGGGCCAGAGTGCCGGCACACAGATGCGGGCTCTTCTACCTGCTTTGCGGGTGGCCCTGAGCCAGTTGCTTGCCCTCTCTACCCTCAAGTCTTCCCAACTATGAAATCGAGATTAATGAGTGTTGAGGTGAGGATCAAATGAGTTTAAACACTTCGTGGGTTTAGAACAGAGTAAGCACTCAGTGTACGTTAACCACTATTTCTACCTTAATGTTATTATTATTAATTCAATAAAAGTGCAGACGGTAGGCACTATTCTAGGTGCCTAGTTATCATCTTGACAAACTGCTTTCCTAGAGGACTTTGCTCTGGGGCACCTGGCTGGCTCAGGAAGGAGCATGTGACTCTTGATCGCCCGGTCATGGGTTCGAAGCCCATCATGGATGTAGAGACGACTAAAAACATAAATAAATAAAACTCAAAAGGACTTTGCTGATCTGCATTATCACTGGCATATGCAAGGTGTCAGTTTCAGCACTGGATATTGTTATTTTTACCACCTATAGGCAAAAACTAACAACTTGATGCAAGGTGGCACATCACTCAATTTTTCATTCTGTTATCTGTCTGTCTATTTGCTTATCACAAGCCAGAAGTTTCGGCACTTGTCCAGTATTCATCTCTGTAGAGGCCACCATCGCACACGATGCAAGAGGTAGCCCTGGAGGGAAAGGGATGGTTTGACAAGATAGCACTGAACATTACCCGAGGCTCAGAGCCCTGCAAAATCAGCCTATACTCTTTATCTACAGAAAAATAATATGCCAAGGCTGTGGAGATGCTCTTTCTTTCCTATACCCAGTTGTATGGCTTGGTGATTTGGTTAAGCCCGGGTATGGGATGGCGGGGTGGCGGAGGGGCATGGTATCACTGTTTAGGGCCACCACTTCCCCTGTGAGAGTCAGGGCACAATACGACTATTCAGGCCCCAGAACCCCACTCGCTGGCACAGTCATGAGCTAAAGGACATGAAAGCGTCCAGCCCTATTCCTGCGGTTGACTGGTAGGGGCGGTAACTGGTCCAAGGTCACTCGGCTATGTCATGCCACCCTTTGTCCTCACTGCTGGTAGGGGCTCTGTCCACAGCTTCACACTCACCATGGCAATGGGGCGGCCAAAGTCCAGAACCCAGTTCTGTAGCGTGAAGTAGAACCAGAGGTCAAGGTGGAAGGGGGCTGTGCTGGCAGCTTCATCAGCCTTGACGGAGCTGTGCCTGATGGAAGGAAGAAGACAGCAGGGGGTCAGCTCTTCTCTCCACCCATGGGAATCTTCCCCCTGAGATGAGCCACAGAGAGGTCTGGGGATTTGAGGGCAGGAGGGTTAATTTCTAGGAAAAGAGTTTTACTGGAAACATTGACTCTCAGGCCAAGGGGGATGTGTCCTGGGAATGGATTCCGCTTTCTTGGAAGCTTAGCTTCTCTGTGATTCAGGAAGGAAACTGCTAAACAGGTATTCTAACCATTGGGTATTCTCACCTATAGAATGATGGGGAAATCTAATGGGACAAAGGATGCAAATGTAGGAAAATATGAATCATGATGATGGATGGCAATAGCGAACCTTTACTGAACACTTACTATATTCCAGGCATTTCATAGCTGTTTGCATGCATCATCTCATTTAATGCTTTTTCTCTTCATGGAACCCATTGAGGTTGGAATATTACCCCCATTTTGCAAGTGGAAAAAACTGAGGTCAAAGATGTTAAGTAACTTGCCCAAAGTTACACAGCCAAATATTTGAGCCTAAATGATTAGGCCCCAGAGCTTGTATTTTTAATCTCTCTGCTATCATCATGTGTGCAGTGATTGGGCCACCAGATGGGCATGTGACCTGAGCTGGACCAATCACAGCCTTCTAGGGAGATCAGCCTCTTAGACCATAGATTCAGATCAACAGACTCTTTCCCTCCTTCTTGAACCAGGAGGAGGTAAGAATAGGGCTCCTGGTGTCCCTCTTCTCACTAATCCACAGTGAACGCACCCATCAGGGACAAGCTGAGGCAAGAGACATGGCAAGAAGTAGAATATCATCTGACAATGTATCTTTCGATGCCTGTCCCTCCTGCAAAGTCATTAGCCAACTGTTTTTCACTGATGAGCTGAAGTTCAAGGGCCAGTGCATATGCCACTTCTTCCAGGAAGGCTTCCTTAATGAAGTTTCTTCCCAAAGACCCACCAGCTCTACTACAGGGAGTGCCTCCTCACTGTCTAGCCATGACCTCACGGGCCTGGAGTTTTGCTCTTCTCTAGACCCTCAAGGTGGGTGACTTTTAAGGTTCACTTCAACTCACCCACTACCGCCATCAGAGTCCAAATCCTCCCTGACACTACTTGCACACCTCTGGTGACAAACAGCCTGCTACTTCTTAAGATGAGTGAGGTGTGAGTTTTACTTCTCTATTTGTGCCAAGAACAGGAGCTGGGTGAATGGCCCAATGTTACCCAGTGTTCTCGGCTCAGTTCCTGGCTGATGCTTAGTGATTCCTGGTTGATTTTAAATGATCTTGATTACCAGTGACTCATTGCTTTTACTGGCAGACATTAGCTTAGAGGTGTCCTGAGGGTTTTCCTCTTCCCAGTGCTACTATGGCTTCCATAACTTTCTGGGATCCTTTTCAGGCAATTCTAAGAATGGTCCACAGTGGGCTGGTAGAGTAACCCGGAGGCAGAGGGACAGCCTCCTGGGAGATCTCATCAACCTCTAGTGGCAGGCAAGACTGGTGCGGTGGGCCTTTCTTGGGTCAACTAAGCCTTCCCGTCTCTTCTACTGAGACCCACTGAGACTATTCTGAGTGCCCCACCATTTCCTGAGTGCTGAGCGTGGGTTGTGTTAGGAGCTTCACCTGCACCACCTCACTGAATCCTCACAGCAGCACCAGGAGGTCATTCCCCTCTTGTGTTATAGGTGAGGATACTGAGGCCTACAGGGCTTAAGCGCTTGGCCACGATCACCCGTGTTGTATGGGGCTACAGCAACTATTCCTTTTGTCAGCCTATTTCCCACTCCATGCTTCTTCTAATAGGAGATGGGGTTTCCTTGGTCACAGGGAGGGCCAATGACTGAAGGCACCCTGGTGGGACATTTCTAATTAGAGCTGGTGGAAACAGTCCCTTCCCTTCTGGCACCGGGATGCTAAGGATGCAAGTCCAGGGCTGCGTGTGGCTAAGGGGCCAGCCTTAAAGGACAGCCAGGTGGGAATGAAGCGGAGAGGAACAGGGGAAAGAGGAGGGGAAAGGCCCTGAGAGTTCTAGGCAACCTGAAGCTAAAGGTTTGGCCACATGAGCCAGTATATTCCTTATTGCTAAGGGTGCTGCCGTTCATTCGGACTTTATGTCACTCGTAACCCAGGAGTCCTGAACAGTATAAATTCAAATCTGTGCCTATATGAATTCAAGATCTGTGCTCTAAATAGTTTGCTATTCTGTTTCTATTATAATAAACTATGTGACATATGAGGAGGTCAAGACAGAGAGGGCTCAGTAAGGCCTGGAACAGTGTGCCAAGCCTGCATGAAGGAAGAGAGCCAGGAAGCATGGATGGGTGGATTTAAGTAGGCAGAAAAGCAGCAGGAGAGTGGGATCAAAGGCCTGGAGGTGGAAGTGAGAAAGGGATTGTAGGGAGTTGACTGCTTGGCTTATTGGTGAAGAGGAAGAGAAGGGAGGGACTGGTGGTGTTTTAGACTGGGCAGCTATTCAGAAACTATCTGAGATGGGGGCGCCTGGGTGGCTTAGTCGGTTAAGCGTTCGACTTTCACTTAGGTCATGATCTCGCGGTTCGTGGGTTTGAGCCCCGCGTCGGGCTCTGTGCTGACTGCCAGCTCAGAGCCTGGAGCCTGTTTCAGAGTCTGTGTCTCCCTCTCTCTCTGACCCTCCCCTGCTCACGCTGTCTCTCTCTCTGTCTCTCTCCTAGAAATAAATAAAACATTAAAAAAAAAAAAAAGAAACTATCTGAGATGGGTCTGAGGTGAGGGACTGGCTTAGAGGTCCCACCTGCCCTTCCCCTTAGTGACTATCAGTCAAGGCCTCAAAAAGCAGATGGTGAGAAACTCCAGGCTTGAAGAACTTGATGGAAGAAAGAGGATAACAGCCTTCGGTGTTTTATTCCGGAAACTTCCAGACTGTGCGAAGAGTAGGATGTTTGGTACAGAGAAGAAAGGTATTTTGAAAGCCCAGGGAAGCACTTAAGTATGGGTCTTTATAAGTTGCGGATACCTAGCACATACTAGGGGCTCAGTAATTATTTCCTCCTCTACCCAAGGGGGTACCTCAGTTAATGGAAATCCCTATCATTAGTCCAGCCTGGCTTGGTGGGGCAGGAAAAACAAAGGGCAGATATAGGGCACTCAACTTGGGAATCAAGATTGGTCAGCATCTGATGGTTTTCTTCCGTTGGGACTCTGCCCACAGGAGGCAGATCACGGAGAGTGAAAGCATCCTCTCCCCCAGTCCTTGTCCTGGGGATGAGCAACCCCAAGCCTGTCCCAAGTTCCTAACTCCACGGACTTCACAAACTGAGCCCCTGGCCTGTACCAACTCTACATCTCAGTCATCAGAAGCTGCTGCTGAGAACACTGGTAAAAGCACAATGGCAAGTAACCCAAGACAAGGATGGCTTTTTCTCTCCTCCACAGCTTTACAAGTCTACCATATGGGGGAATTGATACCATGACAGTTGGGAAACACATAATATACAGTTGAAATATTCAAAGCAGTCACCATCTGCAGGACTGCCTGGCAGAAAAGGAAGGACTCAGCCATGGAGGAGTCAAGCACGAACCCATACATGGGAACTATATAGAGGGATTGATTTACCATAAAGAATGGTAAAATACCCGACGTGATAGAAAGTTCGAATAAAAAATGAAAAAATGAAAAAATGAAGGCAAGTAATAAGAGGGGGGAAAAAGGAAGGCAATTAGAAACCCCAGGAAAAACAAAAGCAATATAAGAAAGCATATGGTACTGGTAAACATTCCTTGGCTTTGTAGGGAATAATGATCACATGGCTAAACTAATAAAAACACTGTATACTGATTTTTCAGAGCTTAGAAGCCATTCACACACAAGACGTGAAGACAATAATAGCTGAAAAACAGCAGGTAAATACCATTAACCTTGAGAACATGAAAGTAAAACTATAGAGGAAAGGAGTTAGGGAAAGGGTAAGAAAAACTAAACATTAGGGTAGAGGACTAATATTCTCCTTTGAAAAAGGAAGCAAGAGATACTGCCTACAGTTGCCCAAAAAAGAAATAACGGTGTATGCATGTTCCCTAAGGCTACAAAGGTAACAAAGAGAAAAACTAAGAGTAGTTTAAAAACTAAGAAAAGATGAAAAGAACCATCTTGCGAATATGGGAAAGTGTAAGTGAGCCAAATCATAACAGGAAGTCGGGAAACATTATCTCAGAAGCTACAATTTATAAACCAAGAAGTAGCAGTTTTAAGAATATAGACTTTAGAGGGGTGCCTGGGTGGCTCAGTTGGTTAAGCATTCGACTTTGGCTCAAATCACGATCTCGCTGTTTGTAAGTTCGAGCCCTGCGTCGGGCTCTGTGCTGACAGTGAGGAGCCTCAAGCCTGCTTCGGATTCTGTGTTTCTCTCTCTCTCTCTGTCCCTCCCTCACTCATGCTCTCTCTCAAAAATAAATAAAACATTAAAAAAAAAAAGAATATAGACTTTGGAGAACACCTGGGTTCATATCCCAGCTTTGCCATTAAATAGATTTTGAGCAAGTTACTCAACCTCTCTTAGGCCTCAATGTTCTCATCTATAAAACGAGTGATAATAGTAGATCCTATCTCGAGAGTTGCGGTTGAATTCTTACATGCAAAACTTTAGAGCAGGACCTGGTCTGTGGAAAGTGTTACACAGTATTTGTTAATATCATTTAAAAATATGAATTTAGGGGCCCCTGGGTGGCTCAGTCAGTTAAGTGTCCTACTTCAGCTCAGGTCATGATCTCACAGTCAGTGTGTTGGAGCCCCACGTTGGGCTCTGTGCTGACAGCTCAGAGCCTGGAGCCTGCCTCGGATTCTGTGTCTCCCTCTCTCTCTGCTCCTCCCCTGCTCACTCTCTGTCTCTCAAAAATGAATAAATGTTAAAAAAAACTTTTCTTTAATAAATAAAATAAAAAATATGAATTTAATTCTAGTAGAAAGAGCTAAAAGAAGTTTGTCTCTGGTTGAAGGGAAGGTGGGACAGAGAACCACTGATTTTTACCCCTAAGTCTTCCTGTGCTATTTAGCGAGGTTGACTGCAATACAAAAACTGTCAACAGAGCAGGTGGAAGCTGGAATGGGCTACCTTGAAAGGTAGTGAACACCGTGTCATTAGAGGTGTGTAAGCAAAGCACGGATGCAGCAGAGGAAATCCAAGCATCTTAGGAAATGGACAGGATGATTGTACCTACCGTCCTAAACAACTATGATACTGAAAATGGTCCTAGAGGTACCCTAGGAGGGTGGCAGCGATACCCTGGAAGTGAGTCAGCCTTCATGCCATCCCCAGGGAGCGCCCTGGCTGGTAGTGAGCTCCTCGGGAATAAAGAGGAACAGTACCACCCAGCAGCCAAAGTGGAATGGTAGGAGCAGAAGCCCTAGGTTTAGACCCTGGTTCTTGCCACAAATAACAGTCTGATACTCGCACATTGTTCTACCTGGACTTCCACAGTTCAGGGTGGTCAAAGACCCCCGACTTGGAAGGGGATCCAGAACAGAGACGACCCTCAGTAGCAGGAGAAAGGGCTGCCCTCAGCCAAGTCTCTCAGATTTCTCCCCTCATCCCAAATCATACCACAAACTTCCTAAAATTGACTTCTGAGCACACTACTGCTCAAACACTTTCCATGGCTCCCCTGTGCTTACAGAATAAAGGCTGCATTCTTAACCTGCCACTTAGGGCAGGAAGTAGGGTGAGGCAAGTGAGGGCCCCCGGGGCCCAACATTTAAGCAGGCACAGAGTTGCGGGAGAGTGAACATCTCCTTAAGTTTCCTTCAATCGTGCAGTCTAGGCTTTCACTCTAGTCCCACCTTGCTGCTGGGGAAGGTCCTTCCCAACCAGTCCACATCTCTTGCCACTCTACACCAGAAAGCTCCGGCACCACTGCCCACCTGACTTGCCTCAAGCTTTCCTCCCTGAGTCACCTACTGAGAACTCTGACACCCAGCTCAAGTGCCACTGCCTCCACGACGCTCTCCGAGATGGCCTCTCAGCCCCTTCCGGACCGTGAGCCCCTCCTGGCCTCACCTGACCCCCCCCCCTCCCCCCCAGTGCCTGCCACAGCACTGGGCACAGCAGACATGCTTAATAAAGGCCTGCCCCACGCAAGGCGTGCTTCTGGCTTGTCGACAGAATGAAGGCAGAATGGAGGGAAAGACTAAATAGTGGTTTCCGTGCCTCTTCCTCTGCCCCTCCTGGTCTCAACTACATAAACCAGTAACGTCTTCCCTTTGGAGAGAGAAAGAAACGGCAAAAGAGTGAGAAAAGCCCTTCCTCCTTCCTTCTCCGGAGGGGAGCTTCCACATTTCCTGGTCGCTGGCATTTCCATTCTCGCGGTTTGGGGATAAGGAGTGAGCTTCCCGATTAATACCAGAATCCAAGTCCTATTAAGCTTAGAGGGACCCCGAGAACTTTGAGGTGGGGCCCGGGGAGTGCAGGTGAGCTGGGGACAAAGTGAGCGGACCTGTGGCCCGCTGTCCCCCACGTCAAGTTTCCTGGACCCCTCGAGAGCTCTCCCCAGAGGAGCGACGGTCCTCGAGCCGGCCCGGGCCCGGAGCGCCCCCAGGAAGAGAAAGGGAAGTNGCCCCCAGCGCGTGTGGCCCCGTGGGGGCTGGGTGTTGCTGGGGTCGCCGGCGAGGTCCGGGAGGGAAGCTTTGCCTAGGCTGGCTGAGGCCCGGATACTGGTCTGGGTCGGGTGGGGACCCGGGGAAAGACTCCCTGATCCAGATACCCCCCGGAGGAGGAGGCGAGGCGGGACTTCCCTGGTCCCTGGGGACAGGGACGGCGGGGGGCGGAGGGATGTCCTACCCAAATACGCTACGCGCCCATCATTTTCAGATGGAAGATGTCGCTCTAAAATGTCACTTCTGCGGTCCGTGACGCTAGGAATTAAACAATGGGCGGGATAAGAGGGTAATACGGAGAGGAGTAGCTAATTCTTTCCAAGTTGGGGTGGGGTCGGGTGAGTTGGTGCAGATTCCAATTCTGGATTTGTCACTCTCTTAGGCTCTGTGGCTTTGGAAAAGCCGCTTGTATTTTTGTTAAACGTGTATTTTGTTAAACGTGTATTTTAACTCCCTGCCGCGAGCAGTGCACTGTTCGGGCAGGAGTGTCTAGTAAGGTTTACATTTGGTGGCGGGAAGGGGACATTGGTAAATGGGGCGATGGGGAAAGTACTCAGTGTTGTGCACGCAGAGGCTTGGAGAGGTGCGGTCAGACCAGGCATCTGGTGACTTTGGACTTCTGAGCTGACAGTGAAGTCTGAGCAGGAGTCGGGGGGAACACGGCAAGTGGTTAAGTATTGGAGGCAGAGGGATCCGCCAGCCAGGAGGCTCAGCATCCGTTAAGAAGCTGGTGTTTGGAGAAACAGAAAGAAGTTCAGCGAAAGCAGCAGCGTGCACGATGGAAGAGCAAGAGGAGCTGGCCTGGAGAAGGGTGCAGATGAAGAGGGCCTTTATCCTGAAGGAAGGACAGGGTAGGAAGTGGCCCCATCATATGTGCATTTTAGTGTTAGGCATGTGGAGCACGTGGTGTACACGTGTTCTAGTGAGGGTCCTGCACAGCTAGGAGCCACCTTGGGGAGGAGAGATTTAACAACCTCAGTTGTATGGAAGGTATCATGGGTGTGACTTGGATGTCAGGGGTGAGAAGAGACTCTGGCCAGGTTCTGCAGCTGGATGGATGGTGGAGGCGCCCTCTGGGAAATGGGTTGGAGCAGGTTTAGGGTTAAGTGAGAATTCTTCCTTGGACATATGCTTTGATGTGGGTCGGGAAGGGTTAGTTCCCAGGCCAGACCTGGGAACAGGGTAGACTGACTTGTAAGTCAGGGGAATATAGATGACAATCAGGACCTAAGAGGCTGCCTGGGGAGACAGTGTCCCTATGAGAAGAAAGAACAAAGGGCAGAGCCTGAGAACAATCTGCAAGCCATGGCCTGGGTTTCAACCTGGTAGTGTTCCTAACTTGCTATGACACTTGGGTGAATTCTTCAACCGCTCCCAGCCTCAGTTTCCTCATCTGCAACAGGGAGAATCCTGCTGCATCTGCTGCATCAGGGGTGTGATCATCAGATAAGGTAGTGCATATGGAGCACTTGGCCCCGAGCCTGGCACTGGTGGGCTTGTTCTTTTCTGTAGTCTGCCCCAGGACCTCCTGTGTCCTGCATGACCTGAGGGGTCCAAGCTATGCCTATTTCAGTCCCATTTTCCTTCTTTTCTGCTGGGAGACTTTTACTGAGTTTTTAATCCTTCTCGTTTTGCTCTGAGCCCATGTCCTATCTTGGCTGTGACTGGTACCTGCCCCGGGGTCATTTTCCATCAGCCCCATGCTGGGCTCCAGCAGCCACAGGCCACACCCCGGTGCCCACCGCAGGCCCAGTAAAGGGCAGGTTGGTTTTATAGCTTTTCTTCTCTCATTTGCTCCTCACCTGGAGCAAAGGTGGTGGTGTCCCTATTTTGCAGCAGAGAGAGCCAGTGTCCTGAGTGGAAGTAGCATCCCCAGGGTCAGCCAATGACGATGCTCAGACTGGATCCCAGATTTAATTTTGGTGAGTCTGATCTTCCTCTTACAGATTGATCTATGTATATGCCAGCTCTGACCCCAATCTCTTATTCTCTGCTGGCTTTGCAGGCCTGCAGGGCTTCAAAGGAAGGAGCATGAAGTGCCTGTGATATAATATCAGTTTAATAACACCCAGGGTTGGGCTTCCAGCTATTAGAGGATGAGGCTGTAGGAAGCTTCTGTGGCCCATTTAATCCTCAATCCCTTAAATACTAACAAATCTACCTCCCATGTGGAGCCGGCAGCTGCCCTGAGTGGAAGGGAGCCCAGGCTGATGGGGGCGGGGGAGGCAGGCCTTCCTGAATGAACATGATGATCCCCCCTCCCCAGCCTGCAGGGATTATCAGTCCTTCTCTTTCCTGTCCCACCAGGACTCTTTAAGAACATCATCTTCATGTGCTCTCAAATTGCATGGACATTTGGGGGACGGGGGCAGAGCAAAGTTGGCATCAACCCTTGGGCACTGAGTGGCACATATTTCGAAGGATCTTGCTTCCAACTCTCTGGAGACATGGTTCCTGCACCCAGGAAGGGCGGATGGTCTCAGCCCTCTGAGCTGCCATTCCATCGAGACGTTATCACAAGGAGCTTTCTAGCTGGGAAGGTCCTTTGGGATTATCCAGTCCCGTGGCTTCAACTTTTACATAGCAGACGTTTTCACTCTTTTTCAATTATTGCCACATCAGATACTCTCTGACACGTCACCTAAGATCCCCTCAGCCACACCTAAGTCTTCCAGGTGCTTGCCACCTGCTTCATTCCAGCACAAGCCACTGTGCCCACACCCCCTCTGAACTTCTGGCCTCGGAAGTACAGGAGTGTTGGACACTCCATGGGGTGAACCTTTGACTAACAAGAGATGGGGGTTGGCAGAGAAATCTTTGCTTCCTCTTTCTGGATGACCCGTCCTAAGCTTCACAGAGCCTCTTTAGAGAAGGTCCCACATGGTCTAGCAGAGGTGACGCTCATGGTGGCCAGCTCAGCAAAGCTCTCTGTCCTCATCTGTCTCACCCCCTTCTCCTCACTGCTCCTTCCCTGGCTGCATCTGCTCACAGAGTGGCAGCACACACACCCTGCCTTGAGCTCTGCTTCTAGGGAACCTGGGCTAAGGCACTATCTGGCAAGGGTGCTCAGGGTAGAAAGCAGATACAAGTGGGGCCACTTGGAGTGAAGAGAAACAGGGCCCCGGGTGCCATCCCTTTTCCCCGATACAGTTTCCAAGGTGATGACCCAGGCACCTTGACAGGGCTCCCTGGCAAGCCTTGGATCTCATCTATTTCTGTCACTCAGCAGCTAGGGCAACTCAAGTCTAAAGTCACACAGCAAGTTAGAAGCAAAGGCAGACCAGCATCTGGTGTCCGCGCTCAAAGCCAGCACTCTTTCTTTTAAGTCCATTTAAGAATTTCTGAGGGGGCGCCTGGGTGGCCCAGTCTGTTAAGCTTCCCACTCTTCGTTTCCGCTTAGGTCATACTCTTCCAGTTCGTGGGTTTGAGCCCCACATCAGGCTCTGTCCCGGCTGCAGGGGAACCTGCTTGGGATTCTCGCTCTCTCACTCTCTGCCCATCCCCTGCTTGTGCTCTCTTTCTCAAAATAAGTAAATACACATTTAAAAAATGGTTTCAGAATTATTAGCCCTGAACTCTGTGTTGTCGAACTTTGAAATTGAACCACCTACATGAATGTTACAGAGACCAGAGCTATTAGTCTTTAGAAAATCTTGGCTTTCCTTCTTCTTTCTTTTTTTTTTAAGTTAAAAAATATGTTTAAAGTAATCTCCCTGCCCAACATGGGGCTCTAATTCATGACCCCGAGATTAAGAATCACTTGCTCCACCAACTGAGCCAGTCAATACCCTGAATATTTTGACTTTTCAATGTATCTTCATAGGCCTGATCCTTTGAAAGTAGGCAAGGGGCACCTAGGCGGCTTCGTTGGTTAAGCATCTGATTTCAGCTCAGGTCATGATCTTATAGCTTGTGAGTTTGAGCCCTGTGTTGGGCTGTCTCTCTCTCTCTCTGCCCCTTCCTCACTTGTGCCGTCTCTCTCTTTCTCTCTCTTAAAAATAAATAAAAGACATTAAAAAATAAAAAGTAGGTGAACCATTCCCCAAGTGGACAGCATGCTGCCGAAAGTGAGGGCTTTGAAGAGAGAAGGCTTAGGTAGGATCTGGCCCCTTCTGGATGGATTCAGGGCTGGGTGATCCTGGAATAGCCACCCAAGCTCTTTGAATGTCGGTTTCTTCACCTGCAGAATGGGGATGATGGCCACAGCTGCCTTCCACAGTCTTCAGGAGGCCCAGCGAAGGTGGTGGAAGATGGACAACTTGTGATAATCATGCTGGTGGCAAGAACTGTGTTTCCTGGGTGGGGAGCTCTGGGAAGGCGATGCTTAAATCCAGAGGCAGCGCTAAGACTAGAAGCTCAGTCATCTGAAGGACTTCTGGGCCCTCTTGAGCCCCACCAGGGAGTTCAGTATCCTGTTCCACCTCTTAGGAAGGACCTGAATTCCTTTCTGGGCTTTGAACCAGTGGACTCCCAAGCAGAAACCACCATGTAAGCTCAGTTCTAGAAGCCTGAAGCAGTCCCTTCTGCACGGGCTCTGAATGAACAATGCCACTGGAAATTCTTTTGAGGCCCACTGGCCTGCCTGCAAAACGAGTCTGAGATCAAATGCAAGTAAGTTTCTCTAGTCTCAGGTTTTACTGAGAGAAACATGATAGCTTCAAGTCACATAATTTTTTAAATTTTTATTTATTTATTTAAAATATTTATTATCTTTTGGGTGCTTGGGTGGCTCAGTTGGTTAAAGGTCTGACTCTTGACTTTGGCTTGGGTCATGATCTCATGGTTCATGAGTTCTAACCCCACATTAGGCTCTGCACTGACAGGGATTCTCTGTCTCCCCCTCTCTCTCTGCCCCTTGCCCACTTGCTCTCTCTCTCTCTCTCTAAGATAAATAAATGAACATAAAAAAATTTATCTTAGAGAGACAGCATGAGTGGGGAAGGGGCAGAAAGAGAGAGAGAGTGAGAGAGACAAAATCTGAAGTAGATTCTGTGCTGTCAGCCCAGAGCCCAACACGGGGCTCAAACCCACAAATGGTGAGGTCGTGACCTGAGCCAAAGTCAGATGCTCAACTGACTGAGCCACCCAGGTGCCCTCATACAATTTTTAAAATCACTTTTTTTTTTTTTAATTTTTTTAATGTTTTGTTTATTTCTAGGAGAGAGAGAGAGAGACAGCGTGAGCAGGGGAGGGGCAGAGAGAGAGGGAAACACAGACTCTGAAATAGGCCCCAGGCTCTGAGCTGGCAGTCAGCACAGAGCCCGACGCGGGGCTCGAACCCACGAAACGTGAGATCATGACCTAAGCGAAAGTCGAACGCTTAACCGACTAAGCCACCCAGGCGCCCCTAAAATCACTTTTGAATTATAATTTACACCCAATGAAATTCTTTCATTCTAAGCACAATTCAATGTGATTTATAGTGTATATTTTCATGTAACCACCACCACAGTCATGATACAGAACAATCGCAGCATCTCAGAAAATTCCTTTGTGTCCCTCTGTAGTCACTCCCTCCTAGCCCCTGACAACCACTGACCTTCTTTATGCCATTACAGTTTTGTCTTTCCTTTTCTCATGTTTCTTTGCTTTTGAGAGAGACAGAGAGCGAGTGGGAGAGGTGCAGACAGCGAGGGAGACAGAATCCCAAGCAGGCTGTGCGCTGTCAGTGCAGGGCCCAACGTGGGGCTCAAACCCATGAAGCGTGAGATCGTGACATGAGCTGAAACCAAGGGTCAGCCACTTCACCAAATGAGCCACCCAGGTGCCCTTACAGTTTTGACTATCCTTACATTCCATATAAATACAAGTCATCTAGCTTTAGCGTGATGCTTTTGAGCTCATTCATGTCATATATATCAAGAGTTCAGTTGTTTTTATTACGGAGCAGAATTCGGTTGTCTGGATGTACCGGTTTGTTAGTCCATGCTCCAGCTGAATATGTACAAGTCTTTGTGAGGACAAACGTTTTCATTTCTCTTAGATAAGTACCTCTTTGGTAAATGGCATAGCTGGGTCAAATTGGAAATATCTAGTTCACCTTATAAGAAACTGCCAACTCTTTCTGAAAGCAGCTGAACTCTGCTTCGCAGAGGAGTTCCGAAAGATTACCTTCTGGACCGTAGGAGAGGCGACCACAGGGATACCATCCTAATGATGAATCAAGTGTTGTGTGCTCAGCTCCAATGGCCTGGAGGGTCCCCATCCCTGCAGTGTGAGAGGGAAGCTCTAAACTGGGTCACTCACCCCCACCCTTGCCCTCATCCCCGCCCCCCTCCCCCTTCCATGATCTTCCTGTGCTGGGCCCTGGTCTGAGTGCCAGGTGCAGAAGCAGGTCAAGGCAGTCTATACATAATGGATGGATGGTCTGGGAATTAAGTTTCCACCCAAAGCAAAAAACCCTAGTTGCCTGACTTTCAATTAACTATTCATTTGTTTGGCTACAAGATCCCCTATTGAACAATGGGCAAGTCATAATTCTAAATGTACCCAGCAGACAAACCTGGATCCCTTTCCTGAGCTGGACAATTAACCAGAACCAGTTCTTAGGTACCCAGTCAATAAACACTTGTCAAGCTGTACCGGGATCCTACACATGGCACTAATATTTTTTGCAACCTTACTGCCCTTGCCCAACTGCTCCGTGGGGACTGTCATTGCTCCTTGACAGATGATTCAACAGATGCCTTTATTTGTGTTTAGAAAAGCATTGGGAGAAAAACCCCAATGGCTTTGTCCTCTTTATAAAAGCAGGGCTGAGATTTTGTATGGGACTTCATTTCTCTTTGGTCAGGT
Source organism: Crocuta crocuta (assembly GCF_008692635.1). NCBI lineage: Eukaryota > Metazoa > Chordata > Mammalia > Carnivora > Hyaenidae > Crocuta > Crocuta crocuta. The sequence continues at coordinate 6,106,808 of NW_027527920.1, read as the reverse complement.
TCTTACGCTCCGTGACTAGGGTCTGAGAATGGGCATCAGGGGCCTTTGATTCACCTGAAATTGTATGCAACATATTTTGAGGATATATTTTTTTTCTTTCATCAGATCCTCAAAGGCCTCTGGGAAAGAGCCTCAAGTTTGAATCACTTCTTTCTTAGTTTCTTTTCTGTTGCCAGCAATGGCATCAAAAGTACTCCACTGACTTTAGAGGAGTGTTCAGAGTTAGAATCATCCTTTTAAAAACTAGCCTGGATCGTCTGCTTTTGGCAGTGTGATGGACTTGAGTCTCGGAAGGGCTCCTTCCCTAAAAAAACAACTGGATCCTGGGAAAAAAACCAAAAAAACAAAAAACTTTTTTTTTAAAAATTTTTCTTAATGTTTTATTTATCTCTAGGAGAGAGAGAGAGAGACAGCGCGAACAGGGGAGGGTCAGAGAGAGAGGGAGTCACAGACTCTGAAATAGGCTCCAGGCTCTGAGCTGGCAGTCAGCACAGAGCCCGACGCGGGGCTTGAACCCACGAACCGCAAGATCATGACCTAAGAGAAAGTCGGACGCTTAACCGACTAAGCCACCCAGGCGCCCCTAAAACAAAAAACTTTTAATATATTGTTGGGTATGCAGGGAGTAGGGGAAATCTCCAAGGTCCCTCAGCACTAAAGTCAATCAAACCAAACATCCCGGACTTGAAGTCAGTAGGGAGCCCTGACTGGAAAGCAAAGGGAAGGGTGGGTGAGCCTGAGGGCAAATGCCCATTTCAGCCGCTACTGGGAAGCCCCCCTTGGACCGGTGACAATGTGAGGGATCTGACTCAAGATTCCACTTTAGCTCAGGTCTCTAAGGGATCGTGTCCTGTCACTGTCTCCACCTTCTGAGGTCTCCTTGGCATTACGGAGAAGCAGAAACTACATTTCCCAGGATCCTCTGCCCTGTGGGATTCAGTGTTGTCTGCAAACCAGAGGCCCTTGTGAGAGGCTGGGAAGGCAGGAGAAAGGGAGAGGGTACAATTCTGCAGAGGCGTTGCAGGCTGACTTTATGGGCAGACGTGAGCTCACAGCAGCTTCTGGGTGTGCTTGAGAAGCCCCAGCGATGTGCTGCAGCTGGAGAGGGTGGGTAGGCGCTTCCAAGAGGCTTCTGAGATCAGAGTGGCCTCGGGGCAAACCTTGAGAGCCACTCCTGTGGGAGCCACAGATGGAAGTCACAGTTGAAGTCCCCTTTCTCTTTACTTCCCTTACTGATCCAATCAATGGTCGTATAAACTTCTCTTACCCTGTATTTGAAACTTAGATACTTGGTGTGCTAATCATGAATTTACGGACTGTCAGCTCCAAATTCACTTACCAATACCTGCTGTGTGACAAAGGGCAACATTCCTTGAGGCATGGTGCCTTACAATGAGCGTGATGTTTTTTCAGTAGGGGGTGCTGGAAGGACATTAGGGGAGGAAGGGGCTTTTGCGGGTTCTGGAACTATACCTCGGCAGGGTAGTATGGATGAGCAGACTTCCGAGAGGTGTTGTGTCCCCACCAGACACCCCGAATGCACAGTCTCAGTGAACTTGCAGCCCCTGTCCAGCCTGGTGATCACCTTCCTGTGGCCCTCTAACATGGACAGTAGTTCTCTGGGCCTCCATCCAGCCATGGTGCCCTCCCTGCTTCTGTGCACCTGTGTGCCTGTCTACCTGTCCCCTGAGAGACGATCACCTGTGCCCCAGAAGGCCATTTCTTCCCTTTCCTAAGACTGAGGACAGGCTCTGACCCAAGCTGCTTTGCAATCCTCTCTGCCATCCAGCGGGCCGCAACCACATCTTCTTCAGTGAGGTCTAAATTTCAGCTTTAGGAAGGGTGCCCCCCTTCAAAGTTTGTGTTCCTTGGGTACATTCCCTCAGCCCTATAGGTTTTTAGATGTCTTACTGTATGAAAATATACATCCACACAAAAAATTATGTGTGAATGTTCATAGCAGTATTCCTCATAATAGCCAAAAGCAGAAACAGCCCAGATTTCCATCAACTACATTTCCATCAGTTTGTTTAGTAAATAAATAAGCAACATTTGGTATATTCATATAATGGACTGTTATTCATCAATAAGAAGGAATGACATACTGATACTTGCTACAACATGTAGCAAAGTATTCCTAAACATTAGGAATATTATGGAATGTCCTGTATAGACAACTCTATAGAGACAGAAAATAAATTAGTGGTTTCTGGGGGATGAGGTGGAGGGAAATTTGTAGTGATTGCTAACTGGCATGGATTTCTTTTTTGGGGTGACAGAAATATTATAGAATTAGATAGTGGTAACTGTATCACAACTTCTGTGAATGTACTAAAAACCAATGAATTCGGGGTGCCTGCGTGGCTTATACAGTAAAGCATCCTACTTCAGCTCAGGTCATGATCTTATGGTTCATGAGTTGGAGCCCCACATTGGGCTCTTTTCTGTCAGCACAGAGCCTGCTCTGGATCCTCTGTCTTCTTCTCTTTCTGCCCCTCTCCCGCTCATGCTCACTCTCTCTCAAAAATAAACAAACATTTTTAAAAAAACACACAATGAGGGCTCCTGGGTGGCTCAGTTGGTTAAATGACTGACTTCAGCTCAGGTCATGATCTCGTGGTTCGTGAGCCCAAGCTCTGCATCGGGCTTGCTACTGTAAGTGCAGAGCTCACTTTGGATCTTCTGGCTCCTCTGGATCCTTTCTGCCCCTCCCCTGCTTGTGCTCTCTCTCTCTGTCTCTGTCTCTCAAAAATAAATAAACATAAAAAATTTAACATAAAACAAAAAACCCCACAAACTTTCAAAGGATGAATCTTATTGTTTGTGAATTATATCTTAATAAGGCTGTCATTTTAAAAAATAAGCAAGGTAAAGAGACTATTGCAAATGACTAGACATGTCCAAAAAAGAAGCAAATGGAATTTAATTGTTGATATTAAAAATTCAGTGGATAGACTAAACAACAGATTAAACAGCTGAATAGTGAATTAGTGAACTGGAAGACATATCTGAGAAAATTACCTAGAATGCTGCACATGGAGTCAAGGAGATGAGAAATATGAAGGAAGGGTTAAGAGAAGGGAGGATGGAATGAGAAGGTCTAACAAATATCCAGTCAGGATCCCAGAGGAAGAGAAAAGGGAGAATAAAGGAGAAGCAGTATTTGAAAAGATAATGATGACAGATTTCCAGAACTGATGAAAGATATGAACCCATGGACAGCAGAAATACAACATACATCAAATAGGTTTAAAAAAAAGGAAAGAAACTCACACCTGGACATTTTGTAGAGAAGCCACAGGGCACTAGGGGCAAAGATCTTAAATTTCTTAAATTCTTTTTTATGTTTTATTTATTTTTTGAGAGCGAGAGAGAGAGAGAGAGAGAGAGAGAGACAGTGTGAGCAGGGGAGGGACAGAGAGAAAGGAAGAGACAGAATCCGAAGACAGGCTACAGGCTCTGTACTAGCTAGAGCCCAATGTGGGGTTTGAACCCATGAACCACAAGATCATGACCTGACCTGAAGTTGGACGCTCAACTGACTGAGCCACCCAGGTGCCCCAAGGCAAAGATCTTAAAAGCAGCTAAAGGGAAAAGATAAATTATCTACAAAGAAAGAATAATTTAGATGGTGACAGCAACCATCAATCAAATTTAGATTTAGATTCAGCAACAATGAATCTATAAGATAGAAAAATACCTTCAAAGTATAAGAAAAAATAACCATCAACCCAGAATTGTGTACCCAGCACAACTATCTTTCAAGAATGAGTGTGAAATAGAAACATACAGGTGTACCAAGGATATTTTTAGGAAAAAAACAGAATTTTACCGTGAACAGAGTTTCTCTAAAACAACTTCTAGAAGATGTACTTCAGGAAGAAGGAAAATGATCCTAGAAGGAAGGTTTAAAAATGCAAGAATAAATTGAGAGCAAATAAGTTCATAAAAGTTAGCAAATGTGTAGATAATTGCAAACAAACACTGTCTGCGTAAATCTACTAATGAAAGATGATGATGGTATATGATACGTGGGCTTGACAAGGGATGGGAACAAAGGATGGTAATAATGATGCATAGGTGAGGGGAGGGGAGGGGAGGCTGATGGGAGTCAAGTGTACTTCCTTGTAGAAGAGAAGGTTCAGGTACTGATTCACTTCAGACTTTGTTAAATGTGCATGGTAAAATTTCAAAGGTAATCACTAAACACAGAGAAAGTATAACTTCCACACCAGTAGAAGAGAAGACAGAATAAGAAAGAAAAAAATCCAACAATTCAATTTAGGGGAAAAAGGGGAGAAAAAAGAAATTTAGAAAAGAACAAGTAGAAAGTACAATGATGGTAGAAATGGAAACACCATCAGTAACCACCAGAAGTATAAGTAGACTAAACAATCCATTAAAAGACTGATTCTTAGACCTAGATTTATAAAACTTTAGACATACCTATGGTTGCCTGGCTGACTCAGTGGGTATAGCATGTGACTCTTGATCCCAGGGTTGTGAGTTCAAGCCCCACATTAGGCATATAACTCACCTAAACAAACAAACTTAGACACACTTAAAGTAAAAGGACACAGAAAGGATGAATATAAAATGATGAAAAAAGATATACCAGTTATATACTAACTGAAAGAGAGAAGGTGTAATTATATTGATATTAGACAAAATAGAGTATAAGGCAAAAAGTATTACCAGGGCCTTTTATCATTATAATGATAAAAGGTTTAAATCATTAAAAAGATATAATAGTTCTAAAGTTGTCAGTACCTGTTAAAATAGCACCCAAATATATAAAATAAAAATTTATCAAACTATGGAGAGAAACTGGCTAATCCTCTAATAGAGTTTTTGATTATTGATAGGTCAAGAAAGATTTGAGTGATACAGTCAAGCAGGCCAACTTAGTGGATGTTTACAAATTTCTCTGCATCCATTCATTAAGGAATAGACATTATTTTCAAGTACACACGGAACATTTCTTAATATATTTTATTTTATTTTATTTTTTAAATATTTTTATTTCTAGGAGAGAGAGAGAGACAGCATGAGCAGGGGAGGGTCAGAGAGAGAGGCAGACACAGACTCTGAAATAGGCTCCAGGCTCTGAGCTGGCAGTCAGCACAGAGCCCAACGTGGGGCTCGAACCCACCAACCGCGAGATCATGACCTAAGCGAAAGTCGGACGCTTAACCGACTAAGCCACCCAGGCGCCCCTTCTTAATATATTTTAAATGTCTTTATTTTTGAGAGAGAGAGACAGACAGAGCGTGAGTGGGGGAGGGGCAGAGAAAGAGAGGGAGACACAGAATCTGAAGCACGCTCCAGGCTCTGTGCTGACAGCTAGGGCTAGAACTCACACACTGTGAGATCATGACCTGAGCTGAAGTCAGCCTGAGACACCCAGGTGGCCCCCACCTAGAACATTTCTAAACATGACCACATACAAGACCATAAAGGTACTTTCAACACATTTCAACTCATATGGCTTACATAAACCACGTTTTATGACCTATGATCATAGATCTAAGTTATGCAATTAAACTAGAAGTCTGCAACAGAAAGAAAAATGACACACATCCCCCAGTTTTGGAAATTAATTAGAAAGTGCACTTCTAAATAAGTTATGGGTAGAGAAAGAATTCATCATAGAAATTGAACATTGTATAGAGACAAGTATATGATATGTGGTAAAAATTCTACATATCAAAACTGGTGGATGTAGCAAAAATGGTAAGTATAGGGAAATTTACAGCTTTAGATGCTTACAGTGGGGAAAAAAAGACTGAAAACTAGTGAGCTAGAGGAAAGAGGAGAGGAGGGGAAAGAAAGGAAAGAGGAGGGGCATCTGGGTGGCTCAGTCAGTTGAGCGTCTGACTTTTGATTTTGGCTCAGGTCATGATCTCACAGTTCATGGGTTTGAGCCCCGCGTTGGGGACACTGACAGTGCAGAGCCTGCTTGGAATTCTTGATCTCTCTCTCTCTCTCTCTCTGCCCGTCCCCCACTGATGCATGCTACTCTCTCTCTCTGAAAAAATAAAAAAAATAAAATTAAAAAATAAAGGAAAGAGGAAAAGAGAAAAGAAAAAAAACCCAGTAGAATAAACTCAAAACACAGGGAAGAAATAAAGATAAGAGCAAAAATTAATGCCCTGGATAGCAAATGTACACTAGAGATGATGAACAAGCCAAGAGCAGATAAAATAAGACCCTCTGGTAAGATTCATTCAGAAAGAGGGTAGTAGCATGCATAAGTAGGCAATAATAGAAATAAAGAACAAAAGAAAGGGACAAATACAGAAGAGGTTAGAAAGATAAGACAAACATATCATGGATAACATTACATCAGTGAATTTGAAAACTTATTAGAAAGGGAAACATTTCTATATATATTTAAAATTTTTTTCATTTCGGGGCGCCTGGGTGGCTTAGTCGGTTAAGCGTCCGACTTTCGCTTGGGTCATGATCTCGCAGTTCATGGGTTCAAGCCCCGCGTTGGGCTCTGTGCTGACTGCCAGCTCAGAGCCTGGAGCCTATTTCAGAGTCTGTATCTCCCTCTCTCTCTGACCCTCCCCTGCTCACGCTGTCTCTCTCTCTCTCCTAGAAATAAATAAAAATATTTAAAAAAAAAATTTTTTTTCATTTCTTTATGTAATCTCTATACCCAACGTGGGGCTCGAACTCACAACTCCGAGATCAAGAGCTGCACACTTCTCCAACTGAGCCAGGCAGGCACCCCCAAAGGGAAACAATTCTAGAAAAATACAATTTGTCAGAGCACTAACAAGAAAGGCTGAGTTTCCAATGGTATTAAAGAAATTGAATCAGCGGCTTTAAAAAAAAAAATGAAGCTTAGCTGGTTTTTAGGCAATTCCTAGCAGGTTTTCATACGATAAATTACTCTAATTTTATACCAACTCTTACAAAGAATATCAAAAGAAGCAATACTCCCCAACTCAAATGAGGTTAGTATAACATTGAAACAGAATCAATCAAGGACTGTATGAGGGCGAAAATAACGGACCAGAATCCCTCCTAAACATAGACGGAAATGTTATAAACACAATATTAGCAAATCAACTCCAACAGTGTATGATAAAGATAATTCATCATGACTAAGCTGGATTTATCCCAAGAATATTAAGATGGTTTAACACTGAAACCCATGACTTTAATTCACCATGTTAATGGCTTAAAGAAGTTAGATGATTATCTATCTCAGTGGAAGTAGTAAAGGCATTCAGTAAAAGTCAACATCCAATCATGCAAAAAGCTCTTAGTAAAGGAAGAATAAAATGAAACTTCCTAACATTAAAATGTTATCTTAAAAAAGCCTACAGTAGTCATCATTCTTAATAGTGAATCATTGAAAGCTACTGTTCCTTTAAGAGCAGAACAAGAGGTCTGCTCAACAGGGCAAGTATAGGACAGATAGAAAGAAGGATGGGGCGCCTGGGTGGCTTAGTCGGTTAAGCGTCCGACTTTCGCTTAGGTCATGATCTCGCGGTTCGTGGGTTCGAGCCCCGCGTCGGGCTCTGTGCTGACTGCCAGCTCAGAGCCTGGAGCCTGTTTCAGAGTCTGTGTCTCCCTCTCTCTCTGACCCTCCCCTGTTCACGCTGTCTCTCTCTATCCTAAAAATAAAAAAAATAATAATAATAATAAAAAAAAAGAGAAAGAAGGAAACAATACAGCCATTATTTGCAGCTAATGTATTGTATATGTAGCAAACTAAAAGAATCTACAAATTAGATTATTTGAATTAATTGTTAGACTTGTAAATTGGTACAACTGCGAAAAACACTGGCAATATTTTGTAAAGTTGAACTAGATATATTACAGAGAAATTCTTGCACATGCATAATATTCATTGCTGTGCCGTTTACAACAGCAAAACATTTGGAGACCGCCAAATGTCCACCGATGGGAGACTGTATAAATCAAAAAGCGATATATTTACATAGTGAACGAACTACAGCTACACACATAGCCTGGTCAAATACAATGTATGAAAAAGGCAAGTTGCAGAAAACTACGTAAAGTCATGATACCACAGGGGCACCTGGGTGGCTCAGTCACTTGAACATCTGACCTTTGATTTTGGCTCAGGTCATGATCTCATGGTTTGTGGGTTCGAGCCCCACATTGGGCTCTTTGCTGACAGTGTGGAGCCTGCTTGGGGTTCTCTCTATTCCTCCTTCTCTGCCCTTCCCCTGCTCACATGCTTGCTCGTGCTCTCTCTCTCTCTCTCTCATAATAAAGAAATAAACTTAAAAAAATAAAGTCATGTTACCAAATATATAAAGCTCAAACAAGTAAACTAAATAATATTTTGTTTAGGGATGCATATACATATGATAAATCTACAGATTTTTAAAAATTTTTTAAAAAGTGGTCAACATAAAATTCAAACTAGAGTTATTTCTGGTGGGGAGGCGGGTCAAGACATGAAAGAGGCGTAGAGGTGGAGGCATCAATAGGTAACATTCTAGTTCTTCAACTGAATGGTGGGTCTCCAGGAGTTTATTTTATGTTGCATTTATTCTTTTGATGTGTCAAATACCAGACATGAAGCTTTTTACAGACAGGCCTGTAGTTACCCTCCTTCACCACTACATGACAGGCTAGTCCGTCAGTAAAGTAACTCCTGAAAGGAAAAGGCTGGCGAAAGGCAGTGTTCTTGCGGCAATTACCCTACAGGGTGATGCTCAGAGTGTGTACGGCTCAGGTGCACAGTACTCTGGCTGGCATCTTGAAGCCAGGTGGCCAGGTTTTGTTTTGTCCTTCCTTTCTTGCCTGCTTCTGTAACCATTTTACAGACTTAAAAGTGTATCTGCTTCAATGTTGATTTTGATTTCTCAGAATTTTCCGAGACTTCCCAAGGCGTTCACTCCTAAGTGAACAACATGGAGCATGAAATTGATTACTTGGCCTCCTTCATGGCAACTGACACATCTAATTGCCCCTTCTGTGTTTATTGATCTGGAGCTATGTTGTTCAGCACTAGCAGTAGAACCACTGTGTAATGAATTTCTGGATGACACTGTTATATACAGGGATATTTACATTTTCATTAACAATGTTAAAATAGCAACACAATAGTCAGCAGAAACACTCACAGAAATTCTGCTGCCGCACAGCTGCTTCATGTGATGTAACTGACAAACGTTAGTGGATGTTTGTTTTAGCGGCCAATGTTATACCACCAGCGGCAACAGCCCAGAGCAGGCCCCAGCCACCCGCTCGTTTTCATTCTCTGGACCTGCCCTGTCCACTACATCAGCCACTGGCCACACACGTGGCCATTGAGTGCTTGGAATGTGATGTGCCCTAAATGTAAAATAACTCTGAATTTTGATGACTTGGTATGAAAAAAAAAGGTGCCTGTTAATAATTGTTCATACTGATTACCTGTGGAAATGATTATGTTTTAGACATGTTAAATAAAATGTACTATTAAAGTTAATTTCATCTGTTTTCTTTTACTTTTTTAAATGTATGTTTTTGAGAGAGAGACAGAGCATGAGCAAAGTGGGGTGTGGGGGGGGGAGGCAGAGAGAGAGAGAGGGAGACACAGAATCCAAGGCTCCAGGCTCTGAGCTGTCAGCACAGAGTGGGGCTTGAACTTGTGAACTGCGAGATCATGACCTGAGTGGAAGTCAGTCGCTGAACGGAGCCGCCCAGCTGCCTCTCCTTTTACTGTTTCATGTGGTCACTAGAAATTTTAAAATGACGTACTACGTGGCTCACAATGTGGCTCATATTGTTATTTCCACTGGGCAGCACTACTTGAGATTTTGCCACTGATGCTTGTGCATACAGAGCTGGCTTCATGGTGTGTGGCCATTGCAGTAGCCCGGCTCTCCACCTGCTGCCACCTTAGCCCAGGGCAGGGTCTGGGGCAAGGTCGTGGGGAAGGGCGGGGGGGGTGTGCGGCAGTGGCCATCCATTCCCAGGGCTGGCAGCTCCAGGTGTCTGGCCCATTCCAATCCAGGGGTGCAGCGCGATTGGCGCCCCACAGAGGTGACAGTACCGTTGGGAGTTGCCTGTCTGCCTGGTTTGGGCAGCAGGGCCTTTAGGGAGGCAAGACAACCAGCCAGGATGTGGCACCATGGTGGGCGGCTGGCGGGAGCACGCAGGTCTGGACTGGAAAAGGAAGTGTGCCCTAGTCTGGCTTTGAGCTTGGTGGGAAGGTGGGGGGAGGGGATCTTCCTCCTTCCCAAACTTCCTCAGTCTCTTCTGGACTGCTCAATGCACTCCCTAGAGATAAGCCACACAATGAAAACTGTGCAATTTCTGATTCCACATGTGAATTAAATACTATGATATTTGCATTTAAAACTGGCACTGCACAGAGGGCCTGGGTGGCTCACTTGGTTAAGCATCTGACTTCAGCTCAGGTCATGATCCAACAGTTCCTGAGTTGGAGTCCCTCATCGGGTGAGCTGGAGCCCTGCTTCTAGTGAACACAGGCCCCATTCCTGGTGAGCCCCACTTCTGTCTGTCTGTCTCTCTCTGACTTGCTCTCTCTTTCTCAAAAATAGAAAACAAACAACCCCTACCAAAACTGGCACTGCACAAGACAAAGAATGGTAAAATTCATGCTAATAATTTAAATCTTAAATTTTTCTTTACAGTTTTAAACAGCTGAACAAAGCTTTTAATGTGTAATTGTAAAACATCGTATCACATGAGATTTACCACTGAAACCATTTTAACTGTGCAGCTTAGGAGCTGTACAATATATTCCTATTGTAAACCAGTGTCTCCAATTTTAGTATCTGTGCTGTGGGAGCGAGCAGTGTGCAGCGAGGCCCCAGAACTTTCTCATCTTGCAAAACTGGAACCCTACACCCATTCAACAGTGACTTTCTTCCATCTCTTCCTCCTGCTAGGCATGGCAACTGCCATTCTGCTTTCTGTTTCTATGAGTTTGGCTGAAATCATATAGCACTTGTCTTTTTGTGACTGGCTATGTCACTTAGCATAACGTTCTTAAGGATCATCTATGTGGTGGTATGTGTCAGAATGGCCTTCCTTGTTAAGATCGAATAATTTTCCACTGTATGTATATACCACATGCTCGTTACCCATTCATACATCCCAGAACATGTGGGTAACGTTGTCATGAACATGGATGTACAAATATCTCTTTCTAAATGTTGGCTAAAACAAACAAAGCTACAATGCATATCTTCATACACAATCACTTTGCACACATGTGAGTATATCTGTAGGTTATGCTCTTCAAGGTAAAATTGTTGGGTCAAAGGAAATGTACATTTTATACTTTGTTAAATATTGCCAAACTGCTGTCCACAGAGGCTGAACCATTTTGCATAGCTTCACCAACACTGTATGTTTTCAAACTTTGAACAAAATGATAGATTAGAAGTGGAATTTTCATCAATAAGAATAAGTGGAAACATGTAAAATATGTGTAAGTCCATGAATTTGTAATGGCACCATAAAAACTCCCAAATTTTAGGGGCATCAATCTCAGTCAGTTAAGCATTGGACTCCTAATTTCAGCTCAGGTCACAGTCTTACAATTCATGAGTCTGAGCCCTGTGTCTGGCTCTGCACTGACAGTGAGGAGCCTGCTTGGGATTCTCTCTCTCCCTCTCTCTACCCCTCCCCTGCTCCTGATCTCTCTCACTCTCAAAAATAAATAAATAAACATTAAAACACACACACACAAGAAACCTCTCACATTTTCAAAGTTCGCTTTTGAAGGATGCCAGGGAAACAATCGAAAACAAATGAAAACAAAAGGAAGGAAGCAATGTGACCTGCCTTTTCTTTCTTTTTTAAAAAAAAAATTTTTAATGTTTATTTATTTTTGAGAGACAGAGGGAGACAGAGTGCAAGCTGGGGAGGGGCAGAGAGAGGGGGAGACACAGAATCTGAAGCAGGCTCCAGGCTCTGAGCTGTCAGCACAGAGCCCAACACGGGACTCAAACCCACGAATCGTGAGATTGTGACCTGAGCCGAAGTCAGAGGCTTAACTGACTGAACCGCCCAAGTCCCCCCTGCTTTTTCTAGGTAAACTGTACATCAGGATAGCCAAGTAGTTGGAGAGAGGAAATTTCTCTTTATAAAAGTATTCTCACTGTTAAATGGAGAAGGAAGAATGTAGCCACTGAAAAACCACACAAAGACAATGATCACTGATGATTGCAAAAGAGATAAAGTGAGGAAGAGATGGCTAGACATTCTGGGGCCCCGATAGTAGATCATTGCTCTGTCTCTGAACTCTACTTGCCTAACATCTAAACTTGGATCTGATCAAGTCACCAGGTCTACCTGCCAACTACCAAGTGACAGAAAAAATAGGGATAAGAACACGTTAAGCGAAATATCAGGGGGATGCGATCGGCAAAATCCAGACCCTAGGAAACTCAAGTGACCTAATTTCTTCTATAAATAAATTAGAAGAAAAAAAAGAGGGAGGAAAGATCTCTAAATTAAAATAAATTTAAGGTTCATAGCAGCCAAGTGCAATACATGGGCATTTTAAAATTTTGACTTAAATAAGCAAACTAAAATGTGGTATTATTTATGAGATAGTGGGAATTTGAACCCTGATTCGATATTTAATTATATTAAGAAATTATTGTTGATTAAAAAAATTTTTTAATGTTTATTTATTTTTGAGAGAGAGAGAGAGAGAACCTAAGCGGGAGAGGAGCAGAGAGAGAGGCAGAATTTGAAGCAGGCTCCAGACTCTGAACTGTCAGCATAGTGCCTGACGTGGGGCTCGAACTCACAGACTGCGAGATCATGACCTGAGCCGAAGTTAGATGCTTAACTGACTGAGCCACCCAGATGCCCCAAGAAGTTATTGTTAATCTTAAGTCACTATGATATTGTGCTGTTTTATTACATGATGTCTTAGATATTAGAATACTATTTTCTAGACTTGTGGCATTATGGTTAGGTTAAAAAATCTTGTCTTCTAAAGATATGCTAAAATAATTATTGATGAAGTGATACATTTGAGATTTGTTTCAAAATGACACAGTGGGAGTGTGTGCGGGATGGGGTGTGGAGGAACCAAATTGACTGAGTTTATGATGAATCTGGGTGATGCATGCTCTACAATTCTCTGCATTTTTGTTCATGTTTGAATTTTTTCAAGAGAGCTTATTTCAAAAAGAGAATGTAAAGAGAGTAATTAGAAACAATAGGTACATATTGTTCTTTGTAAGAATTTTAGTGTAAAAAAGGAGCAAAGAGGAAAAAGAATCAATAGCTACGAGTCAAGGGAAGGTGTTTTTCTGCCCAACATGAGGCTTGAGATCAAGAGATCTCAAGCTCTACCAACTGAACCAGCCATGCATCCCAACAGAAGGTTTTTTCTTTTATTTGAGAGAGAGAGAGAAAGAATGCACAAGACGAGGTGAGGGGCAGAGAGGGAGAGAGAATCTTAAGCAGAGTCCATGCTCAGTGCAGAGTCTGATGTGGGGCTTGATCCCATGACCTTCGGATCATGACCTGAGCTGAAATCAAGAGTCGCACATTTAGCTGACTGACCCACNTTTTTTTTTTTTTTTTTTTTTTTTTTTTTTTTTTTTTTAAAGCAGGCAATAGTAAGGGCCCCTGGGTGGCTCAGTCAGTTGAGCATCCGAATTCTGCTCAGGTCATGATCACATGGTTGGTGGGTTCAAGCGTTGCATCAGGCTCTGTGCTGACAGCTCAGAGCCTGGAAGCCTGCTTCAGATTCTGTGTCTCCCTCTCTCTGTACCAATCCCCCTCTCATGCTCTGTCTGTCTCTCTCTCTCAAAAATACATAAACGATTTAAAAAAATGTTTAAAAAGCATGCAATCTTAACAGAGGCAAGTATTAAAACAGTATGTATTAATACGCTTTGAATACAAATATATGGAAAGCAAACTAATTCCACATCTGGGACTAGAAGATTTAGCCCCCACCCATGGCAAACTCACAGTATGGAAAGGATAGAGGGCAAAAACAGGCAAAAGTAGGCAGGCCTCCACTTTTGTGAGAAAAGGGATTTCAGATAAGAAGTTGGGCTTGTTGCGTAAGAACGGACACCACCCATATCAACATGACACACAACCGTTCCAGAAAATCCTTGCCCAGGAAGATAAATGGATTAATTGCTAGCTCAAGAAATTAATTTATCAGGGCAAATAGGTTGCTCATCAGGGACAGGACAGGTGACTGCTGTCCTATCGAGACCACAGACAGCACATACAGGCAAAGAGTTCACCATAATGACAAAGGCTATTTATCAAGACTTGTGTTAAGACCCCTGCTTCTCTGGGTCTGTGAATGCTAAACTGTGCCCAATCTCCATCAATTTCTTGCTTTGAAAAACCACCTTAAATCATGTGAGCCCAGACCCCCAAAATCCTACAAACCTCCTTTCTCGAAATCCCCTTTCTAAGATACTACCAGATCACGATCAAGCTGTTACTCTCCCTTGCTGCAGGAAATACCCAATAGCCTTACTCTGCTTGATCAACAGATTTTGCTGGTGTTCTTTTGGGGAGTTGGCAGCACACAAGATCTGTGAACTCAAGTGAGAAAAAAAAACCCTGACATTTATTTAACTGAAATTCAGTATTTCCTTCAACTATGAATATAAGCAACAAATCACAGTGACTGTGGCCATGTCACAATAACAATTATGACCGTCTGTCACCAGGTCTGCATTTACAGCTGTTGCATATATCTCATTTATGCTCACCACTACTTTGAAATTAATGTGGAGTTAGGGCCGTGAAGTCTCTGAGATTTTGCCAATGTACAAGCTACCAAGTCAGCTTGCCGCAGTTTCGTGGATCATGGCAGAAGTCACAAAACTCCTGGATCCGAGATGAAAAGATTTTATTACTCACAACAAAAGGGGTAGAGCCAGAGTGTCAGTGTATTTGTGCGGCTTCCCTAATTTCTATTTCCCCAAGGCATGCCCGGCCAGGTCACAGGAGCCCAGGTAGCAGATTTTGTTAAAAGACATGAGTTTAGGGCCCAAGGCCCTGCAGTTTCTGAGCAAGCAACAAATGTAGCAAGCAGCAAATAAACTAGTCTGGTTGCCTAAGTGACCAGCTACTGATGCTGCTCAGAATTGAGCAACGGATAAGCCCTGTAGTCTGGCACACTCAGCAAGAATGTACAGGGTCACTCAGGACTCCTGTGGACTGCCTCTTCAACATGCAGTACTAGACCTTGGTATTAATGCGTTTATAAGGGAGCAGACACAGGGGGTCTTGGCTGGCTCAGTCAGCAGAGCATACGACTCTTTTTTTTAAATGTGTATTTACTTTTGAGGGGGTGGGTGGAGAGGAGCAGAGATAGAGACACAGAATCTGAAGCAGGCTCCAGGCTCTGAGCTGTCAGCACAGAGCCCGACGTGGGGCCTGAACTCACGAACCGTGAGATCAGGACCTGAGCTGAAGTCGGACGCTTAACCAACTGAGCCACCCAGGTGCCCTAGAACATGTGACTCTTGATCTCATGAGTTTGAGCCCCACACGGGGTATAGAGATTGCATAAAATAAAATAACATAAAATAACATAAAATAAAATAAAATAAAGGAGCAGATACATCATCATATCATTTTCCTTTTCTATTTTAATATAACTGGGTTCCTTTTTTATTTTTTGTAATATATGCATATACATACATAATTCTGAGAAGGGGTTGGTGGGCTTCACCAGATTGCCAAAGGAGTCCATGGCACAAATAAGGTCATGAAATGGAAGATTTAAACAAATATTTTCACCAACAAGTATTGCTATGAAAAGAAAATTTTATATAGCTCCATCACTCAGGAAAACCTGCTCTGAACTCTCTTGGTCAAGAAGGCAGAGTGGGAAGGGCCCCGCTGTCAAATCCAGGAGACTAGAGTTTGGCTCTCAGCTCTGTGAATGCCCCACTAGTTAAACTTTTTGTGTTCAGTTCTCATCTGTCATGTGAGATACTTGTCACCTAATGCACTGGCTCATGGCTCGAAACAGACTCGAGAGGCAGACTCTCACACGTTGTCTGTGGGAGTGTAAACTATATTTCCTGGAGAGTAACTTGGCTTTATATACTCAAAAATATTCAAATCCTTTGAGCTAGTAAATCCATTACTAGAAATTTATTATTAGGATATAATCAGATACACACAAAGACATAACTGACAAGATGTTCATGGCAGTATTATTTATAATCGTAGTATTTTTGCAAACATTTTGAATGTCCGATAATTAAAGCAAGGCGCTACAGAAATTGTGGTGCATCTATACTGATAAATGCGGTCGTAGTGAATTGTCAGAGCAGAATATTTTGTAACATTAAGAAATGACTGTGATTTTATGTTAAGTTATGTTATGCAAAACTCTTTGCTGAAAGTGTTATTGCTAGTAGTATGACACATACATATTTGAGATTTTAAAATTTACATTAAAAAATTTCCCCTACATTTCTTTTTTTTTTAATTTTTAATGTTTTATTTATTTTTGAGAGAGAGAAAGAGAGACAGCGTGAGCAGGGGAGGGTCAGAGAGAGAGGGAGACACAGAATCCGAAAACAGGCTCGAGGATCTGAGCTGTCAGCACAGAGTCCCACACAGCACTTGAACCCATGAACCATGAGATCATGACCTAAGCCACAGTCGGACGCTTAACTGACTGAGCCACCCAGGCGCCCCTTCCCTATGTTTCTCTCTCTCTTTTTTTAAAATGTTTTATTTTATTTCTAGGAGAGAGAGAGAGAGACAGCGTGAGCAGGGGAGGGTCAGAGAAAGAGGTAGTCACAGACTCTGAAACAGGCTCCAGGCTCTGAGCTGGCAGTCAGCACAGAGCTCGATGCGAGGCTCGAACCCACGAACCGCGAGATCATGACCTAAGCGAAAGTTGGACGCTTAACCGACTAAGCCACCCAGGCGCCCCCCTATGTTTCTCAATAAGCATATGGTGCTTTGTAATAAGAAAAGCAAAGTATTTGAAAAAACCACTCAAAGTTAAGGTTGTTTGTGTGAAAGTGCTTTGACGCTCATATTGTGTGACATAAATGTGAAATGTTATTAGTGTTTCTCTGGGGAGTTAGAAGCACAGTTGGCTTCACGTGTAAATCAATACATTTGACGACATGGCAGATAAATTGGTCAGTGGGCGGCCATGTTTTGTGCAGCTCTGGAGCAGGTGGGCTCCCTCTGCTTGCTCCTCCTCCCCTCCCCCTGCAGCCCCGACTTGTGCTCCTGTTTTTCTTCCTCTCCACACACCATCCAGCCCTCCTTCCTCTGAACGAAGCTGTCTGGTCTTGTCTCCTGGGCTGAATCATGCCTCAGAAACGGAAAAAGCCCCAAGGCCAGGGCCTGTCTGGCTTGAAGAGCCGGGGCTCAATTTTGAGTGTGACATCAAAGTGCATAATGAGGGTTGCATTGCAGACTGCAGGCTAGAGGGCAGGCGTGGGTGGTGCCACGGTTGTAGGCTCATGGGCTGTGGCCCTGATGGAATGCTGAAGCCGTATGGCCAGAGATCGGTGAGGAAAAGGCTGCTTTTCCTGCGGTGTGATTTGAGGGCATCCTGTGGTCCCCCTCACCCCCGAAGGCTGTGGTGCCAACTCACTGTCCTCTGCTCCTGAAATCTCCAACTTTAATGAAGGCTCCTGTTGAAATGTATTCAGGTCATCTGGGGCAGCAACCTAACCTAATCCTAGGATTGAAGCTCTGGAATCAGGTAGACCTATTACATTTGGNCTATAAATGACGACAAAGAGCACTTACATACAGCAAGCATATGACAGGCACAGTTCTAGGTACCTTTCTTATATCAACTCACTGGATGTATACAACAACCTTAATAGGCACCTGCTGTTATTTATCATCACACCCGTTTTACAGATTGGAAAACTGCAGCCTGCTTGGTTAATGAACTTGCTCAAGGTCCCACAGGGCCGGCAGCAGGATGAACCAGTATGGCTCCAGAGTCTATGTTTCTAAGAGCCATGTGGGGAGCCTCACTGTGAGATGGGACAACAATAGTAACTATGATTTATTAGGAGCTTACTCAGTGCCAAGCACTATGCTAAATGCCACTCAGGAATTTCTCATCTGTTCAACTCAATGCCTGGAGGAGGCAGGGACTATTGTTCTGTGCTAACATCCACCTGTAGGACACTGTATACAAAGACCTCTGTTAAAGGCGGGGCCTTTACAGGTTGTTACAGTGTGGACGACCTAAGATGTGTCCATAAATACATGTCATTCGTGGTAGACTCAGAGCTTCATGGAGCTGGAAGAGAGCTCAGAGATGATCTGGTTTACACTCATTTTTACTGATGACAAGAACTGACTTGCTTTGTTTACTCCCAGAGAGTTTGGGAGAGGATCCAGTGAGATGACAATTAGCAACACTTACTGAGTTTGCTTGCTGTGTGTGTGTGTGTGTGTGTGTGTGTGTGTTTATTTCATTCAACCCTCACAACAACCAGATAGGAGAGGCACTATCATTATCCTCATTTCACAAATAAAGGAACAGCTGTGGAGAAGTTAATAAGCAACGTGTCCCACGTCACAGAGCTAGCATGTGGCAGAGCTGGGGTGCTGGAAAAGTAGATTCCAGAGCTTGGCGCTGACCCACCATGCTCTGTGCCGCCCTACTTACAGAAGGCGGTTAAAAGCCGAGGAGGGGGAGGGTGGATCAGGTGGATTAGAAAGTGCTTTGTAGGCTACGAAGTGCTATACAGACTCAGGTTAGTATCAGAAAGAAGTAAGGGTCCCAAGAGAAGTATAAACTGGTATAAGGCTCAGGACAAAGCCAAGGCTGATCTCTTTGCTTCGGATTTGGACCCGTGTTCCTAAGTAGGAGTGAGGAACCACTCTGAGTGGGGGCCACTCAGAGGGGGATAAATGGAGGCACAGAAAGTTGGTAGCAAGGACAGAGGTAGGAGGTGAGATAGCTTGAGTTCAAGCCCTGATGTTTTACCACCCTCTGATTACGAGGCCATGGGTAAGCGATCTCTATCTCAGTTTCCTCATCTGAAGAATGGGAATGATGATAATAGTATGTCGTCAGAGGTTTATGCAAAATGGACACGCCAATTTCTTTAAAGTGTTTACTCTAATGCCTGGGCACCCAGTAAGCACTCAGTAAGAGCTAGCATTGTTATTTCTGTTACTATTATCCCAGATACCTGATGGCTGTCTTGAATCAGGGAGGAGTGGCGTTAGAAGAAAGCAGATATATATCTACTGCCATCTACTCTTGGTAAATCTAAGTCTGCTGGGGTGAACTGGTTTGCAAAACAACGCAGACTAACTTCCCACTTTCCCACCTTAGGCTTTGTCTTCGAGAATCTGCTTTTCAGGGAAAGGTAAGGAGAGGGAGGAAGACAGGGAGAGGCCAATGGGTCACCGGGCCTCTGGACTGAGAAGGGTCATCAGTGGTTTCTTGGTGGTCACATTCACTGATTTCTTTCTTTCTTTCTTTTTTTTAATTGAAAAAAATTTTTAATGTTTTATTTATTTCTGAGAGAGAGACAGCGTGAGCAGGGGAGGGTCAGAGAGAGAGGGAGACACAGAATCCAGAGACAGGCTCCAGGCTCTGAGCTAGCTGTCAGCACAGAGCCTGACACGGGGCTTGAACCCATGAACCGTGAGATCATGACCTCAGCTGAAGTAGGACACTTAACTGACTGAGCCACCTATGGGCCCCCACATTCACTGATTTCTGACATCTTCCCTCTGTACCTCTGTTAGAATTTCTGAATTCCTGTTAATTAGCCTCCTCACCCCTTTGCATAGTGTGGATTTACTTTCTTTTTTTAAAAAATTAATGTATTTATTTTGAGAGAGAGTGTGAGTGAGGGAGGGGCAGAGAGAGAGAGGGTAAGAGAGAGAATCCCAAGCAGGCTCTGTGCAGATAGGCTCAAACTCATGAAACATGCCAGATCATGACCTGGGCCGAAATCAAGAGTCGGACGCTTAACTGACTGAGCCACCCAGGTGCCCCTATGGATTTACTTTCCCTTCTCAGAAGTAATGCATTCTTGCAGGGAACATGCAGATGGGTGGGAAGTCTTTTCTCTGAACAGATTAATAGAAGGATAGAAGGATGACAGTCGGGTGGGAACTAGGGAGAATGGAAAGTAGTATGTACTGACCGGCACTCCTTTGCAGGGCCAGGCTGGGTGAAAGAGCTCCACGTTGCTATCATGCCAGCACTGCAAGGAAAGAAAATTAACTCCATTGTAGAGCTCTGTCCAAGGCCACAGCTAGCCCATGGAGAAGGGGGTCCAACCCAGATCTATTCAATGCCAAGGGTCACCCTTGATACAAAATCTGAGAAACTCCACTGACTCAGAGTTATAAGGCCAAGTCAACCCGGCTTGGGGAAAGGACTGCCCCATGGAGGGAAGGCATAGTTCATTCTGTTCGCAGACCTCCTCCCAAATCCCCAGAAGATGAAGCGCTGGAGGTCAGTTCTGTCCTTGCTCCAGGTAGAAGATTGCAATTTGTTGTCACCAGGAAATTCATCTCCATCACGATGTTACTACTTGTGGTTATATTTAACTATCTGTCCAGTTGCTCAGTAGCTTTTGGTCGTGGGGGCGGGGAATAGGTCAGAGGCACAAGGAACTATTTCTGGGCTCTGGCCTTTGGGAAAGCAGCCTTGTCCTGTTTACACATCTTCTCTCCAGATTTGCACAACACGACCACAGAAATGTCACCATCCAAGCCCAGGTAAATAGTGGCAACCAAATAGTCTCCAGTTAGCCAATGGCTATTGAGCAACCAAGGTAGCCCAGAACCCTACACTAGTCAACTATGATACATATAGAAGAAAAGAGCAGCGTCAGACTCCTGACCTTGGACTGTTGGAGAAGAAGCATACTCCTATCTGGGGGAGGAGTTCCCACAGTGCAAGTTGCGAGCCCCTCTCTCACATGACTCCTAGGCCGGGCACCCCTCCTAGAAACCACCCAGGAATACCACCAAACTGAGGTGTCAGCGCTAGCACGAACCCTAGTTTTTCTTGCTAGGATGAGAGGAGGAAGAAGGTAGTCTCTTACTCAGCAATGAATAATAGATGGATGAATCAGGTCTCCTCCAGAAAACAAAACTGAAGGGAAGACGGGGCCTGTGTCTGGGTCACCTTCTTCAAAAAGTCAGGTGGGGGAAAAATGATGTAGGGCAAGAGGCTGGCCTTGGAGAAGAGAAGGGATGAGGAGACTGGTTGCTCTACAGAGCTCGGGAGGGGAATCAGTTGGAAGGGAGCCCCCAGGTCACACACCTGAATATGTCACTGTCAAGTCCCCAGAAGGCAAAAAGCCTGGATCAGCCTGTCAGGAACTGGATATTTGGCCAGTCCTGAACCCCTAGAACCAACCTGCTTCCCCCTCTTTTCCACCAGCTATTTCGGACTCCACCAGTGGAACGTCATCTTCAGCCCTCATTTTCTTTCTTTTTTTTTTAAACTTTTAATGTTTATTTATTTTTGAGAGAGACAGAGTGGGAGCAGGGGAGGGGCAGAGAGAGAGACACACACACAAAATCCAAAGCAGGCTCCGGGCACAGAGCACAACTCAGGGCTTGAACCTGGGAACCTTGAGATCATGACCTGAGCTGAAGTCAGATGCTCAACTGACAGAGCCACCCAGGTGTCCTTGGAGGAGAGGGTGTGAGAAGTGGTCAAACCCCACCAATAGCTCTGTAACTGAGAGGAGGCCTTCACCAACTGGGATTGGAATAGGGGCTCAAATAAAATATATAAAGCTTGTTGACCCCAGTGTGGTCCCTGGGGACAAGTACATGTATTTGTTCTTTCTCTGTGATAGATACTGTCCTTTGCGGGATCAGGGTGGCAGGAGAAGAAACTTCCCTATTGAGCTTGCACATTTTGTGACTGCCCCTGGGAGCTTCATCATCCTCCGACCATCCTAATTCAAGACCTTTCTTCTTAAACGGTCTTCCTGCTTCCTATTGCCTGCTAGAGTTTATTCTCTATATAGCAGCCAGAGAGATCTTTAAATAACATAAATCATGGGGCTTCTGTGTGGCTCAGTCTGTTAACGTCTGACTTCCGCTCAAGTCATGATCTCACGGTCTGTGAGTGTGAGCCCTGCATTGGGCTCTCTGCTGTCAGTACAGAGCCCGCTTGGGATCCTCTGTCCCCCTTTCTATCTATCCCTCCCCTGCTCATTCTCTTTCTCTCAAAATAAATAAACTTTAAAAAACACCATAAATCACTGTCTTGTCACTTTCTTGTTTAAAACTGGTCAAATGCCCCTATCACATTTACGAGTAGAATTTAAACAGTTCGGGACGGGTGACTGAGTCCCACCATGACCTGCACCAGCTGACTTCGCTTTCCATCGTTCTTCCTCCGGCCCATTCTGCTGCCGCCACACGCACCTTTGTTTCTGGGCTCACCAAGCCTCCGACCTCCTCAGGGCTTTGGTACTAGCTTTCCCCTTTGCCCAGAATACCCTTTGTTCTTCTTACCTTTCCTGGAGGACTTGTCTGACCACTCAAAGGATTAGCCAGATGAGCCGACTGGCCCCACCCCGCCCCCATCACTCTATTTGCTTCACAGCAAATGGTAATACTAACTCAACCAGTCTTGGCCAGCATTTGTTTACTCGTTCATTGTCTCTCTTCCCCACAACACAAGCCCCAGAAGGAAAGGGCTGTGTTTATCTTGTCTATCACTGAATCGCTAGTGCCAAGCAGAACCTGGCACACAGTAGATCCCTAGTATTCGTTAGATAAATGGGCTTTTCAAATCCGAACAATCTTGAGAGGTCTGTGAGAAAACGGACGTTCTGTCAGGCTCGGGCTCAGAGTGCTGGTGGGTCTGAATACAGACGTCGCCCTCCTTCCAGACACCGCGTCCCTTTTCCACCGCGGAGGCAGCCCCCCTACCCCTTCTCACACACTTAATCCCCCTCTCCTGGAGGCATAGGCCGGGATTCCAATCCTGTCTCCGAGCCTGGTGCCAAGCTCCCAAGTCCTCTCACGTTTCTGGGGCTCACAGACGCCACCCTTTACTTAAAATGGACCCCGTCGGGTGCGTGCAACCCCCCTTTCCCGGGCCCCCAATCAGGGCAGAGAGAAGTCCCGCACCTTCTACGGTAAAACGGGGCGGGCCCCCTAGCCCACCGGTGGTACGGCCTCAGCTCCCCGACTCGGTCCCCCTTCCTGTTAGGGAGCCCCTGCGCCGCGTGGGGGCGAGGAGGAGGCTCCAGGCGTCAAGGGCAACGAGGACATTCAGGCCCGAATTGGGGACGGGCCGCCGTAGCGCAGTAGAACCTTTCTTCAGCGAGGCCTCGTTTGCCGGCCGGGCGGCTTTGGAGGAGACACACGGCTTAACCGTCCCTCCCGCTCGCACCCTCCCCCTCCCGGCCCAGTGTGCGGAGGCGCGCCTTCCTGCCCGCCCCGGGTCCGGGGGCTGCTGCCGCGGCGCGTTCCGCCTCGTTCCGGAGGCTCCCCCCTCAGCGGGCGTGGAGCTCCGAAGCCATCGGCCGCGTCTGGCGCTTCGGAGCTCTGGTGGGCGAGCGCCCGCGGGCTTCCCCCAGCCGGGGAGGACGCAGCGCGGAGGCGGAGGCGGAGGCCCAGGCGGGTTCAGGCCCCAGGCCCGGCGGCCCGGGGCAAGCGAGACGCGCCCATCACTGGCCACCCGGGGCGCGTGCGGTCCTCTTGGGACCTCGCCGGCGACCCGTAGCTCGGGCGCGCGCCTGTCGCAGCCCGCAGGAAGGAGGGGTCCGGCCCGAGGCCCAGGGCGGCGGCCGCCATGGAGATCCCCTCGGCCCGGGGCCGGCGCCTAGGGCCTTGGGGGCGGCCCTGATCGCCCGCCTCCCTGCCCGGGCCGGGTCGCGGACGTGCCCCCTGCGGCATTCGGCCACCTCCGCGTCTCCGCCCTCCCCGGGCCCCTCTGCTGCCTGGGGGCGGCGGCGGCGACGGCGCCCTGTTGAATGGGCTGTGAGGGCCCAGGTTTGACGCGCTGGCGAACGCGGCCTCCGGGGGCGCCAGGCAGCAGCAGCGGTGGCGACCAAACGGGTGTTGGAGTTGGCGGCGGCCATGGAGGGCCTGGCTGGCTATGTGTACAAGGCGGCCAGCGAGGGCAAGGTGCTGACCCTGGCCGCCTTGCTTCTCAACCGGTCTGAAAGCGACATCCGCTATCTGCTGGGCTATGTCAGCCAGCAAGGAGGGCAGCGCTCCACGCCCCTCATCATCGCGGCCCGCAATGGGCACGCCAAGGTGGTGCGCCTGCTGTTAGAACATTACCGGGTGCAGACTCAGCAGACGGGCACCGTCCGCTTCGACGGGTAGGTACATCCCAGCCCCTCTCCTAGCGCCCCGAGAGGGGCCTCCCCCCTCCTTCCCTCTCTTCCCAGAGGCATCACTGCTTCCTCTCGGTGCATCCTCCTGCCGCATCCTTGACCGCTTCGTCTCCCGGGGCTGAGACTTCATCCCGTGTGTTGCTGCTCATCCTCGTCGGCCCCTAACCCCCATTCCCTCTGTGCGTCAATAGCCACACTTCTGCCATGACATCTAACCGGTATTCTTCTCCACGAGAGAGTCTGGGAACAAGTCGTCTGGAGGAGGTGCACCTTTCCAGGGTTTACCTTTATCGATGGCGGGGGTCGGAGCCGAGAGCAGAAATTAACGCGGTCAGCAATTAACATTGAAGACTTCGGTTTGACGAGTTATTTGGTCACCCCGTTTTTACTCCTTCAGGCGGGTTGCTGTCGAAATAAGCCCCTAGAACTCCAGCCTCGGGAGGGGTCGTCAGGCAGCCAGATATCCCAAGCAAGACACGATGCTGACCCTTCCACGTTGCTCGGGGTAGAGATGTTGACTGCAAAAATGGCACTGGTCCTGATAACAGCGGATGATGCTATTGTTAATACACATTATCTTGTGATATTGTGAGGAAACTTGATAGTTTGCTGTTCCGTGAGATGGGGAATTAAATTCTAGGTCTGGGTGTACATATCTTTGGGGTGTGATACTATTTAACACAGAACTGTCAGGTTTGACAGCGGTCTGCTGTGCTGGATGATTACAAAGTGTCTTACAGATTACAAACTTCATTGATTGCATTTGTTTTGGTTGACTTTGGTGCCAGTATATAAGCTCTTCTAGCTTTTTTTTTTTTTTCCCTTCCTTTTCAAGGTGGATGTGGCCCAAGCATAAAGATGTGTGTCTTTAGTTTCGGTGCTTGAAAACTGCTTGGCTAAAATCGCATGGAAAAAGCGCTTCTTGAGGATGACTAGGGCATTGTCGAATTTTGGTTGATTCGCTTTTACGTTTAAATAATAGAAGCTTTTTCTTCTGTTTTAGATGAGAAGAAAACATTAGAGTATTACATTTTGATGAACTGATAGCCTGCGTTGGTGGTTAATATCCTGTGCCACCTCCCTAGACATTAAGGAGATGCTCTTTTTTCCTGTTGATTGAAGATGGCAACCTGATTCGTGTTTGCTCTCCCTTCCTGGCTTCTGTGTCCTTTCTATAACTGCCTGCATTCCCAGAGCCTTTCCCGTACCCAGAGAAGTGACACAGAATGACCGACCCCTGAACTTCCAGCACCATTCCACTTGTATAGGTACATGCATTCCTTGAGATGTATCATCTACCGGCAACACTGCAGCTAAGGAGCTTGCTGGGGCCTGTTCCGAAGAGTGGAGAATAGTGGTGAGAAAAAATAGTTTCCTAAAGTATTTGGAAAGGCTTTGCTTATTGCTGTCTTCCTTAACCAGAAAAGAGAAAGGTATTTTGAGATGGAACCAAAAGAACTTGAAATGACTGGAAATATAGCATTGAGCCTGTATAGTGGATTATCTTGCCCGGTGTTCTTCACCGGCCAATGAAATGGAAGAGTTCAGTAGGCAAACCCTTACTGAACTCCTGCTGTGTGCCAGGCTCCGTAGTAGGGATTGGGTATGCAGAGGTAAATAACATACTGTTCCCGCTGCGGAGGAAGACAGTCTATCGGGGAGACAGAAATAGATATATAAGTGAATAATTGTATTTAAAGTTTTAGAAGTCTTTTGGACTACTAAGGGAATACAGGAAGAGGGAGTGCTCAGCTTTGCCTGGGGGAATCAGAGATGGCTTCCTAGGTGAGGTGACCTTTGAGTTGGGTCTTAAAAGAAGTGAAGAAGAGAGGCAACAGCATGGTGAACTTGGCAGTGACCAGTGTTTCAGCGTGGTTGTAGAAAGGGGTTCAAGCTGGGGAGATTGAGAAGAGATTGTGGGAGACTGGAGTGAGGTAGAGGCCAGATTTTGATGACTCTTGGGAAGTAGCGAGTTGGATTGGTAAGACTGTAGTTGCGAACAGTTCTGTCATTTGAGATTTTGGCTGAGCATTCTTTCTGCCCTTCAGTCTGTCTGTTTGGTGTGTGGATTGTTACAATTATGAATTTGTTGGCTGCTGTGTAAAGGTAGTTGAGAATTTTATTTATTAAGTGCCTGCAGTGGGCCTAGCCCTATTTATTACATCTTCTGTGGAGGATACAGAAGAAATACAAGGTTTCTAATTTTGAGGAGCTTACCAATGATCTAACAAGGGAGGATTGAAGTTCATGGCCACCTTCCTGCCCACTCACACCACTCTGTGAGATTTTGCAGTTTATTCCAGTCATTTTGGCATTTCAGAACTAGATAAAAAAGAGTGTTCTTTGCAAATGTCATGATTTCGCTCTGCGCTCATTCCAGACATTGTGAAAATGGCCTGAATGCGGTGTTAACAATGTGACGCTCACTCATCCCTTAGGGGCTGGCTCTTTGAGAGGTACTTGGCTGAATCGCCCCTTAGATTCCATTGGCGCTTGAGAGCCATGGCCAGGTGGGGACTCACAGGTTCTCTCTGCGTGCTGAAGTAGTTTCACTTCTTATCTTCATTCTAAGCAACAGTTATCTGTATAATTATGGGTTTGATATAGTGTGTGTGTGTGTGTGTGTGTGAGAGAGAGAGAGAGAGAGAGAGAGACATTAAATATCTTATTAAAATCTTTTTAAAGTTTATGTTCTGCCTAAAAATTTCTATTATATCTTAGGAAATTAAAGTGGACTCATAATAGAGTCCCACGGAGGAAGGGACTGCCTGCCTAGATCAAGCCCCACGGTGATATTTGAGCCCTTGTTCATATTTTTAGGAGTAACATTTGAGATTATTTTACTTATGGTTTAATATGTGAAGACTAAACTTGACAGACAAGTAGGCAAGAAATTTTACTTGAGTGGAAATGAAAGATCCTTTAATTGGAGAAAGAGAGACTGTTAAGAATGTTATAGAAACGAAACAGAACAGAGGTGAGGTGTCAGGTGACCATGGAATATTGTGCTGGCCTGAGTTCCTAGGGCCTGACAGCTCTGGGCCAGAGTTTCTGGGGAACTTTGTCCTAAAAGAGGTTTGCTGACATGGATGGGAAGGAGAACAGGACCTCTGGGAATCTCAGGCTTTTTGTTGAGTTCTCTTACTTTTAAACTTGGTGCTAGTACTGATAGTTTTGATGTCCTGGTAGAGGACAGGCTTAAGGGGCACATCATCACTTGACTTCATTTAAAAGTCATTACCGGGGAGTATATATTTTAAGAAACTCCATTTGATCTAGTAAATGATTTTAAGGACTTTGGTTAAAATAAAGTATTCATCATTTACATTTAATGAATTTTTATTTCCATTTCAAATACTTGAACCAGACATTTTTATTTCACATTGAACCTGGAAATAGTTCTACGTAGTTTTGTGATCAGAAATGTTTTTAAAATTTGTGAAATGTTTCTATCTGCTGTGTACACTTTGTTTAAAAAGGTGAATGTCAGATTATAGTTTCTTGATATTTATATATTTACTTACTTAATTTTATTGTTTTTTTTTTTTAATGTAATCTCTCTTCCCCCAACGTGGGGCTCAAACTCACGACCCCAAGATCGAGAATCGCACGCTCCGCCAACTGAGCCAGTCAGGTGCCCCAGTTTCTTGATTTTTAAAATTAAAATACATAATAGAGAATTTGCAGTGCAATTTGGACTGAGTCTAGAAAGATCATTGTTTTTATAGTGCTTCTCCCATATGGACTAAGTACATACTGCACTAATTTTATTATATATTTATTTTCAGTTATAAATGTGTTTGGTTAAGTTGTTTTGAGGAAGTCTGTGCTCATAATTGCAGCTGAATTTTATGGACAAAGGAATGTCATAGATTTTAGGCTTGTAATTCCCTTTAATGTATTTAATTTTCAAAATTTACTAAGGCTAATGTTTCTGAAGGACTAGTCATTTTCTTTTTTTTTTTAATTTTTTAAATGTTTTTATTTATTTCTGAGAGAGAGAGTGTGAGCAGGGGAGGGTCAGAGAGAGAGGGAGATACAGAATATGAAGCAGGCTTCAGGCTCTGAGCTAGCTGTCAGCACAGAGCCCCACGCGGGGCTCGAACCCACGAACTGTGAGATCATGACCTGAACCGAAGTCGGACGCTTAACCGACTGAGCCACCCAGGCGCCCCAGGACAAGTCATTTTCTAATACATTCTGCAGTGAATATTTTTGTCCTAAACTATTTACTTATTTAAAATTGTTTAAGATCTATTTTAGAGAGAAAGCGAGTGAGTGAGGGAGAGAAAGAGAATCTCAAGCAGACTCCACACTCAGCAAGGAGCCCAACGCAGGACTTGATCCCATGACTCTGGGATCATGACCTGAGCCAAAATCAAGAGTCGGATTCTTAAACTGACTAAGCCACCCAGGCGCCCCTGTCCTAAACTATTTACAATTTTTAATTGCCTCAATAAAAATAGATAATTGAAACTTTTTTGAGGCTCCTGTCACATCATTATATGGAAAAATGGAAATGATTAGGCTACACCACAAAAAGCATTAAACTATTACAAAAAACCAAGTGAAGTATGTGCCTGTAATTTAATTTTTACTCCTACATCACTAATTCTGGGGAATTTTTGGATGAGAAAAATATTTTAATCACTTTTTGTCTCTTTTCTTCATCCTTAAAATGGGGGTCATATATGTCTTATATGGTTATTGTGAGTTAAAGTTAATGTATGTGAATGCCTATTTTAATGTGAAAATTTTGAGTTTTACATGGTTTAGGTTCATGTTCCTAGAATATAATAATTTTATAATAATTTTATATTTTTAAAGTTCAAGGAAACTGGGGCACCTGGGTGGCTTAATCGGTTAAGTGTCTGACTCACAGCTTATGAGTTCAAGCCCCACATTGGGTTCTGTGCTGGCAGCAGGGAGCCTGGAGCCTCTTTAGATTCTGTGTGTGTGTGTGTGTGTGTGTGTGTGTGTGTGTGTGTCTCTCCCCCTCCCCCGCTTGCACTCTGTCTCTCTCTCTCAAAAATAAACACTTAAAAAACAGCAAAGCACAAGGAAACATTTAACTATGTAAATGTAACATATTAACTATGTATTAATTTTTGATAGACTAATAATCAGTTTGAAAATGCTGTTTAAAGTTGTGTTTGAACAATGACATGTATTGTGTTTCCTTACATTTGATGCATTTTATAGTTTCTAGAGTACTTTTGTGTTTCAAATCTCATGTAAACCTTTTAGTTATATATCTGTGAAATAAGCATAATAACAATTTTGACCTTGTAGGGTTATTGGGAGGAGGGATTAAAATGAGATACATTGCATGTTGAGTACTTAATACAGTGAGTGCTTGGCACATTGAAAACATTCATTTTAAACTCTTTTTCTCTTTGTCATTTTTGTTTTTAATTATGCATATTTTTAGTTAAGGTAGAACAGTCTAGTAAGGTGAATAAATTTTAAGTGTACAGTGGCACCTAGGTGGCTCAGTCAGTTAAGCATCTGACTCCATCTGTGGTCCGGCCATGAGCTCCGTCAGTTAAAGCCCGGCATTGGGCTGTGTGTTGTCAGTGAGGAGCCAGCTTGGGATTCTCTCTTTTCCTCTCTTTCTGCTTGCTCTCTCTCAAAATGAATGAATAAACTTAAAAAATAAAAAAAAATTGACTATATAATGTAATAAAATTTTAATATGTTTACATTCATGTGAATACCTTCTAGATCAGTATGCAGGACGTTTTTATCTCTCAGAGATTTTCCCGTGTCCTTTCTCCATCAGTTCCTCTCCTTTCCCTTCCTAGAAGTAAAGATTATTCTGACTTATATCACCAGATGCTAGTTTTGCCTATACTTGAACTTCCTATAAAGGGAGTCGTACAGTATACTCATCTGTCTCTTTTTTTGCTTAACACGTCATCTATCTATGAGATCATCTGTGTATTTGCATGTATCAGGTTTTTTTTTTATGTTCTATAGTATTGTATGAATCTAAGGCAGCTTCTTTATCCTGCACATAGATATTGTAGGTGTTTCCAGTATTTGACTTCTACAAATAAAGCCGCTATGCCCATTTTTATGTAAATGTCTTCCTTGGTGGATATTCGTGTTCATTTCTCTTCAGTATATGCCAAGGAGTAGAATTGCCGGGTCATAGGGTTGCTGTGTTGCTAAACAGTTTTTCCAGAGTACCTGAAAACAGTGCATTCTTACCGGCACCGAGAGTTTGAGTTGCTTCACATCCTGGCCAACACTTTGTCATGTCAGTCTTACTAACTTTATGTAGCCATTCTGGTGTCTGTGAATTGGTAACTCCTGGTTTTATTTTGCATTTCCCTCGTAATTATCTTGAACATTTTTTCATGTTTACTGGTCACTTGACTGTCTTCTCTTGTGGCGTGTACTCCTTTAGTCTTTTCACCCATATTTTGGTTGGGTTGTTTGCCTTTTCTTTATTGATTTGTCAAAGACATTTAATGCAAATATCTTCTCCCAGTGAGTGGATTGCATAGTTACTTTCTTCACAATATCTTTTGATGAATTGAAGTTCTTCATTTTAATGAAGTCAAATAAATCCGTTTTTTCTATGATTAGTGTTTTTTTTGCATTCTGTTTAAGAAATGGTCATTAATCCCAAGGTCATTAAGACAGTCTTTACTGCTTTGCTTTTCATACAGATGTATGCCACTTCTCCAATTTTTATGCATAGTGTGAGGTAGAAGTCAAGATTACTTTTTTCCCATACAGTTACCTAGTTCTTTAGGACCATTGTTTGAAAAAGACCATACTTTCTCCCTGATTTTCAGTGGAGCTTTGTCATAAATCGAGAGACTATGGGGCTCGGTCAGTTGAGCATGCGACTCTGAATTTCAGCTCAGGTCATGGATCCCAGGGTTGTGGGATTGAGCTCCACTCAGCGTGCAGCTGCTGGAAACTCTCTCTCTCTCTCTCTCTCTCTCTCTCTCTCTCTCTCTCTCTCTCTCCCCCCCCCCTTCTCCTCTGCTTCTGCATGCTCTCTCTCAAAAATTAAAATAATTAATAAAAAGAGGGTCTGTGTTTGTGAATCTGTTTCTGGAGGATTCTTTCGGTTCTATTGATACACTTGTCTATCCTTGTGCCGGTGACACATTATCATTGTCATTGTGGTTGCCCGTCAGCCGTTTCTTGGTTGTTCTGGGTCCATTATTGCATCTCTGTATTCCTTTTAGAATTAACTTGTCAGTGTCTCTCTGTGTGGCTATGCTGGCATGTATGTGTACACACACACTCTCTCTCACCCACCTCTGCTGGGGTTTTGATTGGATTTCATTGACTATAGATCATTTTGGCGGAGAATTGACATCTTAACACTACTGAGGCGCCTAACCATGAACATGGAATATCTCTCCGTTTATTTAGATCTTTAATTTATCTCAGGGATGTTTGGTAGTTTTCAGTGTAGAGGTCTTCTATATTTTTCATTAGATTAATTCCTAGGTACTGATATTTTCTGATGCTCTTATAAATGATACTTTCTTTGATAGTGAAAGAAAAAAATTTGAACTTTGTATAACCATGACAACAAAAATGTTAATGAATTTTAATGAAGCTGAATTGTTTGCAAGAGGTACAGTTGGCAACCATTAAAACTGTCACTGATGTAATGTCTTCTCTTTTGGACTCTGGTTTAAAAAATCAATTAACAGGTGGCATTTACAAAAAATAAAATTTAAAAAAGAAACTTCAGAAATCTCGTTTTTCTTTTTCGAGGTTTGTCTTCCATACAGTAAAATGAACAGATCTTAGGGGTGCACTTTGATGAGTTTTTTCCCTAAATATCCACCCACGTAGCCTCTTCCCAGGTTAAGATATAGGACGTTTCCAGAAGCATTAAGCCTATTCCCAGTCAGTTGTACACCCTTTCCCGTAGGTATCTTCATAGGTCCTTGTTAGTGAGAAGACTTTTGCGTCATTTTGTGTCATTATTTGAAACTGAAGCAGTAACTGCTGGAATTATTATAAAGTGGGTCTTTTCAGGAGAAACAACAGACCGATGGTGTTTTGGGGGTATTGTTAATTGGAGTTAAACTATGATATTTATATTATACCAGGGAAATTGTACTCTTTCATTTCATGGGTGATGTAATTTGACCTGTGTTATAACATAAGGTTGTGTAACCAGGAGCTCAGCAGTGAGGTTTTTAATATAGATACTTAATTGTTCCAGTAAATATTGGTTTTGTTTGACCTTTTCCCTTAACACTTCCAAGTATACTTATTTTAGTGGCGTAAGCACAGTAGATCTAAGTATCTGCAGCAAAAATCTACTTTTTAGGTCTGATGCTCAGTAATAGGATAAAAAGTTGAGAAATTGAGGTTGGGGGAAAAATTGAAGGTAGAAAGACAAGATAGGCCTCCTTGCAAGTCTGATTTTATATAAGTAGTGAACCTAGTGTATATTAGACAATAAGTAAGTGGTGACTATGAAGCCAAAAAGTGCTAACATAGACTGAAGGTCAGGGAAGATGCCCTCTTGTTTTCAGGAAAATGCTAATTGTTTCCTGCTGTTAATATTTTTCTCCAGTGGTTTAGTTGAGGAACATACATAAACCCCTAATATACACACATATAAACATATTTTAAATTGTTTGAATTTTTTTTGAGAGAGCTTGTACATGCATGCACATGTGCACAAACAGGGGAGGGGAGAGGGAGGGAGAGCATCTTAAGCAGGCTCCATGCCCAGTGTGGAGCCAGACTTGGAGCTCTATCCCATGAACTGTGAGATCATGACCTGAGCTGAAATCAAGAGTTGGACACTTAACCAACTGCGGTACCCAGGCACCCCTTGAGATGTTTATTCATTCATTTATTTAAACATTTGTTTATTTAGTTTTGAGAGAGAGACAGAGCACAAGCTGGGGAGGGGCAGAGAGTGAGAGAGGGAAACACAGGACCTGAAGCAAGCTCCAGGCTCAGTTGCCAGCACAGAGCCCGACGCGGCGCTTGAACCCACCCACGAACCGTGAGATCGTGACCTGAAGCGAAGTCGGATGCTTAACCTACTGAGCCACTCAGGCGCTCCAGAGATTTTTAAATTGGAGTATAACAGATGGAGAGAAATGCACTAATTGAAAGTGGCTTTTCAGAAAGTGAACATATGTGTTAAATAAAGTTCGTTTTGTGCTTCCTCCCACTCTCTACTCCCCTTATAGGGAAACAGTGTCCTTCTGACTTCTAACACTACAGATCGGTATATACACGTAGTAATATATGTACTGTGTTTGGTTGACTTTTGCTCAGTGTTATGTTTATATGATCCTTCCATATTGTATGGAGCGGGACTTTTTTCATTCTCATTGCTGTGGTAGAAGTGTAATATTTGATTAGCTTATTAGATAATCTTAGGGAAAATGATCTGCTTAAATCCTTATTTTCCTAACGTAGTTTTCTAACGTAACGTTAATATAGGGATTAGGGTAGTTTTCTTACATATCGAGAGAAATTGTGGTCCTGGGGGATCATGGGAAGGAGGAACGTGCTTTTTCTTAAGACCCGGTGCATCAACTAGGTGGTAAGGACGTTACGAGCCTCTGTATGTTTCCTCTGTGTTTTCTGAAACGTATTTACTTTTGCTAGTAAAAAATCAGTGATTTTTTTTTTTTAGGGTTATATACTTTGGTAATAACAATAATAGTTGACATTTATTGAGCTTATATGAGGTATAAGTACAGTGCAACATGCTTGACCTCACTTACCTGATTTTAAGGTAAAACTCATGTTTTATTAACGTTCTGTGGATCAAGCTTTTGGTTGGTGCAAATGAATGTATTCTCGAAGCTTCAGTTAGGGCAAGTGGGCTCCATTTTCTGACGGTTTGTTCTTATCGTGAACAGGTATGTCATTGACGGAGCCACCGCTCTTTGGTGTGCAGCAGGAGCTGGACATTTTGAAGTCGTTAAACTTCTAGTCAGCCATGGAGCTAACGTGAACCACACCACAGTGACCAACTCGACCCCCCTGCGGGCGGCGTGCTTTGATGGCAGACTGGACATCGTCAAGTACCTGGTTGAAAATAATGCCAACATCAGCATTGCCAACAAATACGACAACACCTGCCTGATGATCGCAGCATATAAGGGACACACCGACGTGGTCCGATACCTTTTAGAACAACGTGCCGATCCCAACGCTAAAGCACATTGTGGAGCCACAGCGCTGCACTTCGCAGCCGAAGCCGGCCACATAGACATCGTGAAAGAGCTGATAAAATGGCGCGCGGCGATAGTAGTCAACGGCCATGGGATGACGCCATTAAAAGTAGCTGCCGAAAGCTGTAAAGCCGACGTCGTCGAACTGCTGCTCTCTCATGCTGACTGCGACCGAAGAAGTCGGATTGAAGCTCTGGAACTCTTGGGTGCCTCCTTTGCGAATGACCGCGAGAACTACGACATCATGAAGACGTACCACTATTTATATTTAGCCATGTTGGAGAGGTTTCAGGATGGTGATAACATTCTGGAGAAAGAGGTTCTCCCACCAATCCATGCTTACGGGAACCGAACCGAATGTAGGAACCCTCAGGAACTGGAATCCATTCGGCAAGACAGAGATGCTCTTCACATGGAGGGCCTTATAGTCCGGGAACGGATTTTAGGTGCGGACAACATTGATGTGTCGCATCCCATCATTTACAGGGGAGCCGTTTATGCGGATAACATGGAATTCGAACAGTGTATCAAGTTGTGGCTGCACGCCCTGCACCTGAGACAGAAAGGTAACAGGAATACCCACAAGGATCTTCTTCGATTCGCGCAAGTCTTCTCACAGATGATACATTTGAATGAAACGGTGAAGGCCCCAGACATAGAATGTGTTTTGAGATGCAGTGTTTTGGAAATAGAACAGAGTATGAACAGAGTAAAAAATATCCCAGATGCTGATGTCCACAACGCTATGGACAACTATGAATGTAATCTCTATACCTTTCTGTATTTAGTGTGCATCTCCACCAAAACACAGTGTAGTGAAGAAGACCAGTGCAAGATCAACAAGCAGATCTACAACCTGATTCACCTTGATCCCAGAACTCGGGAAGGCTTCACCCTGCTGCATCTGGCGGTCAACTCGAACACCCCGGTTGATGACTTCCACACCAACGATGTCTGCAGCTTTCCCAACGCGCTTGTCACAAAGCTCCTGCTAGACTGCGGCGCTGAGGTGAATGCAGTAGACAACGAGGGGAACAGTGCCCTTCACATTATCGTCCAGTACAACAGGCCCATCAGTGATTTTTTAACCTTGCACTCTATCATCATTAGCCTGGTTGAAGCTGGCGCTCACACTGACATGACCAATAAACAGAATAAGACTCCGCTAGACAAAAGTACCACTGGGGTATCTGAAATACTACTTAAAACTCAAATGAAGATGAGTCTCAAGTGCCTGGCTGCCCGAGCGGTTCGGGCTAATGACATTAACTACCAAGACCAGATCCCCAGAACTCTTGAAGAGTTTGTTGGATTTCATTAAGCGACTGGATATGTAAAATCGTTTAATGTGGTGCTAAAAAGTAAAGGACTTTAATCACAGACAATAGAATTATGTGTTCATAAATTCTGCTTTTCTTTCCACTTCTCTTCCTCCCTACCCATCCTTCCTTAGTTCTATATTTGGTCTTTTTGCCTCATGATGGTAATTGATCTCAAATACACTTTAAACAAAGCCGCATTGTTTAGGTGTAACTATAAGGTGTCTGGATATTGGTCACTTAGCCTTTCCTTCCTTCCTTCCTTCCTTCCTCCCTTCTTTCTTAATTAAAGTATAATTGAGATACATTATATTAGTTTCAGGTGTACAACATAATGATTCGACATTTGTAATTTTTTTTAAAGGAATGACTCTAAAATATTTTGTTTATGTGACAAGGGACGTTTATGATTTGAAGTGGATGTTTTAAAAACTGCCTACAAAAGTATTTCTGTTAAGCCTGTGTCAGTGTGCTATCCTTGCAGCAGTTTTGAGGATTTCATGAAGAAAAACAACTAAAAAGGGACCATTAAAAAGTCCCGGGACACCCAGGTGTTCTGCACGTGCCAAGCTGCCACAGGTGGTTTTCACTCTTCCAATATTTATGCGGAGTCATACAGCACATCGTAACGTCGGGAGGATTTCAAAAAAATACAGCTGCGGATTAATCTGAAAATGTGCTAATTTCTTAATAGTCATAAATTTATAAAGTTAAATCCATTGAAATTATTGCATTATGCTGGCTGGTATGCACAAGGGAGTCATAGTCTTAAAGCAATTTTTCAGAGAATATGGATGGACCATTTGCCGTTAGGCTTAAATTCTAAAATTCTTTGGTCTCTGTTTTCACGTAACTTCTCTAAATTGCAGCAGTCTGCGTTTGAACTCAGCTCACAGACATGTAAAAATGACGAATACTGTGTTTTCTTATGAAACAAATTGTCATAACATAGTTATGCATTCTGTTTCTGTCGCTCTCTCCCTTTTCCTCCCGTGTGGTCTCTTTTTAAAACCTGGAAACTTCTTTTCCAGAAGGCACTGTTTGTGCCCCCTCATAAGGTGTTTATGATGGATGAAAAGGAACGAGGATGTTTGTAATTTGTTCACTGTCTTTACTTTGTCCCTTACACCTAGTAGCAAAATCACTAGTGTGGCATAGGAAATGAAATGTTGCTGATGATAAAAATTATTTGCGGTGCTGCCTGGACCGTAGTTCTGTCTGAGAGCTGAAAGTTAACCACAGAATGTCACCGACCGTGATAGGCTGTGCAGAGGTGGATTTTTGTTTCGTTTCGTTTTGTTTCATTTCGTTTTGATGGCAGCATTTGAACTGTCAGACTGAAATTGTATTCTGTGATTATCTTTTAAGCATCACAGAAATTCAAGTAAAGGAGATACACCTATTTCTATTGATGTTAACAATGATAAAGTAAAATGAGCTCTATCTGTATTTTTTCTCTCTAGTGCCAAATGAATGCCTTAGCTCCTCCTAGTGCATGGTACTGTAAGTGAAGACCTGCAGCTTTTTTTCTTTAATGAAGAGCCTTATGGTGACGTAGTAACATCAGCTCTAAACTCAAAAAAACACAAGCAAACCAACCCCAAACGTGTATAGTTTCAACAAACATTTTATGTTTGCATATTGTTTTGTGGAGTATAAGAGAAGAGTTGCAGTTGGATCAGTATAAAACATAATGACCAAGCCAAAATTAGCACCTAGGGCCTTAAATAAAGTAGATGCCCCCGACAAAATGAAATAGTTTGAAGGGTGGGAGGGATTGGAAGGTGGGAACCTTAAAAACTTTGTCCCCTAAGGATGCAGGATGCTTTTAGGGCCACTGTAGTTATACCTCACGTTCGTCTTGCTTCAGCGAGGAATGTTTTGATGGCAGATTCTGTCATGGTAATGTATTTCTGTCTTCCTAACCAGAGGTCGTTACAAGGAGGGTTTTTAGGATGGCTTAAAGGGAGATATTTGAATGAGCCCTAATTTGAAAATCACTGGCCTTGATCCTTCCGGTGCAAATCAAGGAAATACTGTACCTTGCTCTTGGCAACTCTTGTGGCCTGAAAGAGAAAATGCACGTCCTCAAGGTGAGCGAAGCACACCTTTTCCACAGCTTAGAGCAGACCCTGTGTTTTTCAGGCTTCAAGGCCAGTTTCTCTGACAGTCTGAAGAACGGCTCCGATACTTGCTATTCAGTTGGTTCCATTATTAATGTGTATGATTTTTAAACACCAAAACTTAAACTATCAGATGATGTTGCATGTTTTAAAAACCATGTCATCCCTTTGGCTACCCAGGACCAGCACTCTATTTTAGATATTACGTATTCGTACAGTGAGGATAATGATTATATGTACATATCCAGACATCAAAATGTACTGATAGTGCTTTGGAGAAGGGATGCATGGTGGAGAGAGCGCAGCTGCTGACTGAAGTGCTGACAAGGTGTGAGAGTCTGAAGACCGTGGAATGAACCATGAGCTCTGCTAATGGTAACATACTTTTCTACTATAGTGTCGTAGTACATCGTGCGCTCTGTTGCTAAGGATCTATTTCTGTCTTGTAAAATAAATCCAGATATGTATTGTGAAACCTCTGTATAAAACCATTCTTGAAACAAGTGATCTACATGCCTGTTTTATTTGTTTTTGGTAGAATTATTTTAAGTACGTTTAGCCAAATCCTTCCCAAGCGGAGATTTTGTGTGTGTGTGTTTTGTTTTTTAAACTGTTTATTATTACCATTTTTTAGGAAAATAAATCGGTAAGAAGGGTCATAGTTCTGTGTCTCTCGGCTCATGAGAACTCTAGGCTGTCTCCATTTTCCAGCCACTTTTGTCATTTTCTGTTGATTATTGGTGGAAGTATGCTTCAGCTTGTAAGTCTTCCTTGATAATATTACACATTCGGCCAAAGCTGCTTTGTCTCGCTTAGTGACTGTCCTACAAATTTGGTTGAACGAGCGGCCCAGGAGGATGAAAGCCTGGGCAAGCCAGGTGAAACTTACGTGCGTTTTATGCTTTTTCAAAAGAGTTGGTGAAATTGAACCCTTGAATTCAGGTAACTATTCAGCTCAAGGAATGGGGCAGCGAATCCATCCCCTCCACTGATAAAGAAGGGGGAAATTTTTGATGTAATTTGATGTGGTTTTTCTCAGTCTAGCCTGGCCTGCTCCGGCAGGCCACGGTCCCACTACCGTAAGCTTCTTTGCTGTGGGAATTTCACATAAACAAACCAAAAAGCAAGCTTCGCTCTTGCTCGTTTCTGGGAAGGGTTTTGGTTCCGTGCACTAATAGTCGATTAATAACTGATGATTAGGGGAAACCTAGAGAGGTACGATAGCGCTGTTTGAAGTAACAAACGATTTGGGGGCCGCAGCTCCCTACGTGTATCAACTCTGTATTGGGCAAGTGTCTTTACGAATTACGATCCCAAGGGAAGAGCGCCCTGTCCCCAGTCTCCACTGCAGTTGAGGCAGCTACTTTACCATGAGACAATTTTGGATTACTCGTGCAGAAACTTTTTTCTTTTTGGGAGTGGGGCAGGGTGAGGAGGGAGTTGCTGGCCCTTGGATTACAGTGTGCTGGGTTTAGAAGCAGCCAGTGATTGAACTAGTAAGTAGATGGATAAAAGTAGAAAGGACTTGTTTTTATGGTAGATTTTCTGTAAAAAAAAAAAAAAAATCTTCACTGTTCCTTTTTTAGCCTAGCCAGAAGTATCTTTGTACAAATGACTCTTCTGTTTTCCTCACTGACTGTGCTGTAACATTGAGATGGGTTAAAGAAAATGAAACTCTGCCTTTTTTGCTCTACAAAAAGTTACCAGTCCATAAGATGTTAAGCCGTGTGTTTATCTCCACTCTGAAAAGGCACAGCTCTGCCCCGGAAACCCTCTCTGGAAGGTAGAAAGCTCCTAGTTACGTACGGCACACTGCAGGGCTTTCTCATCCGTGTCTGGCAGACTCGCCCAAGTCTTCAGGTGGGCTGGGTTGTAGGGACAGCATCCTCTCTCCCAAATATGGGATCTGAAATACATATGCTGACAGTGATGATAGATACATTAATTTTTAAAAGTGTAAAGTAAACGTGCTCTGTAGTCCTAGGTTTGTGGCGTGTTCGTTTGTGTTAATGTGCAGGGAAGGGACATTGACGTGATGGTTATGGGGAGTGTATCTTGATATGTGTACAGGGCCGAGTATTGCTAAATTATCAACAGCTTTTCATTTAGGGGTGAGCCATGTGATGAGTGGCCTAATCAGCAAAACGAAGGAGCGAAGATGTAAGCTTTGCCCCGTGATGAAGCAAACAAGGTTTTGTATCTGTTTTTTTTTTTACCAGGTGTCGTAAAATTTGCGCATGGCTTTTTTTGTTGTGACTTCTTAGTAATTGGCAGAGGAGAAAAGAGGAGGAAGCCCCTCAGCTTTGCTAACCGATCTTTTCAGAGGTACATCGTTGGGGAGTTAAATCTGACTGGCCTAATGTGTTGAAAAGAACCTATCCTTTCTGATATTCACCCCGTCCTGTAATCCTCCGTACAGGGGAGCTACACTGTTGTATTCTAGTAATTCACTGTGATTTGTAACAAACCAGTGATGTCATTCTCTTGCGCACTTTTGTCAAACCATTTACGTGACTTTAATAAACATAGTAAACTTGCTGACTGCACCAGAGGTCTGTTAGTGATTATATTGCATGACATTTTCTATTTGAGTTTGACATGTAGAATCATTTTTAATTTCGTGGCAATTGACAGTCCTAATAGCCCAGCTAATCTGAAACTAACAATATTGCTGTGTAAAAGGAAAAAAAATGGTGTTTGTGTTCAGTAAATGTTTGAAAACAAAACAAAACAAAAAACCTGCCTTGCAGTTTGTGTCTTTATTGTTCAGTGTGCCTTAGTTGAGATGCTCTTTTGTTGGATTCACTTAAAAAAGAGTTGTCAGTTATATGTGCTTGGGGAAAAAAATTCATAGTAGTAAAGAAAAATTCAAATCATAAACAAAACAAAACAATGTCCTTTTCATCTCTACCTGCCTCCCTCCCATTTGGACTCTTAAGAGAGCTATCGCTATTCCTAGTTTTTTTTAATAGCTTCCCAGAATTTTTCTGTGCATATATGTTTATTTCTCCTTTTCATTTTTTGAAAATGCAAATGGAATTTTTCCTGTTCTATTCCGCATCTTGTCTTTTTCATGTAATATATCTTAGATTTCATTTTGGTATGTAGTCGTTTGGGTTTTTCTTTTTAAACAACTTTCTAGATTTAATTCTATGGGTGGGCTTAACATTTATTTAGCCAGACCTTGTTGTTGGACTTCTAGGTTTTCAGTTTATGGATACTGCAAATACTGCATACTGCTTCAGTGAACATCCTTATATACTATGTTCATAGAACAAATTCATTCCTAGCACTGGAATTTCTGGTTTAGTGACTCACTGTTTAAAATGTTGATAGAGGTCACTTAATTGCCTTCCATCTACCTGCACTCTTACTGACATCAGATTTTACCTAATCATTTAGTTTTTGCCAAGGTGATTAATGAAAAGTAGTATTGCATGGTTTTGATTTGTGTTCTTTTATTATGAATGGGGTTGACACTTTCATATATTGACTGATCCATTTGTATTTTGCTTGCTTTTGGGTGGTGGTCTTTGTCTTACTAGTTAGAAATTCTTTGGAAGTTTAAGGAAAGTATCTCTGTCATATGTCACAGTTTGTAGTTTGTTTGTTTTACTTTGAACATAGTCGTTTTTGTATCAGAAGTTACATTTTTATACAGCCAGATTTATAATTTTTAAAAATGGATTCTGAGTTTTGTATCTTGCTTGTAAGGTTGTCTCCATTCCAAGATCATAAATCTTTTTTACCCGTGTTTTTTTCTAATGCTTTTACGGCTTCTCCCTTCCATGTTTCCTCTCTCTTCTTTTTCCCTTCCTCTTCCTCCTCCTCCTCTTTTATCTACCTAAGAGGTGCCTGTGTGGCTCAGTCGGTTAAGCATCCAACTCTTGATTTCAGCCCAGGTTTGTGAGATAGGCTCAGGTTTGAGTGATCGAGCTCACTGACAGTGCGGAGCCTGCCTCTCTCTCACCAAATAAATGAATAACCATTAAAATAAATCAATCTTGTAAGGATTCAGATAGCCAAAGACCTCCTTAATTATTTTCCACTGATTTCAATCATAAACTAAACTTCTACTATGTAATTAGATCTTTTTCTGGGTTGTCAGTTTTATTCTGTTGATCTCGCAGTGTGCTGGACTGCGGATTATTGTCAAGGCTCTATCATTTACAAGCTCTGTGACCTTAGGTAAGGTAAGTTACTTTTCTATCGAAGCCTTAGTTTCTGTATATTGGGACAATAATATTTAATTTGGACTGTGATGAGCAAACGAGAATCAAGATGCTTACCTCACAATAACAAAGTGCTTGACGCATAGTGAAGTACCTGGTTAGCGTTAAATATTCATGCTAGTGGGGCTCATCGTTCATTTGTCTTCTTTGGGGAGGGGATATGTTTTTTTTTATTGTATGTTTATTTTTCCAGATGAATTTTGGTGTTATGTCATGTTGAAAGATGATTTTGTTTAGCATTGAGTTAAGAGATTATTTTAGGGAGACTTGGCTGTCTCTGTAAGTCTGAGCCTTTTTATCCAAAGGAAAGATAGTCCCATGTAGTGAAGTTTTTTGTCTCTTAGAGAGTTTTTAAGTTTTTTTTCTTTAATGAAGTTCTTGCAAATATATTCCTTTTGTTATTAGGTTCCTTGTTTATATTGTGGATAGGAGCTTTTTTCCAATCACATATACTTCTGAATGTTAATGTTTTTACATAGGCATTTTACTGGATTTGCCTGTTTTGAAAAATGAAATTTTTCATTGCTTCTTTTGGATGTCGCAGATACACTAATCATCATTTATAAGTAAAGCTTATTTTGGCTTCTTATTTCAGTATGCATATTCTATATTTTTTCATTTACCTAATTAACATTGGTTAAGATTATCCAAAGAGTATTAAATGGTGGTACATGTTTGTTTTCAAATTTAGATTTAGGGAGCCATTCCAGTCCCTTTATAAAGACCTGAAAAAAAAAAAAAAAACAAACCATGAAGTGCAAGTCTCTCATTTTATAGCTGAGGATGTAGACTTAGAAGGTTTGTCCATCCAAGGTCACACAAGGGTTGACTGTCAGAGCCCAGGGTGAGCTCTGGGTCTTGACCCACTGAGCAGTGCTCTTTCACTCTCAGCCTATTGGTCTGGGGCAAGCAAAGATCCCCTCAGCATCTCTGCCCAGTCCGTGCCTAGCTGTAATACCCAGCCGGACTCTGGAAATCATCCAGACAAATTCTAAGGCATTCTTT
This sequence comes from Crocuta crocuta, assembly GCF_008692635.1. Taxonomy (NCBI): domain Eukaryota; kingdom Metazoa; phylum Chordata; class Mammalia; order Carnivora; family Hyaenidae; genus Crocuta; species Crocuta crocuta. The sequence goes on along the minus strand of NW_027527920.1, from coordinate 6,063,643 downwards.
TCCACTGTGTTTCAAGGACTGTCTGCTCTATTAAAGTAGCAGACGATCGGGCTAAAGAAAATACTGGCAGTAATATATTTCATCAGGTACTTAATCTAGAAAATGCCTGTGTGAGAGGCAAATTTCAGGTGGTTCATAAAGCCTTCGCATGTTGGCAAGCTTAGACAAAGCTATAGCTGTCCTGGTTTCGCTGTGCTTTGTTCATGCGGTGTGCTTGGTCTGTCTGGAGCGCAGTACTGGGGTGCCTTCTGGCCTCCAATGGACACCCCATCCCAGGGATGCACGTACACAAGTAAGAAAGATGGCCCCTGCCCTTGGTAAGCTTGTCATCTAGCCAGATGCCCCTATTTGAAATCTGATTTTCTTATTTTCCTCAGATCTTAATTTTCATTTCCCAAATAAATGTTTTTGATGTTGCCTTTTGACTCTGGCTTGGGCCATTTTCTGAAAACCGTCCAGAAAACGGTGTCATTTGAGTTGTTGCTTGTCGTATTTTTCTGTAGTGCCAGGGAGATAAGGAAAGAATGTGCACGGCTGCTCTAGAAAGAATGAGTGTGTTAAGGAACGGTGCCCCCTTCTTTTCCAAGAAATTGTTTTTCTGATCCTACCCTGCTTTGAACCTTGTGAGTTTGCTGGGTACACGTTAGCCTGTACCTTCCTGAGAAGTTGCAGAGCCCAGGTGTCGGGCTTCTAACCCCCTCCATGCTTAACTAGCAAAACTGCTCCGTTCCTGTTTCAGTTCCCGTTTGGAACGTGGTGTCCTACTTTAGTGTGATGTCAGAGCTGATGGAATAGATAGTGACACGAAAGCGCTGGCACGTTTTAGTATGGTCACTTAAGCTCGCTCGCCCTTTGCAGAGAGTCTAGTTGATGTTAATACCCCTATTAGGATAAGTTTTTGAGATTTCAAAAAAGTATTAAGAAGTAGTGCAGAATAAAGGGCTGACGTGACCTTAACTGGAGGTGAAAATGAAAGACTGTGGTAGTGAATGAGAACAGGAGACCACTCACCTCTAATAGCTGTATTAAGTTAAGTCACCCAAGGCATATCTGGTGGTTGGAGACACCTGGCCACTTCCTGTCTGGGGTGAGGTGTGGTTGCGGCGAGTCACGCTGGCTGTTTCTCTTAGAGGCTGCTTGGCACCCTGGGGCTTGAATCCAGGGGACTGATGGAAGTCTAGAAGTCTAGCTTTGTATTCAGGAGGGCGCTGATGCTAAATGCCAAATGCCGATGGAGAGGGCAACTTGTCTTTTAAAGACGTCTAGGAAAGGCCAGTTCCATACCTTCTGTCGAAAGCCCTGCCACTTGTACTCTCCCTCTCAGTTGTGTTTGTGTTACCACTGTCCCCCTTCCACCTGATAGCTATCCTGTGACCCAAGGGCAGCTGGGGAAGGCGCCACTGTTTAAGAAACTGACAGTGAAGTCTAGAGGATAAGAGAATATTGTGGCTCTATAAATTTACTGTGCTTAGAATGACCTCACAGGAATTGGACCCGTGAGGTCTGGGGTAGAACTCAGACTGTGGCTCTGATCAGGGCGGCCGTGGAATCCCACTCTGAGCTCAGCTCTGGATAGATGATCTGCTCTAGGAGGCACGGTTTGCCCTCCAAGCTTGCCCACACCATCTAATGCGAGAAAGCAGCAGCTGGCCGGAACTGAGGGACACCAGAATTGATGGCCGCTTCCCTATGGGACGCTGGGTGGTGATGGCAAAGGGTTTGAGGCCTTTCTCGAGTCTACCCAAGGCCTGCACCTCAGCTTCCGTATCTTTTCGGAGCGCCTGCCTCCACCCCCGACGTTAGAGCAGCAGTGAGACCTCCTAGAGCATCGCCCACGCTTCACTTCACAACTCCTGCATCTCTCCTCTCCGAGACTGGGAGCCCGGAACTTAGGAAATCCTGAAAACCCATGGACCGAATTCTAAAACCGTCTTCTGTTGGTATTTGGTTTAGTAGGGTCAGACCTCGGCCCATGTGTTTCTCTCCTAAGCACTTGTTTGCTATAAGCTTGCTTACGCAGGTGTCCCGTGGCCACCTGAAAGTCAAGCCACCTGTCTAGAGTAGCGTCTAGGATGCTGGCAGTGCTTTTAAAAGATGGAACCATTTTTAAGCTGGTTTACACTTCACGTGAGCACTCTGAGTTCAGCCCTTGGCTCCATCATAAATATTCTTAACTACAGACTAGAGCATTGCTAATAATATCCATCTGTGAACCACAGTATGAATTGTATGTTGATTTGCAGTTGCATTTTGGGCCGCCTGCCACTAAATGCTGAAAGTGCTGCAGAGACTGCTATTCGTCTCTCCTCTGGAAAATAGCGAATGTGTTCAACTCCTCCGAGAGTCCCCTTGGGGCTGGGTGAGATCTACAGCAGATCCCACTCCGGAGACTTGCTGGAACAAGAAAGTCTTCCCAGCTCCAGGCTGGAGTCGGGTTAACTTGAACATTGTGGGGACAGCATAGTCCCCATTACTCATAATGGAAGCTCACCTGTGCGTGTTAACCCCTTGTTTCCTAGCCTATGTGTTGGCCTCGACTCAGCACATCTGTCACCAGGGGAACTCTAATAAAAGAAAAACGATACCCTGGCCCCTTTCCCAACCAATTACATGTTGAGTCCCTGGGGTGGGTCCTTGCACAGATATCTTTTAAAGCCCCTCAGGCCTGAGAACTGCTTTAGCACGAGCGTTGCTCCCTGTTAAATGCATCTCTGCGCCCTACCAGGAACTCTGCAAAACCTGTCGTGATCATTTATACCCCAGAGCAGATAAATTCAGAAAGGGGGAATTGATAAGAGAAATAGATGAGAGAGACATGAGGGGAGGGCCACAGGCCTTGATGTGACAGATTTCTGCCTTTTGACCAGTTAGTTCTTGGTGTAGGGCCAGAGTGGGGCATGGAGGGGCCGTGGAGCCCTGGGGACAAAGGCGGCCTTCGATGGGCCGGAGGTTCCCATCCGGTCACTTATGGGCTGCACCTGACCTGCAGGTGCGTTTTGTTTGGCCTGCAGCGTGGTGGCACACAGCAACTCTTTAAGTGTGCCCGCCAGTGCCTACAAGGCCAGTTTCACGGGGCCGCGGTCTCTCTCAGTTGACGGTACCGGACAGGAGACCATGCGTGTGCAGTTCTCGGAGGCTCCTTTAGTCAGGTGCTCCATTCCTGAGCACAAGACTCCAGGGACACTGGACTGTAAGTGTGTCCTTCCGATTTGGGGTTCACCATTTGAGAAGAAATATTCCCATAGTTACGTCGTGTCGATACCTTCCGCTCCTTCAGTGATCTCGCCCCCAGGCTGGGCTGTAAGGACTATCCCACCTCAGAGAGAGCAGTCCCAGGATGAGTGTGATTTGCTATGGATCCGAGGGCTGTCTCTTAACTGCTCTGGCTCACAGTGTCCTCGTCTGTGTGGGCGGGGGCGGGGCAGGGGACAGGATCAAATAATTTCTAAGTTTCTGCCTCTGGGGACTCCAATGGCACGAGATTAGAAGGGAGACCGCTTGGTTTAAGAGCAGCCTGTGTGTAAAGGTGGAGAAGTTCCAGAGCATAAGGTCGGCACTGAAATGCCAGCTTGGAGAAGTCTGGGAGGCCAGAGAGGGAGGAGGCGGAAGGGAGGACGGAAGGACCAGGGCGAACTGGCGGTCTGGGAGGGAGGAGGTGCTCCGTCACTGGAGATGTCCCTCCCAGACCACGCAGCCATTTGGAGGGGGTGTTGTAGGGAGCGAGCGGGTGACAAGCCCTTCCAAACATTTAGACATGATGGGAAGGAAGCAGGGGCCCCTCACCCACCGCCTTTCCTTCAGAGAAAAGACACCGGCTCCCCGGAAGTGCCCTGCTCACAGAACGGGAGATAGCACCTTGGGGTTGTTTTCAATCACCTTTTTTTTTTTTTTTGTATACTTTTAAAAACATTTACGACAGTAAAGGTCGTACTGTGGGGCAGGGAGACAAAGGACTTTGATGCATCCCCCTTTCATTTATATCTCAAAACAAGATTAAGGCATAAATTACTCGCTGGGCACCGGCGTGCCTGTTGTCCTCAAGGCGCCGTCACTGGTGGTACCACTTGTCCCATGGGCCAGCGGATCAGGATCAGGTATTTGCCACCGAAGTTCCACACGCTCGGGTGTCCCTGCACCGGCTTTAACCAGTGCGTTCCAGAGAGCACCCCTCGGCAGTGCAGGCTGAGCCCTTCTCTCTAGTGCTCGGTAGGTGGGAGGGAGGGATGGGAGGCTGTGCGTGTGTGTGTGTGTGTGTGTGTGTGTGTGTGTGTGTGTGAGCGCGTGAGTGCGCGCATGTGCACATGCGTGGAGAGGTTGGTGATGCAGGGAAAGGAAGCTCCCCCCTGCTACCCCGCTGCTGGGCGCTACTGGGCCTGGAGCCGTGTTGCGCTCAGGACAGGCAGGTGGGAAGACCACGAGGGAACGCGGGACCCAGAGAGCGCACCCACCGCAGGCCCCCGCGGGGTGCTCGGCACAAAAGCTGCTGCGGGGGGTGGGGGGGGAGTGGTGTGCGGGGCTGGAAGGCCCACCTGCCTCCCATCTCGGGGTGGGCGCCTCATATTCTGCGTCCCAGCTGCCCGTCGGTCAGTCTCCATGCCCCAGGGTCTTTCTTCATCCCTGTCCAGTAGCTGTCACCATCAAGCCCTTGGGCCCCGGGGTTCATTCAGGGGCAGCTCTCCTGCCTGGGGAAGGGGTGGGTGGGACTGGAGAGCCTTGGGTAGCGCCGGGGACCTGGACCAGGTGCG
>NW_027527920.1:5977950-6058893 GCF_008692635.1 Crocuta crocuta | reverse complement strand
GAGCCAGATCTGCTGCCCCCCTGGGTCCCACTGGGCCTCAAGGCCTGGAGTGTGAAAAACGGGTTTGCATTGCCTCCTTCCTCTGCCGGTTTCTTCTGAGGATGGGACGGTTATGAAATCCTAGCACCTTAGCGGCAGAGGCAGCACATGCCCCCACAGGGCCCGAGGGAGGCTTTGGTGTGCCTTGGCAGGGTCCCTTGAAGTCACCAGGGATCCTTGTTGGAGGTGTCTCGGCCTCCCAGTAGAGTAGTCCCTCTTAAAACTGGCTTGAGTTCCTTTCGGAGGGTGCAGGCGTGGTCTCTCAGGAGATGAGGTCAAGTGCAAAGCGAGCTGGTGTCTTCTCCACCCCAGCTCAGCAGGCCATGGGCCTGGGCCTGCACATGGCCTGGACTGGTGTCCTGGCCTCCATCAACTCACAGCCTCTGAGCCTCACTCCAGCACCTTGGGGGTGGGATTCAGGCCAGGCTCCCTCCTGCGCCTGGCGCTTTTAAAGAAGCCGAGCTGGGGGGAGGCAAAGGGAGAAGTCTCAGGGACGGGGGCAGGGCAGACAAGGCCTGTCACCCGCTCCTTGCTTTCCCTCTGCTCACCCTCCTAAGGCTTCTTCCTGTAGGAGGCTTTGCTGAATACCCCAGCTAACACTGAGTACCCCCCCCCCACAAACACCCCCAGCCCAGCAGAACTCCCTCGATGGGCCACACAATGGGCCACTTAATTGGTATGGGGGGACTGCAATGGAGTGGATGGAGCCTGGGTCAGGAGGCATGAAGTGTCATGCTGTGTGACCCTGCCCTAGTCAGCACCTCTCTCTGGGTCTCCCTGCCCTCATCAGAGACCAGGGGTTCTGCACCTGAGGCTCAGCGACAGGAGGGCTTGGGGGTTTGTTAACAGCCTGACACTGTTGGAGAAAGGTGGCTGTGTGTACTTTGCTGCTGCCTCTCATAAGAGTAAGACCGAGCTTTCATCAGGTTCTCAAAGGGACCCACAAAAGGGTCAGAGCCACTTGGTGAGGGCCCTCTGTTGGCCTTAGCCAATCTGCCTGCTATGGGGGGACATGGATGCGTAGGTAGCAGGAGGCAAGTTCTGGGGAGAAGGCCAGGTGGGTGCCAGCTCCCCTGGGGAGGAGAACGTGGAGACGGGCCACAGAGCCCGCAGGCTGGAGCCCCCTGCCTGGGCCAAGCAGCCAGATGCTGCTGCCCCCCCCCCCCCTCACCGGGCCTCACCTTCCAGAGTGCCAGCACGAGCAGGGCCAGCAGCAGGAGGCCCCCCAGCGTGCTGCCCAGGACGATCCAGAGGGGGATCTGCGAGTCTTCCTGCTTGGAGACCTCAAATGTGATCTGTAAGGGGATGAGTGCACCAGGTCAACAGCCTTACTGTTCTGGGGCCCGGGTGGCAGCCGGGGTGGCAGGAGATGGCCAGGGCCTGCTGGGATCTGCTGGAGGGATGGGGGGCACCCAGCTCCCGCGGAGGCCTCAGAGGGCCCGGCCCTGGCACAAAGGACCCCTGAGTTAAATGATCCAGGTGATCCTGCCTCCTGTTTGGAACTTACTGCCTTTGGCCTTGGGCTCTGTCCCATGTTCCATGGCTCTGCCCTGGGACCTCTTCCTTATCTAGAGGCATTTTCTGGTGAGCTCAGCACTGTCTTACCCAGTAGGCATGGGGGCCCAGGGCCCTTAGTACTTTTAGGGGCCCATGCAAATGTTCTAATGTCTTTTAAAATTTGAGGGAAAAACAAATATAATCTCTTGCCTGGATTATGTTTGTCTTTATATATATTTGTCATAAAATAATTTAAATTATTATTTTTAAATGTCTATGTATTCTTGAGAGAGAGAGGTAGAGAGTAAGCAGGGGAGGGGCAGAGAGCGAGGGAGACAGAGAATCCCAAGCAGGCTCCATACTAGTCCACATAGAGCCTGATGCGGGGCTTGAACTCACAAACTGTGAGATCAAGACCAGAGCTGAAACCAAGAGTCAGATGCTTAACCAACAGAGCCCCCCAGGAGCCCCTAGTTTGAATTATTTTTGAGGAAAGATCTCCGAAGGTAAGGGTGCTCAGGGCTGTGGAAACAGCTGTAGGTAAACTCACTCCATCCTGGGGCTTTAACATCTATATGCTGACTCTGTCCCCTTTCTCCCTTCTACCAGGACTCTTCAGACTCCTGTCCTCCTGTCCTCCTGGCCTGCTTGGCATCTTTAACAGGTGTCCAGACAAACTCTTGATCCCGCTTTGTGCCCTCAACCCTGTTGCATCACCGCCTTTCCCATGAAAACAAATGCCAGCATTGTTCTTCCTCACTGTTGCTCAGGCCGGAAGCTTTGTACTCGTCACTGACTCTTAACCTTTGCGTCCACGTGGACTCCAGCAATGTCTGTCCTTTTGACCTCTGAAGGACCCAGAATGTGGCAGTCCCGCCCCCAGGGCTACCTCCTGGGGCTGAACATCCTCCTCTCCCCCGAGACTGCAGAAGCCCGGCTAACTGCCTCCTGGCTCCGGCCTCACCCTCTGCAGTCGGTTCTTAGCTTGGCAGCCAGAGCAAGGCAGATGGATTCAGTGACTCAAGAGTGGAAAAGTAGAGTCCCTGCGTGGGCCCGCAAGGCCTTACACTCTCCAGTTCTGCTCATCTCGCTGGCCTCATCTCCTGCCCCCCACCCCACCCCATGGCTCTCTCTACTCCAAGCCTCCAGCGACCTGGCCTCCAACATGCCAAGCACATGTCCACCGAAGGCCTTTGTATTGCTGTCCTTTCTTTCCAGCAGTGCAATCCCCCCCCCCAATAGCTACATGACACCCCTATTCTTCGTCTCTGATTTCGTCTCTGATGTCAATTTATCGGAGTGGCTTTTCTCAATCTCCTTGTATAAAATAGCACCCCCCCAAGTCTCCATCTTTACACGCCTGTTTTTCGGGGCAGAACTTATCACCATTTGACACTGACATATTCCTGCGGCTTGCCTTTCTTCCCATCTAGAATGTCAGCTCCAGCAGAGCAGGGCTGTCTCCGTTCACGGTCCCATCTTCAGTGCCGGGGACAGAGCAGGCGCTCGCTCAACATGCCGGAGAGCGGCACGGACGAGCCCCTGCGGCAGCAGCAGAGAGTCCTGACTCAGCTCCAGTTGACTCACTGTTCAGTGCCCCCCTGCCTTATCTCGCACAACCTGAGTTTCTGCATCTGAAAGATAGGGGTGGGGCACACCTCACAGTGCTTTGAGGAATGAGTGAGAAAACATGCAAAGTGTCTGTGACAGACAGTGCCTGGCCCAGGGTGAGGGCTCAACAAATGGCAGGTTCCTTCTTTCTCTGTCCATCCGTAAAGGCTGGGACCTTCTCTACCTTCCCGCCCCTAGCACCTAGCACACAGCCAGGCCGACAGGGGCTTAAATTCTGGGTTGCTGGTTTCCTAAAAGAGATGTGAGGCATTTAGAGATTATAAGAAAGGTTTTTGGGGGGCTCCTGGGTGGCTCAGTTTGTTGAGCATCCGACTCTTGATTCTGGCTCAGGTCATGATCCCAGGGTAATGGGATCGAGCTTTGTGTCGGGCCCGTGCTGAGCATGGAGACTGGTTAAGATTCTCTCTCTCCCTCGGCACCTCTCCCGTCCCTCTCTAAAAAAGTAAATAAATAAAAAAGAGGGATTTTGGGTGGAGTGGGAGCTGACGGAGAAGGAGAATTCATTTAAAAGATGAACTTAATTTAGAGACAGGGGTAGTGTGTGTGTGTGTGTGTGTGTGTGTGGTGGGGGTGCCTGGGCACTACCTCTTGTCTCTTGGCTGCCTGCAGAATTCTAACATTATCTCTTAAGATTCAGTTCAAATGGACGGTATCGAGAGAACTTTCTCTGGACATCCCTTGCTCTGACTGGCCCCCTGCCAAGCCCACCACCTGTGCTCACCCCCAGACTGTGGCCATGGCCTTGCTATCCTCATCCCCATGTCTGCTTAATTCATCTCTGTATCCCTGGGGTGGGGCTTGAGTCACAGGAGGAACACCCAACAACTGGATAATAAAACCGCTCCTTAGGTGGGTCCCCTGAGAGCTGCTTCTAGGTTTTGGTCCCTGCTACCCCTCTGTGTGGTGGCCCCCCACCTTGTTTATGAATGATGTGTGTACGCGTTTTATGAAGGTCTGTCCTCCTGACCATGTCTGTTTGGGGCTCCAGCATCTCCTGGGGGCAGGGCTGGCATTAATGCCGCATCTGGTATGGGAGCCCAGGCCACGCTTCGGGGAAGTGGCCAGTGGAGGGCAGCAGTGTCCCACGCCCAGGATGCCCGTCTCTCCACAGGATTGGGCTTTTCTTCAAGACCCAACTTTTCCTTTTCTCAGGAGAGCACCGTGGGAAGCCTCACCCCCTTCCAGAGGCCCTGATTCAAGGCAGTCTGGTCTGTGACAATCCGGTTTTGTCCAATTCAGAAAGAGTCCTAATTCAGAGACATCTTGCATTTCCTCAGTCTTCATGAATTCAGTTCATGCCAGACTTCTAAAGCATGTCATGTGTATTTCCTTAAATTTGAAGTGCTAAGGGATGGGGAGGAGAGGGGTGGGCTGGTCGCTCTGGGCTGCCAGCCCGCCCAGGATCCAGCGTCACAGCTGGTGGAGCCAATCAGTAAGCCTCCCCAGCAGGGGGGGCCTGGGTTCCAGTACTTTCCTCTAGTGCAGGATATGCAGATTCCCCTTCTTCCCCCCTTCTGCGGGGTTATTGTGGTCCAAGGCCTGCTGCGCCCAGGCACTGTGCCAATGCCTACTTCTGGCCCCCTCCCTACTGCTGCCCCTAAGAACCCTCTGATCTTGCTCTTCCCCCTCTCTTCTGATGCTGTGCTAATTGCCAGCAGATGGGTCCTTCTCTCTCCTGCAGCAACACATGAATGGAGGGAAACTCTAGGGAAAGAGATGACCCCTTCCCCAGCTGGCCTGGCTCAAGCTCAGGTCTGCAGGGTCCCCAGGGGGCTCACCTGGCGGCTGGGATCCTCCTCGCGGAAGATGAAGGGGCTGTGGAACTGTCTGTGCAAGGCTGCATTGACCGTGATCTTCATCAACTTGTACTTGAGCTGTATGATCAGAGGCCTTGTCAGAAGCCGGGCTCTCCCTGGGTGAGAGACTCCCCAGCACCCACCACCTTCCCTTTCTTCCTGGAGTCCAGCCCAGGTGCTCTACATACTGCTTTTATTTTTTAGAGACAGAGAGGGGTGGGAGGGGGAAGGGGGAGGGAGAGAGAGAGAGAAAGAGAGAGAATCTCAAGTAGGCTCGATGCTCAGCGTGGAGCCCGACACAGGGATCATGACCTGAGCCGAAATCAAGAGTTGGATGCTCAACTGATCGAGCCACCCAGGGGCCCCTCTACTTACTGCTTTTAGGGACCTCAACCACAGGTTTCCCAGTAGATGGAAATGGATTTCCTGGTTGGGGGCGAGCCTCACGTTGCAGCTGATGGAGACCACGTCAGAGTTGCTGTGATTCTGAAAGGGGAGGTAGGTCTCGGGGTGAGCGACCGGGCTCTGGGGGCACGGGGGAAGGCAGCTGGCCTCGCCAGGGCCCGAACCACCAGAGAGATGGCTGAGCTCCACCGGTCACCCAAGGTTTGCTCCTGGGGGAGGCGGAGCGGAGGACAGGGGACAAGGAGAGGCGGGGGTGGGGGACACACAGGCTGCGGCTGCCATGGGATGGCTGGACCACAAGGTAAGGAGGGTGTATGTCGTACTCGAAGTTGTGCGTAACTGGGTGTCTTCTGGGAGAATCTGGTTCGACGTTAGGGAACCTATAAATGTCATCACCGCACAAACGGACCAGAGGAAACAACTGGAACAGATGCGGAAAAGGCATTTTGGGAAATCCAACTTCTGTTTATGATTAAAAAAAACAAAACAAAAAAAAAAAACTCCCAAGGAATTCCCTGAATCTGGATAAAGAGTGTTTGTTAAAAAAAAAAAAAACCTACGGCCAGTGTCATGTTTAATAATGAAAAATTTTTAAAAATTTTAAGAAATCAAGATCAAGATAAGAGTGTCGGCATTTCTATGCCCCGTTGCCCCAGAGATCCTGGCGGGGGCCGTAAGCTGAGAAAAGCCATTTATAAAGACTGAATGGTGAAGCTAACACTATTATGATTTCCAGATGACACCATCTGAACAGAAAAACCAAAGAAATCGTCAAATAACCAGAATTTATTAGGCTAAACTTCGAGTCTCTTTCTTGCAGCCCCCTTAACCCCCACCCAGGTCCAGTCTTCAGTAAAGTACACGACACTCAAAAAAATGTTTTGTGTGAGGCGCTCGTTTGGGGGCAATAACGCCAAAACAGCTAAGATTTCTGTTTGGGAAAGAATAATGAGAGCATGCTCAGAAAGCGGTATCTGGGGACAGCGGCAAGCCTGGGAACAGAAGCCTGGAAACTAGCAGGTGTTTTGGGGAGGGCCTTGGGAGGTGACACGAACTGCCTTCCGTCTCTGGGGTCAGGGAGGCCCCAGCTGATGGGGTCGATGTTCCCACTACCAGCCACGGAGGTCTTGGCCTCCACCTGGCTCCTTCCCCTTCCCTCTGCTCATCTGTGTCCCGCTGGCCCTTTAAGGCACAGGTACCCGTCCACTCTCCCTGGTCCTTTCCTCCACTGTCACTCTCTTGACACCTGTCACAGCCTTGTCTCCCGGCTTCTTTGGCATTCACTCTGATGTACCCTCCGAGATGGTAAGCTCGTCAAGAGCAAGAAGTATCTTCTCTTCATTTTGCTTCCTCTGGGTTTGAGGCGGGACACACTGTGCTCAACACGCTCTTCCTGACCAACCACCGGAACGGGAGAAAAGTAGCGGCCACTCACCAGCTGCGGGGCACGACTCAGGTCTTCCTCCGTCGGGGCGCGCCGGTACTCCGTGCTGTTTCCCCAGATGTTACAGGACGTGTTCACCTGCACGAGGGACACACACCGGCCTCACAACGGGCACGGGCAGACTCCGCATCCCGGAGATGTTCCTCGCTCCTCTTCTTCCCCGAGAAGGTCCTGGGAGGAGGAGCTGAGGTCTGGGGACTTGGGGACACGCCCACGGGCAAGTCTGTCTCCTCCTGGTCCCTTCCCTTTAAGCCGGTTCCCAAGGCCGCCCGTACCTGGTCAGTAAGGAAGTCCCTCAGCATCAGCAGGCGGTTGCCACCCCTGGTGGCGATGGGGACGGTGATCTTCATCATCACTCCGTGGATGGGGAAGAAGCCCAGGTTCTGGATCTGTGGCCAGAGGGGGAGGAGTCAGTACAGCCCCCAGCAGGCAGAGGTGTGGAGGCGGGCTCCGCAGGGGCCACGCCCACGGCCCGGCCTGGGAAGGGGGTGGGGGGGCCCTTCAGGCCCCCTGGCCTTCTCACTGTGGAAGTTCTGCAGCTCTGCTAAATCCCCCGGCGGGGGCTGCACAGATGAGGTTGTGTGAAAGCGCTGGCAGGGCAGGGGTCCTGGAGGCTGAGGGTCCACAAGTCAACAGGGCCATGAGGCTGGAGGGCAAGGTCACTTCCATTTTCTTTTCTTCTTCGTTCTTTTTTTTTCTTTCTTTTTTTATTTATTTATTTTTTTTGATAGAGAGGGCAGGGAGTGTGCTTGCTTGCCCACACGAGCAGGGGAGGGGCAGAAAGAGAGTGCACAAGAATCCCAAGGAGGCCCCATCCACACTCTCAGCGAAGAGCCCAACCCGGGGGCTCGAACTCACCAACCGTGAGATCATGACCTGAGCAGAAATCAAGAGTCGGGCACTTAAGGGACCCAGCCACCCAGGCCCCCTGAGTCACTTCCATTTTCAACTTCCCTCCCTTGGCTGTGGGGAGTTTTGCAGCCTGGTGCTGGCAGCCACCCTGCCCTGCAGTCGAGGTGGACATGTTGAGAGCACTTATGAATTTATTATGAGGGAGACTCTTGAATTAATGGTGGACACGACCGGCGAGTGTGTGATGGTGCACGTTCTGGCTGTGACACATCTGGTGTCTGAGCAGCTGTGGTTACAAGCAGGGCTTTGGAATCACAGCCTGGGGCGGGGGAGCGGGGAGCAGCTATGACCATCACCTGTGGTCTCAGGCAGTCGCTAAACCCCTCCTGGACCAGCCAGCCAGGCACTGGTGTGTCTGAAATGCAGTTCCCAGCTGTCAGCCCGCCCCCAGCTCTCACGCGGAGTTCAGAGGAGCAGGGGCCCACGCTGCAGACTGCTCAACTGCCTCCTAATTCTCCTTCTCACCCCTTTGTTAATGACGGGCACTGAGACAAAGGCCATGTTTTCCAGCCTCCCTAGGTAACTGCAAGTGTGAGGAACTACCAAGGAGCTTCTTTACTAGGGAGGGGCCTGCTCTTCTCCCCTTCCTTCTTCCTGGAATGAGAACGTGATGGCTGGAGCTGCAGCTCTATTGGACCATGAGAAACCTGAGAGGCTGATAATCGCTTGTTGAGGATGGTGGACCAGATGGGAGACCCAATCCTGAATGACTGTGATGCTGTCAACTCTGGACTTTTTTGTGGAGAGAATAAACCTGGTCCACTTCGACTGCTGTTTTGTATATTTTTAAAATCATATGCAGCCGCACCTAACCGTCACTGATACATCCTCACAGTCCAGCCCCATTATTGTCTAGACGAGGCCCAGAGAAGGGAAGGAACTTGCTTACAATCACACAGTGAGTGGGTGACAGGGTCGGGCTGAACCCCAGGCACAAGCAATGATTCCAGATTCTTCCCCTCCCAAGCGGGGCTCCTCAGCTCTTACCTTGAAAACGCAGCTGAAGGGAGGCCCGATGCCGTCATACCTCTCCAGGGAGCTATTGGGCTTGACCTCGTAGTGGCTCAGGCTGCTACTCCTGCAGGGACAGAGGATGGGGCCGCCGTGAGCTCAGTCAATGCTGGCCAGATGGATAATGAACCGACGAGGGTGCGTGCGTATGCCCAGCCCTCCTAGACCACGAAAAACAGGTTTCCTCTCGCGTCCGTCGGGAGAGCTGTGTCAGGAAGGGTTCCGAGGCTCAGCAGGAATACACGCCGAGATCAGTTAGCAATGTCCTCCCGTGGGGGATGGGCGTGAACCAGAAGAGCCGTTATTTGACATCCCTGCCTCAGGGGACCTGGCCTCTTTGAGCACGAACTCGCACACTATGCCCCGTTCCAGCCTCCAGCAGTGGCCGAGGGACGGCCTGAGCTTTTCCCCCCCGCCTGGGAGCTCCCAGAGGGCAGGCTGCGGGCCGAGGTGCACGGAGGGGAGGGGAGGACGGGCAGGGTGGCGGGGGCAGTTTGCCCTGCCGGGAGGAGCACTATCTCACTTTTGCCGTCTAGAGCTGCGGGCGCGAGGTGGTAATGAAAAGCAGATGGACTTTTGGTAGGTTTTATCACAATTTGGAAATTCTCTACAGACCATGTTCCCACTTACTGCCTGAACTTGGGGTGGACACCTCCGGCTGCCCCAGCCCTCCGCCTTCACCCCTGCTGGGAGCTCCCTGGAGGCCGGATCTGGGTCTCCTCCTTCAGCTAGTTTGATAGCACAGATGAGGGGACTGCACCCTCCCACCACCCCTCAGGGACACAACTGGCTCCGGCTCATGGTCCCTCGGCACTGGAGCCCAGACCCTGACACCTCTGGGCCTCCCCAGGGGCACCCCATCCTAGCCCTCACTTCTCTCAGGCCTCCCATCCCGCGGGGCCCTGCTCACCTCGTGAAGAGGACATCGGCCTCGTATTTGAGGTGGAAGCGCAGGAGGGCCGTGTTGTCTTCCTTGGTGCTCTCCTCCTCATCACTGTCACTGCAGGGACAGCCCCAGAGCCATCAGGAAGGAACTCATTTCTACCAGCTCAGCCAGCACACCCGACTGGCTCACTGCAGCCCCTCGAGATGGGCAAAGCAGGGGTTATTCCCAACCCACCTCCCAAGTTGCAGGTAAGAAAAGGAAAGGAGGGCCCAGAAAGGTTGAGTGAACTTCCCAGCGACACACAGCATGTACACTGTGCAACTGAGAGCAGAGCACTGACTGTCCTACTCCTTACCCAGTGTTCTTTCTGCCCTGGATTTCTCTCCCCTGGGAGGTTTTTCCATTTTATTTATTTATTATTTTTTTAAAGTTCACTTATTTAGAGAGAGAACAAACTGGGAAGGGGTATAGAGAGAGGGGGACAGAGGAGCTAAAGCAGGCTCCCTGCTGACAGTAGAGAGCCCGACGTAGGGCTTGAACTCACCAACTGTGAGATCATGACCTGAGCTGAAGTCTGAAGCTTAACCACCTGAGCCACCCAGGCACCCTGACATTTTTCTGTTTGAAAAGACCTCATTCCCCTTACTCTGTGAGCATATCTATCCCCTGCTTCGCCTATCTTCGGGGGCTGCTGTGAGGACAGTTACATGTACAGTGCTTTGGAGCCGTAGGCTATAGAAACTGCTATATAAAGGTGAGGGTGTTGCTATTTATGTCCGAGCTGCCCCAGACTGAAGAATGGCAGCAGCCTTGCAAGCGGCAGNGTGGGCGAGGGCCTGACCTGCCAGCCGCGAGCCGGATCTCCAGGTGGTGCAGGAAGACGGATTTGCTGAACTCAAAATCTAGGCGGAAAGCCACCTGCGAGGAAGAGGTCCAGTCGCTGGAGCTGGGGTGGCTGGGAACTGGGCGTCTGGGCCTGCCCTCCCTGCCCTCCCTTCCCCGGCCCCTGCCTGGGAGGGGAGCTCCTGATGGGAGGGGGGTCCCCTGGGGGGCGGGAGGGTCAGGTGCCTGCTGAGCTCAGGACCCTGGGAGGGGGCAGCACGGACTGGACGTGCTCTGCTGGGGTCTCTTGGCGGTGGGGCCAGCCCTCTCCTCCCCTGGCTTCCTTTTTATGTTTTCAATGACAGGCAACTAGAAGACGGGAGGCCCAACTTCAGGCTTCTGCAGGAGTCCCTGAGTGGGGAGGGCGGTGGCCACCGTCATGGGCCACAGGAGGAGGGGCCAGAAGTTAGTGGTAAGATGCGGCACCCGCCCCTTCTTCCCACATGAAGATGAGGTGGGGTGAGGCCAGGAGAAGGGGGGAGGCTGCCTCGGGTCACCCAGCACGTTAATAAGGCATCTGCCTCTTGGTCAGCCATCCTGCCACCACTCTGATGGCCCGCTCCAGGGGCTTTGCCCGGGACCGGGGCCTGGGTCCCCTGATTGTTGCCCCGTGACCTCTGACCCTCCTTGCCACCTTCCGTCCCACTCTGGGGCTGTTAGTGGGACTTTCCACAGCCCTCTGTGCTTTTCCCAGGTCTGGGCTTCTTGGGTTTTCCTAAAGAGATCTTGGGGCCCCAGTCCTGACTTGTGTCCTTTGGCAAGGAGCCCTCATGGCCCCCCATCTCCTGACCTATCTCCCCTCCTTCCACCAGCCTTGCAGACCCTGGTCCTGGAAACACGCTGCCACTCTCTAGCGAGCTCTTGCCTCAAGCTCTGATTCCTGCTCTACAAGCAGCCTGGTCTCAGTCGGGTCTTCTCTCGCTCCAGAACCTTCAGTGGCTGCCCACTGCCCAGTGGAGCGGGGGGAAAAGCCACACGATCTGGAGTCTGGAATGTGGAGATGCTCCCTTGGCAAATTTGCTTCTCTCCTCACACCCCCTACCTACTTTCAGGCATGTGGTATGTGCTCATGAAATGTGGACTTTTCTCCCAGTCTCTTGCCATGCACACAGGAGGACAACACAGGTTGGGCTCTGAGAAAATGTGTCAGGATAAAGGACAGCAGGGTTAAGTGGCCAAAAGGTCGGGGGGTGGGGGGCGACTGGTAGCGCTAGGTGAAGGGGCCTGAATGTTCTCTTGGGGTGGGCTGGCTACTTAGGTCATTTGAATGTCATTTCCTGGGCTTCTCCCTCCCTCCCCTGTTCTCCCCTCAGGTCACTTCCATTTCTCTGGCATCCCCAATGCCTCCCAGTCCCTGCCCGGTCCCGTTCCCACACGGCCCCCTGCCTCCACCTTGGCCTTGGCTCGGAAGAAGGGGTAGCTGACGTTGCAGACTTTCTTGTGGAGTCTCTTCTCCTCGTTCACACACTCGATGCTGCCGTCTGAGTCGTCCTGGAGTTGGGGGGGGGGGGACACCGTGGGAGCAGTTAGGTGGGCCGGAGACCCAGGGCTGGGGGCCCCCATGCCCCCTCCACCACCTGTACTGAAGCTGCAGTTGGAAGGAAGCTGGGACCACAGGGGTCCTGGAGAAAGGGGTGGCGGTGGGTTCGAGGGGGAAACACCACCAGGCCCCCCAGCCTATCTGAGCTGGGGCCCCGCTGGGCTAGCATAGGTGTCTCCTCAACACAGGTCCTGAGGGAGGGGACTCACAGCACCCTCTAGATTCATGCTGCTGGGTGGCCGTGCACTCATCTGCTAGGGTCTCATTTTGCTTATCTGTGAAATGGGGATGACAGTACCTCCCTCATTTAGTTGCTATGCGCATTCAAGGATACAATGCATATAAACACAGGGCCTAGTTCAATGCCCAGCACAGTGTAATCGCCACCAGGATGATGCTTTGTACCTGCTGTGGGCTCTGCACCCTTGGGCCCGAAGCTGCATGCCTACGGAACGTGTGTGTTTCCTTGAATGGATATGTAGGTTGGGTATGCTTTTACATATGTGTGCACAAAATGTATGTGATCAAACTAACACCTTTGTTTCCGGCTAAGGGGGTGCTTCCTCCACCAGAGTTCCCCTTGGCTGGATGGTGGGCATTGGGGAAGACTGGGGAGAGGAGAGCTGGTCTCCCAGCTGTGACCATCTCCTGGGTGGGGGAGGTAGGGGAGGCATCCTGTGAAGGGCCAGGAGCCTCCTCTCAGTTCTCGAAGCCCTCCTGCACCCCAGAAACAAAACCCCACGACTCCAGGCCCCTGGGGCCACGAACAGGCATGAGACTGTAATGTCTGGCCCAGGGAAGTGGTGAAAGGTAGATGTAGGTTTTGGGCTCAGTTTCCCCTAAGTACCCCAATTGAGACAGATGTAAAAATCTCTGGGCAGGACAGGACTTTGAAAGGCCATCACGTGGCCTCCTCCCCTCCCCTCAGGGCTGTGGGGGGTGTGGCAGTGGGGCCCAGCCCTGGGCTGGATAGAGGGACCCACTGGTGGCAGTTCTGCAGTGGAGGTGAGGACAGAAGGGCCCCCATTCTGCCCCTCCCCACACTCTGGACTCTACATGGACACTTTGGGACCCCTGAGGGCAGAGGCTGTGTCTGAGGGGACCTGAGGCCCCTCAGCACCCACACATGACAGCGATGTCCTGGGTTTCTCAATAACCGTGTCTCTGGGACTTCTCTCGTGCTCTGTGGGACTTCCTGGTTACAGCAGGCTAGCACTCGGCTGCTCTGGATGTCCCTGGAGTACACACAGGGCTAGGCCCCCGACTTGCATGGGGATGGAGGGGCTTGTGTGGCTTTCTGGGGCACTCGACAGACACGACATGACTATGCTCTGCCATGAGGAACCCCACTCTGCCACTTAGCAGCTGTGTGCTCCTGATGGGGCCCCATAACGCCTCTCTGTGCCTCAGTCTCCTCCTCTGTGAAATGGTAACCAAGAAGAAACAGGAGGCTGTTGGGCAGAGGAGGGAGGGAGCCCAGGCAGGGGACCACGTGGCTAGGGCCTCAGGTGTGCTGGGAAGCAGCAGTGGCAGTGGGACTCAGGGTGTGGGCGTGAGCGCAGAGGTGGCAGGTGATGGATGGCAAAGTGGGATGGGCCTTGAGTGCCACAACAAAGGGTCTGGAATTTGTTGTGAAAGCAGCTGGGCATGATGGGAAACTTTAAAATGGGGAGTAGCCTGTTCTGATTCTTGTTAGAAGGGCCCTTTTAAGAACGCCTGAAGGATGAGTTGTAGGCAGAGGGTGTGTATGAATTAGTGTGCACACATATGGTGTGTGTGTGTGTGTGTGTGTGTGTGTGTGTACGCGCACGCGCATGCGCACACATCTAGTGAGGGCCGAGGACACAGGCCAAAGCTCATTCTTCCCCACGTTCCTGAATGGGTCAGACCCTCCTCTCCTGTGGTTCCCAACGCTGGCTACACACTCGCATGGCCCGGGCAGCGTTAAAAGCACCCTGTTGCAGGCCCAACCTCGGACCAGGTCGACAGGAGTCTCCAGGAGAAGTCTGACCACAGGTGCTCGTAAGCCAGGCAGGTCCCTTGGCCAGGACCCTCCTTTCCTGCCTCTGCCCTCAGCTCAGGAAGGCCGGGCTGGTCACCAAACTCTCACCTTCTGGATCAAGCTGGCAAACTGCAGGTTTGCTGACTGCGAAATATTTAGGACGGTGCTATAGGCATTCTCGCCCCTGTTCTCCAGCATGGCCTCCACCGCCACCCGCCGGCGCGTGCTCTCTATGATGAAGACCGCGGTGTCGAAGGCGAGCGTGTAGGTGGAGCAGTCCAGCACAGGCTTCCTCAGCACCCTCTGGCAGTACTCCCTGCAGGAAACAGACACCCAGGGGTCAGGCAGATGGCCTGGGGAATGCGGAGCTAGGCCTCCCCACTCACGTATCACTTCTCTACTTAGCATGTTTCCCTTTTGGCTTTGGCTACCCGGAAGCTCAGAGCCAAATGTCAAGACTATCTTGATTAGTAGCCTAGATGGATAGAATACTTGATGCTTCATCCTTCCCCAGAGTTTGTTTGTGCCATTTCTATTTATCACGCATGTCATTGTTTCTAAATATCTATCAGATATGTCTTCTAACTAAATATCTCAGAGTTGGGTAACAGTTGAGCATGAATTATTTAAGAACATATTACGTAAATTTGAAATAGGACATTTTCTATTTCTTCCCCTTCTCTACAGAACTACAGGTCCTAGTCTCTGCCTTTAAAAAAAATTTTTTTTAATGTTTATTTTTGAGAGAGAGAGTATGAGCAGGGAGGGGCAGAAAGAGAGGGAGACACAGAATCTGAAACAGGCTCTAGGCTCTGAGCTGTCAGCAGAGAGCCTGACGTGGGGCTCCAACTCACAAACTGCAAGATCATGACCTGAGCCGAAGTTGGACACTTAACAGACTGAGCCACTCAGGTGCCCTCTAGTCTCTACCTTTTATCTGCTTTGTAGTTAAGGTTCCAAAGAAAGGATTCCTTTTCCTTAATAAAGTTAGAGGAGGTTGGATAGACTAGTAGTTTTCATTTTACAGAGGAACTGACAGAGGCCCAAAGAGGGAAGGGACTTGCCTGCGGTCCCACAGGAGTTAGAGGCAGAGCCTGGGTCTAGCCCAGGCTCCAAGTTCAGTGTTTGATCCATGCTGCCTGCAAGAAGGCTCTGTCACCAGCGGTGGGGGAGGGGTGGAGGGTGGAAAGGAGTCAGGGTGCGGGCAGGGAAGGGCCAACTCACATGGCTGTGGGCAGGTCGCTGCGGGCATCCAACAGCAGATCAGGGACACAGTGCTCATCCTCACTGCAGCCGTTCCAGAAGGGCACCTGGGCCAGGGAAAGCCAGGGAAGGTGGGTGGGTGGCCCTTTTTCTGGGGGCCATCCCTCACCCTGCACAGCACAGCAGCTCCTCTCTCTACCACTCTAGATGTAGGCTTTGTCTTCTCTGCCCTTTTCACAGAATCCACCCTGCTGTTTCTCATGCTTTTGCCTAGGTACTCCCTCCTCTAATACATGGCTCAAAACGCAGCTCCTTTTGAGTTGCTTTGAGGTTCTCAACTGAGCCAGTAGCACAGAACACCCACCCACCCCACAGGGTGACTCCAGTCCACATTTACCGATCATCTGTGAGGGGGGCAAGGTCTTAAGTACTGGGGATACAGGCTGAGGAAGACAGCTTCTGCTCTCAGCTCATGGGGAAGCATTGGTGTGTGAACAAATAATTATAGTGTGAAATGTGAAAAAAAAAAAAAAGAGAGATCTATAAGAGGGATAGGAGAGGCAGAGAGGAGGCCTGTACATGGTCAGCCTTCAGGGAAGACCCAGTAGGTCAGAATTCTGAAGGATGACCAAGTAGCTGGATGACCAGAGGGACAGGGAAGTTGGGAGGAAGGAAGCCTGTGTAAAGGTCCTGAGGCATGAGGCAGCATGGTGAGTTTGGGAAATGACTGGTGGTTTGGTGTTGCTGTCATGTGGGGTGGAGACGACTGAGAGGTGGGTGGGGCCAGTCTTTACAGGGCCTCGGGGTCATGCCTTGCAATGGACAGGAGTCATTGACTGCTAGGCTTTGGGGTGTGGGGGGGCCTGTCGGGCATACTGGAGGCTCCTGCTAGCTACTGGGGGTGGATGCACTGGAGGGATCAAGGCTAGAGTCAGGGAGACCGCTGGGGAGGCTGCTGCAGTGTTTGTGCAAGAGAAGATGATGATGTTGGAGGGGTACTGGGTGTGGAGAGGAGACAGTGGGGTAAGGCCGCCAGAGATGGGTCCCTAGGGCCTGGAGTTCATCAGAGATAAGGGGGCTAAGGGCCCAGGACAGTGGCCGAGTTTCTTTGTCCGTGTGTGGAAGGATGGCTCATTTATGTAGGGCGGGGTCAGGCTGAGTTCAGCTCTGGGGGATGCTGAGTCTGAGAAGCCTGGGTCCTTCCAGGACAGAGGAGTGCCACTGTCCCTACCAAGGACACAGCCCAGACCCAGGGGAGGGGAAACAGGTGTCGCAAAGGCCGCACGTATCTGAAATTCATGAGCTTTTCTCAAAGGTGAGCTCCTTGCTCAGATCCACAGGCTCATGCGTGGACACGCTTCCCTCAAGCACAGCCCTCAGGTCAGCTGCTCCATGGCGAATTCGCAGCTAGAGGCAGGCATGCGGCAGCCAGCAGAGAGGGCAGCGGAGCAGGACTGTGAGGGGCAGCGCGAGGCCGCGCAGTAAAGGGACACAGCATAGAACACTGTGGCAGGGGCACCTGGGGGCCCAGTCACTTGAGTGTCCGACTTCAGCTCAGGTCATGACCTTGCAGTTCGGTGGGTTTGAGCCCTGCGTCCAGCTCTGGGCTGACAGCTCAGAGCCTGGAGCCTGCTTCAGATTCTGTGTCCCCTTTCTCTCTGCCCCTCCCCTGCTCACACTCTGTGTCTCTGTCTCAAAAATAAATGAACATTAAAAAATTAAAAAAAGAAAAAACACTGTGGCAGCCCTGGGGGGGGGGGCCTCGCTGTACCTTGGCACCCACATTCCCCTTGGTGATTTCAAGTCTCTGATGAGACCTCACCCCCACCCTGCCTGGCAGGCTATGTAAAAAGTGTGAAAACTATATTATAACCTTCAGAAGCATTTCCATCCAGTTGATTAAAAGGAATAATTAATGTGATAAGCAACTGCTACACTCAGTTATGTGGAACAGCTCATTCCCCTAGGAGGCCGGCTACCGCAGCGCTTGAATGGCACAGGGCACCTAGCAGATGCTAAGGAAGAATCTGTGGAAGCGCAATGGGCGGAAATGTTTCTCCTTTGCTGGAGACTGGGAACGAAAAATCCAGACGAACGAGATTTTTAGAAATTTAGCTGCTACTCCAAGCCATCAATAATATGACCTAAATTGCCTTTTCCAGCTCTCTTTCTCCTTTACATTTTAAAAATGTTTATTTATATTTGAGGGGGAGGGGAGGAGCAGACAGAGTGGGAGACACAACTGGAAGCAGGCTCCAGGCTCCGAGCTGTCAGCACAGAACCCGACACTGGGGCTCGAACTCACAAGCCATGAGATCATGACCTGAGCTGAAGTCGGACACTTAATTGACTGAGCCACTCAGGCACCCCAGCTCTATTTCTCCTTTTCTTTTTATATATCCCTTCAATCTGCTTTTTAGAAAAATTTATTTATTTTGAGAGAGAGAGACAGAGAGAGTACAGGTAAGCAGTGGGGGAGCAGAGAGATAGAGAGGGAGAGAGAGAGAGAATCCCAAGCAGGCTCCCCACTGTCAGCACAGAGCCCAATGCAGGGTTTGATCCCACAAACCGTGACCTGAGCCAAAATCAAGAGTCAGATGTCCAACCGACTGAGCCACCCCCAGGCGCCCCCAGCCTGCTTTTTTCACTTCCATCCCTTGGATATACTGTCAGCTCCCCTGGAACAAAAGCCCACTCTTCCCATTTCTGCATATCTGAATCTGGTCTATTCTTTAAGGTCCAGCCGACAGTCACCCCTTCTAGGAAGCCTCCCTGCCCTGTCATCTGAATACCCTGTCACACCACCTCTGAGCTCACCCTCATCATCGCCCTGGCCTACAACGCGTCCTGCCACCTTGCATGGGTATCATGAGTTGGGCAGAGAGTGCCTTGCGTGTCACTCTCTGTCATGGGTTCCCCCATGCTTGTAGAGTGAGTGGCAGGTTCTCGTTCATTTGCTGTAGTGGCTCTGTGATTACTGTGACGAGGAAAAACAGGAATGACTCAGTGTGCCACCTCTTCTCTCCTGGCTCCCTGATGGGGACTCTAGCTTTGCCAGCCCATTCCCCACCTTCTCGAACTGCATCTGATAACCTCTCTTACGTCCATGATGCAGAATCTGGAGAAAGGAGTGAAGGTGTGAGGGTTGAGGGCTGGGTGGTGGAGTCTGGAAGGTCTGGGAAGGTGAAGGAGGGGGAGTGGAGGGGAAGGCAGGGGTTCCCGGGCGCAGAGACGGGATTTCAGAGGCCTTGCTGTTGGCTATGCGACCCTTTCATGTTGGAGAGATACAAGCGAGAGTGTGAGTGAAGTTGTCGTTTGCCAGCTGGAGTCTATAAAACTAGAAAGCTCTCAGAGACTGGCCCTCACAGGTCACAGGCTGCAGAGCATTGTGGCGAATGTTAATGTTGTTCCCCGAATCCTCAAGCTTTGGGAATTAGATATTACGTGTTACAGATCTTGCCTGCTCTCCCGGCACAGCTCCGACAGAATTAAACTGTGACCTTCTCTTTGGGTGGGATTTGGGGGGTAGGTGGAGGTGTGGGGAGCATGTGAGCATTTGATACCAGAATGTTCTGATGCCCCTGGAGCAAGGCGTTAGGGAGGGTGGTTGAGGGGGCTGAAGCACAGCTGCAGAGCAGGTTCTAGGGCTGCTCGGGCCTCCAGTGCCCTCACCTGTAAACGAGGGAGGTGGCCGATTGAGACCTAAGGTCCCTTCAGGTTCTGTGATTCTCTGGGACCTACTGAGTGCTCACCCTATGCTGTGTGTTCTGTGATTCTCTGGGACCTACTGAGTGCTCACCCTATGCTGTGTGTTCTGTGATTCTCTGGGACCTACTGAGTGCTCACCCTATGCTGTGTGTTCTGTGATTCTCTGGGACCTACTGAGTGCTCACCCTATGCTGTGGATATGGTGCCCCTCCTCCCAGAGAGGCCGGGCCTTCCCCGTGGCACGTTCAGCTGGGTCACAAGGGAGCAGGGACGGAGTCGTGTTGTGGGTTTGGCAGGCAGGACAGGGGAGGGTGCGGCAGGGGAAAAACTCTGTAGGGACCTGGGCTTCGGAGAGGAGGTGGGTGTGTGGTGGGGGTGCTGACTGCCAGGGTTGTGCGCCCCACAAGCCGGAGTGTACCGAGACACGGAGAGTGGTGGGCCAGCCGTCGTCCAGCACGGGGCCGTGGTCTGGGTCCTCCAGGGAATACTCAACTGAGAAGGTCACCGGCTTCACATAGTCAGCAGTGTCCTGTGTGGGAGGAGATGAGGGCCCGGGCATAGTTGGTAAAGAAGGGGACGCTTAGAGATGCCCACAAAATCTCCCGTGTGGACCCCGGATGCTGACGCGAGTGGCTTCTTTGTATCAAGGCGGCAGCTCTTGAACTGGACTTGCATCCCCGGCGGTGGGGAGGGGGTGGCAAAACCCTGAGTGCTGAGCCCAGCCCCTAGTTTTCTGACGCTGGCGGGTCTGGCCTGGGGCTTGGAAACATGCATTGCTAACGGGTCCCCATATGACTGGGGATGCCACTGGCCCGGGGGACCACACTTTGAGAACCAGGACA
Organism: Crocuta crocuta; assembly: GCF_008692635.1. Classification (NCBI taxonomy): domain Eukaryota; kingdom Metazoa; phylum Chordata; class Mammalia; order Carnivora; family Hyaenidae; genus Crocuta; species Crocuta crocuta. Next base: position 6,039,094 of record NW_027527920.1, on the reverse strand, counting down.
CAAACACCTCAGAGGGGGGCCACGTTATTAGCTGACACAAGGACTTCCCATATCCATTCACTTCTCTGGCTTGTGGCCTCTGAGAAGCCCCCCACCCCCCAAGGCTGGAGCACTGGTCTGGGTATTTGGAGTTTCCGGATGAGGCACACGTCTCATCCTCTTCCTCATCCGTGCACTCAGTCACCAGGCCACCACGGGTTCCCCGTCTGGGCCAGGCCGACGGCTCTCACTTCCTCCTCACTGCTTGTCCCCACTACGGGACTGTCCTACCTGGTGGTTCATCTTTAACTGATGCCTGATTCCATCCCCTCCAGCCATGGCCCCCACCAGCCGACCCCCCATTCCCTTCATGAGCCTTCACTGAGCCCACCTCCCTCCTCAGATTTCACCCTCCTCTAAGGGAACAGCGGGCATTGGAGAGCAGGGGAAGAAGGGATTTTGGAGGCGGGTACCTCGAGGTGGTAGATAGTGTGGCCCAGTAGGGCATGAATATGGGGGGCGGGGCAAGGTCTGGGACTCTGTTCCCCGGCGGGGCCTCTGCAGGCCTGCGAGGGGCCTGGAACCAGCCTCTCCCATGGCAGCACCTCATTCCACTGTGTGCCCTCCCTGTTTGACCTTGGTCTCTGCTGGTGGGGCCGCCGGGCGTCAGGCTCACCAGGACATGGAAGCTGATCCGCTCACAGAGCTGCTGGCTGGAGGAGAGCAGGGCAGCTCGGTTGGTGTACCGGTCCCCGCCCTCGTCCAGATGGGCCCGCGGCGTGTACCGCCTCTCATCCATGGTGGCATTGTATGTGATGCCTGGAGGAGGGACACGGCAAGACCATGAAGGTGGAGCCACAGCTGCACCCAAGACTCCGCCGGTCTTTTAAGAGAGCCTCCGGAAAGCCAGGCTCCTTCAGGAAGCCCTCCAGGCTGGCCGGGGAAGAGCTGCTCTTCTCTTCTCATGAGGCCCTAGTGTGGGGTGGGAAACTCCAGTGCAGGGAAAGAAGGGGCAGGTGGGGCTGCCAATGAAGGGAAAGAGCAAGAGACAGAGATGCAGGAGAAATGACCATGGTGGAAGAGAGCGAGAGGCCAGGGTGACGCCCTCGTTCACCTGCAGCCCTGGATGGCCCCACCTTTCCCTTCCCAGGTCCTGGCAGGCATGGGTCAGCCTCCACAGGTGCGGTTCCCACCCCAGGAGCCTTCCCACCAGCTGCTCTCACCTGAGACTCTATCTGCCCTGGGGTTTAAAGCCCGCAGCCTCCTTCCCTTTAACTGGGCTAATCTTTTGCTAAGTCCAGGAAAGGCTTCATCTCTCCCCCTGTACCCCAGCCAGCCCTCCGGGTGCACCAATGCCTTGCACCTTTCTCCTTTTATAGACAGAAGTTGGAAGAACAGCACAGCCACCCAGGCTCACCTTTACCTCTCCCCCACCCATCCAGGTGGGCCCTGCTCCTTGGCTGAGAAGCTTTCAGAAATCCCGATGTCCTGCATGGGCCCCAGTCCGGTCCCAAAACCTACAGCTGCCACTTCCTGGGGCCATGTGGGTCCAGGGCTGCCGGGAGTAGGTGTCTGGCTCAGAGGGAAACTGCCCTGCCCTAGACTCATACCCACTGTGAGCTGTGACCACTGCTACTGGGGTTTCGTCTGTCTGACCCTCCTGTTTCCTGCTTCCCCTCCTGGGTCTGACTCTTCCTCTGCATCTCGGCTGCCCCCGTTCCCTGTGTTCCTCCAAACTTTGCACCCCAACTATTTCCCTCTTCCCCTGGCCTCTCCCCTATTGGTCACTGCTGCTCACTGCCACCCCCGCCCTGGCATGATATCCCCTTTTGGCTCCTTGGAATTAGATCATCGAATGCAGTCATCAAGGTGGCTCAAGGTGTGACCTGGCACTTAAAACCTATTTCGGTGAAAGCCACGTTTTGAAACAGAACCACCCCGAAGCCCACAGGGGAGATCGGGGCTGGGGGAGCAGGGAGAGGCCTGGTTTACCGACTGTGTCCGTTTTGAAATGGGGTGCCAGGAACACGGGTGTGAAGCAGAGGAAGGCAGCCAGGCAGGTGGCGTCCCTGCCGCTGCGTTTGCAATCCCTGTGGAAGATGTTGATCTTGGACGGCTCGAAGTGGAGGCTGGCGTTGATCTGAACCACAGNGGGGGGCGGGGGGGGGAGCAGGGGAAAGGGAAGCAGATGGAAATGGAATCTGGAAAATCTTGAGGCCCCAGATGTTAAGGTACTGGGCAAAACAATGACGGGTGGGTGGAGGGCAGGCACATGGCTCTTAGAGGCACCTCTTCATCATTGCCCTGGGGGGCATTGCCCCTGGGACAGCCATTAGAATAATCTGGAGAGCTGTAAAAAACCCTGATGCCCAATTTGCCCTCCAGAGCAAATGGAATCAGAATTGGCATCAACATGTCCAAAGGCAGTGCTTCTCAAATTTTAATATGCTTGCACACCTCTGAGGGATCATTAAAATGCAGATCCCCACCCAATAAGTGGGCACCGGTTCTGTATTTCCAGTAAGCCCTGGGCGAAGCTGTGGCTGTCGGCCCAGCCCCAAGCTTTGAAGAGGAAGGCGCGTAAGCTCCCAGGTGATTGCCATGTGTGGCCCTTAAAGCAGAAAACCATTCGCTGTTCTAGAGATTCCCCAACTATCCACGCCACACGACCCTCTCCAAGCAGTCATGGAAATACAAACGTATTCTGCTATGGGTCTAAGAAACACATAATCAGAGAAGGAAATGTACCAAGTGCCTCTCCACACCACACATTTATATAAAAAGAAGGAAGCGTAGCGAGATCTATGCTAATGCCCTGCGCTTAGCATAAGGAAGCTGGTGTCCACCCTGCGCTGGGCCCTGGAGAGGGGGGAATTGGGTCTCGGTTCCACTGGTTCCTCATGGACCTTCGGCAGGTCACATGACCTCTCAGAGGAGGAGGTGAGAGTCAAAGGAGGTGTGAGGGGGCCCTTTGTGTCAAGTGTAGAGTGTTTTGTGAGCATAATAGCTTCTGTTAGTGGTTCTCAAACTCAGCTGCCTGCTGGAGACAGATACCTGGGGCATCTTTAAAGTTTACTGCTTGTCTGGGCCCCTTCCCTAGGCGTTCTGGTTTACGTGGTCTGGCTAAAGCCTGGGCTGCAAGAGTTTGAAAAGCTCCCCATTTTCTGACAACATGGATGGCTGTAGAGGGCATGATGCTAAGTGAAATAAGTCAGACAAAGACAGATACCCTGTGACTTCACTTATGCGTGGAATCTAAACAGCAAAACAAACGAATGAACAAATAAAAGGCAGAATTAGACCTATAAATGCAGGGAGCAAACGGAAGGATGCCAGAGGGCAGGGGGAGGGGCAGTGGGGCAGAATGGGGGAAGGGGAGAGGGTGGTACAGGCTGCTGGTTGGGGAATATATACGAGGCTCCCCCACATACGCTGCTCTCCCTCCTCGCCCTGCAGTGGTCTCTTGCAAGATGCAGAGGTGTATCCTGCCTCACTGGAGAGCAAGACCGTGAGGCTTGGCTCACACCTGCTCCCCTTTCCTGCTTCAGCATCCCAGACCCTCCCCTCTGCCTCTGGGATGAGGCCCTTCCCCAAGCATTAGCATGGGCTCTAGTCTGAGGCTCTGTTCTCTAGGGAACCAGAGTGAAGCCATCTCCCAACAGGGCTGTAATATTCTTGATGACTGAGAGTATGTCCACTCCTTTATTCCCACCCCCCGGGGAGTCGTTAGGTTACCTCTGTTTCATGCCTTTTTTAAATAGTATGAAAAATGAGTCTGTGTTTATATAAAATTACATCCAGGTGGAAAAAGATGGGTTGGAAATAGGCCAAAAGGCTAACAGTGGTGATGTTAAGTGGATGAAGCCCTGAGCGATTTTTTTCTTTACTTTACAATTTTCTTTAAGTTATTGGATTTATAATGAAAAATAGCTCATCAACATATATGAACAATTAAACCTTTTTCTGTCTCAAAAGGTAGACAACATATCCCATGGCAAAATATACCGACTTTTAGAAAGCTCCTTTTTTTTTTTTCAGCTGTAGACTGTTGGTGCTAAAGAGAGGCCCTGAGTGCAGATGGGTGGTAAATATCTGATGGGCTTGTGTAGGAATGAGACCCTGAGAAAGGAAAGAAGAAGTCCAAAAGGGTTTGGAGGAAAGAAGTCTCTGTATTCTGCAATGATTCTTTCACAGTAGGGGAAAAGGGAGACGTGCCAGCTGATAAGAATATCCTTAGCCTGTCCTTTAAGTGGCTTGAAAAGCTGAAGCTGAAGAAATGCCCAAACAGCCAGAACTTTTAGGACAAATTCTAAGAGGGGCTTTTGGACACTCTAATCTTAGAACTCTGTTGGGAAGAGGGATTTGGACATCAAGAGGCTTACAGTGATTCCACAGAAAGGAAATTTGTAATCACAAAAGGATTAAGCATGGGGTGAGTTTGGCTGACAATGATTAAAGACAAAGGGACAAAGGTCCCGGAGAATATTTTTAAAACCCAGTGTCTGGGTGCCTGGGTGGCCCAGCCAGTTCAGCATCTGACTCTTGGTGGCTCAGGTCATGATCTCAGGGTCGTGGGAGGATGGAGCCCTGTGTCAGGCTCTGCATTGAGTGTAGATCCTGCTTAAGATTCTCTCTCCCTCTGTCCCTCCTCCCTGCTCTCTCTCTCCCTCTCTCTCTAAAATAAATAAAAACAACAGACACCCCCCCCCAACCCTGGTGTGTCCATCCTGACCCTCAGTGGAGCCCGAGAGCCAAGAAAAGCAGAGGAACCCACCACAAAATCACGGCATTGCCAAGGGCGCCCACCGCCAGGTCGACCAGCCCATCCTCGTTGAGGTCCAGTTGTCCGTGGATGCTGCAGCCAAAATACTGGAGGCCGGGAACCAGGTCGGAGGCGGCGATTCTCTGCAGGCAGTGGGAAGAGAAAGCCAGGCATGGGCACTGCCCACACAGCGCAGGGCAGGACAACCCTCAGGGAAGCTATAGTTGGGAGCGTGGGAGAGAGCCCCTTTGGAGCCATCAGGAAGCTTCCCCCAGCCCAAAGCCCAAACAGACCCCTCTCGCGGTCTGTTACAGCACCTACTGTCAAGTCATTCTTTTGGATTGAGATATCGCGTCTTAAAAGGGTTCCCCCACGGTACCTGGCAGGTTACCCATCAGTCTCTCTGACTGTGGTGTGTTAGGCTACCTTACTAGGAAAGTATGCAGGCAAATATGAGGACCCTGAGGGCATGGGGCCTGAGATGGGTCCCTCTTGAGGCGGGCAAGGTTTCCAGCATGTGGCATTTCCTGAGAAGAGCAAGCCCACGTGGGAATTCTCCACTCTCTGACAACCGCCTGCACCTGTGCGCTGGGGGAGTGAGGTTACGGTGCCTGGGGTTTTGTTGTTGCAGGGGGAGATACAGCTACCCAGGGAGAGGGTGTCGCAGGGGTGATGGGAAGGTCCCGAGGACAGGTGCACCCATTTCAAAACCCTGAGTTGAGGCCACTAGAGCTGGGCCAGACCGGAGTCCTTTCCTGCAGGAGGACACGGAGGAGACCCCTGAGCCACCAGGACTCCTGGTCCAGCCCCAGCCTGGACGGGAGCGGCACCTGCTTCGGAGTCTTTAGGAGGCTGGCTCGGAAGCCGTGGAAGATGTAGACGGCTCCTCCGTGGTGGTCCTCCAGGGGTGCTCCCACCACCACGTCGTTGTAGGAATCTTGGTTGAGGTCCCGAACCGAGGCGATGGAGGACCCGAATCGGGCATTCTGGTAGCTGTGGGCATCCTTCAGTGTTCCGTTATAAACAAATCGGTTCTGCAACACCAGGGGTGGAAAAAGGCTCCGGCTCAGGGGCAAGGGCCCTCAAGGTCACGGTCCCCTCTGGTCTGCAGCACCTGGTCCCCACCCCATTTCCCCTGGAATTCCTGCTCTCCCCGGCCTGGCTCAGTGGGTGGGCGCTGGCCGCTCTGGTGGAGCGGAGGCAGGGGCTAGGCGCCTCGGAGGGCTCCTCCCCCACCCCCCGCCCCCCGCAGTAGTACCTGTCTCAGGTTGTAGACGTACACCCGGCCCCGCTCTCGGCCCTCGCTGAAGTACATGGGGGCGCCCACTAGCAGGACGTCAGTCACCCCGTCGCCGTCGATGTCCACCGAAGTGATCTCGCTCCCGTAGTAGGAGCCTATCTGCAGCACAGGGGTGGGGGAGGGCAGTGGGCGGGGCTGCGCAGGCAGCTGAGCCCGCCCTTCCGCTCCGAACTTGGGTCAACAAGGACAGGGCCCTCCCCTCCTCACCCTCCTCTACCCTCCCGTGGGCCGGACTCACCTATTTTCACCTCGTCCCATCTTTCCCTTCCCTCTTTCCTCGTGTGTGTGTGTGTGTGTGTGTGTGTGTGTGTGTGTATTTATTTTNGCAGGGGAGGGGCAGAGAGAGAGAGAGAGAGAGAGAGAGACAGAGAATCCCAAGCAGGCTCCAAGTTGTTGGTGTTGAGCCCCACTTGGGGCTCAATTTCATGAACAGAGATCATGACCTCAACCGAAATCAAGTCAGATGCTTAACTGTCTGAGCCACCCAGGCGGCTCTCCTTTTTTAAAAAAGTGTTTTTTATTTTGAGAGAGAGACAGAGCAGAGAAGGGGCAGAGAGAGAGAGAGAGAGGAGAGAGAGAGAGAATCCCAAGCAGGCTCCATGGTATCAACACAGAGCCGGATTTGGGGCTCCAGCCCATGAACCGAGATCATGACGTGAGCCAAAATCAAGAGCCAGATGCATAACTGAGCCACCCAGGCACCCCGTCCCTCTTTTCTCCTTCTGTCATCCCACCCCCCTCCACCTCGTCTTTCTTTCAATTGGTTAATTTTATGGATTGCCATTTATTCTGTTTGTAAGCAGCATGTTATCGTGGCAAAAATGAGCGAAATTAGAAAAAGGTATGAAGAAGAAAATAAAAGTCACCCATTGTCTGAACATCCGACTATGACTCCCATGCTATAACCTTTTAGTGTATTTTCATCGAGTCTGTTTTGTCTAGAGTGTGTGGCTTGTTTACGTGTGTGTGTGTACGGTTTAATTTTACAATCTGGGATCATACTATATACACAGCTTATATATGATTTTTAAATACAGTAATGGATCATGAGCACTTTCTCCATCATGTCCTACAACACGATCACTGGCAGTTTTATATTTCAAATTAAGCATATGTGCCACATGTATAATCAATTCTCTTGTTGGACATTTGGCTCATTTCAACTTTTTAAAAATATTTTGAGTTTATTTATATTTTGAGAGAGAGAGAGAGAGAGAGAGAGAGAATCCCAAGCAGGCTCCGTGCTATCAGTGCAGAGCCAGACGCGGGACTCGATCCTGAGAACTGTGAGATTATGGCCTGAGCCAAAACCAAGAGTTGGACACTTAACCCACTGAGCCACCCAGGTGCCCTGAGGCTCATCTCAAATTTTAATGTTACAAATATCCTGGGATTAGCAGCTTGGATGGGAGATGATGTTTTCTTCTCAGCATGTGAGCTGAGCCCTCTGTGTTCCTCTCTCACCTTGGGGGCCTTGCCCCCCACTTCAGCGAGAGGGCCGCCCACCTATTCAGTCAGAAAGCTGAGGGTCCTTCCCAGCTCCACTGCCACCTCTCCCACTCACAGCTTCCCAGAGAGCCCTGCCTGGTATGCACCAAACACATCCTGAGTCCGTCTTCTTCCCTCCCGTGCTGCCTCTTCCCCAGGAGAGGCACCTGCTGAAGGCCCCCCGCCCACCCCCTCTAGTCCACCCCCGTGGGCGGCCAGAATGGCTTCTAGAAGCAGACTACACCACTCCTTTGCTTTTGGAGGGGTGCAGGGGAAAGTCCAAATTCCTACCGTGTGACCCTGCTGGACCTGCCTCCCTCTCTCCCTGGCCTCTGCCTCCCCCTTGCCCCCCGCCTCCCCACACCTCCAGGTTCCCACACTCACTCCTGACATTCCCAGTGATTTCTTCCAAAGCCCCAGGCCATGGCTGGGTTCCAGGCTTCCTTCTGCACATTCTTTTCTCTTGTCTGCCCCGCTCCCCCCGCCGTCTCTACCACCCTCAGGTCACTTCCTGTTAGAAGCTGGCCCCGGCCTGCAAGGGGTGCCCCTCCACAATCACCCCCGGCCCTGTACTAGCACCTGTTTGCCACCCCTGCCCAAGAGTGGCATGCTGTGCCTGCTGCGTCCCCTCCAGGCCTGGGCATAGATAATAATATAACAGATATAATAAATGTTTATTGGACCAATGGATTGCTTAGGAAGGATGGAGTCCCTCCCAGAGACAGGCCTGTGTGACACGCTTTAGAGCCTCAGGTTAGCTTGTGTGAGCCTCATGCTACCTTAGGAGAGATCACCATCCTCATTTTACAGGGAACGAACTGAAGCTCAGCGAATTTGAGTTACTTGCCCAAGGTCAGAAGGCTGGCCGCAGCCAAACTGTGTTCAAACCCGGTCTGACACCCGAGCTGGTGATACTCCCTCCCCCGGCCACCTCCTGGCCTAGGGTGCTTTCAGGAGAAATCCATCCTCCAGGATTAAAAGCCTTTAAGTGAGGAGAAAGAGAGAAAATGCAGAAGAGAGGAAAAGGGAGATCTAAACACAGGGTGGGGGAGGGAAGAGATATCCCTACCTAAAGCAATTAAGAGGCAGACAGAGAGCAAATAAGGGAGGAGTGGGGGGAGGCATTTGTCTAAATATGTGGCCTCAGCTATGTGGGTCACGGTGATTTGGAATCCACTTAATTTAGCTGCCTTCAGCACTGCGGTTTCTCGTTCGGATGTTGGAGGCGGAACCGGGCAGTAAAAATGTCATAAATTCATCAGCAAATTCCCTCCAGCTCTCAAGGTCTAGCCTTGGATTCCTGGAAGAGCCAGCACTGGGCAGAGTGTGGGCAGGGACGGAGCAGTGCCCGGGGTCTGCCAGGGCGCTGGAGATGGGAGGGGGAAAGAGAATCATGGCTTCCTGCAGCTGGAGGGACTTCTGTTAGGGACCCAGGGAGGAGCCTGTCCTCATGGAGACAGGCCAAGGACAGGGGGCAGGGCTGTTCCTGGGCTCCACAGAGCCGAGGCTGAGCTGGGAATGACGGGAAGGGCCTGGCTAGGGCCCAGCCCACGCCCAGGGTGCTGTGGATGCTGAGTGTGGCCAGGTCAGGGTAAGGGTGGGGGAACCTGGTTTGGGGCTGTCAGGGGTCAGGAGGCAGTAAGAGTCCTGGATTCTAACCCTGACCCAGGCTTGAATCCACTGCATAACCTTGGAAAAGGGATGTGGTGTCTCAAGAACAGTTTCCCTCCACTGTTGGAATGACTTGGATCAGAAGAATCCTGTCTCCCGATCTTTCTCACCACGGACTCTTATCAGAGCTTTTCAGTTGGCATTTGTGACCACCCAACATGAGACTCTTAGCAACACAGTCTGGTTCCCACCGCAGCCCAGGCGGGGCAGTGGCACTGACGGCTGGACCCCTCTGCGCTCTTGCCATTCCAGGCACAGGGAAGGAGCCTGCGTCCTGGTGAACCCATGGGGCCTCGCTGTGGGTGCGTGTGCAGATGCTCCTCCTTCTGGGAGCATGAAGGTGGCGTGAGACGCATGACCATCCCCCTGGGGTGTCTAGGGGCCCTGGGGGCCCTAGCTGGGAGGCCTAGGTGCTGCCTCTACCCCTGAACTCTGGACGTGAACAGAGAGAAGCTGGCAGCCAGGGGCAGAGGGCTGGCAGTGCCACAGAAAGAGGCAAGCACATTGTCCCGGGCCCTGGCTGTCACAGGGGCCTGGCTTTCTGGGGATGAGGCGGTCCAGCCCCGAGGCTGGTGTGACCCCCAGCCCGGAAGGATGGCTGAGGAGGAGGAGCTGAGCTCTGGTGTCCCCTCCAGCCCAGCCTTGCCCGCGTGCCCTCCCTCTCCCCCGCGCCTGCCCCCACCCAGTCTCTCCCTCCGTTACCTGCTCACCCCTCAGGGCCTGGTGGATGGTGAGACTGCGGTTGTTGTGCATGGTGAACAGGATGGCTTTGCCCGTGTGGTTGAACCGGGGCGCTCCCGCCACGTACACCCGCCCCTGCCTGGAGGACACGACCGACGTGACTGTGTACCCTGCCACAGGAGGAAACAGGCTGGTCTCGGCCCCAGCTCCTGGGTTGCGCCTGAAGACGGGCCAGCCCGGGGAGGGTCGAGCGGAGGCGAAGCCGCGGAGTGGTGTTTCCCAGGAACAACGGGGGAGGCCTGGGAGAGGGCTCAGGAGGGGGGTTTGGAGGCTGGGGAGAACTCACGTGCCCCTCCCCCCCCACTGGAGGGGGCCAAGGAAGCCAGGTGGGGCTACAGGCACTGCCGACCTGGGACCTACATGTGCCCTCCTTCACCCGCACCCCCGAGACGCGCGTGAGGGAGCAGGGAGGAGGGAGGTGGTGAACCCCGGCTGCGATTCTTTCCGTGTTGGGGAGGCTTTGATTTTGATCTCCACCAACTGTCTCTCTCAGGGACCTGCTAGTGTCCTCCTCAATACTGCAGCCTGCTGCTGGGCAGTCTGGAAGAGTACAGCATTGGCCGTCCAGGTGTAAGGAGCCGCCTCCTGGGCATCACCGTGGGGTCCCCGCGACTCTTGTGGCCCCAGAGCTTTGCGGCCTCCAAGGACGGAGCCCCCTCCTCTCGGTCCCACACAGACACCACGTATAGAAGGAGGAAATGGGAACCGGGAGCTCTGTTGGAAAGGCCGCCAATCCGCGTTCTCAGGATGGCTTTGCCCCATGGCTACCCAGCACCCCAGAGCCCCACTTTCTGCCAGACGGTTGGGACCGGATCCCAGATGCCTTGTCAGTGGTTCTGGGCAGTGTCCTGGCAATGGGATGTCTCTTTCTGCCATGTGCCCGTGTGCCCGTGTGCGTATGTGGGCAACACCGCCACTTCGGTTCCACCAGTGGCCTCTATAGTGGCTGCAGGATGCATAGACGGGGTTGATTCAGTGGCTGGGAGAAGGGGTGCAGAAGGGTGAGCTACTCTGGTTCCAGACACAGTGTTTTTGACTCTTAAAGGTATCTCGTGGGAAATGGGCTTGAAGGTGAGGCCAGAGTATTGCATAAGCTGACACGGCAGTGTGTTAACACAACCACAAACACACGAGGGCAGGGTGGGATCAGCCGTGGAGAGAGGGGCCGAGGTTGCTTCTGAGCCCTCAGTGCTACAGCTGAAAATGTTCTCAATTAGCCCTGGGCTTTGGGCTTCCTAAGAAGGAGCCACAGCGGTGGTCGTGGGAGGGGCTTGGGGGTCGAATGTCCTAGGGACAGGCGTGGGCCGCCTCTCAAAGCAACAGGCCGCACTGAGAACTTCCTGCTTCCCACAGTCTGCTGGCTATAGCTTCAGTTTCCATGTGGTCCTTTGGCCAGCAGGCAGGGCCATCCTGAAAGCCGGACAGGCCTCCCAGAAGGCCTGACAAGATGACGGGGGAAGACCCATGGCCAGAAATCCATACAGCTTCCTTGTGTGGAGGCTGAGAGCCTGGCCTCCCGGTCTCCTCCCTCCAACCCCCTCTCCCTTGGGGCACATAGGAAGGAATCTTCCAGAGACCTCAGACACTACCCTCATGGCTGAGCCCCAGAGGGAGGAGGAAGGGAGAAAGGCGGCAACTGTGGGCAAGGCAATAGTAGATAGTATTTCTCAGTCTGGTGCTACCCCAGCAGGGTCCCCTGGGAGGTGGAGGACAGATATGCTGGGCCAGGAAGAGGGGGATTCATCCTGCTGCCCCTCACTCAGATACCTTCACTATCTCCCTACTACTAACCTGAAAAGGCTCCAACTCCTTACCCTGGCATTCAAGGCTTCCCGCAGCAGCCTGCACTAACCTGCCTTCCCCTTTCCCCTCCTGCTGCACCCCTCTGCTCCAGCCATCCAGGGCTACTTCCTGTGTCCCGGCCCCACCTAGCACTTTCCATACCTCCCTCCTTTGCTTGGACCGTCTTGGTTTATTGAGCCTTTCCCTGTCTCTGAGACCTGGTGTCAGCCCCAGCACATGCGCAGTGGGGCCCAGAGTGTGCCCACCACCGGACCACGACCACCCACAGCACTGGTCCTGCTCACTTGGGCCCTGGGCACCGCTGTTACCTCCCAGTTATTTAAGGCTTCACGGCCCCTGCACCCCCATCCCTTCCTTGGTGTCTCCACTTCTGGCACCAGGCTGAGCGCGTGGGAGGAGCACAGTCAATCACGACTGATTTGCATTAAAGGGGTGCTCCCTTTTGTTCTTCTGATACCTTCTCCAGTGTCTGAGCATTTGCCAAGGCGGGAACTGCAATCTCTCCCTTCCTTTTTATGCCTGTGGCTCCACTTGCATTATAATTTGTCTCTGTGCACCTGTCTCTCCCTGACTGGCTGGGGAGCGGCTGGAAGGCAGGGGCTGGGTCCTGGGTCCTGCTTACACCGCGCTCTGAGGGCATCGGCCTCAGGTGCTCCTTGCGAAGTTAGGGTTTAATATCTGTCGCATTGAAGAGCCCAGGCCCTAGGGCCAGGTACCGGTGGGGAACCTCTAGGGCCCTACACTTCTGGATTTCCCAGGCAAGTCCTGATCCCAGCCTTCTGTCCCTGTGGTCAGCTCAGGGTCCCAAAGTTGGGGATGGAAAGTGGGGTGACCCCAGGGTGGGCAGTGTCATAGGCAGGTGCGTGGCTCAAGAGCTGAGGGACAAAGATGGGGATGACATGGAACCTTAGAGAAAGGACAGACATGTGGATAGACAGGCTGACTCTGGGTGGCCCAGGTTCATGGAGGAGTGGGGTCCAAGGAGGCATTAGTGATGAGTGATGTCACAGATGGTGGACTTGGCTCAGAGACAACGGGAGCCCTGGGCATTCACCCCTGCTGCCCTTCGCTCGGGCTCAGTGCTTTAGAAGGGGATCAGCCCCGGCAGCGTTGGCATGGATAGCCAGGACCACTGTGCTTACAGAACTGGAGACGACTGGGGTTCACTGGGTAGGGCCTCACCGCTGGGACCTATCACCATCAGGCCAATAATTTGTGCTGCTCTTTTTTCATTGTTTTTTAAGTTTACTCACCGATTTTGAGAAAGAGGGAGAGACAGGGAGTGCGTGCACGATCAGGGGAGGGGCAGAGAGAGAGGGAGAGAGAGAATCTCAAGCAGGCTCCACACTGTCGGCAGAGCCTGATGCAGGGCTCAATCCCACAAACCTTGAGATCATGACCTGAGCGGAGATCAAGAGTCAGATACTTAACTGACCGAGCCACCCAGGCGCCCCTGTGCTGCTCTTTAATGTCTGCTTCCAAAGTGCTTCCTGGGAAGTGACTTCTGCCTTGATTGTGAACATTAATACATAAAAATGAGTCTGGACTTCTCCTTGACTTGCATGTTGCCTTGGGAGGCAGCTCTCAGTGTGCCCAAACCCTAGTTAAGGCAGAAGATTTGAAGATGCACCAACAGCTGACCTCGTATCTAGAAGCATCAACTGAGATGCATTTCAGGTACAGGTACTTTGCTTATCATGTATTCTACCTGTTCGTTGAGCGCCTATTGTGTGCCTGGCATGGTGCCAGGGGTGGTGGATGCCAGCCTGAAGAGGCAGCGGCCCCTGACCTGTGCCTGGATGTTCACAGAATATTCACAGACAGGCCCTTGCTCCACACGGGGGCAGATTCCCCTGGCTCCCTCCTTGCCTGCATCCATTTGCCACACTCAGCTGGGGCTCTTACCTAAATAGGCGCCATGATTCTTGAGCTCCTCAGGGAATTCCTTCAGGTAGGACTCACGGAGAGGAATGACCTTCCCACCACTGGTCTCCTTCAGCACGGCTCCATTCCAGTCATAGGCGCCAACGGCTCCCAGCAGAATCCCATCCTGACATTGGGGAGGAGACACACATCAGCTCGTGTCCCCCGGGGGCCTCTCCCTGGGAGGCCACAACCGGGTTCTACACAATGAAGCACCCACCAGCCTCCGTGGGCACCTTCCCCTACATTCATTATTTAACTAACTTCCAGGCAGGATTCTTGACTTTTGAATGAGGCAGGGACCTTCCACCCTACCCTCACACAAAATGGGCCAAACAAAGGAATGTTCTAGAAATATACTCCACCTCTAGGACCAATTGCTCTTTGGGCTTCATAAGCCCTGTAGGAAATCTGTCACTGTCCCTTCCTTCTGTGGCACCTGACTTGCCTTCCCTGTGTGTAAATCTTACATCTTCATTTCTTCAGTAATAATTCACTGAGTATCTACTCTGTGCCAACCACTTGCTCAGTGCTGGGATACTGTCCATGCCCCTGCAGAGCTCAAAGTACAACACGAATGTGCAAGTTAACATAATAGTTACAAAGTGTCATAACTGCTATAGAAGATGTGGTAAATGCCACAGTGAGGGTTAGTCTAGATTGAAATGGGGGGGGGGTCAGGAAAAGCATTTTTGAGTAAGCGATGCTCACCCGGACACCTGGAGGGGGAGCGGACAAATGTGTAAAGGCCCTGCAGCTGGAGAGTTTAGAGGCATTGGTTTTAAGGAACTGAGAGTGGTTTGATGGGCTGGAGCACAGTGACAGGGCCCAGAGTGACTCTGATGAGGCTGGACAGATAAGCCAGGGCCACATCTGTGGCAGTCTGCACCCTGAGGAAGGGCACTTGTCTTTAACTGCAGGGTAAGTGGGTGCTGCAATGCTCAGGCAGGAAGACAGGAGCTCTGGCTCCCTGAGGGGCCGTCTCCCTGTCACTGACCCCAAGGCCACTCCTGACAGGTCCCCTCAGTCTCTGGGCTGCCCTACACCCTACCCACCACCACCGCACCTCCTCAAACAACCCGCAAAGCTGGTGGTTATAAGAAAACAAACAGCAAGCACTGGACGCCGGGGGCCACCTTCCTGGGTGACCTTGGTGATTCCTGGCCAGGCAGGTTGTACCCCGGCTTTGGGCCAGGAAAGCACTAGTCTCCTCCACTGAGCCTCCCTAATCCTGGCTGGTTGGCAGGATTTGAGGTTCCCCCACCACCTAGGGTCCAGGGCACCCCATCTCCCTTCACCTCCAATACAATGGTGCCCATAGAAAAATGTTTCTGGCCTTGGGACACTTAGGGCCATGGACGAGCAGGCGGGCAGCGTCACCCTGCGATAGTTTCACTGGGGGCAGCAGAGGGGGCAAGACTATGAACGTTTCTCTGACCTTCCATTTCTCATTTCCCAGGGGTCACTTTAAAGAGTGAAGTCGATCTTCGATAAGATTTAAAAAGTCTGAATTCTCTGGAAGCAGAGCCAACTGTTCAGATAATGTTTTTAGGACCATACTGGTTTCTGGAGTCTGATGTACTTGGTTGTGTTTAATGTCGCACTTTCTAATAAACTTCCTCCTACGAGTCTGTGTGAGCCTCAGCCTGGGTGCGTCTGGTGATCTGCTGGGTCAGAATCCGGGCCAGCACCTCAGAGTGCCCCCAGTCACGGCCGGTGCTCCTCACACGTCACATGTGCTCCCTTCTTTGCAAAGTACTCTCCATCCAGTCACCCATTTCTGAGAGACCAGCACGTCAGATACTCATTATCTTCACTTGACGAATGGCATCCAAGGTTCAGAAAGGGAGAGGGACTTGTCCGAGGCTGCACAGCAAGTTGGGGTGGGGCTGGGGCTTGGAGCAGGGTGGTGAGTTGGGCAGGGGAGAAAGAGCCACGGGCAGCCCTTGGACTTTGCTTCCGGTTTTCCATCGGGGCACCCTCTAAGAAGACAAGGATGTTTGGGCCGTGCCTCTCTCTCTCCTCCCTCTCTCTTCTGGCTGAATCCAAGTTTGCCACTGCAGGACCGGGCTTCTTGTTCAGGGAGAGGCCTTTGAAGATGAATTTTTGGCTTTGCAGGTGACTTGAAGTCTCCATGATATACTGAGGAGGACTCGGATTCTGCTGGGGAGGACCTGATGCTGACCCACCATATATGTATGTGTGGCTGGGAGATTCCACTGGACTTCCAGATTCGGCAGCATTGGGCTGGCTGATTGCTCACAGGCTCTTGCCTTACACTGTCTCACCCTGGCAATGCCCCTAGGCCTGTGCTCCCAGGGGGCGGCTCTTTCTCGGGAGGGCTCTGTTGCCAGGGAGAGCCTCGCTGGGGACAGCGGGGAGAGGGCTGGCCGGGAGGGGCAGGTGGAGCAAACCTCAGTATGGCACTATCCTTCTCCAGCTCAGGGAGCCTAGACATTTTGAATTTGGAAAAAAATCTGGAGCGGCAGGGCCCCCAAAAGGGCCAAAGCCTTGACAGAGGAAGCCAGGCATGTAGGCTCAGCTGGAAAACAAATAACAGGGCATTCCAGGGAAGAGCCTCGTCCCACACTCCAGTCCTGGCACTGGCTCCCTGATTTACGGCTTCCTTTCCCACGGGGCCATGTGAGCTCCCACCAGTATTGCCAGGGTGTGCCTGGGTGGCCTTGCACGTGGGCCCTTGGGACAAGCTGACTTTTCTAGCACCCAGTGCAGAAATGAGGACGCAGGCATGGTGGCCCTGAGCAGGTCCAAGGCCAAGTCTGTGCCCTCCCTATAGACAACCTGTACCCATATTCACTCGAGCACAGCACCTGCCATCTGATTCTGCTAGCTCAGCCATTAGCTGCCTCCTGACCTCACCCCTGCAGCAGTCTTGCCTCCCGAGCTGAGCTGAATGTTCCTGGTACATGTGACCATATCTCTCCAAACTGTGTTCCCAGCCAGTCCATGTTCCCCAGGGTTGGGTCACATCCCTAATACTTAGAAACAGCATTGGTTAGGGCAGTGGGTTCCCAAACATGAGGGGGTGCAGCTTAGCCCCCAGGCAATATTTGGCAATGACTGGAAACAGTTTTGGTTGTCACGGCTGGGGGTGGTGTTGGGGTCGGTGTGGCATCGGGTGGGGAGTGGCCGGGGCTGCCGCCTACAATACACAGGGCAGCCCCCCAGTGCAGAATTATCCAGCCCAAACTGTCAGTTGGGCTGAGGCTGAGAATCCTTCACCCAGTGGTTAGAGCGCGAAGTCTGGAGTCAGACATTCCTGAGCTCCAATTCCAACTCCAAAGCTTCTAGCTTTGTGACCTTGGGCAATCTTCTCTCTCTCTCCTTTCCTTCTTTCCTCCCTCTCTCTCTGTTGCTCTGTCTCAGCCTCAGCTGTAAATTGTTTTGTTGGGAGAATTAACATGTTTAATTTTTAGCACGATGCTTGGCAGCGGCAAGGACTTGGTATATAGTAGCTCCTCTCATTCTTTAATTCATCCATAAAGCACAGAGGATGCAGGAGTCAAAGAATCAGATCTCACGGTCAAGTTGGTGCTGCCGATGAGTCATTAGAGCGGCCTGAGGGGAGTGCCCTGGTGGAGGCAAGGGCAGCTTGTTTGAGGGGCCCGCAGGAAGATCCCCAAAGTGGCGGCAGCTGAGGAGGCAGGTAGAGTTAGGACAGGGTTTTAAGAAACCCTTACGTGACTTATTGGTAAGTATCAAAATGTACGCTTCTAGTCCTAAGCCTCAAGATTCAATTCCACAGATATTTTTCAGACATCTGCTCAAAGACTGAGAGGTTCCGAGAGGTTCAATGATTTGTCTGAGGCCGCACGGCCAGGCAGCGCTTTCTCCTTGCCCTGCACTAATGGAAGGAGAATACCAGGTGCCAACAATTCTTGGTTTTGGATAGACAGGCTGGTGCGGGCCGGTGGGGGCGCTGCTGGCGGTCCTGTGCGCTGAGTCCTGCCCTCCTCCCCAGACCCCCCATGGCTCCCCAGTGTCCACATGTCCATCATCTGAGTGACTGTAGAAGATTCAAGAGCCCCTCCAAAGACAAATACATCATGAAGAGGATGGATTATGCTTTTGCTAATTGCTCAGATTCTGTCATAGACGATGTATTTTTAACAAGCCCAAAGTGGAGCCTGAGGAAGGGATAAGGGCCAAGAGGCTTAGACGGGGTTGGGCAGGAAGCACCCAGAAATGAGGCTTCAATCTTCCTGGGGAAAGAAGCCCTTCACTGTGCTGGAAGCCAGTGGGATGGCAGGAGGTGTTGTAGGGAGCAAGGGCACACTGTACTTGACCGTTCATTTCTGATCGGTGGGTTGGTCGTCTCTGCTCGGGGATCCCCAGAACAAGGCATGGGTGTGGCGTGCTGGGTACCAGGGTGCAGCCTGAGACATGGGGCTGGGCTTTGGAGGACCCCAATGACGTGGAAATGATTCCTGCCACCAGGAGTCACTTGCGAACAATCTGGAACAGCATGCCAGTGGACCTTGGCTACCACATACAGCCCTCATGTAGCGGGGGTGGGGGGGGTGGGGTGCCTGAGGACAGGCCTGATTGCTGCCCTGGCTGGTGTGGAGGGGTCCATGGGTTAAGGTGATGTGGGTGTAGGAAGGGTTTACAGCCTCTAGGTACCAACCCTTCACGTCACCATTATGGATTCGTTTCTTTCATTTTCTTTTCTTTTTTAAGTTTGTTTGTTTGTTTATTTAGAATGAGAGCAAGTAGGGGAGGAGCAGAGAGAGAATCCTAAGCAAGCTCAGCACTGCCAGTGCAGAGCCCGAGGTGGGGCTCAAACTCATGAACTCTGAGATCATGACCTGAGCAGAAACCAAAAGTCAGATGCTTAACTGACTGAACCATGCAGGCACCCAGTCTCTTTCATTTTTGAATGAATCATATATGCAAAACTAGTTCAAGTCTCTTTGTAGGGGTTCAGTCGGCTAAGCGGCCGACTCTGGATTTTGGCTCAGGTCATGATCTCACAGTCCATGAGTTAGAGCCCTGCCTCTGGCTTGGGGGGCTGTGGAGCCTGCTTGGGATTTTCTCTCTCCCTCTCTCTCTCTGCCTCTCCCTGGCTTGAGCTCTCTCTCAACATAAATAAACTTAAAAAAATCAAATGTGAACCTCTTTGGAAAGATTACAGCCCGAAGGCTTCTACAGCTAAGCACCTTAGATAATGGCCAATGACCTTGGCTATCCAGCCCACAGCTCCAGTAGGGGCTGCGGGAAGGGCACAGGCTGAAGAAGCTGGAGGGTGGCTGGGGCAGCTGGTCTGGGAAGTAAGAGTCTCCCCACCCTTGACCTGTTTCAGACATAACTGAGGGCTGGTCTTGCTGGATCATCACGTGTAGGTTATAGGGAAACAGTCCCTTCCCATGTCAGTTGAGTCATCAAAGTATTTGTGTAGACAAGATCCACCCTAATAAAACTGCTTCCTTCTGTAAACTTTTGGGGTTGGGGAGAGGTAAGAGGTCCATGTGAAATTCCTCCGCAGAGCCCTTGGGTAGGAGGAGCACCCTAGCTCCACCCACCACCAATGGGCATCCATTATGTATTGTCCCCTTTCTTTCTGCAAACCTTCCGTCTTGGCCTGTGTGGATTATAGACTCTTAGAGTCTACGCCTCCTTGAGAGGTACAGATCCATTTTGTAAGCTTTCTGGCAGACTCTTGCAGCTTTTTCTTGATTGCCTGGCTCAACAGGGAGTTCACCACCTCTGCATGCAGCCAGGACTGATAGAAGCCACTCCAGCTATTAGTGAGCTTTGCATTCATTTCCAAATGCTAATGGAACCATTGGCTTAAAAATCTGTTTTAGAATTTGACTGGAGATCCATAGCTCGTCTTCCTGATGGTCATTTCCAGAATGTTCTCTTTCCCCTTTTTAGCAAATCAAGACTAGAGTCTGACTTAGGTCCCCGGGTTTCCTCAATGGCTCTGACCTTCAGCCTGTTGCACTTCATTGTTGTCTGGGGCCTTGGGCTCTTCAGGTGACCAGGTGATGTTTTGGGGTCTCCTCTCCTACCCTGGGGCTCTAGTCTCCCCTTCCTCTTGTTGCTTTTGCCCTTTTTAACTTGAAGACTGGTTTCCTTGCTAGACAGGCAATAGCAGCTCAGGTGATGAGCCTCCAGGCCTTTCCTCTGCTATTTGAGAACATTCTAGGGGGTCCTTTCTCCAGGACTAGAGACCTTTCCTTCTGACATAACTAAACAGGCCCAGGGAAGCCAAAGGCTTCTTCTCACATTTGTAGGAAGTAGCTGTCTGAGGCCATCTGTAGAACATAGAGCCTGAGTGCTCGCCCAGGACATGGACTCACTTGGCCTCAGGACCTGCTCTGGGCAAAGCTGAATGCTGGACCACAAGCTCCCCATCCCCAGAGAAAGCTGACCAGCCCCGAGAGCTGCGGAGCTGGACTCCCACGGACAGGACGGCTGTGGCCAATCGTGGTGGCCTCAGTGGCCAGCACTGAGAACCCTCTGTGTCTTAAAATAGCAACCTAGTGGCCGGTCACAGCACCAGACAGCCCACCATCGTTGCTCCATTCCTTTGGATTTGGTAGGATTGTGTTCTCCTTTTTAAGTATGAAAGAGTCTCAGATTCAGACTTACTCATCTCCTCTTTAAGAGCCCTATCAGATAAAAACTTCCAGATGCCTGTCACTTGAAAACGAGACTCGGGGGCATTAGAAGAGCTGGGGTGGTGATAAGGGTGGGGAGAGGCACTCTGGTCTCTCCGAGCAGAGGAATGAGAAAGAGTTGGACACGTGGAAGAATCTGCACAGGGCAGTGCATGACCTTGGTCTCAACAACAGGCCGGGGCTCTGAGCTCTTGGTCTCCCCTATACTGCTGGGGGGTCTGTGGATCCTGTAAGGACTCCTGCTCGACATACTGAGCTGTTGGGGTCCTTTTTAGGGTTCATCTCAAGAGTTCCTGAACACTTGAACCTCATTGTAACCTCCTCTTCTCTTCGGGTGCTCCGATTCCTGGGCACACATGGACCACAGTGTTAGAAGCAGGAGACGACACCTCCCAGGACCCAGCGCAGGGCTCAGCACAGAGAAGGCACAGAGATTTGCAGAGCGAATCATCTAAAACGGGACAACTATTCCTGTCTGTCAACCTGGCAGGGCTGTGCTGAGCAGGAAAAGGGGCACAGGGATGTCCTGGAAAAGTTTAAAGTGCCGTGCACATACGAGAGGACTGTTAGGATTACAGGCAGCTCCATTTGTATCTTGCTGTGTCCGGGTGGGCATGAGCCTGTCCAGATGCAGTTTGGGAACAGTGGCGTGTGAGTCAGGTTTCCATCCTGCTGCCTGTGCACATGTCCCCTCTGCCTCTGATTTGGGGTTTCTGACTCAGACCCCTCCGAGATTCCACACGCTCTCGGGGAACAGCTGCTCGGCACGGGGAGGAAGAGCGTGAGACTCTCACATTTTTCTACTTAGGTCACTTCAGCAGGTCACTCAGNGGGTGGGGGGGGGGGGGGACAGTGAGAGAAGGGAGGTGATGTAGAAGCAGGAGGCATAAGTACAGTCCCATGGTGCCAGCCTGGGGCAGAACACCTAGAAGCCTCTCTGCCCAAAGCATGCCCGCTGACTTGGACTCCTGCCAGGTGGTCCTCCCAGCACGCAGTGCTCCCAGGCAGGGCTCCAGGGTTTATAACGCATTTTCGCAGATACCTCTCCTTGNCTTTAGGTTTCAGCTCCATCTTGACAAGCTGAACCAGGTGAGGCGTGTTCAGGGTAAGTGACGGCCTGGCGCTCTGGGCCACCGATGCGGAGCTTCCAACACGGCATACCGCTGGTGACAGCATGTGGCCACCTGGGGCCTCTGCTGTCTGAGGCCGAGTCTGCCCCGGGAGCACATCTGGCCCATCTGGCCGCCCTCCCTGCATCAGCTCAGGGCCATGCCCCTGCACGTACAGACCACCTCGGGCAATGGCCTCTGTCATGTTGACCCTATTTTTGCACAAGGCTCTGTGGGCAGCAGGGGACCTTCAGGCCTGGAGGAAATGCCCCTGGTGGCCCCTTATGCAGGTGGTTCGTTATATGTAGCTCACTCCCTGCTGAAAAGGGCTTGTAAGTTGAAGACCTCAACTCTCCTTGCAGCCACAGAAGACAAAGAGACCCAGAGAAGCAAAGTGGAGGTGGGTGAGGGACAGCCCCAGAAAGGCGGCGGGCCACCTAGAAGTTCTAGAGGTGTGTGGGAGGGCAGCTCCAGCCCCCACCTACCTCCACCACGTGAGAAGAAAAGCCCGTCTGGGACATCTCCAGCCCGAAGGACGTTTCATTCTTGTTGGTGCCTAAAACAGAGGGACAGGAAGACCTCAGCTGCATGCCCCAGTGCTTAGCGCCACACGCCTGCAGCCCCATCCACGGCACCTGTGTCCTGGGGCCACCCCCGGAGAGGGAAGAGGGGGCCCCAAGGGAGCCCACACAGGGAGGTGCCAGGGACCTTCCAGGTGCCCGTTGACTTCACTATTAGTAGGCCAGTCACTGCCGCAAAGGGTTTGGGACAACCTGTGACAGAGCACGTATGCCACATGAATGTCAAAAGAGGGGAAAGAGCAAGAAAAGTGTATGGAAACAGTCTACATCTTTGGCAAGAAATGGACATTCCATTTCTTTCCTCACTTCTCTCATTCCCATTATTCACCAGATTTGGTTCCAGATGCCTCTGGATGACTCCCAGACATCGAATCGAGCCCTCAGGAGGGAGACCTGTCACCACCCCAGATTTGCACAAGTCACCCATGTGTGCTGAAAGCCCCTCCCCATAGAGGGCCTCCCTGAACATGTCACCAGAGCCAATGTTCTTAACACCCAAGGCAACCGTTTCTGGGAGAAATACGCCCAGCTGGGTATTTAAGTTCTGGTGGGAGTGTCAAAGTTCAGGTTCATAGTTTCTATTCCTTCATCCTTGTGGAGAGGGCTGCATTCATCAACTCATATGTCTATAGCTCGTATTTTCCAAAGTGCTGCAGACTGCTCAGGCTTGTCCACACTGCCTTCTATCTCTTTTACCACCCCCTATGTGGCCCAGCCCCATGTTGGGAGAAACAGATCTAGCGATACACGGCACAAAGGAGGTCTGTACAATCAAAACTGATGTTTAAATAGTAAGGAGAGGGGCACCTGGGTGGCTCAGTCAGTTAAGCATCCGACTTTGGCTCAGGTCATGATCTCAAAATTCCCGGGTTTGAGCCCCGCATTGGGCTCTGTGCTGACAGCTCAGAGCCTGGAGCCTGCTTCATATTCTGTGTCCCTCACTCTCTGTCCCTCCCTCTCTCACGCTATCTCTGTCTTTCAAAAATAAGTAAACTTAAAAAAATAAATAAATTTGAATCTCAGACAACCAGCAGATAATTTCTTAGTATAAGTCTGCTGCAGATACTGTATTTTATGTTTGCTAAATCTGGCAACACTGGTTCAAAGCCTGTCTCCTTCCCAAAGCTGCAGAAGCTTTGGTGAGTCACTTAGGTTCTATGAGCTTCCAGTTCCTCGGTGGTAAAAGGAGAATGTCAGGAGTGCTACCATCCGGGGCTGTCTGTCAGGTGCAGCACAGAGTACCATGGCCTTTACCACGAAGGGATAGCTCCTGCTAAGGCTTTCCGTGTTGTGGGGCTGGATCTTGCTCTGTGGGGTTTACCTGAAGTGTGCCCAGGAGCGCACATCCCCTTGGTATGTGTCCCTCACCTTCCAAGCTGAAGATCCTGTCCCCCAGGGCATCGACGATGTCCTTCAGGGCCGCCTCGTCGGTCACGTTGAAGAAGTGTTTGTCATCCGGGTCACTGGCGATGTATTTGATCTCATTCAGAAAAGCTTCTGGATTGATCCCCCTGCGGTTGTAGTAGCCCAGGACCTGCCAGGGAACGGGGCAGGGCGACAAACCAGGACATAGCACAGGCCTCCCACACGCCCGTGGCCCCCGACCCCGCGTGGCTGGGGCCGCTGTTTCAGTTGCCCTGGGCAGAACTGCGGGCCCCACTTGCAGTTTGAAGCAGGCTGTTTTGTTCTAAGACAGCATCCTGGGGGCTGGGTGGCTTGGGGGTGTTTTCTAGCGTTTCAAGGTTTTGGTAGTGGAGGAACTCGCCCCCCACCCTCAGCCTGTCCCCAGCTGTTGCGGATAGCCCTGGATGGTGCTCAAAAAAAATTCCCAAGGTGGTCTTTAGGAGAGGATGAAATAAGGAGAGGCCCACTTGGGGGCCTGGGCAGCTTGCTCACTCCCCAGAAAGTGCCCCTGGGAGTCCCCAGGGCTCTGATGGCAAAGCCTCTAGGGGTGGAGGGTGGCACAGGTGGGGCAGGACTCACGGCCACAGCGTATCTGGTCACGTTGTCTCTCTCGCTTTGCTGGATCACCTTCTCCAGGTCTGGACTGTCATGGGACTCCCCATCTGTGATGACAATCATCACCTTCTTGGCCCCTTTCCTTCCGCCTTTCTGGAAAGCCTCTGAGCTGAAACCAGAGCACCGGGGGAGGGTCACAAGAGGGATGTAGGGACATGGCAGCTCCCGGTGCTCCTCCAGAGGGACGGCCGCAGATGTGGAGCTGAGCCCCCTCACCTCCCTGGGTTGGGATCTCAAACCAAAGAAGCAGTTGGGTTGAGGTGCCCACACTACTCAAATGGGTCATGTACCTGCCTGTCTTTCAAAAGTAACTTTAAAGAGCCCCTTTTAGGGTCCTGACCATGCTGTTTGGGGCAAGGAGAGGGAGCAGGCGGGTCTGGGAGGTAAGTTCAAGGTCTGATGGAGACCTTTAGACACCCTACATTAGTGGTTCAAAAACCCAGTTCTACATTAGAATCACCTGGGGGAGTTTGAAAAACATGCTGATGTCTAGACCCCACCTGGGCATTAAATCAGCGTCCCTGGGGCATGGCCTGGGAATCAGTATTTTTCATTAATTGTTTAAAAATGTTTTTATTCATTTTTTTGAGGGGGAGAGAGAGAGAGAGAGAAAGAGAGCAGGGGAGGGGCAGAAAGAGAAGGAGACACAGAATCCGAAGCAGGCTCCAGGCTATGAGCTGTCAGCACAGTTCCACATGGGTCCCAAACTCACAAACCACAAGATCATGGCCTGAGCTGAAGTCAGACTCCACCGATTCAGCCACTGAGATGCCGCATCAGTATTTTTCAAAAGAATGAATACCGGGGTTGAGAACCACTTCCTTCATATTGAGAAGGTGACAGACCTGAGTAATTCAACCCCCAAACAACACTAATCCCTAAAATACATGTAATGACATCTGACAAAGTTCTGCTTTTCCCCACGAGGACTACTTTGATTACATTTTGGGAATGATTAAATATCGAAGTCCATGACAAATATTCCTCTCTCTTGCTTTTTACTTTGTTTTGTGCCTGGAGCAGGTGCTTGGCCTGCCTCTTAGGCAGTCCAGCCAGGGGCTGGGGGCCTGACACGCTGACCGATGATGTCGTGGAGGGGCTCTTGCAGCTGGCAACCCATCTCAGAAGCACAAAAACTTGTTCTGGAAACATCACGGGCTCTCGGTGCCTCTGTGGCCAACCCTCCTTTAGACCATGCGGTCCTGAGTAGGACAGACAAATAATGGACCAAAAGTCTGGCCCAGCAGGTAGAATGTTCCAATAAGAATCTAAAAACAAATGCCTCCCTTAGACTCTGTGTTGACTCCTCTGGGGTCTGACCCATAGACTTAAGCTCTGCAGTGCTAGGTTCAAGTTCATTACCACACGGATCTCTTGTTACACGGAAGCTGATAAGCTGACATGCATGTTTAGATGTTGACAAATTCACAAAACCTGGAATAAGTAAGTTCAGACATCTTCAAAGCTCCCACTGAATAGAAACAGACCATCAGCCCTTCTTTCTCAGCTCTGTGATATTGTGGATATACTGACTTAAAAAGAAAAAACCCTTGGGGGCACCTGGATGGCTCAGTCAGTTAAGTGTCCGACTTTGGCTTAGGTCATGATCTCACAGTTTGTGAGTTCAAGCCCCGCATCGGGCTCCCTGCTGTCAGTGCAGAGCCTGCATCAGATTCTCTGTTCCCCTCTCTCTCTGCCCGTCCCCCACTCACTCAAAAATAAATAAATATTTAAAGAAAAATCCCCCTCAAATTTCAATATGAGCTGTGAACCGGAGGCCAGAGGCACACTTGACATGATGACTTTGAACTTTGAGCTTAAGCCTAACCCAGTCAGTAGAGGGAGAACTCCGCTAGTCCCTCAAAGGAGATTCAAGATGTTTCCATAAACTCACGGAAGGATCAGACCGAGGCATGAAACTCCATGTAAAAAAAAGTATGGCAGGGGAAAAACAGGTTTCACTATATATGGAGTCAAGTAAACTTTCAGGTTCATATTTCCATAGAGTAGAATTGTGTGAATATCTGTATGCATTTGTAATGGGGTAAATATTGACAAGAAACATCAGATTTAAAATTGTGATTTCCTACTGAGTAAAAAGACTTGGATTTATTCCTTTGTAAATCAGATTATAAGTTCCTTAAGAACAGTGAGAGCCTTATACTTAGAACAGTTTCCATGAATCTGGAAACCAGAATGATCTACGGAAAAGTAGTCCATATCATGTCTCCTTTCTGCTCAAAATCTTCACTGGCTCCCATTTCTCTGGGGTCCTGAGAATGGTCCGTATCTAGCCCTTTCATCCTTCTGTCCTTCCTCCTGCTTGCTCCCCTCAATAAAAAGTGTTGAGTGAACTATGATGGAGTGACATCATTATCCCCATGGCCCCCAAGCCATACGTGACTGTTAGATTCACCTTTATGTATATATCTGATGAAAACACTGTCAAGTCTAAGACCCTCTGGTTATGGTTGTTTTAGTTATGACATTATCACCCTCCTAACCTGGCTCCGATACTGCCCACCCCAACACAAGCCCCACACCATGCTCAAAAGGCTCTAAACATAAGCATTCCTGGACTTTCCCCTCTTCTACCCTTTGCCAGGTGGAATGTCTCCTTTCCACCTGTCCCGATTGAACCCTGGGGTCTTCCCAGGACAAGCCAAATGCCAGCCCCTCTTGGCAACCCTCCCTTGGATCCTACTTTCTCATCCTTTCTGATGCTTTTCAGAGTTTCCTTGCTGGGCCAGGAGCTACAGATTGCCATCTCTGATACCCCTCAAGTCTGTGGCCTGGATCTTTGCACTTTTGCAGGTATGCAGAAAAAAAAAAAAAACAAACACCACCAAAACGCATTGTGAATAAATGAGGAGGGCAAACCTCTTCCCTTAAAACACACCCCCTGTAATTTGGGGCTTGGCAGGCTGAGAAGATAAGATTTCAAACCTCACTTGAGGTGCAGACTGCATAGCCCACTGGTGCTCCTGAGTCATGGCTGGTTCGAACTGCTTGCTGGATCACACACTCGTAATTGATCTGGGGGTGGTCGGCTGCATCCCCAGATGACTCACTGAGTTCACACCGAGGAAACGCGAGCTCAGTGGGCACAGGCTTCCTCTGTTGCCCCAGCCATTTCACAAGGGGCTGCTGGGGGCCCCAGGGACTCATCCCAGTGACAGCAAAACAGCAAAATGGCCCATTCCTTGTGAGGATGAGTGAAAGCCATCCTCACACACAGGGAGGTTCATTTAGGAAAAAAGTTTGGGCAAGTTGTACGGCAAAAAGATTTATTAGTGGAGCCGTAACTTAATTATAAAGAATTGTAAGTTTGGGAAAAAAAAAAGTAATCATTTGACCACATGAAATCGTGTTACTCCAAAGTAGCTCTCACATTGTGGAATTCTGTGAAACACATTGGCTGATCCTCTGTGAGGTGGGATTGTAAGAGAATGGGCCTGAGAATGGGTCTCAATGGATGTGGCAGAACTCTTGTTCATAGGTGTAAAATGTATATATTTAAAATCTATATGCCTTAGGAGTTTAGGCCTCAGCTTGAAAGATCTTGGGGGATTGCCTCAAATCACTCACTGATTTCAGTGGGGCTGAGCACAACGTCTGAGCAATGGCAGTCCCACCAGGGTCAGCATGAAGCCATCTGTAAGGGCGTTGTCTAGAGGGAACCTTCATCATCACTGTGAGTGAGTTCTCGTGTGATTTTTAAAGAGTCAGCCTCGTTACTCTACCACCTCAAAAGTTAGACTTAACGACGTTCCTCACACTCCACTGATGACAGGCACTCTGCAGGAAGATTTTGCCCTCACGGAACCTACACACTTTTTATAGGGTCTCTGTGGCAGAGCCCATTTTCCATAGTCGTTTGCCACAATACCTCCCATCCCAAACGCTCTGTGATGTGACCTCGCCATTCCTCCATCAAGAGGAAGAATCCATTCTCTTCCCCTAGAATCGGGGCTGGTCTTAATGACTCACTCTAACAATAGAATACAGCAGAAGTTATATCTGGAACTCTGAGGGCTAGGTCATAGGCAATCTCAGAGTTCCTGTGTGGGCCTTCTGGAAAGCTCTCTTACGACACGCCCTCTCAGAGCCCAGCTGCTACACCATGAGAAAACCAAGCCACATGGCCACGTGTGGGTGCTCAGGTGGCCAGCCCACACTGAGCTCCCAGCCAACCGCCAGCTACGTGGGGGCGCCATTTTGGATGTTCAGTCCAGTCAGCCCCTCAGATGATCACAGCCCCAGCTGACACACCAGACTACCACCATAGGAGAGATGCCAAGAGAGAATTGACCAGCTGAGCCCAGCCAACCCCCAGAAATTTGAGGGGTTAATAAATTATTGTCTCAAAGTATGGAATTTTGTAGAGGATTGTTATACAGCAATGGGTAACTAGAACAGTTAATCTGAGATTTAGGTAAATTATTATTATTTCTATTTTATTAGGATTTTTTTTTTTTTTTTTACCGAGCAAATTCAATGCCAAATGCTGTCCGGGTCTCTGTTCCTCCTCTCTGCTCAATGTGGCTGGCGGCTTCTACCACATCTTTCACAGACCTGTAGTCATTGAGGTGAAATTCATGTACCACGTCTTCTCCGTACTGGACAACCCCAACCTGCAGGGCAAGGGAGAGGACGACAGAACATCTTGACCCCCCTCACCCTTTGGAGGTGACACTCCCCAGAGTCATCTCTCTGTCTATGACTGTTCAGGAATGAGAAGGACTAGAGAGAAACTGGGAAGTGTTCTGGGAAGGTCTGGGAATGAATGGACGGCTTTTGGTGAGACAGGTGGGAAGTGCATCTTGAGAGGGGAGGCTGTGATTGAAAGAAAGGTCCAACAGATTCTTACTTGCTGGAGCATAGAACTGAAGCCTAAAATATTAGGAGCAATGTGGCTGGAGGGCCATGGCATTTTTCATCAAATGCTGGAACTAAGTCTCCTTAAAACTTAGAAGTTCTTTTATCCCCAAGGCTGATAAGATATAGACAGTATTCACAGCCTCAAAGTAAGCAAAAAATCTTAAGAGACTTACAGTAGGATTAGAAGGAGAAAGCCTTCCTGTCGGATGGGCCCCAAGCTTATCTGCTGCCTTTCTGATGCTATACATTCATCCACGATATCCTGAAGATGATCTTCCCATCATGGGGAAGTCATTACTTCATGAGGAAGCCCACTCCCTTTTTAATAGCTGTGATTGTTACAAAATAATTTCCTAGATTGACTTGAAATCTGCCACCTTGTACCTCCCATATGTCAGTTGGCCATGACCTCCCCCCTGAGTCTTCTCTCAAGATCAGCGTGTCTAATCCTCCCCTGTGCCTCACTCAGCAGGGTTCTTCTTGACCTTTCCTGCCCTCACTCTACCTGGTTACCTGGTTAAAGTCTTTCTTAATAGGTGGCATCTATCCTAGAAGACAGGTTTGACCAGTGAAGTGGGGCCTCCCCCCAACTGTCCCCAGATGTGCCCAGCAGAGATGGGTATCCTGGGCTCAGGGCCTGGCACGGGCCCTTGCACTCACACCTTGCCAGCACATGCAAAGATGCTCTCCATGCCCCAGGGAGGCATCTTGCATGGTCTGGGGAGCCCTGTTCGGAGGAGAGAGTCCCAGAGACGCTCACCTGGATCTGCCCAGGGCCGATGTAAAACTTCTTCAGGATGTTGATGAGGAAGTGCTGAACCTCCACCCAGGGGTAGATGCTGTTGGAACCATCCAGGACAATGACGATGTCCATGTAGGTCTGGCACCCTGGGGAGTGGGGTCACGGTCAGGGCTGCCCAGTGAGTCAGCACCTGCTTTCAGTCTCTGATCCTCCAGATGGGGACCCAAAGGACAACAGAAGAAGGACCCTGTCATATATATATAATTTCCTTACCTGGGGAGCTGTCCTTGGGCCAGTGGGTGGTTTCCAGCAACATGAATGACGGGCCCAGGGATTCCTGCCTCTGCTCAAGCACTCTGTGCTGGCTGTTTGAACCAAGCTTAAATTCAGCCTGATTGCCTCTGCTCGTCATCAGGGACTGACCTGGCTGGGTTAATGTTTCCAAGGCAGCCGCCCTGTTCAGATCAGTAGCTCCCTGTCATTCATTTTACTTTCATGGGCAGGCTGCACTCACCACATTTAGTCTAAATGAATGAGTTTCACTTTTTAGGAGAGCGGTACGGTGTGCTGGCTAAGACTGTGGGATATCGCATCAGACTGACTCGTGGCTTGGCTGAGCACCAGCTGTGTGGCCTTGGGCGAGTCACCTAGCCTCCAGGGTCATTTCTCTGCTGTAAAACAGGCGTGATGACAGGAGAGGGTCGTCATGAGGAATGAAGGAGACAAGGCTTCTAAAGAGCTGAGCACAAAGTCAGTGCTCAAGGAATCTTAACTGATCCTCTTTATTTTTCTCTCTATTTTTTTAGAGCAAACTACTTTGGGAGTGTGGCAATGACATCCTCAGGCCAAGCATTTGTGCATTTATCTCTGTTCTGAGCATAAAGCTTTCTCTATATTCCTGTAATATTAATACTGAGTCAAAATGAACAATAAACACTGACAAAGAAACGTCGGTAACCATAACAAATGCAAAAAACTGCTTTTAAAATTGAAATAACTTCTCTTTGGGAACAGTCAGAATTACTTTGCAATTAGTTGTTCTGATGTGATGTGACATATGCCACACAACATTATATCGTATGGAAATACTGGGTATCTGCTGACTTTACTGGAGAATTTTCACAGTTGTAAAATCTACTTTATAGCGAGATGGCAGGAGTCTTTTGGGTGTTAACGATTCCAGTAACTCCTGTATCGTGAAGGTGCACTCTGATAAAGTCACTGCCCACCAGAGACCAGAAGGTGCTGGCTCTGAACCTGGGTGACCGTTGTAGGCTCTGTGTTTGGGAAGGCATTTTAGAAGTGTTTGGGTGACTTGGAGGCTCAGAATCGCCTCTGCTTCAGAGTTGTCTGTACATTCTTGTCCCCACCTGCACGCCAATGCAGCATGTGATGGCCCAATACTCCTGGGCTGACAGCACTAGATTGCTTTGTCCTTTTCCAGGCTGGTTTAGCTCCATACCTGTGGACCCAGCAGCTGTGCGGCGCCGATGGCCACAGCGGTGACTGAGACAGAAATTCCCTAATTGGGGGACATTCCTAATCTATCAGTAGGAACCAGGTTTCTCTTATTTTTAAGCCATCTTTATTATTAGAATGTATTTATTGTTGTTGATTTCTTTCTTGCAATTGCACATTTTTCTTTTGAAGCATTCTGGGAAGAACTTTGCTTTAGATCTGTGTTTCCTAAACAGGGCTGAACACTCCAGTGAACACACACACACACATGCACCCTGGGGCTTGTCCCAGACCTACTGAGTTAGAGCCTCCAAGGGGGTGCCCTGGGATCTGGGATCTGTGTCTGATAAACTTGCAGTCAGATGAGCATGATGGTCACATGTTGGCCTGCGGTGAGGTTCCCTGTCCACAGCTCATGGGACTGACCTTGGGCCCCCTCTCCAGCCGCGGCACTTCTTTTCCCTTGTCCACTTTGGGAGCATAGACTCAACACCTCCTCCTTACACTTAAAGGAACCACTTTCCAGCCCCGCTGCTGGCTGATGCCCCCCCCTTNCCCCCAACATCATCCTTCCATCTCTGATTGGGCTGTGTTGTTTTCGGAGGCTTTTGTTAGCCAGAGGTGCTAATCCCCTCACCCTCAATAAAACGGTTAGCAGCTGCTTGGGTGATGGTATTCAGCCCAGAGGAAACAGTGGGGCTGGGAGCCAAGCAGTTTGGGCTTGAGGGAGACAAGGTCTGAATATTTTTTCACTAGATTTTTTTGGCAGGTGGGGAGTGAGTGGGAGGTTTTGTGTTCCATGAGACTCTGGGCAAGCTGGGTGGAGCTTCCTGATATCCAGGAACACCAGTTGGAGGGGACTGTTACCAGGGATATTTCTGTTTTCCTTGGCCTTCCACCTACAGGCAAAGGCACTGCATAAAATCAGAGGGCACCATTCACATTGTAGTCTAAGTGAACAATGTCCCCAGAATTGTGCTGTCCACAGCTTGCCTGCTATATACATGGTGGCCCAGCAACATCTTCGCCACTCACAGTGGGTTTGCTATGAGCCTCTCTGGTTGCCAAGACTGTCTTCATAACCTCCACTCACTTGCTGCCAGCCATCACTCTGTCCTGGGTAACCCGCAGGTTCTGGGGCAGGGAGGGGATAGAGTCCTGGTGCTGCTCTGTGGCTGCAGGGTGGTGGTGATCATAGCTGAGAGCCTGCTGTGACTGTCAGCCTCTCAGCTGCTGCAGACTGATCTGCAGATTCGAAGCTACTTACTTTGGAGAGCTGGGGCCACTGTCTTGGAGAACCTGAAGTTGGAGTTGACTCTCGAACACATCCCTGTGGTGTAGTAGGAACTCCCACACTCGTGAGACCAGAGGGGGCTGCAGGCCTGTGAAGTACAGTCCAGAACCCCAGTCAGTAGGAGGTCTCCGGGGGGAGGGGGGTTGTCCAGCCCCAACCCAATCTCCATGACCCAAAGCATCCTCTAACTATTGGCACTCCAAGGATTTAGAGAATCTTCTTGGAGTCTAACTGAATTCTTTCTTGCCATAATGTGTTCTAGTTCCCTTGGTTTCAGCTGGAATAGAGAAAAACTAATTTTAGACTCCTCCTTTGTTGTATTTTCAAGGGTCCCATTCTCTATTCCAACATCTAGAGTTCTGACTCTGCTTTACCTTACCTGCCCACCCCACCCACCATACAGGATCATCCATGGGAGTGGACCCTTCAAGGTCACTAGAAGAGGCTTTCTGTTTGAAGACGTCACCTGAACATCCTTATTGAAAAGACTTCCAGGTCCCAATAACATGCCCATGGCTTTTAGTGGGGAAAGAAAAAAGAATGTTTCTGCTTTTTTTTCTGAAATTTGCTACCCAAAACATTGATGTCAGCCCCTGATTTAAAGACTGAGAAGTCCTCAGAGTCAGGGTCATTAAAAACGAAAGCCCAGCTCCATGTCTCCATTTTTGTACTTGTGCCAAGAAACCCAGGACTAACTTTTGTGCTGTAATTTCCTTCGGTTTGGAAAAATAATTATTCCGCTTCTAATCTCTTTCTTTAATTAACTCTCTGTTTTTACTCAGATTTTAAAAGTTTTGTTTTATCCATGTCCTTTGTTGAAGCTGCAGTTAATTATTTCTGGAAGTAGGGGAAGAATAAAGAATAGGATGGTGGGTGATGGCTAGAGTGATAGATGGATGGGTGGATGGATGATGGATGGACGAATGGATGATGGATGGAGGAATAGGTGGATAGATTATGGATGGTAGGTAGATGAATGATGGACAGATGGATAGACAGATGGATAGGTAATGGATGGATGGAAGGGTGGGTGGAAAGATGATTGATGGATGGGTGGATGGGTGGATGGATGGATGATGGATGGATGGGTAGATGGATAGGTGATGGCTAGATGGATAAGTAGATAAATGATGGATGGAGACGTGGGTGGATAAATGATGGATAATGGTTGGATGATGGATAGATGGATGGAGGGGTAGATAGATGATGGATGGAAGGATGGGTGGGTGCATGGATAATGGATATTGGAGAGATGGATGATGGATGGATGAATAGGTAGATAAATAATGAATGGACAAATGGATGGACAAATGATGGATAATGGATCAATGGATGATGGATGGATGATTGATAATGGGTGATGGATGGATGGTTGGGTAGATGGATAATGGATGGGTGTAGGAAGAGATGGATGGAAGGATAGATGAATGGACAGATAAATAGATGAATGGAGAGATAAACAATTGGTTGGGGGGTGGACTGATGAGTGAAGGATGAATGGATGAATAAATGAGCGAATGAGTGAACAAAAGTTGCTATTTATGGGGCGGCTGGGTGGCTCAGTCAGTTAAGCATCCAACTCTTGATTTTGGCTCAGGTCATGATCTCATGGTTTGTGAGATTGAGCCCCACGTCGGGCTCTGTGCTGGCGGTGTGGAATCTGCTTGGGATTCTCTCTCTCCCTCTCTCTCTCTGCTCCTCCCCCTCACACTCTCGTTTTCTCTCAAAATAAATAAATAAACATTTTATGAAAGGTTTCTATTTATCAACCAGGGACTTAACCAACCCACAGAAGCCCCAGAGGGTGTATCACACCAGCCTTCTCAGGCTTCCATCCCACCTTGTGAAGTAGGTGAAATAAACTTGCTAGGAGCATGACAAGGAGCCACCGAAGGAAGAGGGAGGAGCAACAAAGCCCCCGACAGGCTTGTGTATGGACAGGACCCAGGGTCCTGTTTGCCCTTGGCTGGGATGGTGAAAGGCTGTGGGCCGGCCACACACCGAGGCACCTCGGAACTTTCCCTGGCAGGGCTACTATGCTCTCCTCAAGCCCCTGAGCATCCCAGCCACCTCGTTGTCCTGGTGTCTGGTGCTCCACACCCCGGACGTCCCATCTGTCCCCAGAAATGTGCTGTTGGACGAGAACAAAGAGTGACACAAGCCCTTCTATCTAAAAATGAGTGACCCATTTTATTGGGCTCTCTGAGTACATTCTTCTCTGAAATCCTCTCCTGCAGCCGTTTCTAGAACTATCAGTCCCAGTAGGATCCTATTTTGAATCCCCGGCATTGCCCAACTCGTGGTGGCAGGGAGCAGGCAGTGCCCGCCATGATGCCACCCACACTTGGGGACTATGTGCACAGTGCACGTGCACTCCCCTGAGAGCAGCCGTTTCGCCCCAGCATCACGTTTACACTACTCCCTGGCCCATCAGCTCTCCCCTGCCCAGCATTTAAGCCCCAGGAGGACAGGAGCTCCGTTGACTGCTGACTCCCCAGTGCCTGTCCTCGGGGATGATGGATGGATGGTTGGGTGGATGGATGATGGATGTGCATCGTAAGTGCTCAAAGATTTTTAAATGAATAAAAATTTACTTTTTATAAGTAACATGCACCACTTCAGTGCATGTACACCTTCTGCTTTCTTCCTTGCTCAGACCCATTGTCTCTTCTTTA
Organism: Crocuta crocuta; assembly: GCF_008692635.1. Classification (NCBI taxonomy): domain Eukaryota; kingdom Metazoa; phylum Chordata; class Mammalia; order Carnivora; family Hyaenidae; genus Crocuta; species Crocuta crocuta. The sequence goes on along the minus strand of NW_027527920.1, from coordinate 6,004,021 downwards.
TTTTATTCATCTATTTTTTAAACGTTTATTCATTTTGAGAGAGAGAGAGACAGACAGAGTGCGAGCAAGGGAGGGGCAGAGAGAGACACACACACACAGAATCCAAAGCAGGCTCCAGGCTCCGAGCTGTCGGCACAGAGCCCGACGTGGGGCTTGAACTCATCATGAACTGTGGGATCATGACCTGAGCTGTAGTCAGACACTCAACCGACTGAGCCAGACTGGCGCCCCCATTGTCTTACCTTTAAAAGCAAATCGAACACCTCCTCCAGAAAGCCTTCCCATGTAACCCTGCCCAGTGCTGGTGGCCCATCCCTCTCTCTCCCCTTGGTTGCAGTAAATGTGTTTTCTCATTTGTGGCTTCCCTTCAGAGTCTTCTTAGGGTGTGTGCTGTATCCTGTTTCTCCGATCGAACCTGGAGCACGGTTCTAGGCTCTGCCTCAGAAACCTGGCTCTCCAGGAGGGAGAGGCACCCCCCTCACACTGCTGGCTGTCTTTACTGATTCCTGTTCCTGTCAGGCTGTCTGCCCCCCATCCCCAAGGGTTTGCACACAAAAGAGCTCAATGCGTGTTCCTGCCGGGATCGTCCCCTGCAGAAGTGGAGGGCCCAGCTGGCAGAAGGGTACAGGTGGGACGCAGTGGGGGTGCTGTTCCCTGAGCGTGTGGACGGGCAGCCTGGTGCACGGAGCACGCATGCGTGTGTGTAAGGATCCATGAACTCACCCCCTGCCTCTCCCGGCCCCAACCTGTCTGTGGGGGCAGGAGGGGCTGGGGCTTGCAGAGAGGGTAGAGGGGGTGGCTCTTACCAGGAAGCTGTTGTCCTTGGGGTTGGTGGCCAGGCTCAGGCCGAGGCGCATGTTGTCCTTCCGCTCAGACACGTTGGACAGAGTGACCCTTCCTGGGGTGGGAGGGAGAAGCTTAGCCCGCAGCTCCATCCCCACCCTGGTCCCAGAGCCCGCCGCTGCCGTCAGCCACCAGACGTGTTTGTGGCAGGGTCAGGGGCAGGCAGAGTCCTCCCCCACTCCCCCTCCCCTCTGGACTCCTCGTTCGCCTGCACATCCTTACAGCCTTTCACAGGCCTGCCTGGACACGGTCTTACTCCTCACAATTCCCTGAGAGATGAGGAAACGGAGTCTCAGAGAGGCCAAGCAAACGGCTCGCAGTCACAGAGTAAGCACAGGGCAGAACCTTCCATTGCCTCGACCAGTGTCTGTCCTCCTCCAGACATCTGTCTGATTGCTAGCATCCTCCACGTGCCCTTCCCAGAGCACTTGACTTAGGCTGGCTTCCTCTCTGCATCCGTGTCCCCTCCCCATCTGCCTCCAAGCCAGCCTGCTCCCCACACTGAGTGGTCCGCATCCTACCTGGGACCCTGCCTCTCTGCTCACTGGGTAAACTGACACAGGATAGCCCACTCGCTATCTCGCGGGTAGCAAGAGCCCTCTACAGGTGCGTGGAGTCTCGCCAGAATGTCATTCCGTGGCTGGCCACCAAGAGAGCTCATTAGGCAGGATCATTAGCTAACTGAGTGTCAGGAGAGGGTTGTGACAGAATCGAACCACTCAACAAAATCCTGTTAAGGTTTTACTAAAGAATTTCCCAGGCCACTGAAGGGAAGGGAGCAAGGTGAATTCCCCATAAGTGTGCTGGGGCATAAGTGGATGTGTGTGTGTGCACGTGTATGGGCACGTGGCGGGGGGTAGAGTTTAGGGGAAAGCGAGCCGGGCATATCATGAAACCCAGAGTGTCAATCTTCATGTACTGTGAGGAGCAGCTAGATGTCTTCCCTGCTGACCTCCAAGGACTTAGTGGCCTCCACGGAGAACGGTTTGCTAGATTCGCTTCATGGGTGGCTGGAAGTGTGAAGAGGGCACAGGCCAGCAGGGTCTGGGGGCCCAGCAAGCAGGGCTGGGGCCTGGGGGCCGGGGGCTGGGGTAGTTACGTTTGTTGTTTTTTCTCTTCGGGTTCCCTCAGTTTGTACTGAGGCTCCTTTTGAAGTCCAGCCCCTCTTGGCCGTTTTAAGAGCCAAGATTATTTTGTTCTGTCTGTCCATAGAAGCCAGAGAGAAAAGAATAGTAACGACCCTGTGTTTTCCTAATGCCTATCATTTACAAAGTACCATCCACACTGGGCCCTGCCAGGACTGCCTCTTGGTCCTGGGACACCCTGACGTCAACATTTCCACTAACAGATGAGGAAATGGAGAGGCAGAGAGGGTCGGAGACTTCTAGAAGGTCACTTGCTGGTCAGTGAGAAGAGCGGGGTCTTGAAGCCAGGCTGTGCCCCGTTATATATTGAGCTGTCCCGTCTCTCAGCAGGTCTGTGATGGCTGTGGGTGGTCGTGAGAAATCCGAAGAGGGAGCTCGAAGCCCTGGGCAACTTCTGCCCCTCAGCGGCTTGGGGAGTTCTGCCCTGCATTTGTGTCAGAGGCATGCTCTCCCCTCCCCGCCCCATGCTCTGTCTCCTTCCTCCTGGTCTCAGTGACGGAGCCTCCCGGACACAGGGGAGCTTAGTAAGGAAGACACTTGTGTTAAAAAGATTTGGGCTAAAGTCCTGCTTTCGCTGTGTATGGGGTTCGGGCTGCCCCTCTGTGGACAGGACAGAGTAGTGTCTTTCTCACTGGGACTGTCTGAGGACCCTGGGGCACAAGCCCCACCTCACACAGAACCTGCCTTCCAGAATTGCCTCGGCTGCCTGAGAGCCTCTGCCCTTCATTAAAACCCCGACTTTAGGGGCACCTGGGTGGCTCAGTCGGTTAAGTGTCCGACTCTGGCTCAGGTCATGATCTCATGTTTTGTGGGTTTGAGCCCCGAGTCAGTCTCTGTGCTGACAGCTAGCTCAGAGCCTGGAGCCTGCTTCAGATTCTGTGCCTCCCTCTCTCTCTGACCCTCCCCTGCTCACGCTGTCTCTCTCTCTCAGAAATAAATAAAACATTAAACAAACAAACAAACAAAAAAACTCTGACTTCATCCAGGTGTCGGGAAGAAAAGTGCCAGCAGCCGGCTTTTTCATACTGAGTTGTGAATGTCTGCCACCCGCTTAGCCTTCCCTGGAGAGACAAGAAAGAACATTCCTGGCTTGGTGAGGCTCATGGCCTGGAAAGGCCATAGGAAAACCCAGGACTCAGGTTTCCCAGCCTAGCGTTTTCCACTGTGGGGAAAGCTGACAGATGGCCCTCCTGCTGTCCATGTTCTCCTCAGTGAGAGGGAAAGGAACACTCCTCAAATGCAGGGCTTCATGGTGGCTATGTTTCCTCCGCCCTGACTCACTTTGCTGCCTACCACCTCCCAGCTTAGGCCCCAGTTCAGGAATGTTTTCCAGGGTCTGTTGGCTTCATGGCCCTCACTGCCCGCAGGGGCTCCTCCTCCTTTTGAGGGAAATAGGATCCACACTGGAAGCCACAGCAGGAGAGAAAACTAAACGATGGGTTGATGGGTTCTGTGTTCTGTGTCCCCACCTGGACCAGGAGCTCCTTTGGGTGGCCCCAGACCTGAGCCCAGTGCACATCCCTCCCATCCTCCTCCTCCCTCCCTCTGCCCCAGATACTTGGCCATTCTTTCTGTCCTTCAACAGAGTAAGCTCATCCCCACCCCAGGGCCTTTGCACTGGCTCTTCCTGCTGCCTGGAATGCTCTGGCTCCACCTGACTCCTCGCCATCAGACCTTTGCTCAAATGTTACTGTTTAAAGAGGCTTCCCCTCACCTTGCTAAGTTAGAACCCGCTTCCCACCTCCTCCCCACCCAGCCTCTCTTTTCACAGAGCCCTGGGTTATCACACAGCGTTCATCCCTACCTATAGCATACCCCGATCTGTCACTACTGCTTTCCAGTTTGTCTGCTTGCTTATTGTTCCCTCCCAGCAAAGCTCTTGCTTCTCATTTCCCTGCTGTGTCCCCATAAACTAGCAAGGTGCTTGGCACATACAAGGTGCTCAGAAAACGCTGGGGACATGTTAGACCTGGAATGGATCCTAGGGCCATCGGGTCCACCTTCCTCCCCTTGCACGTGAGCAAACAGAGGCTCAGAGAGAGGACGTGCACTCCCTGTGGATGTGTAGCCAAGAAACCGTACACGTGGAAGAAGGAACCGGCTTGTTTGGGAGGCTGTGCCTTCAGGGTGCTGATGACTGGTTTCCGTGAGCCAGCAGCCAGGCTCCTGCCTCCTTGAGCCTGTTTCCTCACTGAAGTCTGGGCCCCGGCTGTGCTGGGGTTTGAACTTCCCACCCACAGCGCTGACGCAGATGTGGATGGTGGGAGCTTCCAGTATGTCTGACAGGACAGCTGGCCACCCCGGGGAATCTGGGTTCTGGGGCTTTCTCTCTGATGTAGACCTTCTCATCCATCTGCTTATCTCTTGAAGCTCTGCTGTCTCCCCCACCAGGCCCATGCTGCCTCCCTTCCCCTCCCCAGGGAGCTCCCACCCCGCTGTGTAGGGCAGAGACCGCCTCCCTAGAAGTCAGGGAGGCCAAGGGGCCTGGCCCTGGGAAAGGCTAGCCCTTTATGGGAGGGCTGGAGTTGCAGCTTCTCACCCCAAGTGGAATGTGTGCTCCCTTCTGAAAGCAATGTGATGGCCCAGCCACTGTCCAGTGTTGAGGACCAAGTGGAAGTGCTTTACGAGATCAGTGTGTGTTTTAATGGATGCATGTGTACACACTCACACACATAGATCGTACCAAGGCTCTTCGGTGAGGACCAAGCCTTCGTTTCAGAAAGGCAGTGTTGCTTAATGAGGACTATCTGGATTGGATATGTGGCCTCACTACTTATTACTAGGTGACCCTGGGCAGGTCAACCATTGAGTATGGTTGTGGAAGGGATTAAGTGAGTCAAAACTCCTAACAGCACTAAAAATAGTGGCTGGCACATGGTGAAGATTATAAAAGATATATGAATACTGGCTATTCTTGTTGCAAAATCGAAAGAAGACAGGAAATGTTTTTCCCCAGCAAAGAGTGGAAACCTCGTGGTGAGTGGCTGTGGATGAGTCAGAAAGAGAAATGGTCCGGAACACGGGGGGCCCGAGTTTGAATCCTAGCCGGCCCCTGAAAAGCTGTATGACCCTTGGAACATTGATTCCTCTCTCTGGCCTTGGCTTGCTCATCTGTAAAATGGGAGCAGTAGCTGTGTGACTGCGAGCATGGATGTGCTTTAAAGACTGTCCCGCCCCAGGCGATGGTTGACCTCACTGTGGAGAGATCAGTGGCCCACGTTACCCAGGTTGAGCTTGGTGCAGTTCCCGTGGGTCACCGGACACTTGTACACGTCTCCTGTCTTCTGGTGGCCATTGGTTTCCAATGGAGCACCCACTACCAGCCTGGGAAGGAAAAGAAGACAAATAAAGACTGGCCCTGGAGGAAGTGCTCCTTCCTGGCAAAGGATGGGACCCGGAGGGCAATGAAGTCATGGGGTCCATGATCCTTGCCAGGATCTAGAGATACAGAGATGAAGACCACATGGGCCCTGTTACAAATGAGATGGAGGTAGTCCTTGGGAGAAGAAGTCAGGGCAGACACAATGGAGGAGGTGTGCTTGGGCTGGATCTTAATGGATGATTAGGAGTTTGCCAAAGAGTGGGAGGGTGGTAATGGTGGTCACAAGGCAGAGGAATGATGATTTTGGAGCCAAGGAGTCTTGATCATGTGTCAAGACTACCCTCCACAGGTAGCGACACGTTCCTTACTCTATATGACAGTCTTTCAGTTGGTGACCCAGGGGCTGGGGCATGGTGCACAGGGGTCATTCATGGCTGCCCGTGCCACTAAAGTTTTTCTCAGGGTGGGCAAGGCAACCAGTGAGGCTAAAGGGTGGCCAGGGGCAGCCACCCAGCTGGGGCCTCTGCCTTGAGCCTCTGCCTTTGTGACCTTATTGGAAAGAGGGTCTCGGCAATTTGTTTGTTTTTTAAGTTTTAGTTTGTTTTAATGCTTGTTTGTTTTTGAGAGAGAGGGGGAGAGAGAGAGAGACAGAGACAGAGGACACAAGCAAGGGAGGGGCTGAGAGAGAGGGAGACACAGAATCTGAAGCAGGCTCCAGGCTCTGAGCTGTCAGCACAGAGCCCAACGTGGGGCTCAAACTCACAACTGTGAGATCATGACCTGAGCTGAAGTTGAATACTTATCAACTGAACCACCTAGGTGCCCCTTGGCAGTTGTAATTAGAGATCTCAAAATGAGGTTATCCTAGGGGCACCTGGGTGGCTCAGTCGGTTATGCATCCGACTTGGGCTCAGGTCATGATCTCACAGTCTGTGGTTTGAGCTGCGCATCGGGCTCTGTGCTGACAGCTCAGAGTCTGGAGCCTGTTTTGGATTCTGTGTCTCCCTCTCTTTCTGAACCTCTCCCTCTCACTCTCTGTCTCTCTCTCAAAATAAAAAAATAAAGACACAAAATGAGGTTATCCTGGATTAACCAGGGGGCACTAAGTCCAGTAACAGGTGTCCTCAGAGGAGAGACCCAGAGAGAAGAGAGAAAGCCATATGCAGGTGGCCTAGAGGGATGAAGCCACAGGCCAAGGACCACCTGGGTCAACTGGAAGCTATCAGAGGCAAGGAAGGAGTCTCTCCTAGATCTTTCCGAGGGAGCACAGCCCTGCCCGCACCTTGATTTTGGAAGTTTGGCCTCCAGAACAGTGAGAGAAGGGTTTCTGGCCACATAAACCTTCCACTTTGTGCAGATTTGTTAACCACCCAATGGGAAAGCAATACACCTTGCTTACACGCACATACATTTCAAGAGAATAGCGACCAGTCCTTCCTGACCTGGGCAAGCCCCAGCAGTGCCACCTCCCCTGAGGCCAGGGAGAGCCCCTCAGCCTGGACAGCCCCCAGGCCCTATCCTTACAGCTCCCCCAAACCTCCTCTGTGCCTCATGTCCAGCTCACCAGAGAGTGGCAACATCGAGGGCGGCCCAGGGTGGCCCAGGGAGGCAGCCAGACCCCCAGCGCAGATGTAAGATGCAGCCCTGAAAGCAGGCACAGCTTCCTTCCACCTGTTCACCCTGCTGGCACCGCCTGCCCACCTCTGGTGCATCCAGAACCTTCTAGGCCTTCAGTCCTGTTCTCAGCCAGCAGCAGCCTCCTCTGCTCGGGCCTGAGTGCTAATAGTGGCTCAAGAACGAAGCCCTCGCAGGGAAAGCTCAAGTGCCACAGCTCACATGCAGCCCTAGAGGTATCCCTGACCCCGAGGCACAGGCAGTAGACATCTGTGGAGCTTGGGGCCCAGGGGCAGGTGAGACCCTGGCACAAGGGGACGGTTCTGGACCCCTGCTGTCCCAGCAGCTCCGCACCCCCGGCAACAGTGCCCAAAGAAGCAATCGTGTCTTCTGACTTATGGCGGAGAGTCCCAGGCCTGGAGGTTCAGGCTCCCTAGGACTCCAGAGGCTTCCGGTGGTCAGATTAGCCCCCACTCCCTGGCCCTGCTCCTGCCCACTTCTCGCTGAGACTGGGAAAGAGAACGAGGTCTGAAGTGGGGGTTAACAGAGCTCTGTTTGAAATTAGAGTTTATGAAATAAGAGCTGAGGTTTCTCCCATGGGAACCAGATAATGACAGATTCTAAATATATCTGCTTATTAAGCATGCCTATTTTTGACCAGCAGGAATTAATTGGACCCATAAAATCTGTTTGTCTAGACGACGTGAATTTTGGCTACTTAATTCTGTGAGTGATTGTGTGGTCAAGGCTGCTCCATTCTTTCCAGCAAGGCAGGGGAGAGAGAGACAGAGAGATAGAGGGGAGAGACAGAGAGAGAGAGACAAAGAGAGAGTGGGGGAGGGAGGCACAGCCAGAGACGGAGGGAGGGAGCTATCAATAAGTGGTGCTTGGGCTCAGGGCTTGCTCTTCTAGCTGCTCTAGTTTTCAAGGTCAACCTGATATATGACCAAGTGCACTTCCAGAGGAATGCACTCACCACCACCTGATGGGGAGTGCTTTCTGGAAAGAGTGCCTCTGGGGAACACCTTGTAGGGCGCTTCTGGGAAAACCAGGTACAGCTGGTTGTCGGTCAAACCACGGCCGTCTGCTAGAAAAGTCATCTCCATGTGTATTCTAGAAAACACCCCAGCAGCCTGACAAGGTGGACTTCTCACAACTCTGCCCATTTTACAGAGTGGAACTTTAAGGCCTCCATGGACTGCTTGGTAGGGCCTTTGGGAGGAAGACAGACCTTTGGACTGAGATGGTAGGAGTCAGGGTTTCATCCTGGTTTGGCCCCCAGCTTTCTGTGTGGCCTTGAGAAGTCACTGAACTTTCCAGATCTTAGTTTTCTTGGCCATGAAGTGGGGTTGGCCACCCCTGTACTGTCACTGTGGGAAGTCATAGATGTTTAAAGTCGCTGAGAGACAGTGGGGACGCATCTGTACTATCACTGTGGGAAGTCATAGATGTTTAAAGTCGCTGAGAGACAGTGGGGACGCATCTAAGTAAACTCTGCAGAAAGATGGAGTCACGTGTCCTGACAATGTCCCGCGGGTAACAAGCTGGCAATTAAATCCATCAAGTCATCGTGACCCCAGACTTATCTCCAGACTGGGCTCTGTTCTTCTCAAGGAACAAAGGCAAGCCTCTATACCCCATCTCCATTCTCCAGACCTGATCTCCTTGGGGGAACCCGGCATTTCGCGAGGTAGCAGGGCCCCACGTCCTGTCCCCATATTACAGATGCAGAAGCTGAAGCCCCAGGAGGGACTGACCCAGCCCCCCCCGTTCTCCTGGGACAGCTTTCTCTGTGTTGCCGCAAATATTTCATCGCCATGAAGTGAGGGCCTCGGTCAGCTCTCTTCACCACCCTTAAGTCTTGGCATTACGTACAGCCGTCGGGCTTGAGGTTTTGAGGATATGATTCAATCTCACTGCCAGGGGGTTACTGCCCAAGCCCAGGGAAAAATGTTTGCGTCACCAGTGAGACTAGACAAATTGCTGCTGGGGTCTGGCAGCCCTGACCATCCCCTGTGGCCTCAGCCTTATATAGCCATCTGCAGCCTCAGGGCCTGTCGTGCCTCTGGGGGCAGGACACCAATCTCTCCGGTGTGGGCACCAGACAGCAAAGCAAACCCCAAAGGTCATAGCGAGCATCGGGCCCTTTCCATGGGCCATGTGCTGTGACTCACTGGCTGTGGGCACCCGGCATTCTTCAGGGCTGCTGTGGATGGGAGAATTGGTGGCAGGCATCAGCCACAGCCCTGTGGACCACCCTCACCCCCACCCGAAGCTGTCCTCTATAGAAGCAGGGCCTTGTCAAGGGAGGAGGCTCCCCAGGGAGATGGCCACCTGAAGAAGAAAGGTGTGGCCCCACTGAGTGCACGGCTCCTTGGCTCCCAGCAGGCCACGGGCTAAGAGGAGGGGCCTTGGCTCTCCCACAGGCTCCCATGGAAACTCATCCTGACCTCTGTTACCCTTGGCTTCATCCTTCAAGGCAATTTTAGTTTCTGAACCTTTAAAATGCACACTCCTGGGATGCCTGGGTGGCTCAGTTGGTTAAGCGATTGACTCTTGATTTCGGCTCAGGTCGTGATCTCACAGTTTGTGAGATCAAGACCTGCATGGGGCTCTGTGCCAACGGCATGCGGATTGTGATCCTCTCTCTCCCTCTCTCCTGCCCCTCCCCTGTTCTCTCTCTAAAATAAATACACTTTAAAAAATAAATAAGTAAAACGTACACTCCAATAAGAAAAAAGGTAACACATACCTCCAATGTGTGTAAATTTATATGTAAATTATGCCAGTGTGAAACCATCAGTCTGTATATGAAATATTAGTAATCTCATGGTTTTTTTTTTAAATAAAATATAAACTTAAATAGAACTTGGATTGTTTTATTTCTCTGTGCCAGTATACTGTCCTGCACATGCCCCATGGTATGCACATCCCTCCCTGGAACCCATCCCTTTAAGATTCGGCAAAATTCTCACCTACTCCAAGAAGCCCTCCGTGATTACCCTCCAGGCTTTCCCACATGACCTAGCATGTAATCCCTGCTGCCTGCCGTGCTCAGCGTTTTAGTGTCATAATTCCTTGAGGGCTGCAATGTTCTCCTCCGCCTTGCTCCACGAGCATCAGGTGGTCTAGAAGACCCTCAGTAAAGAGGTACCTATTGCCTGATCTGACCTTCTGGCTGACAGTCTGTGGCAGCAGGAACAGCTCTGGGGGCTTCCGGCTTTGCCTCAGACCTAAGAGGAATCCCAGGTTCACTGCCTGGAAAATGGGTTACTGAGAAGCCGAGTATTATCTGTGCATAGGGGTTCAAAGGAGTGACCCGGCTTCCACTTAGAGTCAATGTTCCTTCCTTCGCTGGTTCCCATGTCTCTTTTCTCACAGTCTGCACTTTTGTTTGGGGAACGAGGGAACCTGGTCCTGCTCCCAATTCTAGGGACTGAGCACATACCTCAGGCTAGGCCCGTTTTAGCCTCTGGATGTAGTGATTGAGTCAGGGTCACCCCCATCAGAGTGAATTTTAGGACCTCCTTTTGGACCAAAGGGTTCCTTTTCTTAGGATGCCATAGTACGTAGATCTAAGCCCTCAAGTTACTGATAGTCACCTTGTGGCAATGGGCGGTGTGAGCTGATGCATGGAGAAGGGGAGGGCTGAGAGATGCAACAAGAGAAAGAGCCCAAGTCCTAATGCTACTGTGCAACCCTGGATCAAACTCTACCTGAAGCTAGAACTGCTGCTGGGCTTTTCAGATATGTAAGCAGTACCCACTTTTTACCTGTATAAGCCGTTTGGGTTGAGGTTTCAGGTATTTATAACCACAGACATCTAACTAGAGTGTGTAAGGCCAAAAAATCCCACACAGTTAAAACTACCCCTAGAAATTCCATATATTACCATGCTATAAGAGGAACCTGACATGCAAGACCAATGAGAGAGGAGCAGATTCATCTCCCTCAGCTCATGCTCCATCTGGGGCATATACTTACTTTGTCGTGCATGGTGGGTGGGCCCTCAGACACCAGGTATATTGTTTCTCTCTGGTTGTTTAACTGAATGTATAAAACCGTCCCCCGGCCCAGCCTTGTGGGAACAGAAATCCTTTTGTTCTATGAGCATCGCACTTACAACAGCTACTTGGACAGGGAGCTCTGCACTCCAGGTGCTTCTGGTTGCCTGGTAACAGGCCTAGCTGGCAGTCAGAGCTGGGATGAAACCGGGAGGCTCCTTGGGTCAGTCTCATGATGGACCAGTGAGTCACCAGAAGCCAGAGCAGGGAAAGGCTATATCTGAGGCCTCAGAGCAGACAGTGGCAGTGCCAGACTGGTGCGTGGCATCCTGATTCTTAGGGTGATGGTCCCCCAAAGCACGGGGGTCAGGGTGGAAAGCATGGGGGCAGGGGGCAGGGCTCTAGGAAGGTAGATGTGAACAGCTTAGCTCCCTAGCAGCAGATGGGGTAAGCAGAGGCCATGGGCACAAACGGACCATCAGATGCTTGGGGAAGAAAGGAGGAAACTTCCAACTGCTGGCCCTGCCCTTGGAGGGGGTCCTGAGCCCAGAGGCCAGCACAGTCTGCTGAGGAAAGGCAAGATGTGGGTTTCAACCCCTTCCTGAGCCACCTCTTTGCTCCCCTCTACAAGACCTTGCCCTTGAGTCCTAGGAAATTCTATCATGACTGATTTTTTTTTCATTTTGATGAGGCCTTTTTGAAAAACATTTTTAAAATGTTTATTCATTTTTTGAGAAAGAGAGAGAGACACACAGAGCATGAGTGCGGGAGGAGCCGAGAAAGAGGGAGACACAGAATCTGAAGCAGGCTCCAGGCTCTGAGCTGTCAGCACAGAGCCCGATGTGGGGCTCGAACTCACGATCTGCAAGATCATGACCTGAACTGAAGTTGGACGCTCAACTGACTGAGCCACCCAAGCGCCCCCAATGAGTCCCTTTTGATGCGATTAAGTTGCACTTGATTCTGACCACCACGACAGCTTTGAGTCTGGAAGAGCAGTTAATATCTGAGGCTCAGAAGGTGATGTGACAAGCCTATGGAGAGACACTGGGACTCCACCATTGTGAGAGAGGGGCCGGTTCAGAAGGCCCAGCATGGAGCGGGGCTGCCGTCCTGCAGCCAGCTGGGCCTGTCCCCCAGGGGCCTCCTCTCTCCCTCTCCCACCCATCCAACTCCCTCCCTCACCTGTTCCTCTCTCCTGGCCCCCCTCCTCCACTCAAACCCAAGCAGGCCCTTTGTTCCATTTCTTTCCTGGCTTCATTTTCCTTTCCTGAAATCAGATAGGGGCATCAAGGAGGGGGGTCCACTTGAGGGGCAGAGAGCTCGAGGGAACAAAGGAGAGACTATTCCTTTAGCGAGGTTTCTCCTCTCCCTCGCTCTGCATGGAAAATGTAATCCTCTCCAGCCAGCGTGAATATGGTGGCTAATGTGTTCAAGATGGTGCTGGGGAAGGGCTGAGGGCAGGGGGTGGGGGCCCTGGGGCTTCACTGGCTGGGGGCTGGGTGGAGAGGGAGAGCCCACCTGGGACCTGCTGGAGGGGAGGTGCTGGCACCTGCATGTCTTCCTGGTTTGGTTGGAGGGGCTCGTGGTTCCCTGTGGCTCGGATGCCTGGCACGGCCTGGCCTCCTGGGGGCCAGGAAAATGAAGCCCTCTCTGTTGGCTAGCACATCCCTTACTCTCCCTGCCTTGGAACAACCCTCATCAGAGGTGTGTATTAAAAACAAACACATATACTGTGATGATTAATTTTATGTGTCAACTTGACTGAGCTACAGGGTGTCCAGATAGTATAAATGTTATTCCAGGTATATCTGTGGGGGTGTTTGGAAAAGAGATGAACATTTAAACCTGAAGACTGAGTAGATTGTCTTCCCTAATGGGCGGGCCTCGCTAAAGCAGCTGAAGGCCCACATACAAGGAAAGGGCAGGCCTAGCCCGAGTAACAAAAATCCTTCCTGACTGCCCTAGAACTGGGACGTGGGCTTTTTCTTACTTCTGGACTCTAATTGAAACATCAGCTCTCCTAGGTCTGCAGCCAGCTGGCCTTCAGACTGGAGCTACAATGTCAGCACCTCTGAGTCGTCAGTTTGCTGATGTACCCTGCAGAGCACGGAACTTGCCAGGCTCCATAACCATGTGAACCAACTCCTTACAATAAATCTCTCTCCACATATGTATATACATATATATATATATATGCATGTATATGCATGTATGTATATATAAGCATATTTGTGTACTATACATATATGTACATGCACATATACTTGTGTATATATGTATGCACGTATATATGTATATGCGCGTGCATATGTGTACACTGTATACATGTATGCATATATGTATATGCATGCGTGTATGTGTGTACATGTATATGCATGCATGCATATGTGTGTCCATGTATATATGTATATGTGTGCATATGTGTATATATGTATGCATATATGTATACATGTGCTTATGTATGCACATATGCATATGTGTATATGTGTATGTGTGTATATGTATATGCATGCATGTCTATGTGTATATGTGTGTATATATGTATACATATGTATATGTATATACGTATATGCACGCATGTATATATGCATATATGCGTACATATGTATATACGTATATGCATGTATATGTGTGTGTGTGTATATATGTATACACACATATACATACATGTCCTATTGGTTTTGCTTCTCTGGAGAACCCTAATACATTTACATAGTACTTGTATGTTCTAAGGGTTTTACACATATTATCTGGTATTGCTGCTGATCCCCGCCCTCATTCATTCCCTGAATCATGAGCATTTCCTGAGCTCCTGCTAGTGCACCAAGCACTGGGGCCACCTTGGTGAATGTGAGGTCATCCTGCTTTCAGGAGGTCTCCAGAGAAGCCTACCAGAGGAGGCAGGCAGGCTAACAGGCCAGTAGTTCTGCAGGCGGTTCCCAGACCAGCACCACCAGCGTCCCCGGGAGCTGGTTAGAAACGCAGCATCTTGGGCCTCACCCCAGACCTATGGGATCAGACACTAGAGTGGGCCCCAGCATCCACGGATTAACACACCTTCCAGGGGATACTGATGCATGCTCAAGTTTGAGAAACACCACGATACATAGGGTGACCTGTAATCCTAACCGGGCTCACAGCCCCAGATCCATTCCAGCAAAACCCACCCTCTTCACTGTTCCTGCCAATGCTCTATATCAGCTCACTGCCACTCACCTGCCCGTCCCCACTTTTCCCAGGACGGCCCTGAATGCTGCGCAGCTGGGTCTGTCAGTTAGGGCTCAGCTCCAATGTCACCACCCCCAAGGGGCCTTTCCTGACCACCACTCCTGTCTCACTACCCTGCCTTAGCTTCTCATAGCATTTCCCCCTCCCTGAAGATGCCTTCTTTTCTTCCCGGGCATCATTCTTACCTCCCAGTAGAATGGGAGCTGCAAGGGGGTGAGGACCACATTGGTCAGGTTTGCGTCTCTAGACACGCCGGCACCCACAAGAGTGCCTGGCACAGAGTAGCTCCCCCAAATACAGTGGTCGGATGAAGTAGCCAGTCAGCTGGCTCAGTGGGATGACCCTAATCCCATAGCCTGCAATTTGGGGCCACTGACTACAGGCCCTCTTTGGACACCTTTTAATCCAGCTGGGAGAGCAAAACAAGCTCTATTAGAGGGGCCAAGACCTGAGACAAGGCTGTTAACTGTGCTGGGCCTCAGTGTTCTCATCTACCAAATGGGATGGACCATACCTGGGCCACTAGTGTTTCAAGGGTGGTGGGTCCCAGGCCCTGCTGGTCATCAGGGCCACCTGGTGGGTTACCACTGCAGGTTCCTGGGCCTCACCTCCAGAAGATTCTATTTCAGCCAGTTGGGGACAGGGCCTGGGAATCTACTTTGAGAAGCTCCCAGATGTGCAGGCAGGATTGGGAGCACTTGTGGAAAGGATCGCTGAGGAAGCCAGAGATGAGGCCCCATGGATATGTGGAAAAGCACGTGTGTCCCAGGAGTTTGTGGTACATCTCAGGATCAGGACCACAGCGACCTTCCTGACTGCCCAGGAACAGTCCAGGAATTTTGTTTCTCTTGGTCACAAGAAATACCTCCTTCAACACATGCTTGTTATCTCATGTTCATAGACAGAACTGTGCAAGTAGAACATGTTCTACTTCTTCCTCACCCAGCTGGCCCTCTCGAGATAACTACCAGTAGCAACAGCGGTACAGAATACCTTCCAGGCATTTATGTAGTGAATTAAAAACCAGAATGTTCTACATACATGATTCTGTAGTGTGCCTTTTTTCACTTATTGTTTCATACTTGAACAAATTTCCATGTTAGTACATATCAATGCCACACTTAGACCTGTCTCTGGGCCCCTGCCCTGGCTCCCGCTCTGATCCTTCTCTGACTATGCCCCCTCCTGTGGGGTGAGGAGTCTGAGGGGGTCAAAGGCACAGCCCATGCCCCCCCAGTCTGGGTACTGGGGCTCTGAAATCTCCCGCCCAAACAGCTCCGGACAGGCCTCTTCCCTGGATCTTCCTTTCTTTCTTTTTTTTAAGTTTATTATTTTTGATATAGAGAGAGAACCAGTGAGCACAGGAGGGGGAGGGCAGAGAAAGGGAGAGACAGAACCCCACGCGGGGCTCGAACTCATGAACCGTGAGATCACAAGCTGAGCCGAGACCGAATGTTGGATGTTTAACCGACTGAGCCAGCCAGTCGCCCCTGGATCTGTTTTTCTGATGGTGGATCCCACCACCAATGAGGCTAGCAGGGAGCCTGGGTGTGTAGGCTGGGGTGCGCAGGGAGCCTGGGTGTGTAGGCTGGGGTGTTCACATGTGCCAGGCCCCTCAATGACCAGGAGAGCTCTGGAGGCGGGCAGAAAAGATGGTGGGCCATGGACTGGAGCCTCCATGTGCTTTCTGGACCCAGGCTCCTCAGATGTTGGGGGCGGGTCTGGTACAGATGGACCATAAAGTTCTGCATCATCTTTATACTGGTTCCCCAGGATACATCTTTATACAGTGTTCCACTTTTCTTTGCAGCCATTTTTGTATGGACACATCCCTTTTCCTATTGAATGACGTTCAGGTGACTTAGGGGCACCGAGGTGGCTCAGTTGGTTGAACATCCAACTTCGGCTCAGGTCGTGATCTCACGGTTGGTGAGTTGGAGCCCCACATCAGGCTCTGTGCTGACAGTGCAGAGCTGGCTTCAGATCCTCTGTCTCCTCCTCTCTCTGCCCCTCCCCCACTCACAGTTTTTCTCTCAAAAATAAATAAATGTAAAAAAAAAAAAAAAAGGTGGGGGGACCCCTGGGTTGCTCAGTCGTCTGAGCATCCGACTTTGGCTCAGGTCATGATCTTGCAGTCTGTGATTTCGAGCCCCGCATCGGGCTCTCTGCTGACAGCTCAGAGCCTGGAGCCTGCTTCAGATTCTGTGTCTCCCTCTCTCTCTGCCCCTCCCCTGCTTGCTCTCTGTCTCTCTCTTAAAAATAAATGAATATTGAAACCAAATTGGTAAAAAAAAAAAAAAAAAAAGGATGTTCAGATGTTTTAACAAAATGGTCCCCCCGAACAGCCTTTCATCAATCCTAAGGAATAAGCCTCCATGCCTCCATGCACAAGTAGTCACGCGCAAGTCCATGCACAAGCAGTGCAAGCTGTGGGTACAAAGCCCGTGCGTGTTACAGTGCCAGCCGCCCCTCATCGTTTCGGGCACAGAGCCTGCTGACGAGCGTCATCACAGATGTTGACTTCCCAAGCTTGGCTTTCTGCTTTGTTCCTGGAAACTTCTGGGTCCACCTCCACTTACATCCAAACAGCATTTTTTCCTAAGTTGCAGAAAAGGGAAGACTGAGGGAAGGTGACCGCAAAGGACAATCTCAACCCACTGGAAGGGAAAATGAGAACCTGACCCACTGACTGTGAGTCGGTGCCCCTCCCCTTCATACAACCAGATGCCAGTCTCACTGGGGCCACTTGGCCTATTTTTCATCAGAGTTGGAAGCTTCCTTCCTGCCTCTGTGTGTGCAGTCCCCCAAATCCAAACTCTTGAGCCTGCCCCATTCCATCCACTTTTCAGTGCCTCTTCTTCCAGGATGTCCTCCTTGATATCTCAGCTGAAAGCTCTCTCTTAATTCCCATGAAGCTTTGTACTCATCTTGTCATTCTTTTTTTTCTTCACTCCTTTAGATAATTCCCTTCTACATAGCAGAGAGAGAGAGAGAGAGAGAGAGAGAGACCCCCAACCACCTTCAAATCTCCCCTTCAGTTCTGGTCAAAGTACCTTGAACATGGTCTAGGCTTCATGATTGCTGACTGAATATGCAACGAGCAGCTGGAGGATGCCACTCATTTTGCAAAGACAAGCTGGGTCTTCACTCTGCTTCTTGGGGTATAGCTAGGAGCTGAGCTCTTGGGGGTCCCGTCTGCAGACAGGCCACCAACTTTGGAATACCCTTGGCCTGGTGCTCCCACAGGAAGGTGGCTGTGTGGTCTGGTCTCAGCGCATGGTATAAAGACCGCACCCCCCCCCAACATTCTCTTTTCAAAACATCCCATGAACTTGCTTGTTTTTCCAAGTCATGCACAGAGTTCCTCCCTGCCCCCAGTTTTGTAACAGCACTTTCCTCTGAAAATGAAACACAAACACGCCACTGGTTTGGACAGATGTTCCTCAGCGGAATGAATGGCTTCAATGTTCTGGCAGGTGCCGGTCTGAAAACTCCCCGGCGATTACTTGGTAGAAGGGAGGGGCCTTGGAAGGAAGTGCCTGTTCTCTATCCTGGGCAGGCCCGTTCCCTCAGGTTCACAGTCAGGATGGTGATGTTCAAAATGTGCCTGGCACACACACCCAGCAGCTCACTGTGCTCCACCCAGGGCCCCGGAGCCCAGAGGACAAGAGCGGTTATCCCCACTTGACTGAAGGAGAAAGCAAGGCCCAGAGAACCTGAGACTCTCTGGACCCAGCTGGGATGTTTGTTATTCCTACTGTGTGTGCCGCTCGCTCCACCAGCCATGCACACTCAGGTAATGGAGAAGAAGGGGGAAGAGACAAGATAAGAGGCCACTTTTCTGTTTGGGGCCCATTGACATGTTTAGAGTTAATTCCCATCTACTCCCAGATGGGCTGAGTGACCTGGGGCAAGCCCTCCGCCCTCTCTGTGCCCACATCCTCACCTGTGAAATGATAGCTTGGGCAAATTCAGTTCAGAGAAAGAGTCACTGACGCCTACTCTGAGCGGGACCCTGAGGACTGAAACCTGAATGAAGGAAGCACAGTCCACACCCTTCATTTGATTTCCGTGTAGAGGACAGCACTACGAGTGGGGTCCAGGTGTGGGGGGCACAGAGAACACTTGATCAGCCATCTGGGAAGCCTTCCTGGAGTAGGCAACTCCTGGATGGAGCCTTGCATGGTGAATAGGTGTCACCCAGGTGAAGAAGACTGGGGCCCACGGGGAGGAATGACAGCTGAGTCCTGATGGAGCCAGGCTTACGTGCATGATTCTGATGCACCCACCACGACGAAGGCTTCCTTGGGCCAGGAGGGGAACCAAAGAGACAGACAAGTCCCTACCTTCACAGAGCCGGGGGTGGGGCCATCCTCACCTGGGCTCACGCCACTCATCTCCCGTTCTTGCTCCCCAACCACGTCTCCCTGACATTCCAAATCCCCATCTTGTCCCCTTGCTTGTGCGGAGAGCTCTACCTAAAGTAGCCTGAAGTGTAGACAGATGGTTAGAAGCCTACATGCTTGAGGACCATCGTGTTTCCTGCCCCCCCCCACTGATCAGATTAACTCCCCTGCGCTCCTGCCCCACTTTCCAGGGTCTCTAAATTCCTGCAACTGGCCACCCCCTTGGGTTCAGGCACTGAAGGCCACTCTCAAAGTAAGCTAGTAAAGGAACTGAGCCATGAATCCATGAGAACTCACAGACCCCTTAAATCAGGGGCCCCAGAGCCTGGCCAGGCATTGGGCTTATCCGGGGTTGTTTAAAAGTACCTCCGGAGAATCCGATTTTGCAAGTCTTGGGCTGGGCTAAGGAATCTGTATTCTTTTTACATCTTTCATGGGCAATTCTGTTCTGCCAGCTTTTGGCAGGAAGAACTGGAATTATACTATCAGATGATCACCAGGCTTTGAAATAACAGAAAGCAGGCTACATAGGAAACGGAGGCAGGGTGCCCGATCAAGAAACGGTTAACAAAACAGGGTGCCTGTATAGCCCTGTTGGTTAAGCGGCCAACTTGGGCTCAGGTCATGATCTCACCATTTGGTGAGTTTGATTCCCATGTCAGGCTCTGTGCTGACAGCTCAGAGCCTGGAGCCTGCTTCAGATTCTGTGTCTCCCTCCCTCTCTGCCCTTCCCTGCTCATGTGCTCTCTGTCTCCCAAAACTGAATAAACATTTAAAAAATTAAAAAAAAAAAAAACAGTTAACAAACACTCCTTAACAAACATTGACTTCAAAGCACTTCGTATGAACAAGCAAGTAAACTAACGCATGAGGAAATGAATGTTGGGGGTGGGCACTTTATTACATGCCAGGTGCTTCCTCTGACATTAACATTAATCCTCTGACATTAATCCTCACAACAACCCTGTGAGAGAGACAGCAGTCCTGTTTTAAAGCTGAGGAAACTAGTCCCTAGAAGCCAAGTGACTCACCCAAGTCACTCAGCTGGCTAAGGGGCAACTCCTTGGCCTCATTCTCCCTGTCTCTGGGCACACAGAGGCCAGGGAACCCCGAGTTGCATCAGCGAATTATTGGCTAGGCAGAATCCTTCGAAGTACTTTCTTTCTGGTTCAAAGCTCAGATTTATTTCCCTCCTCTCCCCTCTGGATCGTGAGTAATGGCTCTTCTTACAACACTATTATTCGAGAGGCCATAAAGAAGCAAAGAGGCTATAGACTCACTTGAACCACTGGAGGGTAGAGGCTGTCATTACATTTTGGACCCATCCTCCCCCTTGGGTTACAGAATCCCTGGCTCAGTGGCTGGGGAGGAGCAGAGAGGACAGCGCAGAGGGGAGGTGCCGCTGCTGAGTGAGGCACCCAGCGTTGGGCCAGACCACCGTCCACCACCTACCTGCTGCCTGCTCCCTCCCCTGCAGGGGGCCCCTCTCCCATACCTCACCCCTCATCGACCTCACCCATGTGGAGCCACTGTCCCCAGGCCCTTCGCCACCAGAATGTCCAGTTTAGGGCTGCCCTGAGATTTAGCTTGGGTCACAGCCTGACTTCTAGAACCATTCTTCCCTTCTCCTTCTGTGGGTCTGTGCCAAACAATGATGAATCAAAGGTGAGCCCTAATCTTGGGGGCCCATGGCTCCCTTTCCCTCCTTACTCTGTCTTTGCTCTCTATTCATTTCATCTCTCCGTCCCCTTTATGAGAGAGAGAGAGAAAGAGAGAGAGAGAATGAGCATGAGCAGGGGAGGGGCAGAGAGAGAGAGGGAGACAGAGAACAGGAAGCAGGCTCCAGGCTCTGAACTGTCAGCACAGAGCACAACATGGTGCTTGAACCCAAGAACCGTGAGATCATTCCCTAAGCCAAAGTTGGATGTTTAACTGACTGAGCCACCCAGGCACCCTCTCCTTTGCTATTTCTCTTCATCAGCTTTTTTCTACACATCTCCACATCTGTCTGCATGATTGGCTCAGGGTGACTCATCGCAGCTAAACCAGGAAGAAATGATTCAAAAGGGAAAGTGGCAAGGATTTAGGGATTCCACAGAAAGCACCAGCAAACTTGTCAGGATGGTCTCCTGTGTGTCTGAGGGTTGGAGCTGTGTGGAAGAGAAGAGCCATTTGAACAAGTCTGGAATCCTGAAGAAGTCTTGGTTCATCAGGAAGAAGTCAGGGAAATCTAGAAGGAGGTATTCTATCCAAGTCTGGAGGAAACAAGGTTTAGGTTAAGTAGTGGCCCATCACAGATGATTAGTGAGAAAATGCATGTATAGCACATTGATTTGTTTTTTATAATTGAATATAACCTTAACATATGATTAATTCCAATTGTGTTTTTTTTTTAATTTTTATTTTAGAGAGAGAAGGGGAGAGGGGCAGAGGGAGAGAGAGAGAGAATCTTAACAGGCTCCATGCTCAGAGCTCAGTGCTGAGCTGGATGTGGGGCTTGGTCCCACAATCCTGGGATCATGACCTGAGCTAAAATCAAGAGTTAGACACTCAACCGGGGCACCTGGGTGGCTTAGTCGGTTAAGCGTCTGACTTTCGCTTAGGTCATGATCTCGTGGTTCCTGGCTTCGAGCCCCACGTCGGGCTCTGTGCTGACTGCCAGCTCAAAGCCTGGAGCCTGTTTCAGTCTGTGACTCCCTCTCTCTCTGACCCTCTCCTGCTCACCCTCTCTCTCTCTCTCTCTCCTAGAAATAAAAAAAAAAAAAAAAAGAGTTAGACACTCAACCAACTGAGCCACCCAGGCGCCCCAATTGTGGTTTTCAATAAGTTTTGTTTTTCACATTTTATAGCTTGACCCAGGGGAAGCTCATGTCCCCCTGAACTGTGACATCTACAGGGAGCCTAGATGATTGGCGTGAGGAGCCGGTACTGGGTTGCCTCGCTCCCCCTGGTGTCAGTTATGAGAATTGCAGATAAAGTGCCCATGAGCAATTAGTAACCAGTCTTGAAAATTCAAACCTACGCAAGTATAGAAAAACATTCTCAACATGGAGTGAGTTTCAGTATTACTTTGTTCTCCCCCCTTCACATAACCTCCTTCCCTGTCCTGCGCTGGACTTAGGAAGGACGTTGGGGTCCCAGAAAGAGCCCTACTGGCAAAGGGGGCAAAGGAGGGGGGAATCCAAAGGCCCCAGGGGGGTGCGGGAGGTGGGGAGTGGAAGCCACGCTGAGTCGGCAGATCCCTCTGGCTTCCCTGAACTGCCCAAGTTAAATCTATTTTCATTTTCTTCTTTCTTTCTTTCTTTCTTTTTTTTTTTTGCAAATAGCTTATTGTCAGGTTGGTTTCCATATAACACCCAGTGCTCATCCCCACAAGTGCCCTCCTCCATGCCCATCCCCCCCTCCCCCCCACCCCCATCAGCCTTCAGTTTGTTCTCAGCATTCAAGAGTCTCTCATGGTTTGCCTCTCTCCCTCTCCCCCACCATTTCCCCCCTTTTTCTCCCCCATGGTCCTCCGTTAAGTTCCTCCTAATCTATTTTCTTTCATGGAGGTTAGTAACCAGGAGACTTCCCTTTCAATGTTTCCACTACCAAGGTTGTGCGTCTTACTCTGAAAGCATGCAGTGGTTGGCCCCCTGCCTCTCCAAGCTCAGCACTAAGGTCCTTCCCACACCGAGAGGACCCACCTGGGCTCCCTCTCAGGTTGATCAATTGCCTCTGTGGCTCATTACCCTCACCCACATACCCTCCAAGTCCTGGGTTTCCCTGTGTGCTTCTGGCATTAAAGAAAAGAAGAGGGAGAAGGAGAAGGGAGAAGGGAGGAGTGGAAGAGACAATAAGGCAAGAAGAGAAAAACGCATCTGGGGATGCGAGGAGCCTTGAAAACGTTTGCTGGCTGCATCTCACGCTGTGTGCCGCTAGTGTGTCCTCCAGGCCCTGAAGGACCCTGAAGGGCCCTCAGCTCCTGCCTGGGAGGACCACTGTGTGGATGTCCACTGCTCCGGCCCTCCGGGGCTCACTCTCTGCTTCTGCACGCGCTGCCTGCCAAGGTCTGCTGGGTGGCTTGGCCTGGGGCCCTGAGCCAACATCCCCTTCCCCTCCCCTCTGCGAGCACAGTTTTTCTCTCTCTCTTCCTCTCTCTGGTGCGTTGGGTGGTTTCGTCCTATCCCAGGCTTTGCTTCTGTAGTGATTTATCCTTAACCAGAATGAGTCATGGCACCGGATTTTATTTGTTCCAAGAGAAAATAGCAGAGGGTATTTATGCGCTGCGGTATTGGGAGCCTGCTCCGGGGGCCTGAGCCAGGAAAAGGGCTTTGGATGTTCCTGGGTGAGATTTCTTCAGCAACGAAGGCTGAGGCTGCCCTAGGCCTGACAACCGGCATTGGCACCGAGGAGGAGGGATGGGCTTGGATAAGACCTGGCATTCTGTCCAAACGACAGTCCTTAGGCCCTTTTCCTTGAAACCTTCTCCCCAGACACCATCTCCGTTTGTGGGGCAGAGGCAAGCATAGGGCACTAGCTTATCCAGCAAAATCTGCCTGTAGTAGACACTGCACACATCGTCTCCTACTTCTCCCCCATGAAAACCCATCTGGGCTCGCATCACCATGCCCATTTCACAGATGAAGAAACCCTGGTCCAGGAAGTGGCTGTGACATGCTTGAGTTCCTGCGGCTTGGAAAAGTGGCTGAGCGGGGAAGGGAGCCCAGGTTTGTGAGGTTCCGAAGGCCTAGATGTTTCCTGCAGTAAAAAGCCACCCCTGTGTGTCTTCTGCCCAGGCAGATGACCTGCACCAACCTTGAGACTTGCCATAAGCCAGAGGGAAGGGGCCACAAAGAGAGGCCGGAAACCACCGGGGTCGGGAGATGAGAGAAGGGCGGGGCCTGAGAGCACCCCGGGGCTTAGGCTTGACACCCAGGCTTTGTGCACTTATTCCTCATGGGTTACCTTTCCAGTCAACGCCAAATTCTATCGCCAGGGGCCTCCTGTTATCTGAGGTCTATACAAAGAGGTATTGGACAGAATGAACACCTTGCCCAACTTACAACCTGGTGATCTTGAGACAGGGCACCCAGGATGGTGGGGACTAACCCTTTGGTAGTTTTCACCTAGGTGCCCAGTGGAGATATCACAGGGAGAGGAGTTGGGAGGCCAGGCTTCGACCCTGCCTCTGCTGCTCACTTGCTGTGTGACCTTGGTGTAGTTGCTTTCTGTCTCTGGCACTTAGTCTCCTTGTCTATAAAATAAGAGGAGCCACCCTGCCCCTCCCCAATCCACCTCTGCCTCTGAGAATTGGGGTCCACTGGAGACCATACCAGTGGTGGCCCTGTCTTCCGGCTAATGAGATAGCCCCTCTGCCTGGGGTCTCCACCAGTGGAAGACACTGTCTGCAGAGAGGTCTCTGGGGAGAGATGGGGTAACTACTATCCTATATGGGGCAGGTCAATCCCAACTTTGTCTGTCTTAGGGGCTGAGGAAGCCTGGACTCCTATGTGATGCCAAGACTTTGGGAGGAGGTGGTGGTGCTGGCAGGATTTGCACGTAGCCCTGGGGGCGGGGGAGGTGCTGGAAGCCTATGCACGTAGCCCTGGGTGGAGGATTTGCCAGGCAGGGTTCTGTGTCCTGCTCCTCACTACCTCAGTGTCCGTATGCAGGACAGCTGCGCCACCCTTTCAGCATCTGACCACACGATCCCTGAGCTGTTATTGCAGACGAATCCACAGGCCCCCCTCAAAGAGACGGGAGGCTGTCTAGGACTCCGTGTGACTTTGGATGAACCAAGCCACCAGGTCTGTCCTTCTGTTGCTGAGGGTGATGACAGTTATAGTTTAGATGCTTCTTTTTCCCAAAAGGAAGTTTCTGTTTCCCACCAGGACACCCCAGGAGACTGAGGCACTAGCATGGTTCTGTGGGGTCCTCCTAATCTACCGGATTCCCTCTCTTGACCTCCAGGGCCCTTCCCCCTCACTGTCCTTGTCCCCGTCTGCACAGAAGCTCTCCTCCGTCTCCAGCCATGGGTGCACCCCACGGGCCAGGTAGTGCTGGAAAGCATCGCAGCAGGCCAGGTGCGGGGACAGGGCAGATGGCAGGGAGCTGGGCTGGTCTCCCTCCCCTCAAGGGCACAGTCAGGCTGAGGAGACTAATAACACTGGTGGCTGTGCAGAGTGAGGGGTGGGGAGCTGGGGTACAGGACAGCCTCCCCTGGCTTTGGCTCCAGACTCCAGCGCAAGAGCCGAAGAGGGAGAAGTGGGGAGTGGGGAGATCTGGTGGAGGGGGCGCTGAAGNGGGAGAAACAGTGAAAAGTAAGGAGCAGGGTGGGAAATCCAGAAACCAGGCAGAGGAAATGGGCAAAGAGAAGAAAAAAATGGAAAGGGAGGAGAAGGCAGAAGAAGAGCTGAGAGAGACTGGGACTGGGGGGCTGGGTGCTTAGGGGGATGAGAGTAGTGAAGTATGAGCGGGTCTTCGCATCCCCCCTGCAGCCCCACCCCCAGCCCGCTCTGGGCTCTCAGAGTCCCCATTTCCCCACCCGTGGGGGCACCTACACATGGTTCAGGTCATTTTGCTTCTGCCTGTTGTCGTGAGCTTAAGATCCCGGGGACAGAGATCTCTAGGTCTGTGGTTCTCAGAGTGTGGTCCCCAGACCAGCAGCCCCAGCCACCCCTGGGAGCTTGCTGCACAAGTGAATTCTCAGGTCCGACCCCAGACCTACAGACTCAGAAACTCTGGATGTGGGGCCCTCAGGGGACTCTGGTGCCCCCGTTGAGGTTTGAGAACCACTTGCTCTAGAGGAGTAACTACAGACGGTTCGCATAAGTGGCAGTGAGTCCTTGTGAGAGCTCTAGACTTACTCTGTGTGCGTCAGTGCACTTCCTGAGTGTTTCTGGGCTCTGGCTCTGCAAAGGTTTGCCCAGACTCCCCGGCTGGGCTCCCGGTTGCTTCTCAGAGGGGCATAAGGCTCGGAGTGTGCACACCACCCCCTCTGTCTTGCAATTCTCCCCTCCTCTGCCCTCTGCGACACTGCACCCCCTCTACCCCTGCCTCTGATGGTTCTCTCTCCCTCCACCGCACTCCCACCCATGGGCATCCTAGGGTTCTTTCCTCAGCCCCCTCCTTCTCTCTGAGCCCTCCTCTGTGAATGTAGTTCTCCCAACGCACATCTGAGTCTGGGCCCTGACCTCCCCGCCAAGGTGAAGGTCTCTGTCCCCTGCTGCTGGCTGGCCACCTGTACCCAATGACCCTTGGACATTTCACACCAGTGGGGCCAAAGCTTAGCTCACATGTTTCCCCAAAGTCTGTCTCCTCTTGCTGGATTTTGCTTTTCTGTGTTTTCATTGTCTTGTCAGCCAGCAAGTTATGCCCCCAGCCAGCCTTCATCCTGTTTCCTCTGCCTCCTTCTCTTCCTGCCTTAGCTCACTCTACTCCAGCCACACTCATGGTTCCTTGGACATTCCAAGGACCTTCCTACCTCAGGGCCTTTACACCTGCCATTCTCTCGCCTGGAATATT